>NC_053390.1:706885012-707525860 GCF_905171765.1 Bufo bufo
CATCCATAAGCTGATGTCCTTGTGATCCCACCTAATACTAGGCCGGACCGCCTTCCGCTGACGAAATTGCTCGTCATACCTAAGCCAAGCTACCCCCCCATATGTCCTATACGCCTGCCCAACCGCGTCCATATAGCAGAAAAGCGCCGAACAGTGTTCAGGCGCCTTCTCCCCTACCACACTCGCCAAAATAGCAAAAGCCTGCAGCCAATTCAGAAAAGTGCGCGGAATAAGCCTGTACCGCCGCTTCTCCTCATCCTCCCTTTTGCTCTCCTCCAACCGCACCCTATCCAACTGAAACTTCTCCAACGGAAGCAACGAAAATATCTCCACATATTCGTCCTTCCAAATCTTCTCCCTAACCTCCGGCTTCAAGTGCGCACCCAACGGCCCCTCAAAGCACACGTACACCTCCCCTCTCGCAGCATCCCCCAACCTAACGTCCTCACCAAGTTTTTCCTTACTACTCACGCTCGCCACCACGTCACCCCCCGAAGCACTCACCGCCGTAGCAGGCGCAACACCAGACCCCATCAGACAAGATTGACCGCCACTCCCAGTCTCAGGCCCAGGCGCCCACACCGCCGTTGGGGAAGCAGCAGCCCCAGTACCTAAACAAGAAATAAGAGACAACATACCCGCCAGCAATTCCTGCGCCAAACTCTCTGACCCTCCCTTACCTAACTGCCCCTCCGCATCCCCCAACCCACCGCCACCTGGAGCCTGACACGAAGATCTCTCACCTGGCTGACCATGGGGTAACCTCCCAGCCGCCGCAGACCGCTCCAGAACATTCCTTGGCGCCACAACGATCGGAGATGAAGAAGATGGACCGACACCCGACGCGACCACCGACCTGTCGTCCGCTCCGCATTCCTCCACGCTGAGTTCCCCTTCCTCCAACATCGAAGCAGAATGGAGACCCCTACCACCGTCCACGTGGCAGGGTCGCAAATCCAAAGACGCGTCGCTCCCAGGCCCACCAGACGGCGGCCGCCGTCTCAACTCCGCACTGGTCACCGCGTCCACTCCGCTAGCCCTTGACCCACTGGCCCGTTGGCCAATGGCCGCATCACGTCCCCTTGCATCTGTGACACATGCCTGCTGCACTGGGGGGCGGAGCCATACCAGAACCCCCAGCCAGCGATCCATCACTCATCCATCTGCCTGCAATACCCAGGCCCGCCACCGGTGTCGCTGTTGCCGCCGAACGCTCCTCAGGCTGAGACCTCGCAGAATGCTGCCGGCTTCCAGGACCAGGCCGCAGCACTCCCTCCTCCATAGATGCCTCCACGGCCGCATCCCCTGACGTCCTCCCCGCCGACCTTCTGCCCACCGCTGATGCAGGTGAGCTACCGGAACCATCGCTCTCCACTCTAGGGACATCCTGCGCCGGACAGGCTTCTTCCCTCTGCGACCCCCCCCGCCGGGCCAGGGACGAACGGCGGGAACTGACCCGACCTTCTCCCGCAGGCGCCCGACGAGGTGCTGGATTGCGGCCGCTACGCCTACCAGCCGCCACCGGATCGGCCCTAACCTGTCTCCTAGGCCTCGCTCTCAGGGGGCTCTGCACACGCCGCCGAACCCGGGGGGTCGCCTCAGGACTCAGCCGCTCAGGCGGTACGGACCGCCGGGCCCTAACCCTCCCCACTACCGCAGCCGAAGGTGCCGCAGGCGCCGCCATAGCTGCCTGCAAATTCTGCTGAATCCATTCAGGGCCGTGCCGCTCCGCCGCGGCCCTGACCACAGCCATCAATTCCTCTAAAGCAGACATAATACCGCAGCCCTAACTCACAGCCCCTAACTCACCGCAATGCCCCGGACACTGGTATAGATCCCACCCCCACCCCAAATAATATACAGCCCGCGAATTTCAAACTCCACCCACTAATTTTTAACCCTGCGGACACCTCAACCTGTAAAACCATTAACCCTTTACTGCCTGAATACTTCCCCCTAAGTCAAGCTTTACTTCGCTACTGTCTGCGCCCCGCTCCGTTGCTCTACAGACAACAGTGGAGCTGATTCTGGAGAAAAAACCCTACTGGGGGTCATTTTCAAAGACCGGCTTATTACGCTGGTCTTTGTTACCTCTGCGCTGCCTGACAATTTGCCTTATTTATGATGAGGTATGCGCCTGACTGGAGTAATTTTTGCTCAACTTTTATGCTGTTTTCAGGCATAAATTATAGCAAATTTGGCAGAGCTGAAGTCCTGGCCACTCCACTGCCACTCCCTCACCACTCCTAAGTGGCAAGGATGGCGTAAAAATGCCTGTACAACAAAATATTGTCACATGGGCATTTAAAAAATCACAAAAAGGGGCCCTGCAACTTTTGACTGGCCTCAGCGATGTCTTCTCCCCAAGTGACACATGACCCAGCAGTGACATGCTCCTTGGGTTCACCACTGAGGCCAGTCATTGGCTGCAGCAGTAGCAGTGTATGTGAACCTAGCCACCAAATATTCTCACATGGGCATTTAAAAAGTCACAAAAAGGGGCCCTGCAACTTTTTTATGCCAAAAGCCAAAAACGGACCCCCACTATTTCCCTGGACAACTATTTTGAGAAAATAAAAGAGAAAAGGAATGCAAAGAATAAAAATAGAAGGGTATGACATAGAAGTTAAATGAAGGACAGAAATGCGAAATCTATGAAATTAAGAAAAAAAAATAGGAGAACTGTGGATGTAGAGGCGTGAAATTAGAATCAGCACTGGATTTATATCTCCGGGAGTGGTAGACACTGCTTGTGTGGCACCTGAGACTCCACTCATTAAGTAGGCCATACTTTATGTGGTGTGTGGCTTTAAAATGTTTGTCTGCTGTTATAAGGTAAAGCAGAACATGGTGGTGTGCTTCTCAAAATCTAGCGCCCTTTGCAGTCACCTCCTGAGCATCATCTTCTTGGTTCTACAGCGCAATAATGAATATATATTACCAAATTTTACTTATTAACACAGTCTTTTTTTGTTAGTTGTGAGTAGAATTTTAGCTCTTTTGTATCACACTAGTAGTGATACTTTAATTTACCAACTTCCCATTGACTCCAAGGCCCTACAGCAGTATTAAATCACTCATAAGCCATAAAAGGTAAAGTTTTATTGCTAGCTAGAGAAAACCTTCCAGCAAAACGTATAATTTGAGAGCCATACTGTGCCGAGAATCATAACATTTTGTTTTAGGTGTTTTGTATGAAATAAGTCCCTAAAGTTTAGCTTTTCACTGAACAGAAATCTGTAAAGTGTCATTACCCAAGACCTTACTACTGGATGACAAAATGAATGAAGTCTTACGTACAATAATTTTTTTTATGAAAATGATTCACTTGTCACGCTTGCAACAGCCTCTTTCTTCTCCCTGTAGAGCCATAATAATGAGAAACTCAGTGCACATTAAAAGCGGAAATTTCCATCAAGGGAAAGCTCCATTAATCTGAAGGTATAGAAGGGAATGGAACATAGCTCTAGGTAGAAGCCTTGATAAAGAACTAGAGGCACGGTTAGCAAAGTGCCACATTTGGGGATAAAGTCATCTGGGACTGGATAAGATGCAGAGACTGACTCAAGGGGTGATTGCCCGACATCACTTTTGAACAATGGTGTGAAATTCAAAAAGTTACAAATTACGGCTCATATATGGTGTGGGCCACAATTTGTGACTCTTAACACCACTAAATACCCTAATAACTCTGCCCCAATATTCCGTAGCATCTTGGATTGTAATGTTCTTTACACTAAACATTATACATTGTTACATAAGATTGGAACTGATTGCCCGTTTCAGCAGCTCATTGTAATAATTGCTTGTTAGAGCTGTAATGGGGAAAATTTGCAATGCAAAATGCCCACAGTAATTGAGAATACCAGGAATTTGCAACCAGCCTTTCACCTCTGTGATCATTTACGATCAAGCCGAGTCGTTTTTTGAGATCCCCAATAACTATTATTCAGCTGTAATGAGATTAAACTTGTAAACAGCTGAATATTGCATAATTGCACTCGTTTCCCTGCCGAGGTCAGCTGCTGCTAACATGATGTCCAGCCTGTAGAAACTGGAAGAAATAATTAGTGCGTCAGTTCTGAATCACTACAAACACCTTAGCAGGGATACATCATCTCAGATAATTTCAGTGTTTAGCTATCCTCGCGGCACATTTTTTAGATAAGGATGAACAGATGTTTCTGAGTCACTGGGGACTAAAGGGAGAACTTAATTTCCATTCCACAACTGTAATAACGACCCAAGAAGTGCAGAGAAATTGCATGTATAACCAGGAGGAACAATCTTGGGCTTGTAAACATCAATAATAGATTTTAATTTTTTTTTTTTTATCTGATCCCCCCCCCCAGTGGGACCTGTTGATGAATCTATACTCACCTGCTCCCCGCAGTTTGGTTCCAGCTCCTCGTATATCTTCACTGGACTTCCAGTCGCCATCTGTCAACTTTCACAATGACTGGCCTCAGCAATGTCTTCTCCCCAAGTGACACATGACCCAGCAGTGACATGCTGCTTGGGGTCACCGCTGAGGCCAGTCATTGGCTGCAGCAGTAGCAGTGTATGTGACCCTAGCCACCAAAAACTTTACAGACTGGGAACGGAAGTCCAGTGAAGACACCCTGGGGTGGGTAACAGGTGCATATGGAATGCTCCACAGGTCCCGCAGGGGGTAATCACATTACAGAAATACAACACATCTTGTTAAACTGACCACCCTGGTATGCCTGGAGCCAAGATAACACTGGCTACATCTGTTGTCGAGGCAACTCTACAATGTGTTATGTCCAGTGCTGAACAGATAGAGTTTGATTTGATGCAGGAACTAAAGAACATCAAAGAGAATCTGTGTGCCGCGCACCATCCCTCAGGCCTTGCACGAGGCATAACGCAGGCAGATTTAGCAATCTATTTAAGCTACTTTTTTTTGCATAAATACACAAATAAATAAGGTGTTTGGCTGAGTACCATGTGTATGAAGTCAACGTGCACAAGATTTCAAAATTGCACTTAGCTTCATTTATGATGTATATCTGACACTTTTCTACTTGCAAAATCTTTCCAAATACAAGTATGAATGTTCCAGATTAAATAAAGTGAGGGGAATTTATTTCACCATGCACCCCAGTTTTGAAAAGTAGGTGGAAAAGTTGGCATGGTGATATATGTTAATGAGTTTCACTCCATATTTATGACCAAAGCTACTCCAGTGGGTGGTGGTGTATATATATATAAAATAAAATAAAATCATTTCTAGACAAAAGTATTAGGTTTAAAGATGAGCCCAATTCATATGTGTGCTGTCTACATACAGTGGCATTAGGGCTGCACAATAAATCGAAAAAATAATTTAATCACGATAATCGGCAAATGCGATATGGCGATTTGGCCGACCCGAAAATGCTGCGATTATATATGAAGGGGCCCCGCTCACATAACTGGCTTTGCGTGTAAAGTATTTTACTAGTGTGTGAAACAATCTCTCTCCTATTGATAACAGGTCCAGCCTCTGTACTCACTGTCACTATGAATGCACTGCAGCGAGCGGCAGCTAGCTGGCCGGCCGGCGCGTGATTCCTGCTTCCTGAAGTGGGAGGAGCGTTACTAAGTGACGTCAGTCACGCGGCGGCCGGCCAGCTAGCTGCAGTGCATTCATAGTGACAGTGAGTAACAGAGGCGGGACCTGTTATCAATAGGAGAGAGATTGTTTTACACACTAGTAAAATACTTTACACACAAAGCCAGTTATGTGCGCAGTTTAGGACACATGAGGGGACACATAGGGCCATGAGGGGGACCAGCATAAGATGCTATATGTCTTATGCTGCCCCCCCTCATGGCCCTATGTGTCATAGCACACATCCCCTATAACAGCGTCATCCACAGATCCCCCATAACAGTGCCATCCACAGGTCCCCATAAGTGTCCTCCACAGATCCCCCACATAACAGCGTCATCCACAGATCCCCCACATAACAGCGTCATCCACAGATCCCCCACATAACAGCGTCATCCACAGATCCCCCACATAACAGCGTCATCCACAGATCCCCCATAACTATGTCATGCCCAGCCGCGTCAGCGGCTCATATGGGAAATTCCAAGCAAATAGACCTCTATCACAATTCCCTTAAAATATCGCATCGCATATAGTTATCGCAATTTTTAGGGCCCTAATCGCAATCACACAAAATTCCCATATCATGCAGCCCTAAGTGGCATGCAAACATTTTGGCACCCCTAGTCAAAATTACTGTTACTGTGGACAGTTAAGCAAGTTAAAAATGAAAGATGGCACCTTTCCTTTGTATTTTAAGCACAAACTGTTTTTTAGGGCCCAAGCAAAGGTTTGGGCACCCTGTCTGGTTAGTGCCTAGTTGCACCCCCTTTAGCAAGTTTTACAGATTGTAATCACTTTTTGTAGCCAGCCTAAGAGTCTTTCAATTCATGTTTGAGGAAGTTTCATCCATTCTTCCCTTCCAAAGTCTTCCAGTTCTGTGAGATTCCTGGTCCATCTTGCATGCACTGCTTATTTGAGGTCTATTCACAGATTTTCAATGATGTTCAGATCTGGGGACTGTAAGGGCCATGGTAAAACCTTCATCCTGCACGCTTTAAGGTAGTCTATTGTGGATTTTGAGGTGTGTTTAGGATCATTATCCATTTTCAACTTCAGCTTTTTACAGTTGGTGTTATGTTTGTGTCACGGCGGGGAGTGGGGGAAACTCCCCACCATACAATATCAGTCGCTGCTACGCCGGATAGACTGACAAGCAAAATCAAACTGACCTCAGGTTCCACCACCCCAACATATAAGGAGGCCTGAGGTCACACCCACCACACCTAGCAAACACACCTTAACCCCGTGCACACCAGGATGGGAAGGGACACACAACTTAAAGGGGAAGTGTCAAAACATGCAAAAACAACATGTTGCCACCGGCAACATGCACGGCAAAAGTGTCATGGTCCAAAATACCAGACCATGACACAGCCGTGACAGTTTGCTTCCAGAATTTGCTTGAATTTATTTGAATCCATTATTTCCTCTATCCATGAAATGTTCCCCATGCCACTGGCTGCAACACAACCTCAAAGCATGATTGATCCACCCCCCATGCTTGATGGTTGGAGATGTGTTATTTTCATGAAATTCTGTGTCCTTTTTTTTCTCCAAACATACCTTTGCTCCTTGTGAACAAAGAGTTCTATTTAAACTCATCTGTCCACACAGGATTGGTTTCCAAAATGCATCAGACTTGTTTAGAAAAATTTGGACACTGAATTTTGTGTAAGGATGCAGGAGACGTTTTCTTCTGATGACTCTTCCATGAAGGCCATATTTGTGAAGGTGTCACTGAATAGTACAGCAATGTACAGCAACTCCAGGGTCTGCTAAATCTTCCTGAAGTTCTTTTGGGGTTCAAGTTGGGTTTCTGATTTGCCTTTCTAGCAACCCTAAGAGCAGCTGTCTGTGATATTTTTCATGGTCTTCCAGACCTTCTCTTGACCTCCATTGTTCCTGCTAACTGCCATTTCTTTGTTACATTTCAAACTGAGGAAATGACAACCTGAAAACACTTTGCTATCTTCCTAAAGCCTTCTCCTGCTTTGTGGGCCGCAACCATTTTAATTTTCAGAGTGTTAGGCTACTTTCACACCTGCGTTCAGGTGTCCGCTCGTGAGCTCCGTTTGAAGGGGCTCACGAGCGGTCCTGAACGCAGCCGTCCGGCCCCAATGCATTCTCAGTGGAGGCGGATCCACTGAGAATGCATCCGCCTGCCAGCGCTCAGCCTCAGTGAGCGGACACCTGAACGCTGCTTGCAGCGTTGGGGTGTCCGCATGGCCGTGCGGAGGCGAGCGGATCCGTCCAGACTTATAATGGAAGTCAATGGGGACGGATCCGCTTGAAGATGACACCATATGGCTCAATCTTCAAGCGGATCCGTTCCCCATTGACTTTCAATGTAAAGTCTGAACGGATCCGCTCAGGCTACTTTCAGACTTAGAAAATTTTCTAAGTTATAATGCAGACGGATCCGTTCTGAACGGATGCAAACGTCTGCATTATCGGAGCGGATCGGTCTGATGAAACATCAGACGGATCCGCTCCGAACGCTAGTGTGAAAGTAGCCTTAGGCAGCTGCTTAGAAGAACCCATGGCTGCTGTTTTTGTTTGGACAAGGTTAGAGGAGTCTGGGTATTCATAAAGCTTTGAAATTTGCATTACCTGGCCTTTCCTAATGATTATTGTGAAAAACCCTGAACCTTAACAGGCTATTTAAATTTAAGGTCTAAGACCTCAGTAAAGTTATCTGAGCGCTCAAATCTACTTGGGTTCCCATACTTTTGCAAGGTACTCCTTTCCTTTTTTTCACTCTAAAATTGTACAAAACAAAAAAAATACACTGATATTGCTTAAAGAGGACCTTTCATCGTTCCAAACATTGTAAGATAAATATCAGGGTGTGTAGAGTGGCGCTCCGGGATCCCTGGCTGGGAGCTCTGTGCTGCGATTGGACAGCGCTACAGCCTGGGAGAAGGAACGCCCAGGGAGAAACAGGGCAGACTCCGCCTAGTATAACCAATTCAGCGAAAATACCAGGGGACATAGCGGGAGAACGGAGCGGCGCCCCGGAATAATAGTAAGTGCAGTGAGATCCCCGGGCGCCGCTCTACACAGCCTGAGAATTATCTTACAATGTTTGGACTGATGAAAGGTCCTCTTTAAATGTTGAAAAGTGTGTTTCATCTTTAACTTTATGCCTTTTGGAGATCATTTTGTCTTCAACTTGCTTAACTGTTCACAGTAACAGTAATTGACCAATTTTGCATGCCACTGTATGATAGATTTCAATTCCAGCGTTTGTACTTTCGTACGTTTGGTTGGATGTATGGAACAACATTGTTAATATTCATATGGATGTACTGTTGTGCTGTTTGTTGACCTACCATATGCTGCTGCTAGGATCCATTTTTTCTATCGCATCAACATTATTATATATATTGTGAAATAAATAAAGAGTGTATATATTTTTCTTTTTTTTTTTTGATGCGTGGCTACTTATTTGGTGTGTATTACTGTCATGATAAATTCCCCCCAATATGTTGCTGAACAGTCTATACAACGTCACTGAAGAAATATCAACAAATCACACTAACATAAGATCAGTTAAAAATACTACTGAAATAAAGGATATCTAGAACAAATCATTTACAGAAAACTACGTTGATGCCTTGTGCAAACACAGGGGCACATTGGCCATAGACTTTACAGGGAAATTTCCCGGTGGGCCGATGTCCAGGGGGCTGCCTGGGCCCTCCTCACGGCCGGCCAGTGGACGTATTTGAGGAGGTATTTTGTGCTGCTGGCGGCAGTATTTTGTGATGGACTGTGGTATTTGGCTCTGTTGGGGTGGTATAATGTGCCACAATATGGTATTGCTGGCCCTGCCTTCCATCAATTTGGACCCAACTACAAAACAGGGCCACTTTTAGTATTTTCTCCAGGGCCACTTTAAGTTCCCAATCTGCCCCTGTGCAAAGACCATACACAGTCTCATCATTTAGCAGTCTTCAGTTTACAATATAATTTCATGTTCACAGATCATTTACCAGCTCTGCTTAAACATGGGGTGCATATTCTGAAATAATACTGTGCAAACCCAACCCAACAGAAGGTAAAACAACTTAGCTACCCCTGTACTGCAGTGTTGGCATCCAGTGGAAAAATCGGGGGGAAAAAAACAATGTATCACAATTAGAAATTAGGTTGCACAGAGGACAGCCAAGGAAAATACCAAGGAAAAAACCTACATGGCAACTGGAATACCTGGGCCATGTTGATGTCACGGCTGTGTCATGGTCTGGTGGTAGTGGACCGTGACACTTATGCCGTGCATGCTTGTTGCCGGTGGAAACGTGTTGTTTTAGCATTTGTGGTCACTTCCCCTTTTAGTCTGGTGTTCCTATCCATTTTGGTGTGTACGGGGTTAAGGTGTGTGCAAGGTGGAGCTGGGTGTGGCCTCATGGCTCTTCTTATGTTGGAGTTGTGAGCTTGAGGTCAGTTGTTTGTCTGCCTTTGTAGGAGAAGGAGCTTTTCTCCTCTCTGGATATTTCACCTGTCCGTGAGGGCCTCCTTGTGCAACATCAAGGTCTTTAGCGATGTCTCCCTATGTTCTCCTCCATGTTCTCTTCCTTACCTGTTGTTATGTTTGGTGTGGGTTTGTTTTGGGGATTTGTTGTTATGTCTAGTTTGGGGTTCTATGTCTGGTATGTTTGGTGTATTGCCCGGCATGGTTTCTAGACATCCCCTTGTTTGTCTGTACCTCCGGTGAGGGGTCCCATGGGTTCCTCGGAGGGGGAACCACAAGTCTGCAAGCAGTAGTTGTTCCACCCAGTCGTTGTGGCAGGTAAGTTCTGTTGTTCCAGTGCTTGTCGTTTTGCGCTGGGCTCTTACCTGCTGCTATGTGTTTTTGCTTGCTGTCTGCTCCTTCCTAGTTGCTAGGCCTGTGTGAGACTCCGGTTCATCCGTGTCGTGGATGAACCGGTCGTCTCTTATTCCTGACTCCTATTTCAGGGATCGTTAGGGTCAGAAGGTCCCAGGTTCCGGAGTATGAGCCCCCTACAGTCGAGGTCGGCTCATACAGTTAGGAGGTCAGGGATAGGATGAGGGTAGCATTAGGAGGTGACCTGCTCCCCTTATCCCGGTATCCAGGCCTACTTGCTTTCCCAAATTCTCTACATTGTACGGTGGGGAGTTTCCCCCACTCCCCAACGTGAAAGTATGTTCCACAAGGAGGCCCTCACGGACAGGTGAAACATCCAGAGAGGAGAAAAGCTCCTTCTCCTACAAAGGCAGACAAACAACTGACCTCAAGCTCACAACTCCAACATAAGAAGAGCCATGAGGCCACACCCAGCTCCACCTTGCACACACCTTAACCCCGTACACACCAAAATGGGAAGGAACACCAGACTAAAAGGGGAAGTGACTACACATGCTAAAACACGTTGCCACCGGCAACAAGAATAAAACGGCATAAGTGTTACGGTCCACTACCACCAGACCATGAGACAGCCGTGACAGTTGAGTTTCAGTGCAGAATGCAGGTCTCTAAAGCATATTATACATTACACAACGGTTTCTTCCTTACTGCTTTATGGTCTAAATTCTGAACCCTTGCAGCTCATTTACATTTTTGGCATCTAAACTGCAAAAATGGGTGACCCAGCACAGCCCATCTTGTGATCGCCTGCTTTGCTATGGAAAACTGAAATTTCTAACTGTACCCTGCTCAAATATGTAAGCCAAGGGTATCCAGAAGACATTGTGTATGCCAACTTGTGTAGTTAAGACATAGAGAATCTGCGACACCAATTTGGATGTGAAAATAGTGTAAACGCTAGTTGTTGCATACAGAAAAGCAAACAGATTTTCCTAGTTGATGGTTATTTATGATCTCAGTAACATTAAAGGGAACCTGTCAGCTCCGATACACCCTCTGTCCACCTTAGTAACATTGCTGCGGTGGTTGCACATGCTCAGTTCAATCCTTCACCAGCCAGATTGTTTTTCCAACGCTATAACAATAACAGGGAGGGAGCTGCAGCAGAAAGGACACATCTTCTGAGAAAGGAAAACGCCTCCTGAGCAATCAGATCAAAATAAATCTGGCAGAGCAATTATCAGAATGAATGTGGGGAGCTCTGCATGTGAGGTAGAAGACTGGTCCTAGAAAGAGAATGTCATTGACCGTATGGTGCCTAATCTTCATATTTTATATTAATCATGTAATAAACACTTAGAAATTGCCAATTTATTGATACACCTACATGTCATAATGAATACTCCTCTGAAGCTAAAATATTGTAAAGGTACCATCACTGTTACTGCCTATGAGTACATACACTGCGTGCAGAATTATTAGGCAAATGAGTATTTTGACCACATCATCCTCTTTATGCATGTTGTCTTACTCCAAGCTGTATAGGCTCGAAAGCCTACTACCAATTAAGCATATTAGGTGATGAGCATCTCTGTAATGAGAAGGGGTGTGGTCTAATGACATCAACACCCTATATTAGGTGTGCATAATTATTAGGCAACTTCCTTTCCTTTGGCAAAATGGGTCAAAAGAAGGACTTGACAGGCTCAGAAAAGTCAAAAATAGTGAGATATCTTGCAGAGGGATGCAGCACTCTTAAAATTGCAAAGCTTCTGAAGCGTGATCATCGAAAAATCAAGCGTTTCATTCAAAATAGTCAACAGGGTCGCAAGAAGCGTGTGGAAAAACCAAGGCGCAAAATAACTGCCCATGAACTGAGAAAAGTCAAGCGTGCAGCTGCCAAGATGCCACTTGCCACCAGTTTGGCCATATTTCAGAGCTGCAACATCACTGGAGAGCCCAAAAGCACAAGGTGTGCAATACTCAGAGACATGGCCAAAGTAAGAAAGGCTGAAAGACGACCACCACTGAACAAGACACACAAGCTGAAACGTCAAGACTGGGCCAAGAAATATCTCAAGACTGATTTATCTAAGGTTTTATGGACTGATGAAATGAGAGTGAGTCTTGATAGGCCAGATGGATGGGCCCGTGGCTGGATTGGTAAAGGGCAGAGAGCTCCAGTCCGACTCAGACGCCAGCAAGGTGGAGGTGGAGTACTGGTTTGGGCTGGTATCATCAAAGATGAGCTTGTGGGGCCTTTTCGGGTTGAGGATGGAGTCAAGCTCAACTCCCAGTCCTACTGCCAGTTTCTGGAAGACACCTTCTTCAAGCAGTGGTACAGGAAGAAGTCTGCATCCTTCAAGAAAAACATGATTTTCATGCAGGACAATGCTCCATCACACGCGTCCAAGTACTCCACAGCGTGGCTGGCAAGAAAGGGTATAAAAGAAGAAAATCTAATGACATGGCCTCCTTGTTCACCTGATCTGAACCCCATTGAGAACCTGTGGTCCATCATCAAATGTGAGATTTACAAGGAGGGAAAACAGTACACCTCTCTGAACAGTGTCTGGGAGGCTGTGGTTGCTGCTGCACGCAATGTTGATGGTGAACAGATCAAAACACTGACAGAATCCATGGATGGCAGGCTTTTGAGTGTCCTTGCAAAGAAAGGTGGCTATATTGGTCACTGATTTGTTTTTGTTTTGTTTTTGAATGTCAGAAATGTATATTTGTGAATGTTGAGATGTTATATTGGTTTCACTGGTAAAAATAAATAATTGAAATGGGTATATATTTGTTTTTTGTTAAGTTGCCTAATAATTATGCACAGTAATAGTCACCTGCACACACAGATATCCCCCTAAAATAGCTAAAACTAAAAACTACTTCCAAAAATATTCAGCTTTGATATTAATGAGTTTTTTGGGTTCATTGAGAACATGGTTGTTGTTCAATAATAAAATTAATCCTCAAAAATACAACTTGCCTAATAATTCTGCACTCCCTGTACAGTATGCTATAGGGCCCACCCCATTTACTACTAGAGCTAGGCTACATGCATGACTAGAACAGATGTGATTAGCTGTTAATTATGTTTTATCTGTCTGCCATATGACCCTTGTTTATGTTGTTACTTATGAACCGAAATTCCTTTCCCAAGTTAAAAGCATGTTTAAAAGTGCATGCCAAGACAATCAGCTCTCTCCATTAGTAATTATCACATCCCAAGGTTATCTGACTGGGAGAAATGACCACAACGAACTGCCATGATAGCTGAAATCCCTACCCGATTAACTCTTCATGTTATTGTGCTGACCCCAAGTTCTGGACAGATAAGGTTTTTTTTCAGTTTTATTTTTTTTGTGACCAATTTGTTTCCTGCAGGCCAATTGTGTTATGCATACTTTGTAGCATGAACAATGTAAACTGTTGTACCTTGCACTATGGCTTCCTGTCTGCCCCCAGCAAACTTTCCTCATGTCCTTGTATAGCAGTTACCTGCATGCGGGAACACAACTCATGGAAAATATAGGACATTCCCATTCTGTCTAATGAAAGACTTCATTGTCTGGCAACTTCCATATTAAATAAGTAAGAAGGCAAATACTTCCACAGATTATTCCACTATTACTGCTTGCTTGTCTACGTCTATATACCATATAGCTATCTATTTTAATGAGAACTATAATGTACTAGTAGTTGAATGGTTTCTAAAGGGAGTAGGTGACCTGAAAGGCTGTTTAAACATAACTTTATGTATAGTTTTATTATCAGCATCACTGTGAAAGAGAAGTTTTCATGTGGCATTCGGAGTACCCACAAGTGTCCTGAGGGCAGTCCTTAACTCTAAAGTGCATTTGTCTCTCACTGTCAGCAGTATCAACCTAATTAAACTAGGCATACTGCCTGTTAGGATTGATTCTACTGTTAAAAACAATACCTCTGTGCAACTCAGCTCTTCTCGTTTACATGTTCCCCTCCCCTTGACTTACAGGTCCAGGCATCAGCGTTCTCTTGACTGGCCCTGCACATCACAATTATAGCGCATGCGCAGTAAGCAGCTATTCAGCTGAAGCTGATGTTCGTGCATGTAGCACATGCACCAGTGTACTATTACAGTCAGGTGGATGGTGAAGCTCTGGCCCTCAATGCACTAATGCTCTAATTTACGTATATAGACTAAAAGTATGTTTTCATTGTAATGGAGAACGGATATTTGAAAACATGGTATTGTTTAAATCAGCAGGATCAGCCTTATCAGGCAGCATCTTGTAGACGGAACAAAGTCCAGCTCTCAAGTGGTAAAGGTGCTCTGACCTGCTCTGCACGGATCCGGGCTGTGTTCACACCCAACGTAGATGCAGCAAAAAAGTCCAAATGGATCCAGCGAGTAAAATCAATGATTCTTTATTTTTTCATATGCCTGGTTTGATAGGGCTGATCCTGTTGACGGGTCCACTTTAAATAAATACATACTATATCTCTTCCCAAATAATCCATTTAATCTTTTTGTGGGACTGTTCCAAGACTTGGACAGCTAAGAGGCAGGGGTTATGAAGATGACGTTTCAGAAAAAACCTGAGCAAGGCTTAAAGGGGTTGTCCCACATATTTTTTTTTTACAGTTTTCAAACCAGAACCTAGATTTGTCCTGCTCACTGAGAAGGCCGCACATGCTCAGTTTCATCCTTCAACTGCCTCCTGAGCTGTGATAGGTAGAGCATGGACACGCCCCCTGAGCTGCAGCAGAAAAGACACTCCCCTTGAGCTGTCAGCCTGATATAAATCTAGCAGAGCAATGAATGGGGAGATGTCTGGATCCATGTGAGGTACAGGGCTGGTTCTAGCTTTGTTAGAAAGAGATTGTCATGTACTATATGATGTCTAATTTTCATTTTTTACATTATTCGTGGGATAACCCCTTTAACAGGATGAGGCAGCTCTTTAGCTCAGTGTTGTAAAGTAACTTGTCCTGCTGTGTGATTAGGACAGGTTTTGTTTGTACTAATAGGACGGCGGCCATTTTATTTCTCCAAATGATTGCTCCCTAGACAAAATGAGCTATTATAACTAATGAAAGGTATTTGGGAATATATTTATAATAAAGTAATATTTAGGTATTTTAATTTTTTTTAATTCTCGGAGAACCCCTTTAATCTTGGAAGAAAGTGAAAGGACACTAAAATTCATACTTTTATACAGGTTCATGGGATTGCCAGCAAATTACATGAGAAGTAAAGTAAACTGAGAAAAATGTTCTAAAAGTAGACCCCATTTTTTTTCTCCAAAAATTCTATGAAGTATTAAAATATGCCGCCTTTCTAATTTTGCTTTCTTTAAATTATTTTACTTATTATCACCTTTAACAATATCAAGTGCAGCTCAGGCAAAACGTTTTCGACTGGGGATTACAAGTACAATGGCATGTCTCAAAGAAATGTTACATTAGATAAAGCATGCTTTTCTTCATACTTTGTGCCGTTAATTGTTGGAAAATTCTCTACAAAAATTGCTTTAATTGCACTTAGTGTCTCCATGGACTTGGATGTCGGACTGCAGCTCTCAACAAATTGCTTTTTACTTAAACAGGACTGACAACGTATCTCTAGGCAGAGAAAGAGACACCCTTGGCTGTAAATTGTTTTTTGGCACTGGTAGAAGCTTCTGCATTATTTAAGTGCAGAGAATAATTGGGATCAACCAGCATAAACAGAAATTAAATATTTAGTAGCAAAAACAAAATCTGCTATCACAGCCTTCCTTAACTTGTAAAGTGCTGCTGGTGAAATATATTTTGGTGGTGAAGTAATCACAATACACCGAGAATTAGACTGCTGCCTTCGGTTTTCTAATGTAGTGATGCAACGTTTATCAACTGCCTTATCAGTCTTCAGCCAGACCTTTATAACCAAGACAAAATTCTTTACTATGATAAATAGGTCCCTCAATCTGTCCCCAAGACAGAGGAACTGAAGCATAATTCCTGTATTAAGGCCTAACTCACACATCAATGTTTCAGGCTTATATTCCATGACTAGATCATGCAGGCGATTGTCGGGAGGGAAGCGTTCCTTCCCGGCAATCGCCTGCCGGTCAGCAGAGGAGCATACTGCTATTGCTATGCAGCATTCTCCTCCTCATGCCATCATTCGTCCCCATACTGAATCACTGTTTGCAGGCAGCAGATCGTGATTACACAGAATCATCTGCTGCCGGCAAACCTGCTGAAAGATTCCAATTTCCCAATGAATGAGCGCTTGCTTGTTCATCAGGTAATCGGTCTTTTCTGACCCATCGTAAGTTGAAACCAAAGTCAACATACAATGTCTCAGACTCAGATCCAACCAATCCAGGCCACTTCTCTGGTAAAACAGCTGTATAAGTTGCTAGTTAGCAGCTATTCCTGACTTTTATATGTAAGGTCATGTTTAATTTGTCTTAGTTATCTGCTTATTTTTTTTAACTCTTCATTTTATATTATCTTGGATGACGTTTTAGGGCTTTAGAACCGATCATTCAACTTACAATGGTTTCAACATACAATGGTTGTCATGGAACCAATTAATATTGTAACTTGAGGGACCACTGTATTCTGAATGGAGGATCCTGTCTACTTATCTTTACAGGCAGGATTAGAATAAAATACAACAGCAGTAAAGTGATCTGTGACGCCTATTATTAGGCCTAGTGGTCAGTGAGAAAACTGCAGGAATTTATGTTTTTGTTTAAATATAGACAGTGACGTGGAAAATAAAAAATAATAAAAATTCTTTAAAAATATGTTAAACATAAAAATGTGATTCAAACAATAGGTCAATTTCTGATGACACATTCCCTTTAACTACTGTATATAATTACCTTTTCATAGGTTTTATGAATAACAGTAACACTTTGAAAACTAGTGCAAATTAAATAAGTAGTTGACATAGCAGCTTATCAGATCTCTGCTTTCATTTTTCAATTCAAAGGATTTTTTGAGATAACAAAAATTACTGAAAACTACCTATGTGTGCACTGAATACTCACACGTGTTGTCACCATAGATCAGACATGATTATATTTCATTTTAGTTATCTTGCCCAGTTCTGTGCTGCACCTTTGTTTTGATGCTGCTAGGGCCTGCAGTGGACAAGATTACTATTTAAAGAGCGACTAAACTTTTATAATAATTTTTTATATGTTGTCCCTAATCCCGTAAAAAAAAAATTCTAATATACTTTATTTATTAATTTTCTATTTTTACTACACTTTTACATCCCTAAAGCGCACCATTCAGTGTGCACTTAAAACTCAGTTCTCCCTAAACCGCTGACAGCTCAGCGGAATACGGAGTACAAATTTTATGAAAGGGGCTGCAGCAGCGCAGGGAGTATGGGCAGGCACGCTCTTTGCTGCTCCTGTCGGCGCTCCCTGGACAATTACTAACTCTTGGCCAGGATTAGCTGAGCGAGCTCATGCTTCTGCCTGCTCCGCTAAGCTAAGAGAACTGCATATCATTCATAAAATGTGTACTCCGTACACCATATACCGCTGAGCAGTCGGCGGTGTAGGGAGAACTGAGTTTTAAGCACACACTGAATGGTGCACTTTAGGGATGTAAAAGTGTATTAAAATAGAAAATTCATAAATAAAGTATATTAGAAAAATCTTTTTAGGGGATTAGGGACAACATATTAAAAATCATTATAAAAGTTTAGTTACTGTTTAAAAGACTACAGTTCCCATGGTTCATCTCCCCTTTTCACAGTTATTGGCTCTGTTTACAGCTGCCCGCGTGCCCCTTTGTTACAAGCTGCAAGGCAGTGCTCTGCTACCAGGTACTGCACAGCTTTGTTGTTCTTTTGCTCACAAGAGCTGCTGCCCAGCATGAGAAATATGATACGCTGGAACAATTGGCGATCTGGCACCAGTTGGAACATTTGGATGTCAGATTACTGTATATTTCAGCGTGTTACGTATTTGGAGCCCATATTAGAGGCTGCTGTTGCACAATAAGAGAGTTGTTATTCTTTTAAGGGCATTATGGGATGTACTTTATTGTATACTGTGAATCTGTATACACTGTCACCATGCAGGTACACGTGGGCTCAAGTCCAAAGCATCTGTCAACTCGATCTCTCAGGCGTCTCTATTTAGTATTCTTAGGGGGTCATTTACTATGCTGAAATATGCCTAAATTAGGAGTATTTCAAGTGCAGATGGCAGGGCAACGGTTAGCTATCAGCGACTTCGCCCCGCTCATAACAGGTCTAAAATTGTAGGCATGGCGTGGGCAGGGAACGGCCTGTCTTACATTTAGAACTGGCACTGGATGAGCCAACGTTATGGAGAGGCCTGCGCTTCTTCATAACTTTGGTGGATCCACCGCCAGCTATGGGCCTTTTTGCCGGTCTTAATAAATGTGCCCCATAATGCCTACATTCTACTCTATTAGCATTTTTCAGTGCTGATGCCTCCCTTTTGACATCCAATAGCAGCTAACACATATTATGAGATAATGACTTTACTACTGTAGGGCGTTGCACAGAAGCAAATAAAAGTACTCATATTATAATTCCTTACAATTGCATGAAAGCAATTAATAATTATTAATAATAATGAAAAATAAATCTGTATTACAATTTAGGAGTAGCATATACATTATTCAGAAGTCACAATCTGCAGTAATTGAGCAGATTTGCCTCTTGGCCATTGTTCAGTCATGCATCCAGAAAATTAGAGCACTTTACGAAAGAGGGGATTTAAAGCACGGACTAAGAACCCAAATCTCCTGTCTTGAAAGGGGATCCTGCATGTGTGGTTGAGAGATAACTACACAAACGCACCAATGATGTGCTAATCAATTTGTACTGGATTAATATTGAGCACCCTGTGATATTATTACAAGCACACAAGCACTGCTTTATCCAATTCTATACGGATAACGTATTTATCACTAATTTACCATAAATGTGCAGCTTTCATATTCTTTACTTCTAATAAAATGGAAAAAAATTAATGATTGAATAGTGTCATAGTTTAATGGTCCGAGGACGTATCAGTATGCTGAAACAATTATCAAGCAGAGTTACATCTGCCAAGCTCCTCTGGGAAATAACAGAATTTGAACATATAACATCCTCTGTGAGATAATAGGTGCAAGAAACAAATTTTTTATTATAATAATCAGATTGCCCTTTCGCGACAGGCCTCAAGCATAGGTGGAAGAGAGACATTCATTTTGTTTTATTTGAAGAAGACTCGAGTTAAAGCCGAAACGCGTCACATTTAATATTGTAATGCGGCAATAAACCCTGAAGAATTGCAAATTCAAAGTGAGTGCTGGTCTTAATTTTGCATGAATGATGTTCTGATTTGAATGTCTAATGAAATATTACACAACTATACTCGCTGATGATGTTAGAATCTTAGAAAACTTGTCAGCTTTCAATTCTTCATTACTTCCTAACACTGGTCTACTATTCATAATACAGTTCTGTTCCTCAGTGTTGTTTTCTGGACTTTTTGCAAAAAGACATTGTGTGCCACCACCCAAAATGCATGAAGACGGGACCAACTGCCATCTCTAGGCAGGGAAAGTACATGAGACAAAGCATTGTGGGTATGATTAGAAAGGGGAGAATGGCAGCAGGCAGGGTCTCTTGAATCTGAGAGACCTGCGGATATACAAATATATAATGCCAGTGATCTTTAAGTTACAAAGTATCTTAAAATGTTCTGTAGCATTTCTCCGATATGTGCAATACGCTAAAGTGATGGGACTCGCAGATGGTTTATACCCTCTAGTGATGTTTATGCTGGAAAATACCTGTAGTAGAAGTCTGGGTTCTAAAAGGATGGTCATGAGCAGAACTAGTATCAGCATTTTGACCACCCTGTTACCAGGGTCAGAGAATTAGTTGGGCTTTTCTTCATCAGGGGAAAATATTCTGCTTGCTGACCTAACCATGTATCTGTTCGTTGGCACCCAGTACAAGGGCACATGCTTCACCAACCCCCCTAGCTATGCCCCTCAATAAAAGATATTATTTCTGAACTTCAGGTGTTATATATCAATATATTTTGTGGCCATAACAAAGTGTATTGCTGCATTCATCTACGTATGCAGAAAATTGTTCCCGCCTGGTCAAAAAACAGCACTGCAATAACGTTACACTTCTGTCCACACTTGACTTTTGTTATAAAGTTGCACAACACTGAATTAGACTTTGCAAAGTTCTGGGTCCTAAAATGCTATTCGTCTATTGTTATGAACACTTTATCTTCCATAGGTTGAGATATTTGAATTGATTAAAGTCTGTATACTACATAAACCTTAGATAAATAGGAAACATGTATAATATGTCTTAATAACTAGTATACAAAATGTAAAGGCAGTTTTGTGAAAACATTCCCTCCAATATTTCCATACTGTACTCACCTTGTGAACTTGGTAGCTTTATAATACTGACTCCGAAGCTGCAGTTTAATGGCAAAACCTTTGGATTATCCTTTTCCTCAGTCCGTCAGATGGTTACGATTATTTCCTAAAATAACAGAGATGGTGAGAAACTCATGGATAACATTTTGAAGTCAGTTTAAAAATATTCGCCCCCCTTTTATTAACGAACCTGTGCCAGAATTCTATCATAAGTTCCACCTCATTTTTGCCGCAAATCAAATTGGATACATTTATTGTTGATGTGCGCCAAAAAGAACAGTTTCCAAAAGTACCTAGAAAAGGGGCACGGTTTTGTGGAGTCATAAAATCCCTCAGACTTATTACAGTTTTCTGGCACAAAATTTTGGTCTAAAGTAAGCCAGGTAAGAGTTAAAAAGAGGAAAATATCCAACTTCTAGCAAGATGCCTCAAAGCTATCATACAGAGTGCACTGTTTTGATAAATTTAGTGCAACCCATGGCTCTGTTGTCCTAGTGTACACCAGCGTTCAGCAACCTCGGATAATCCAGCTGTTCTGAAACTACAACTCCCAGAATCCTCCTTTAATTTTTATGGGAATTACAACAATCGAGCAAGTGTGCATGCTGGGAGTTGTAGTTTCAGAGCAGCTGGAGTGCCAAAGGTTTCTGACTGGTGGTCAACACTGTCTAACTACTGTATTACACTCCATTAGTAAATGTCGGCCATATTAAAAAGCAGCATGGTTGTCTTACTACTGATATCATTGGATACAACTATTCATTACATAAGTACTCTTGGCATTCATATTTTTGAGATTTTGGTGACATTTTAGATTCTTCTGCAACAAGGCATATTAATATGCCATGACTACTAGCTGCTGCCGCTGCTACTGCTTTGTGGTGTGTCATGGTTGGACGCCAGTAACTTCATTCAGTATTACTATACACAGGGGAAGTGACAAAGGTTAACAAGTTAGAATGTTTCTGAGACATTATAACCTAGAATCACTAATATTGCTACTAAAAATAATTCATAGTGATATCTGCATTACTGTGCATCTACTGTCATATTAGCCCATACTACAACCATGGATGGATCCTCTGGATAGGTCATCAATGTCAGATGGGTGGGGGTCCGACACCCAGCCCCCCAACTGATCAGCTGTTTCAAGCTGCCGCAGCGCCGGAAACTAACAGTGTACGGAGCAGAAGCAGACAGCTCTGTATACTCTGTAGTTTCTAGCACCAGCAAATTGATACTCAGCTCCCATTCACTTGAAGAGCGGTCTGCCTCCAGCCACACACACTGTATAGTGTCCAGCTCTGCGACAGCGGAGGATAGAAGAGAATTGGGAAGGGGCACCTTTAACCTAACCCGGGGATTGATGTACATATAGAGGGGGTAATTGGTGGTCCAGTCAAGATGCACTACAAATATAAAAAACCCTCATAATCAATAAATATAACATACGGACCTTTCTCTGTGGTCCAATTAAACTCGGCAATGCATTAAAGCTCTGATCATTGTAAGAGTGATTAAATAAAGCACATAAAGGATAGGTTCTCATTAGGCCCAGCGGATTCATTGTCCGTAGTCTGTAAATCCTCTAGGCCTCCTTTTGAAGAATTCTTCTTCCTAATCACCTTCTCTGGGGGAGGGATGAAAGAACTCAATAACCTGGAACCTGAGACTTTTTGGGTTACCACCATGGAATTCCCAAACATGGCGGGCTACGCCTCAGCTAATGCCTGGGCAAACCGACCCCAGCTGTTCTACAGTTTAAAAAAATCCCTCATCCTAGATTTTATATTTGTGGATATATTGTATATATATATATATACACTCACCTAAAGAATTATTAGGAACACCATACTAATACGGTGTTGGACCCCCTTTTGCCTTCAGAACTGCCTTAATTCTACGTGGCATTGATTCCACAAGGTGCTGATAGCATTCTTTAGAAATGTTGGCCCATATTGATAGGATAGCATCTTGCAGTTGATGGAGATTTGAGGGATGCACATCCAGGGCACGAAGCTGCCGTTCCACCACATCCCAAAGATGCTCTATTGGGTTGAGATCTGGTGACTGTGGGGGCATTTTAGTACAGTGAACTCATTGTCATGTTCAAGAAACCAATTTGAAATGATTCAAGCTTTGTGACATGGTGCATTATCCTGCTGGAAGTAGCCATCAGAGGATGGATACATGTTCTCATTCTGTTTACGCCAAATTCGGACTCTACCATTTAAATGTCTCAACAGAAATCGAGACTCATCAGACCAGGAAACATTTTTCCAGTCTTCAACAGTCCAATTTTGGTGAGCTCGTGCAAATTGTAGCCTCTTTTTCCTATTTGTAGTGGAGATGAGTGGTACCCGGTGGGGTCTTCTGCTGTTGTAGCCCATCCGCCTCAAGGTTGTGCGTGTTGTGGCTTCACAAATGCTTTGCTGCATACCTCGGTTGTAACGAGTGGTTATTTCAGTCAACGTTGCTCTTCTATCAGCTTGAATCAGTCGGCCCATTCTCCTCTGACCTCTAGCATCCACAAGGCATTTTTGCCCACAGGACTGCCGCATACTGGATGTTTTTCCCTTTTCACACCATTCTTTGTAAACCCTAGAAATGGTTGTGCGTGAAAATCCCAGTAACTGAGCAGATTGTGAAATACTCAGACCGGTCCGTCTGGCACCAACAACCATGCCAGGCTCAAAATTTTAAATCACCTTTCTTTCCCATTCTGACATTCAGTTTGGAGTTCAGGAGATTGTCTTGACCAGGACCACCCCCCTAAATGCATTGAAGCAACTGCCATGTGATTGGTTGACTAGATAATTGCATTAATGAGAAATAGAACAGGTGTTCCTAATAATTCTTTAGGTGAGTGTATATATATGGACAAAAAGGGAAAAATGTATTTACCCATGTGGTACAATACAGCATTTTTGCTGTATTATACCACATGGGTAAATACATTTTTCCCTTTTTTTTTATATTTTTGGGAGTGCTGTCCATTTTTCCATATTATGTTTTGGGTTACCAGCCTGTGCCCTGGCACATAGCACCCATTTGTGAATTGGATAGTTGGTGCTGCCATTTTTTCCCCCATATATATATATATATATATATATATATATATATAAAATACAAAAAAGGGGCAGCACTCCATGGTAAAAAAAATGAAAAACCTTTTATTCACCCATGTGGTACAGCAACGTTTCAGCTCAGCAATAGAGCCTGTCTCATGGAGTGCTGCCCCTTTTTTGTATTTTGTGTAGTGGGTAATTGCTTATTCCCATAGGGCAGTACACCTGCTCATTGTTATTGTCTGTGCTGCCATTTTTCCTTAATATATATATATATATATATATATACACACATCTCAAGTGAATCAATAATTCTATGTCAACATGCTAACAACACGCTACTAAAACTTTTGTCTTTTGGATGGAGTTAAGACTTCTTAATTGGCTGACAAATGGAGCGATTATTGGGAAAGGGTGTTCCTAGGGATGTAGGGACATTCGTTCCCAATAATTCTCCTGAATAAAGGAGCCACTGATCACTGATGAATGAGCAATGAAAGCATTGTTGAAAACATGTATCTGTGTGGGTATCGTGGGCCCCATACGGTGGAGGTGATTGCTGCATGTAAATATAGCTTTCAACTCCTCTAACGAGCAGGCAATTATCAGGAACGAATGGTGAGTCGGCCCACATAAAACAATAACTATTAATAATTTTTTATGTTTATATGGCAATTTCAGAAGTGAGGACAGGCAAACATTTCCCCTATCACAGGTATAAAGTCAAACTGGTAAATATATTTTTTCACACTGCACAGCAAATATTTACAGCTTTCAAACAGGTCTACCTTCGTGTGAATTTCCCACTACCAATACGCGCTACAGTATAATCCAAGCTAATACCAATACAAACCATGCTATTACAACAGTAATACACTGTACAGAGCATTTGTGTTGTGGCACATTACAAAATGCATACACATAAATCATTATGGAGTCAAGTGTGACCTGCATGCAGAGGGAGGCATTGTACACATAAGATTAAATTACATGTACTTCCAATGGGCCTCCATGTCAATTCAGTTCATTAACGTGAGAGTGGTGGGAAGCAAGTGGCCTACCGAGGAGATAAAGGATCCTCCTGGATAAAAGACATTCCATGAGGGAAAACCTATTTGCCTGTGAAGTGATATATATCGTTGAGTTCAAGCTTCAAGTGAAAGAATGTTGAATCACAGCTACTGAAATAGGTTTAGCGGGAAGCTGTTCTGTGCTCCTCTTCTGTCTGCCGGATCTCAATCTACAATTCCCATTGAAGTGTTAAGCCCTGGGAAACGCGGATTAATAGCGAGAACAGTTTGGTTTGTCCGCCATAACAATGTGTTTTAGGGCTGTTGCCACAAGCCTTCATCAAAGCTCGTCTGAAGTATAAATGATATGCACATCTCAAATTATTCTAACCCTAAAAGATACTGTGTTTGCTTTCTGGAATGTTCACTACAAATCCCAGCATTTTTACATTTGTGTGGGATCTTCAAATTAGGATTGACTGACCTTGTCATAATTGCAGACAAGTGCATAGGAGCATAGCTCACCTACAGTGTCACAATTTACTAGCAATCTGTCCTGAGTCAGAACATTTTAACGAGACAAAATGTTTAATCCATTATTTTATCCTGTTTTGCCCTTTAAACAAGTGCTACTGAATATTTAAAGGGGTTGTCTATTTTTTTTGTCACACAGCCAGCGGCATTTATGGAAATATCCATACTCACTTGGTCCACAGCACTCCTGCTCCGCTCCCCAGCTCTATGTACTGGACTTCCAGTCCTTGTCTGCCAACTTCCACATGGATGCAACCAAACACTGGCCTCAGCAGGGATGTGTCCCAATTCGCACATCACTCCTCATCACGTGCCATTTGAGGACATGTCACCACTGAGCCTCAGTGGTAAAAGTGACCGTGTCCGTGTGGAAGTTGAGAGATGGGGATGGAAAGCCCAGTGAAGAGTGCCAGAGATCTGGAATGGAGCAGGAAAGTGTGGATTTCTCTACAGGTACACTAGCTGGTGGGCAAATGAAAAAAAAAAAAAACTAAACAAGCTCTTTAAAGGGAACCTGTCATGTTGAACATGGTGTTTGAGCTGAAAGCAGCATGTTATAGAGCAGGAGGAGCTGAGCAGATTGATATATAGTTCGATGGTAAAATATTCAGTACAACTTGTATTTTATTCATTAAAATTTTTGCACATTCTGGGCTGCGAAGTCCAGTAGGAGGTCCTATCAGTGATTGACAGCCTTCCCTCTATGACTGTGTTTACAGAGATAGCTGTCAATCACTGATAGGACCGCCTCCTGGACTTCACAGCCCAGAATGAGCAGGAATTTATAGGAATAAATTACAAGTTTTACTGAATCTTTTCCCATAAAACGATATAACAATCAGCTCAGCTCCTCCTGAAATATACCAAGCCGCCTGCAGCTCAAAGTGTAATAGAAAAAAGTACCCCTCCCCACCTCATGCGTCTGTATTCTATGACAGAAAAAGTGAAACGGGTGCTTCATAAAATATGGCGCTCGTTCTGAAGACCATATTTCTAAATGGATTTATGCCACACAATTGGCATAAATACATTAAAGGAGTATTCTGGTTGTAACATGTCATCCCCTATCCACAGTATAAAGGACAACTATCAGATTGGTGTGGGTCCCAGCGGTAGGACACCGACCGATCTGATAGTTACCCCTGTCCACAGGATAACTTGTTATAAGCGGAATAACCCTTTAATAAAACTCCTGCTTCCCCTCCCCTACTAATAGGGGGAACTCGCACAGAAATGTATATGGTTACCATTAACTGCAATGGAAGCTGCAAAATCTCTTTACACTGAGCTCCCCCTAGTGGTGGCTGCATGAAATTGTAGTATTTTACTGGTGGGCTAGAAATCACTTTTGTAACTGAGTCTTATTAAAAGGATTCTGTCAGCTAGGTTTAGCCTATAGAGCTGAGGACATGTGCTGCTAGATTGCCACTAGCTCGACCACAATATACATTTCCCATAGCTGTAAATGCTTTTATTCAGTCAAAAAACGATTTTATATATAGGCAAATGAGGCTAGTAAGGAGCCCAAGGGGCTGTTACCAACGTTTCAGGAGCCCAGCCACGCCTGCGGTGAAGGAGCCCAGCACCGCCCCGCATCCTCCGAATCTCCTCCTTGCTCCCCTGACGTCGCACAGTTACAGCGCTGTAATCTCGCGCATACACGGCACAGTGAGGTGCTCCAAGAAACAGTTCATGACTTCTTTACAGAGGAAGTAAGCCAGTCTTTATTTTTGCATGAGAAAGCATCCATCATATCAGATGTGTTAAAAAGGGAAATGGAAGACTTTAATCCAGTGACTTCACACAATGGCTATAATGGAGATGATGGGCCAGACTGAATATTAGCCTTGTTAAATCCTAGGTACGCTCTCAGAACAGCAGACACGATGGTCCTGGTGCACGGATTGTCATCACTGAAAACTAAATCAAAGTATTCTTTGGATTAAAGGCCTCCTACTGGATTTACACCAGGAACACGTAACAACTGAGCAATGAGAACCTAACTGTAAATCCATCACATTGTGGATGATGTGACTGGTGGCAATGGTTGGCATTAGCCGCATCCGTTCCTTTGCCATCCTCCCTTTCCTAGCAATAGGCTTTCAGCCACCGAAGCCACTGGAACACCATTCTGTCATTCTTGATATCATTTTCGTCCCAGTGATTTCAATATTTAATGAACAGATTGGATATTGTCAAGAGTTATTTCAGGCAGGAGAATACTGCCCCCAAAGTTTTCCTGTTCACCGTAAATGATGGGCAACTCTAATTTCTGATCAAAATGGAATGCCATTGAGACCAATGGAAGATATTTTCTCATTTACTTATGATTTTTTTTATATAACTGATAGGAAAAATTGCTATGTGAAGAGACGCTGATATCAGAAGACAACAAGAACCTTTATTGTGCAGACTTAACATTTTACCTTAATCAATGACAAGCCAATATAGAGACATGGGATACGCGCAGGCTAGACCTGTGCGGCTGCAGCATCTGACCGCAGAGGATAGTGAAGCCGCTAGAAAAGAGATGTCAGCCGTAGCTGCACATGGACTGAGAATAGGAGGCACGAGCTGGGCATGGAGCAGAAAGCGAGGGGGAGAAGCAGCCCTATTATCCTTCTCTTGTGCACTGAACTGTTGAGAGGGGATCACATCCCACCTTAACGGCTTCACTCACACAAAGACGGAATCAGCCATCATTGTGTTTGTGTGTGAGAGAAAGTACATTCTTTATTTGGAGCATATTTCACATGGGGGGATGCATGAAGCTATTCGGAATACCTGTGTGCAATTGTCAAGGAAAAAAAGGAATATTCACAAATGATGTGTTACTACCTAAAGACAAACTGACATAGTGAGAAAATGGATTATAGAGGTCACTTTACATTTTATAAATTGCACCATAAGTCAAATCTCTGCCTACAGATCTTTCTTGCTGCCAGTGTAAATTACGCTCGAAGTCAGGAGTAGCCACAACCCGTCATATGATGGTTTTCAACCAATCATACAGCAAATACTTAGCCATGGCTATCTGGCAACTGGCCAAAAACCATTGTATGGCACTCTGTCTATGCTGTGGACTCTTTCATGTATACCGTAATTTACACTGGCAGCAGTTTTGTACAGATCTCCCCCATGCAGGTGTTCACTAGCATAGATCAGACTAAAGGAAAATCAACAGACATTTTGCATATGCCCAAATGTATCCAGATGGCCCCATTCACCTGACAGAGACTAAAAGATTGCACTTCTGGTCAGAATGGCTACCAAAAAAAAAAGTTAAAACCAGCAAAACAGTCAATTTTTAACAGGTTTTTTGTCACTGATGCCTTTTTGAGAAACAGATTCGGAGATTAAAACGCTCCCCTCCAATTGTATGGGGGCTGTCGGACAAAATAGGACATGCCCAATTATTTACCATTCTTCTCAAAAAGGTTGTGTGACAGCTGTTAAAAAAAGGCTTGTGAATGTAGTCTTAGGGCTCTTTTTCCGTGCGTGGAATCCACTGTGTGAAAGAGAGCCAAGCCCCATTCCGGACAGCAGAGACACGGAGCAGTAACATGACTGATAATGCTCTGTGCTTCTCTGTGACCTTTTTTACTACAAAATCGCGGTGACAACTTTATCTCACTGTGATTTTGTAGTAAAAAGATCACAGAGAAGCACAGAGCATTATTAATCATGGTAATGCCCCGTGTTCTCTGCTGTCCGGAACGGGGCTTGGCTCCGCTCGTGTGAAAGAGCCCTTAGGCTATATATCCATCTGCCATTTTTCTATAAAGCATAGTGCAGCAGACTGCTCTGTTCCACAAAGATACACCTTTGAAGAAAGATATACTACATGCAGGTTCAGACTGGGTACAGGTGAATCCCCGGGTGGGCCCCTAAGCAAGGTGGGCCCATTGTCCCCCACCCCCTGCACAAGTAGCATATGACTCGGTAGACTTACTGTACTACATATTGATAGGCAGAGTACAGAACCTTAAGAAAATATCCAGTTTATTATTATAGACACATTCATGTCTCTGAGATGACATCTACGTGTCCTCCTTTCCCAGGGACCTGCCTTCTCATTGCTGCAGGGACCCCATAATCAATCATCTTGTAGGATCTTGCTGCTGTGTGAACAGGTAATATTTGGATGTATCCGTATGGTGGGCCCCCAAAATACACTTTACTAGTTGGCCCTAGACAGCCCAGTCTGACACTACATATACCGACTCCATGGTATATGTTTTTTGACAGTAGGCAACTATGGGCAATTGATGCAAAAACAGCCTAAAAGGCAAATTAAAACTAGCATTTCTTGCACTGAATAACCTATAGCACCCTTCTTAATATCAGTGTCCCGCGCTGGGTATAGCAGCACATGGCGTTTTCATGCAGATAATGAGCACTTTGGAGTTGCACTTTTCCTGTTGACTAGACTGTACTGCTCTAAATACTCAGCCAAAATTGCTTTGGTGAAATGAAGGAGAATTAATTTGGGATATTGACAAGAAATGTGACAGAGAAGGCATTTACACTGTTGACTGCACAGTTATTCCTCTTAATGATTATGATTCATGGGAAGCAAATGCAGGAAAAGCCCAGCTGCTTACCACAATGATTTCACTTATTGGGCAAGAGATACTGCTTTATTTCACACGACAAACCACTCAGCACAAGATCACGTATAATAATAAACATATGTGAAATGCAATGTTATACCATTACAATGCACATAAGTAATATAAAAATCACCCTCGCTGTCATTTTAACATCCGCACTGAGTTTTTAATTGTTTTTTTTTAACCCCTTTTAGGAATAAAACTGGCTGCTGCAGGGAAAATGTAGTGTTGAATTTTAGTGAATGGCTATCCAAGTAACACAAGTATATGCCAAGTCTGCCGATAATCCGTTGAGTGGCTCTCTGCTCATAGTGGAGGTTCCTAGGGAAACTCCTGTATAATGTTGATAGGACATAGATAGGCTAAAGACTTTAAAGATATCCTCAGTATGGTTCATTAGCATTATCATTACATTTTAATCCATATCTATCATGGATATGACATCCATGGAAATCTTGACACATAAGGGCAGATGGTGGACCTCCTAGCATCCACTCAGAGTTTACTTTTTCAGCCATTATCCTCGGTCCTCCCTTTTTTAGCCCCTGACCTGTAGCGGTACAGCAGCAGCATTGTCTTGCTGTATACAGTCCATGGCTAGTTGTTGTCATTTGTGTCAGGACAGTATGAAGTTGAGGGAGATAACTGGTATCTCTTGGGCTTCAAAAGTAGGACTTTCTACAGAACCTGACCTAACCCTGTTCAAATCTTTACATGGTTGAACAAGCAGTCCTTTGTCTGTGACAGTGTCACATGAAATAAATCCAAACTTCAAATTAATAACCTATAAATGGTCATTTCCTATCTTGCTCATTATCAAGAGATTATGTTCTAAAGAAAAGAACAACTTGTATTGGGAAGCACGACAAAGAGGTTTAGCAGAATAATGAAACCATTCGTAATTGTTACCTTACAATATCAGCATTTGTGTGACGGGAATAACAAGTCATTAACCAGATGGTGTTTAATTGCTATTAGTTGGGATTAGCATACCAGAAAGCCTTAGTCAACTGCAATTCTGCACACAGTGACTTGAGAAACAAGAGGTATTTCTGATAAAGATGGCAGCTTACGTCTTTTTCGAAATATAAGATGCTTACATACATATGCCACCCCACTCATAATATAATTATCAGTTCCGTTCATCAACTTTATACAGTATCATTTAACCTTATTGACCACAATTTGATCATGCAAGTATTTTACTGTATTTTACTGTATTTTGCACGCACCTGCCCATAAGACACCCCTAGGTTTTAGAGAAGAAAAATGAGAAAAACATTTTTTTCAACAGACCTACAATGTTAATCAGACCTCAGATCAGACCCCCATGTTATTAAGACCCCCAATCAGATCTCAGATCAGACCCCCATGTTAATAAGACCCCCAATCAGACCTCAGATCAGACCCCAATGTTAATAAGACCCCCAATCAGACCTCAGATCCGACTCTTTTGTTAATCAGGCCTCAGATCAAAAAAAAATAAACTTTCTTCTCCTGTTCCGGACACCGCTCTTGAGATCCAGTGCTCTTCCAGCTGTGCTGTGACCCGATGTCGCACAACATGAGGTCACTGAGCACACCAATGTCCTCATACTGTTCCAGCACAGCATGTAGCGACGGCAGAAGAAGACCAGGGAGTGCTGCATTCAACTCTCCCCAGTAAAATGGAAATGCTCATTAGAATTTGCACCATAAGACGCACTCATATTGACGGGGTAGTGCATTTTATAGGGTGAAAAATACTGTAATTTGGCACACCTGGTAGTTTAATAGAATCTATTGAAAAACAAGGTTATGTGAACATCTAGAGGACATGTGTCGCTGCAATTTAGGACAAGTCCCAAACTAGGCGACTACACTCGCTTGTCTGTGGGAGTCAAATTGGTTAATACGTTTTTCCCATGTGCCAGGGGATGCGGTCGACCTAAAGAATCAAACAGCCAGACAGGTTTGCTGGTTAAACGATTCTCTGCAGGGCAGCGCCCAACGAGACTATTTTATTGGATGTACATTGTGGATCTAGCCACCTCCTTTTAGCCATTAATTTTAATATGTCCAATCACAAGTATTTATTACAGCAACCAATCAGAAAACACAATGGTATGGAAAAATACATTTGAGTGCCCCCCGCATTTTCTTTTATTCAACATTTCATTTCACTTTACGACATTGGGTGTGTTGTGGGGTGTGCACCAATCCATTTTTGGTCAATTGGTTGAGACGCTATTTCAATTTTATCTCTTATGGAAAAATACATGCAACCACACATGGGCATGAGTCATCTCTCTGCAAAAGTCCCCCTGTCTGTATATCACAAAGCTGCTTAATTAAAGGGGGTTTTCAGTCCGTAAACACCCGACACCCACCACTTTTTAGCTGTTTGTGGTTGTCAATGGCACTGGAAACAAAATAGTGGACATGGGAAGGCTCTTTACACTATGTAGTGGCTGTGACAATGTACTGTAGCTCAACTCCCATTCACCTGACTGGGAGTTCAGATCTAGTACATCTTCTGTTTCCATCCAATGCTTTGCTTCCAGTCCCGGTGGCTGAAGAAAACAGCTAATTGGTGGGGTCCTAGGTGTCTTACCTCCTGCATCTGATATGGATGACCTATCCTACAAATACATCATAAACATCTACAGACTAGAAAACCCCTTTAAAGACTTGGAAGGGACTTTCATTAAAAATAAGGTTTCATTTAAAAAAATGTTGCATCATTTGGCTTCAATGCATTACAGTACATATCAGGCTGAAAAATACTGTTCAGGGTGTTCCGAGAGCTCACTGGATGACTAGATCTCCAGTCCCTCTCTCTACTCTCCTGAATGATCTAAGCTGATTTATGATCAAATCAAACTTAAGCCTCCTGGTGAGCCTTTGCTTCTACACAGCAGACAATTTTAACACATACACAAGCAGTCAAAGGCACAAGGGAGGGATACAGCAACAGGATGAGCCACTGATGAGACAGGAGGTGCATTTCAGACCATCACAAGCTTTCCATGGGGTTGTGGCAAACAATTTCTTACATTCCAACTGGTCTAATTCTTTAAACCTTATTCTGTTTATCAATTGAATATATTGGTATCACAGTGCTTTGAGCTCATGTGACTGTAAGCAGGTGATAACTTCCAGCTTATCAACTTTTTGCTGGTAACGATCACATTCACATGGCTGACCTTGCTGGTCTCTATTTTGAAGCTATCTGTCATCAAACTCTTCAGACCTTTTTGATTTTTACACATTTTTGTGATTACAGCCTCCAGTCTTCTTGGTGATGCCACAAGGTTTCCACACCTGCAGATGGAAGTTTCCACCATTCTTTGCAGATTCTCTCAAACTGTTGGTGTACAGCCATTTATAGGTCTCTCCAGAGATGTTTGATCGGATTTAAGTCAGGGCTCTGGCTGGGCCACTCAAGGACATTTATAGAGTTGCTAAGACACTACTGTATTGTCTTGGCTGTGTGTTTTAGAGTCATTTTCTTGTTGGAAGGTGAACCTTCAACCCAGTCTGATGCCCAGACTGAATATCTGAAGAATATATCTGTACTTTGCCAAATTGAGCTTTCCCTCAACTCTGACCAGTCTCCCTGTCCCAGCCACTGAAAAACACCACTACGCTGATGCTGTCACCACCATGTTTTACTGTACAGATGGTATTGGGCAGGTGATGAGCAGTACCTGGTTTCCTTTAGACATGACACTTAGAATTGAGGCCAAAATGTTAAATCTTGATTTCAGACCAAAGAATCTTGTCTCTCGCAGTCTGAGGGTCCTTTAGTTGGTTTTATGTTAACTGCATGCAGGCTTTCATGCGCTTTTTACTGAGAAAAGGTGTCCTTCTGGCCACTCTGGCATAAAGCCCAGATTTGTGGACTGCTGCAGTGATAGTTGACCTTCTGGAAGTTTCCTTATCTGCAAACAGGATCTTAAGGAGCTCTTCCAGAGTGACCATTGGGTTCTTGGTCACCTCACATAGCTTACCTCTGCGTGTCTCTGTTTTACTACAGAATTACGCAGATTACTTAGCTTAGTGGGGTGGCCAGCACCAAAAAGAGTCCTGGTTGTTCCAAATGTCTTCCATTTAAGAATTATGGAGGCCACTGTGCTTTTGCAGCAGAAATTTGCCTCTAATCCTGTCTCCACAGCTCTACAGGCAGTTCTCTCCTCCTCATGGCTTGGTTTTTGCTCTGATATGCATTGTCAGCTGTAAGACCTTATATAAACAGGGCTGTGTCTTTCCAAATCATGTCCAATCAACTGAATTTATCAGAGGTGGACTCCAATCAAAGTGTAGAAACACGTCAAAGATGATCAAGAGAAATGGAAGGCCAACCCTGAACCTTGGATTGTTGGACCTCTCACTAGCCTGTTGATTTAGACTGGTCTACCATTTCTGGTTTATTCCTTGGCCTACTACAGTTTACATTTCTAGCTAATTATCTGTTTTGACATTTTGTCCTGATTGAGTTCTGGTTACAAACCTTGGCTCTGGTTTCAGCTATGCTTCTACATCACCTACTATTGCTCTGCCGGTCAGCGACTATAAGGGGGATGGAGAATTCCAAATACCTGTATAGGACATAGAGTGAAAGCCTGGAGATCACTTAGATTCCACCCCCTCCCCCCAATCAAACCAGTTGACTGTGGTCTCTACCTTCACAGTAGATGAGCATTTTGATTACAAGGGAAAACAGTTCATCTATAGGGCTTCCCATTGAGCAAAGCAGAACAGCTTTCCATGCCATGTCCAATTCTTGAGATTCCTTATTGTGTGTGCAGTTTTTAAGGTTGGGTTTCCACTGTGTTTTGGCCCCCTTACGGGCTTCTGAGGTCTACACAAAAACTGTATTTAAACATATACGTACTGCGGTAGGTACATTCACTTCAATGAGACAAGCCAAAAGAATTCATATTTGGACTTAGTTTGATCAGCTTGCCACTCCTTTCCCCTATTTTTCAGGAAAAAAATGTCAGTCTGTTCTGTCTGGCACGATCTGCTACATACTCAGAGAAAGTCTACCCTGCAAGAATACTAAGATGTATGGTTTTATTTTTATAATTTGTAAAGAAATAAAACAAGAATACATTTCCCAGCTAACATGCTCCACATATAATTTTCTTTATAAGAGCTGTGGATTTTCTTCCAAATTATACAAATCATACAGAGTGAAGCTGTAAACTCGCTAAATCAACTTAGTATATCTGTGCTTCTTTTTAGCCTAACCTCTGATCCCAAATCATGGTTATTACCTCATGCAAACAAATCTGTTCTATTGAGGTAGATCCATGGTAACAAAATGTTCCTTTGCATTTGAGGAGAAAAAAGCTGGAACAATTGGTATTGTATTGAAACATTATCTCATTTCACATGAATGTACTATACTAAGAAAGTGTGATTAGTGAATTTGACATGATTTTATAGCATCTTTGTGGTATTTAAAAGCTGCAAAATTAAAGTGGTTGAGCACAACCACAAAAACACTGGAGCAGATATATTAAGACTAATTTATTTTGCAACAGAATATTGTGTCCTCTCTATTTTTATTTTGTGCCAAATATATGATTTGGATAGTTAAATGTGTCTAGATCGGTGATGTTGTTTTAAAAAGTGGTGAAGGTGAGATGTGACACAATGCTCCACAGATCCCTATGTGCACTGTCCAAAACATTCACCAAAAACTGCCTAAGGGTACTTTCATACTAGCGTTAAAGTTTTCCGGCATTGAGTTCCGTCACAGGGGCTCAATACCGGAAAAAAACTCTTCACTTTTATCCTAATGCATTCTGAATGGAGAGCGATCCATTCAGAATGCATCAGGATGTCTTCAGTTCAGTCCCTCTTACGGTATTTGGGCAAAATTCCGGAACACTTGCATTGAAATGTTGCATTGAAATGTATTAATGCCGGATCCAGTACCAAGTGTTACCGGATCCGGTTTCCCAGTCTGCGCATGCGCCGACCTTTGAAAATGCGAAAAAAATAAACACTGGATCCGTTTTTCCGGATGACACCGGAGAGATGGATCCGGTATTTCAATGCATTTGTTAGACGGATGATACCCATTTGCATACGGATTTCCGGATCCGGCAGGCAGTTCCGCAAGTGTGAAAGTACCCTAAGGCGGCTTTCACACGGCCGTGTGTAGTCCATGAAACGGCCGCATTTTCCGGACTGACAGCAGTTCAGTGATCAATGATGCTGTGAGTTCGGCTCATATGAGCAGCGGTCATCTGGGAAATCCGTCTGTCACAAGGGCCGCATTTTACAGACCACACAAGGCTGTGTGAAAACAGCCTTAGACCATTCACTTTCATCAATATAAGGCCCCCTGCACAAGACCGTATCCGTATTTTGGTCCGTAATCCACAAAAGACTGTTACTTTCCATGTGCATTCCACATTCTTCTCACTCCTGTCAATAGAAATGCCTATTCTTGTCTTCAAAATGGACCAGAATAGGACATGTTCTTTCTATAAGTGAAAAGGCCATATGGATCCAACCAAAAATGCGGATGTGCGCATGGCCCCGTAGGAAAGAATAAGTCAGTGTGCCATCTGCAAAAAATATGGATAGCACACTGAAGATAAATATGTTTGTGTGCATGAGCCCTAAAGCTTTCCACATGCTGTGAAAACAATCCATGTGGAACTGGCCTGTGGTGTAGATGTCAACACATAGGGTGGATTCTGTGGCAAATATGCTTCAAACCTGTTAAAAAATTTACATTTAAAGGGGTTGTCTCACTTTAGCAAACAACATTTATCATGTAGAGAAAGTTAATACAAGGCACTTACTAATGTATTGTGACTTCCCATATTGCCTCCTTTTCTGGCTCGATTCATTTTTCCATCACATTATACACTGCTCGTTTCCACCCGGTAATCCATCAGCAGTGGCCGTGCTTGTACACTATAAGAAAAAGCGCTGGCCTATGTGCACTCCCATGGTCGCGGCCATCAGAGAGACCAGTGCCTTTTCCTGTAGTGTGCACGCATGGCCACCGCTGCTGGATTGCATGGTGGACATAACCATGGAAACGAGCAGTGTATAATGTGATATAAAAATTAATCTAGCCAGCAAAGGAGGCAATATGATGGACAATACACTAGTAAGTGGCTTGTATTAGCTTTCTCTACATTATAAATGCCACTTGCTGAAGTGAGTTAATTCCTTTAACACATGCAAACTTCTGCAGATTTCGTTGCGTGGCCCCTATTCTACATAATGATGCACTAAACTAAACAAGGTTACATAAATAACATAAATTAGGATTAAAATTAAGCTGCTTCTTAGACACACTGGACCAGATTTAGGGTACTTTCAGACTAGCGGCAGGACGGATCCGACAGGCTGTTCACCCTGTCGGATCCGTCCTGCCGCTATTTTGCCGTTCCACCGGACTGCTGCTCCGCCCCCCATTGACTATAATGGGGACGGGGCGGAGCTCCGATGCAGCACGTCAGTGCGCGGTGAGAGGCCGCTGGACTAAAAAGTCGGACATGCAGTACTTTTAGTCCGGCGGCCTCTCGTAGTGCTGCGCCAGAGCTCCCCCCCCCGTCCCCATTATAGTCAATGGGGACAGAGCGGCAGTCCGACGACACGGCGAAATAGCGGCAGGGCGGATCCGACAGGGTGAACAGTCTGTTAGATCCGTCCTGCCGCTAGTGTGAAAGTAACCTTACTGATGTGTCTGCACCAAAATCTGACTAAAAAGTGGTGCAATTTGGTGCATCTAGAGTTTCTACACTTTTTTCCAACATGCTTGAAAAAAGGGGATGGGTATTAGCGGAAAGGGGCAGGATCTAAGATGGACAATTTTGCGCCAAAATTGCTGCACAATCCTGATGGAAAAATCTGTCTCAAAGTAAGAATATAGATTCTATATATAGAATATAAAAGTGTCTACCCCTGCACCACATTTCTCATCCACCCTGAGCCCCTGTGATAAATATGGTGCAGGTCCAGACATCCGGTCTAAGCTTGCACCCTCTTTAGAATTAGTAAATCTAGGCCATTATTGGGCGATTATAAAGAATAGGTTCAGGTCTCATTCAGGGGAGCATACTGTAGCCATGTTTAAAGAGGACCTTTCACCAAAAAACATGTATAGAAACAGTTACATTACCTAACAGTGCGGCCCCCAGTAAAGTACAGTCAGGTCCATAAATATTGGGACATTGACACAATTCTAATATTTTTGGCTCTATACACCACCACAATGGATTTGAAATGAAACGAACAAAATGTGCTGTAACTGCAGACTGTCAGCTTTAATTTGAGGGTATTTACATCCATATCAGGTGAACGGTGTAGGAATTACAACAGTTTGTATATGTGCCTCCCACTTGTTAAGGAACCAAAAGTAATGGGACAATTGGCTTCTCAGCTGTTCCATGGCCAGGTGTGTGTTATTCCCTCATTATCCCAATTACAATGAGCAGATAAGGCTACTTTCACACTGCCGTTTTTGGGTTCGCCTGTGAGATCCGTTTCAAGGCTCTCACAAGCGGCCCCAAACGGATCAGTTTAGCTCCAATGCATTCTGAATGGATAAGGATCCGTTCAGAATGCATCAGTTTGGCTCCGTTCCGCCTCCATTCCGCTCTGGAGGCGGTGCGGGGGTAAACGGATCCGTCCTGATTTACAATGTAAGTCAATGGGGACAGATCCGTTTACATTGACACAATATTGGTGCAATTGTAAACGGATCCGTCCCCCATTGACTTTCAATGTAAGTCAGGACGGATCCGTTTGACTTACACTTAGACTTCTTTTTGACTTAGTTATGCAGACGAATCCGTACTGAAGGGATACCAGCGTTTGCATTTATAGGTGCGGATCCGTCTGTGCAGATACCAGACGGATCCGCACCTAACGCAGGTGTGAAAGTAGTCTAAAAGGTCCAGAGTTCATTTCAAGTGTGCTATTTGCATTTGGAATCTGTTGCTGTCAACTCTCAAGATTCAAAGAGCTGTCACTATCAGTGAAGCAAGCCATCATTAGGCTGAAAAAACAAACAAACCCATCAGAGAGATAGCAAAAACATTAGGTGTGGCCAAAACAACTGTTTGGAACATTCTTAAAATGAAGGAACGCACCGGTGAGCTCAGAAACACCAAAAGACCCGGAAGACCACGGAAAACAACTGTGGTGGATGACCGAAGAATTCTTTCCCTGGTGAAGAAAACACCCTTCACAACAGTTGGCCAGATCAAGAACACTCTCCAGGAGGTAGGTGTATGTGTGTCAAAGTCAACAATTAAGAGAAGACTTCACCAGAGTGAATACAGAGGGTTCACCACAAGATGTAAACCATTGGTGAGCCTCAAAATCAGGAAGGCCAGATTAGAGTTTGCCAAACGACATCTAAAAAAGCCTTCACAGTTCTGGAACATCTTATGGATAGATGAGACCAAGATCAACTTGTACTAGAGTGATGGGAGGAGAAGAGTATGGAGAACGAAAGGAACTGCTCATGATCCTAGGCATACCACCTCATCAGTGAAGCATGGTGGTGGTAGTGTCATGGCGTTGGCATGTATGGCTGCCAATGGAACTAGTTCTTTTGTATTTATTGATGATGTGACTGCTGACAAAAGCAGCAGGATGAATTCTGAAGTGTTTCAGGCAATATTATCTGCTCATATTCAGCCAAATGCTTCAGAACTCATTGGACGGCGCTTCACAGTGCAGATGGTCAATGACCCAAAGCATACTACAAAAGCAACCAAAGAGTTTTTTTAAGGGAAAGAATTGGAATGTTATGCAATGGCCAAGTCAATCACCTGACCTGAATCCGATTGAGCATGCATTTCACTTGCTGAAGACAAAACTGAAGGGAAAATGCCCCAAGAACAAGCAGGAACTGAAGACAGTTGCAGTAGAGGCCTGGCAGAGCATCACCAGGGATGAAACCCAGCGTCTAGTGATGTCTATGCGTTCCAGACTTCAGGCTGTAATTGACTGCAAAGGGTTTGCAACCAAGTATTAAAAAGTGAAAGTTTGATTTATGATCATTATTCTGTCCCATTACTTTTAGTCCCTTAACAAGTGGGAGGCACATATGCAAACTGTTGTAATTCCTACACCGTTCACCTGATTTGGATGTAAATACCCCCAAATTAAAGCTGACAGTCTGCAGTTAAAGCACATCTTGTTCGTTTCATTTCAAATCCATTGTGGTGGTGTATAGAGCCAAAAATCATAGAATTGTGTCGATGTCCCAATATTTATGGACCTGACTGTATTTCCGATTATTATTTTTTCAGAGGACCCCTCTTTCGTCCACTGTGGTCTCCAGTAGTTCTGGCGCCTCATATGCTAAATAGGCTATTCGGTTCGAGTAGGCGGTGACTAGAATTTGTACAGCGCGCGGTTTTCTTCTCCCTGGCTAAGAGCGCATCCAATCAGAGCGCTGCGCTCTGAGCCAGGGAGAAGGAGCTCAAGTTCTCGCGAGATTCGTGAGAACTTGAGCTTTTACACATCCCGAGGCGTGCGCCATCTTGGAGTCCCCGGCGGAGAGGATCGCATCGGCGGCATAGGCGGCAGCAGCAGCATCCTGTCAGTAAGTTTTCATACAAACTGACAGGATGCTGCTGCTGCGATCCTCTCCGCCAGGGACTCCTTCTCCCTGGCTAAGAGCGCGGCGCTCTGATTGGATGCGTTCTTAGCTAGGTAGAAGAAAACCGCGCCCTGTACATATTCTAGTCACCGCCTACTCAAACCGAATCGCCTCATTAGCATATGAGGCGCCAGAACTACCGGAGACCACAGCGGACGAAAGGGGGGGGTCCTCTGAAAAAATTATAATCGGAAATACATCACTGGGGGCCGCACTGTTAGGTAATGCAACTGTTTCTATACATGTTTTTTGGTGAAAGGTCCTCTTTAACTATATTTAGGATTAACAGACCCTCTGCAGTTCTACTGAGCCATCCTTGTGTTGTATACTATACTTGCTACTGTATATTAGGCCATGTTCACATTTAGGATTCCGTCAGGATTATGTGTGGATTCTGTACCTGTGTCTTCATAGAATTCACTCACATTCTTCCAGTAACACAAGTGAATGCTGAATTTTAAATCCCCTTCACATGCAGAGTAGCTGTGGTCTATTGGGGATCCATCAAGGTTTCCATCTCTTGGTGGCAAGAGCAGTAGTGCATGATGGTTAGGCTACTTTCACACTCGCGTTTTGTGTGGATCCGTCATGGACAGATCCGTTCAGATAATACAACCGTCTGCATCCGTTCAGAACGGATCCGTTTGTATTATTTTTAACATAGCCAAGACGAATCCGTCTTGAACACCATTGAAAGTCAATGGAGGACGGACCCGTTTTCTATTGTGCCAGTGAAAACGGATCCGTCCCTATTGGCTTACATTGTGTGCCAGGAAGGATCCGTTTGGCTCAGTTTCATCAGACGAAGACCAAAACGCTGCAAGCAGCATTTTGGTGACCGCCTCCAAAGCGGAATGATCTGACAGAAACCTTTTCCATTCAGAATGCATTAGGCCTCGTTCACATCATCGTTTCTCGTTTCCGTTCTCCGGCTCCGTTGAGGACCGCTTGTGAAAGTCCTGAACAGATCTCACAAATGGAAAGCCAAAACGCCAGTGTGAAAGTAGACTAACCCGAAAGAAGCTTTGTAGTGACCGGGAACTGACTAGCTATGAATCTAGACTTTACATACTTATCACGGAATGTTATCTTGTTCAGTATAATAAAGTTATAAAGGGCAGGTGTAAGCAACTTCCTGTATTAGATTACCATACACACTGCCAAATCCAACAAAAACACAAAAATGCCAATACATCTGTAACCCACTTATGAATACTGTACATGCGTCACTAGGCTGATGAAGGCTTGTACTGTGTTCTGTGGGAGTGGGAAGCTGGCGATGTTTTTTTTTTACGTTATTTTCCCATTCTATTTGACACCACCTTTGGAAAGTTTACAAAGGCATCACTGTGTCTCCAAAACCTGCACAAAATGTTACTGTGTGCTGCTCCGAGCCCAGAGGTAAATTGAAGCAAATAAAAGGCATTCGGGTTTCCCCATGAGACGCCTTTCTTGTAGCTGAATATGGGCAGCTATGAATGGCCTGTGTCTACCGTCCATGACCTTCACTGCACTGTACTTATTAAGCAATGGTCAGCTGGGAAAACGAGAAGCATCCTGAGCCGAGCTTCTCAGAGGGCACCAAATAAAGCCTGGCCGATCATGTGAAAATCTAAAAACTATTCAGCAACTACAGAACACGGACTAATAAAATGACATGGCTAGTCTCTCATAAAATCACGTTTCACTGAGATATTTTCAGGTCTACGTGGTGTTTTTCTTCTTACAGCGCTATTTTATCTGAATGTACAGTACTACTGACAAGCTATAAGGCATATTTTACATATGGTTTTGTGTTACAAAGTACTTCCCTTTGAAGTCAAAGAAGAAAATAAATTCAAGAAGTAGGCCATGCATCTTTTATAGAAACAAAGGAATGGTGTTGAGTATCATATGCTCGCCTCAGCAACTGGACCACCCGGTCTGATGCTGCATCCCTGAGAACTTATGGGACCTTCTCAAGACAAAGATTTACAGTAATAAGTAAGACAATGCTCATTTCTGAAAAGTACATTAAAGGGTATATATATATATATATATATTTTTTTTATGTAATTGGATTGGTCTGACTAAGTTTACCTTAGTTCCCGAGTTAGTACTTTTGTATTGGTATTGAATTACCTAGTAATTGCAGCATGTTCTTTCCTCCCCCAGGTATTGTTGCGGCTAAAACAGCTAGGTGTCCTCCATCTTCTATCTGCTATATACAGAAGACGGAGGACGTAGCAGTGGGCAGTCCCGAACGCTGCGTGTGCGCTCCCGTCGGACCAGGATAGTGCCGATAGTCGTGATAAAAATTTGCGATCAACTACTTAGGAGGAAGAGGGCGTGTTTAAGTCTGGAGAAAGCCGATTGGTTGGGGTGAGGCTGCGCGTTCCCGAGATGAGACAAATGAATTCTGGGTAGTTAGGGAGGGAGGTCTTAGCCTCAGGGTAAGGGCATCGTCGGCCATCTTGAGAAGATAGTCAGAAAGAAGTCTTGTGAGGAGCGGTTGCTATGGACAGAATCTTATTAAACAAGTGGTATGTGAACACAATAATTAGTGCTCACGGATTATCACCACAGCAGCAACAACATATATGAAAATGAGTTATCCTTTAAAGGGGTTGTTCATCATTTACTAAGTAATGGCCTGCATTCAGGATAGGCCATCACTAGCTGATCGCTATTACACATACTGTACTACAGAGGAAACCCAAGGTGGAGACATACTGTACTACAGAGGAAACCCAAAGTGGACATATTTTCTGTAGAACAGCAGACTAGTGCTTTCTGAGACTTAAATACTGATGACCTATCATCTGGATAGGTCATCAGTATCCGATCGGTGGGGGTCCGACACCCAGCAGCCTTCTCACAGCTTTTCCTAGGCCGTGTGACGTCACGTTCATTGCCCACATAGCCTGGGTGTAGCTCTGTACAATGTACGGCGCTGTGCTAGATAAGCTGTGAGAAGGATGCAGCGCTCACAAGAACGCTGATGCCTTCTCAAACAGCGGATCAGCGGGGGTCTAGGATGTCAGACCCTCACCTCCAGAGGATAGGTCATCAGTAAAGAAAAATCCTAGAAAAAAAGAAAGGCTTCCTAAATGAGGCTTGGCGTCTCCTGTCTTCAGAAGGGATTCCAAACTATGATAATTTGGGATGACTTAAGTGGTGAGTGATACTAGATATTAGTATACTGCATAGAATGAGGGTCATTAGGTTACATTATGACATAACTGAAAGACTCCTCTTGAAAATGTGCAAATGATGAATTCTACAAACCCTGAAATCTTATGTTGTGGGAAACAAAAGCATTCATGCTGGTGCTGCGGCAAGCCTGAGCTCAACCATGGCAAATCCGTGTCCACACCCATAAGAATACTACTGGCGTATCCTACTGACTATGACTATGTTATACGTTTTGGTCCCCCTCTGCAGCATCTTCATTCTAAGGATATGTTATTACTTACTGTAGTGGGAAAACCCCCTTGAGGAAAAGGCCACCCAAACATGAAACTTCTATCCAAGCACTTACATTAAAGGGGTATTCCAACTGGCTAGGTGCTAAATGTTAGACTTGAGGGGGTCCGACTGATCCTCATTGATCACTAGGTCTGACATGCCCACAGCTATGACAAGGAGGAGTGTCAGTGGAGAGGTTTCAATGGAACTGGTGGCACCTCAGTTTTCTGGAGCAAATACATATATATGGCTAATGGACAGAATAGCGTGGCATGCATTGGTATTTTATCCAGTAAAAACAAAAAATAGACATTTCACAGAAAACTGACTTAAGGGTGTATTACACTTGTCAATTTTTCAGCAGATAAACGCTAACGAACATTCGTATGAACGCTCATTAGCGATCTGGCAGTGTAAGGCCTCTTTCACACTGGCGTCGCGTGTGAGGGCCGGATAGGTAGCGAGTGCGTCGCAGGAAAATGCACGATTTTTCCGCGCGAGTGCAAAGTGTTTTAATGCATTTTGCACACGCGTGAGGAAAATCAGCATGTTTGGTACCCAGACCCGGACCCGGTCTTCTTCACAGAAGTTCGGGTTTGGGTTAGGTTTTGTGTAGATTTTATTATTTTCCCTTATAACATGGTTATAAGGGAAAATAATAGCATTCTTAATACAGAATGCTTAGTAAAATGTCCAGTGAGGGGTTAAAAAAAATAAACAAATTTAACTCACCCCATCCACTTGGTCGCGTAGCGGATCTCCTCTTCTTTCTTCAGGACCTGGGTAAAGGACCTTTGATGACGTCACTGCGCTCATCACATGGTCCATCACTGTGGTGATGGGCCATGTGATGAGCGCAGTGATGTCATCAAAGGTCCTTTACCCAGGTCCTGAAGAAAGAAGAGGAGATCCGCTACGCGACCAAGTGGATGGGGAGAGTAAAATTTGTTTATTATTTTTTAACCCCTCCATCCCTAATTTAATTAGCATTCTGTATTAAGAATGGTATTATTTTCCCTTATAACCATGTTATAAGGTAAAATAAAAAAGATCGGGTCCCCATCCCGATCGTCTCCTTAGCAACCATGCGTGAAAATCGCACCGCATCCGCACTTGCTTACGGATGATTGCGATTTTCACGCAGCCCCATTCACTTCTATGGGGCCTGCGTTTCGTGAAAAACGCACAATATAGAGCATGCCGCGATTTTCACGCAACGCACAAGTGATGCGTGAAAATCACCGCTCATGTGCACAGCCCCATAGAAATGAATGGGTCCGGATTCAGTGCGGGTGCAATGCGTTCACCTCACGTGGAAAACTCGCCCGTGTGAAAGAGGCCTAATACTGCCGCCAATTACCTGATGAACAAGCAAACACTCATTCATCAGACAATCCAAATCTTTTGACAGGTTTAAAACTCATTGTTTGCAGGCGACCAATCGTGGTGTCTAATTATGATCTGCTGCCAGCAAACCACTATACAGCATGGAGACAAGCGATGGCATGGAGATCGCTCCTCCTTATACTGAGGAGGAGATTGCTGCATGTAATAGCAGTGGTCCCGCTCTGCTAGCGAGCCGGCGATTGCCAGGAAGGAAGAGTTCCTTTCCGTCAACTGTCTGCTTGCTATTACATGCGGCGATCTCCTCCGCAGCATAGGGAGGAATGATCGCTATGCCATTGTTATTTACATTTAGTCTTCAGACTATTCTGCTCACTGCAGTGATTGAGGGTTGATTTTTAGGACAGAAGCCTAAGTGTCAAACTAAGCAGTGTGATATCTGGTAGTTACAGCGAGGGGCTTGGAGCCTGCGCGCGGCTGCTAGCCCCCTACCACGCTATAATAGTACTGTGATACTAAACCAGTAAGATGACACAATAATAAAAAATAGGCCACACAACTGATAGTTTTAACGTTTAGTTTAATGGTCAGGAAAAAGTTGTTAAAGCTATAATAAAAGTTAAGTTTTATCTGAATTAAAAGACATATGTCAAGATAAGGCAAACAATAGTCTAAAGACTAAATGTAAATAACAATTTAAGGTGCCTTTACATATGTCAGGGTCAATTTTTTTGTTCTATTTGATCGCTATGCCATTGCTCTTCCCTATACTGAATCATTGTTTGCCAGCAGCAGATCGGCAGGACAACTGGCGGCAGTATTAGACTGCCAGATGATCACTAAAGAGCGTTACTACAAAAGCTCGTTAGCGATCATTTGCCAAAATATTGGCCGGCGTGATACACCCTTATTACACCCTTTAGGTTAGTTTCACACTAGTGTAAGTGAGATCCGGCAGACTGTTTTGCCAGCGAACAGCCTGCTGGGTTTCTCTGGGTCCGGCCTTACCGGAAACTACATGAATACCATCAGGCCCCAATAACTATAATGGGCACCGGCGGAGATCCAGCCACAACCCGGCAAATATGCCAAGAATCGGCCAGACTAAAACCCCTGCGTACACAGATTTGCTCATAATATATGCATCAAATGCCACATGAACCCAGTACCATGACGCCAGGCTCTGTTCACAATAGCGCCATGGATTCTGCTTATCCACTCTGGAATTGTGGGTGGAAAATCCACTGTGTCAAATACATCTCATGCGCACACAGTGTAAGAAGTCCACAGAGGAAACATATTCACTGCTGCCGATTCCCATTGTAGAGGAGGGAGGTGTTATCAGTGACTGACAGCTATCTCTGTATATACACTTATACACACAATGCTATGAATCACTGGTAACACCTCCTGTACCAATAGCTGTTCACAGGAGGTGGAAAAAGCTGAGATATAAATGTAAAAATTACAGGTTTTACTGAATCTTTTTTCCAAAAAACTATATATCAATCTGCTCAGCTCCTCCCGCTCTATGACTTGCTGCTTTTTAGATTACATTACACTTTGTGGTGAAAAGTCCTCTTTAAGATCCATTTTGAATCTGACCTGGTCAGGTGTGGTACATGAAAAAAAAAAAATTCTAACCTGCTCTCCATCGCAGCGTTCCTGCTCCATGGTAGAGTTGTTGCGATACCAAATTTTTGATTCGGTTTCGATACCATGAAAAAGTATTGCGATACTCGATACCATTCGATACCACGCGAAAAAAATAAACAAAAAAAGCCACGTGCATTCCTCATTTTTAAAAATGGCGAATCGCGCAGTTTTTATTTTATTTTTTCTGTTCCGGCATTCACCACCTAGATTTTTTTTTTATATTTTAATAGTTTGGACTTTTCTGACGTGGCGATGTAATATGTTTATTTATATATTTTATATGTGAAATTGGGAAAAGGGGGGTGATTTATACTTCATATTTTAGTGTTTGTTTTTTTTTCACTTTTTATTTAATAACTATTTCCCCCCTTAGGGGCTAGAACCTGGGATCTTTCATCCCTTTTCCTATTCACCCTGATAGATCTCTATCAGGGTGAATAGGACTCCACACTGTCCCTGCTGCTCTGTGCTTTGTGCACACAGCATCAGGGATGTTACCATGGCAACCAGGGCTTCTGTAGCGTCCTGGCTGCCATGGTAACCGATCGGAGCCCCAGGCTTACACAGCTGGGGCTCCGATCAGAAGCTGCCACTGCACCACCAATGAGGGGGAGTGGAGAGGTCCCTGTGGCCACTGCCACCAATGATTTTAATACTGGAGGGTTGAGAGGGGCCGGCGCACTGTGCCACCAATGATTTTAATGGGATGGGGGGATTGAGGGGGGGGGGCACACTGCACCACCAATGATTTTACCCCTTTATACAGGAGGCGGGTACTAGCAGATCAGCGGCAGTTAACTGCCGCTGATCGCAGCTCCCTGTCAGGGGCAGGGTGCCGGCAATGCGATTCTGCTGCCGGCACCCGCCTCCTGTATGTGTTAAAGACTGACTACTGTATATGAGTCCAGACTTTCACTATCAGGCCACACAGAGCGGCGCCCAGCGATGTCTCAGCACTCACCATTTAGTCCTGGGCGCCGCTCCGTTCGCCCGCAGTGCCCCATTACTGTCTCCTCTCCTGCTCCACATGCTGCTGATTACTATCGGAGCGATGGGAGGAGACATCAGCTTCACTAGTGGGCGTTCCTTCTCCCTGGCTGTAGCGCTGTCCAATCGCAGCGCAGGGAAAAGGAACGCCCACTAGTGAAGCTGATGTCTCCTCCCATCGCTCCGATAGTAATCCTATCATTGGTGGCGCAGTGCGCCCGCCCCTCCTCCGCCCCTCTCTTCTCATTGCCGCCCCTCCTCCACCCCCTCTCTTCTCATTGCCGCCCCTCCTCCGCCCCTCTCTTCTCATTGCCGCCCCTCCTCCGCCCCTCTCTTCTCATTGGTGGCAGCGGCAGCAGCACAGGGGGAGGGAGGACAGCTTCCTTCTCCCCGTGCTGCTGAGAGAGAACATGAGCGCGCCGATAGCAGCGCGCTCATGTTCAGAGATACTAGACTGCGCAGAAGCGCAGCCCAGTATCGAAAAAACGGAAATCCCGGTATTGTATCGATACCGGGACAAAAGTATCGATTGGGTATCGAAATTTCGATACCCGCAACAACCCTACTCCATGGTCCTGTTCACCGCTCGTTCTGGTCCCCGGGCTGTAAACTTTCGGAAGGGGTCATGAAGACCTTGCGACCATTCACTAGCCGCCGAGGTGAAATGTCCTCAAACGGCACATGATTCATAAGTGATGTGCCGAATGGGGACACGTCACCACTGAGTCTAGTGAATGGCCGCAGCAGTGTACATGACTCCGTCTGGAAGTTTACAGGCTGGGAACCAGAACGAGCGGTGAACGGGACCACCTAGCAGGATGGTGGGCAGGGAGTGTAATTTTTACCTTTAGGTATCACATCCTGGGGCGTAACTACCATAGTGGCAGGCCATGCGACTACTATGGGGCCCAGGGCAAGAGGGGGCCCAGTCTTAGTTGGGATTATCTCTTCTACTGGAGGTCAAAATTTGGTCAGGACTCTACCCTCTAAAGCAGGGGTACTCAACTGGCGGACCGTGGTCTGAATCCAGACCGTGGTTGCCAGCTGTCCGGACCCCTGCATGCACCCGGGTGCCAGATCTCAGGGGTTGCCACAGTCCAGAAGCAATGAGCGCTTCCATCAATACAGATGGTAGCGCTCATTGCTGGAGCGCAGGGAGCTGCGATCCTGTCCCTCACCGCTCTGCTCGCCGCGCTCCTCCCCTCCTTCAGCCTGCAGGCACAGATCGCGTGGCCGACTTGTGTGGGTGGAGCCTGCAGTCTGAAAATCTGCATAAGCTCCGCCCACACAGTGCTTCAGAGCGACCTGTGTCTGAAGGGGGGAGAGGGCTGTGAGCTTCAGGAACGGGACAAGGTGAGTAGGTACTGTGTTTTTTTGTTTTGTTTTTTAACACAGAGGGAGCAAAATAGGCATTTCTACTCTGGAGGGGGCACAATGGGCATTTCTAATGTGAAGAGGGCACAATGGGCATTTCTACTCTGGAGGGGGCACAATGGGCATTTCTACTCTGGAGGGGGCACAATAGGCATTGCGAATGTGAAGGGGGCACAATGGGCATTTCTACTCTGGGGGGAACAATGGGCATTTCTACTCTGGAGGGGGCACAATGGGCATTTCTACTCTGGAGGGGGCACAATGGGCATTGCTAATGTGAAGGGGGAACAATGGGCATTTCTACTCTGGAGGGGGCACAATGGGCATTTCTACTATGGAGGGGGCACAATGGGCATTTCTACTATGGAGGGTACACAATGGGCATTGCTAATGTGAAGGGGGCACAATGGGAATTTCTACTATGGAGGGGGGGGAGTGCACAGAGGACATTACTACTCTAAAGGGGGCACAGTGCACAGAGGTCATTACTACTATGAAGGGGGCACAGAGGGCAATATTACTGTAAAGGGGCACAATGGGCATTACTAGCACAGCAGGCATTACTACTATTAAGGGGGCACAATGGGGATTTCTACTATGGAGGGGGCACAGAGGGCATCATTACTGTAAAGGGGCACAATAGGCATCATTACTGTGAAGAGAGAACAGTTGTCATTACTACAATTAAGGGGGCACAATGGGCATTATTACTATTAAGGGGGCACAATGGGCATTATTACTTTGAAGGGGGTACAATGGGCATTACTAGCGCCGCGGGCATTACTACTATTAAGGGGGCACAATGGGGATTTCTACTATGGAGGGGGCACAGAGGGCATTATTACTGTGAAGGGACACAATGGGCATTATTACTGTGAATGGGGCACAATGGGCATTATTACTGTGAAGGGGCACAATGGGCATCATTACTGTGAAGAGGGCACAGTGGGCATTACTACTGTGAAGAGGGCACAGTGGGCATTACTAGCACAGAGGGCATTACTACTATTAAGGGGGCACAAGGGGGATTTCTACTATGGAGGGGGCACAGAGGGCATTATTACTGTGAAGGGACACAATGGGCATTATTACTGTGAAGGGGCACAATGGGCATTATTACTATGAAGGGGGTACAATGGGTATTACTACTATTAAGGGGCATTATTACTGTGAAGGAGGCACAAAGGGGATTATTACTATGAAGGGGGCACAAAGAGGGCATTACAACTGTAAAGGGGCACAGATAGAGCATTATTACTGTAAAAGGGGCAAAGAGAGGGCATTACTACTATGACGGGGCACTTAGGGTATTCATACTCTGTGGGGCACCAAGGGATCACCCTGCTGTGAAAGGGGCCTGCAGCGCAGGTCCTGCAAGAAGATAACGGCCGCGCGATCAAGTGAATGGGTCCGCATCCGTAATGCGGAATGCCCACGGAACGTCACCCGTGTATTGCGGATCTGCAAATGCGGTCCGCAATACGGCAACGGGATACGGCAACGGGAAGCACACGTTCGTGTGCAGGGAGCCTTACAAAAAGTACTTGAGTACCCCCTGCTGTAAAGGAACAACTTTTAGCAAATGAGGCAGTGGCAAAATGGCCCGAGGGTCTTTGAAAAGGGTTTAGGCAGAAACCCTTCTGTCCTGTGTGGGGGGCCTGGTTTGATCCTTGCTATGGGGCCCTTACTTCTCTATGTACGCCACTGATAACATCTGTTCTTGCTAGATTTCAAATAAATATTAAAAGGGTTATGCAACCCTATAATGCCCCCCCCCCCCCCAATGCCCAGGCCCCTCATATAGGTTATACTTACCCCACTTCGCTTCTGATGCCCGCACGGCCGTCGCTGCATCTTCCTGTTGCGTGGATCAAAACATCCGGCGACGGGAGGAGTAGCCAATAGCAGGCCACGGCAGGGATGAGCCTCCCTAGCATCGCGGGTGATGCAGTGGTGGCCATGTGGAGATCAAGAGCGACGTGGGTACCGGGGAGCGAGGTAACTATAACCTATAAGAGGTGCCCGGGCATGGGGGGGGGGGGGGGGGGGGCATCATAGGGGATAGATAACATTTGTGATTTGTATTATACTTTTTAGATGAAACGCTTATAACATGCGAAAAAACTTTATTTGTTTTTGGGATGCGTGAGCTTTTTTATATAGAACCTGCTGTGAGAGATTAATATTATTGTAGTGGGTGACTTCAAATTCACAAATCCTATTAATCATAAGTAGCACAAACATCTACTGCTAGGAATATAAGGTACTCAGGAGAATATACATAGCTCTAATGCAGGATAGTAATGAATGAGGTGCAGGGTTATGCATGTAAACAAGTGGACCCCAATGCTACAGGTGGCATCACAATTAATAACATTCAGCCCACAATGAGGCCGAGGTCACCGCTGTCACAATACAGCTGTCTCCTATGTGTGAAATACCGATGACAGGTCACACTGATAAATGGCACTGTCACCCTATAACCAGTCACAACAAACATTAAGACAATGTGAGGTACAGAACCAGCTCAGGGACTGGCACTGCTGCCAGCTACTGGTATTACCTGCTCAGGTGTCAGTATGGTTGTCAGCTGCTAGGTTTGCCCTCAGGTCCAATGTTGTTCTGTGCAGCTGAGAGGAGTTGGCAGGTACTGGTGCTGCTCACATCTCTGGAGCTTAGGCACTGGTATTGCTAAAGTTTCCCAGTGTTCCCAGCTCCTGTGTTGCCAGGTCCCAGTGTCGCTCTCAGGTGCTGGTGACGCACCCTCTTCTGGAGCCCCGGTACTGTTACTAGGCACTGTACGGGCCCCCAGGTGCCGGGTGGCTCTCAGCCTAGGTACTGTTCGGGCTCCCAGGTGCCAGTGTCGTTCTCAGGAGCCGCCGTTGCTGTGCTCAGTGCCGCTCAGGTACAGTGCCAGGCTGTGCAGCGCTGTTTACACTGGCAGCAAGTGTGGAGGCAGGAGTGGAGAGCAGATAGTCCGGAGCGGAGGCTGAGCTGCTGCTGCTGGCGGAGCACGGAGCTATTTGCAGCCTCCTCAGACCGCAGTGAATGCAGTGTGCACAGAGAGAGACCTCCCTTCTCTCCAGGGTCTTCTACCTACCTATCACACCACAACATGCCAGCCTTACACTGTACCTATCACACCACAACATGCCAGCCTTACACTGTACCTCTCACACCACAGCATGCCAGTCTTATACTATACCTATCACACCACAACATGCCAGCCTTACACTGTACCTATCACACCACAACATGCCAGCCTTACACTGTACCTATCACACCACAACATGCCAGTCTTATACTGTATCTATCACACCACAACATGCCAGTCTTATACTGTACCTATCACACCACAACATGCCAGTCTTACACTGTACCTATCACACCACAGCATGCCAGTCTTATACTGTACCTATCACACCACAACATGCCAGCCTTATACTATACCTATCACACCACAGCATGCCAGTCTTACACTGTACCTATCACACCACAACATGCCAGTCTTACACTGTACCTATCACACCACAGCATGCCAGTCTTATACTGTACCTATCACACCACAACATGCCAGTCTTACACTGTACCTATCACACCACAACATGCCAGTCTTACACTATACCTATCACACCACAGCATGCCAGTCTTATACTATACCTATCACACCACAACATGCTAGTCTTACACTGTACCTATCACACCACAGCATGCCAGTCTTATACTGTACCTATCACACCACAACATGCCAGTCTTATACTGTATCTATCACACCACAACATGCCAGTTTTACACTGTACCTATCACACCACAACATGCTAGCCTTACACATTTAGGGGAGGGCTGGGAAGTGGGGCAGGGAGGCCCAAAAGCATGTTAAAAAACAGCCGCTGGGCCGTCTTTAACAAATAATATTATTTTTTAAAATTCCTCAGGGCCGCACCGCTGATCACCACAGGCGGCGCGGCCATGGTTCTAGTTGCCGGCGGCAGTGGGGGAGGGGGGGGCAGTAGGAGATGTGCGCTTCCATTGTGGAAGCGCTCATCTCCATATTCATCTGTATCACCGTCCTCAGGACAGCGATACAGATGGCTGTGCTGCAGCAGGGCAGGGGAGGGAGAGGTATGGGGGAGTGGAGCACTATTGGGGCATCTGGTAGCACTAAGAAGGGGCATTTTTTACTGGCACATTATGGGGAGAGGAGCACTATAGGAGCATCTGCTGGGGGCACTAAGAAGGGGCATTTTTTTACTGGCATATTATGGGGGACACTATGGGGAAGGGGGAGAGGAGCACTATGAGGGCATTTACTGGGGAACTATATAGGGGTATTTTATACTGGCATACATTATGGGGACATTAGCTCAACTGCGGGCACTAAGCAGGGGTATTTCATGTACTGTCATATTATAGGGAGAATTATTACTACTAGGGGGTATTAGCTTTACTACTACTGGGGGGCTATGAGGAACATGATTACTAGTATGGGCACTATAGGGGCATTATTACTACTAAGTGTGCTCTGGCAGAGAATTATTTCTATTGGTGGGATTTTGGGGAGGACTGTTACTTTGGAGGGCACCCTGCCACAGTATCAGCTTAGCACAATAATTTTTGGGGGACATTATCTTTATACTATTAGTGTCTGGGCGCAGTTATTTTTTAGAGCACTGTGTGCCAATAATTGTTGAAGGTGGCACTATCTGTGTGGTAGTAGCATTTCCAGGGGGACTGTTTCTGCAGTATAGTATTGGGGGCACAGCGGGCACAGTATTGGGGGCACTATCTGTGTGGTAGTAGTATTTCCAGGGGGACTGTTTCTGCAGTATAGTATTGGGGGTGGCAGGAAAGGGTGTTCAGAAGATGTGAAGATAATGGAAATGTGGGAAACTAATGTCTGTCAATCTCTGCAGAGACGGGAGATGGCAGAAAAATCATCATGGCGGTCTGGTCTGAATGGAGAAGATGAGGAAAGAGAATGTCTACAACAAAGGTGACATCACTGGATGTAAGATGTATGTGGCGCTATGTAGGAGAGGAGATGCCCTGGCTCCTCCCCCTGCCATTTGCAGAAGGAGGATTCAGAGCTGGGTGAGGATGGCCAAAGGGGGGCAGCAGGCCACGGGCGGGTGGCAGATGGTGGGGGAACCACAGGCCTTAAGCAGGATTGGGGGAGGGAGGCCCCCCCCTCTCCATATGATGTGTAGAGACAGGCCTCAACTATAGAATGTCAGCTGTACAGTGTGTGTTGGGAGTGGCCTATTATATGTAGGAGGGGCTTTTAATAATGGGAGGGGCTAAAAATGGGCCATTGATGTGTGACAAGGAGAGCTTCTACCAGATAGAAGGGTGTTGTATCTATCATGGCTTACTATGTATCAGGGAGAGGTAATACCAGAGTGAAGGGCACTATACATATAACACTACAACATGCCAGCCATACTGTGTGACTGAGTGAACGGCATTTTACCTATCACTGGTGTCATGTATGATAAAAGCTAGGGGGAAAACTGTAGCATTTTCCCATAGAAATAATCAGATTTCATTATCACAGCCCTAGAAAATGAGAACTGTGCTCTGATTTGTTGCTACAGGCAACTGCTGTCATAAATGAGAGATGCAGGGCACAAGTGGCACTTCAACGTGAAAAAGCAGCATAGCATGCGTCATATTACAAGAAACCATGTGAGCAATGTCATAAAACTGGTGAAAAGATTAAAAGGGTCGTCTGCTCATCCTATAATGATGACCGATCCACAGCAATTCATCAATATCAGATTGCCGGGGGTCTGACTCCCGGCACCATCGACGATCAGCTGTATGAAGAGAATGCAGCACTCGTACTCCTTAGGCCCCCTGCACACGATCAGGATTGCGTGCGGATTTTCCGCGCGGATTTGCGTGCGGAAAATCCGCACCGTAGGTCATGTCCATTGTACTCTATGAGAATTTGAAATTCTCAATGCACACGATGCGGATTTTTTCCGCGCGGATTTTGACCTGCGGTGCGGATTTTAAAATCCGCGACATGTCAATTAATTTTTTTTTTCCTGACCGGATTTTCTTCATTCACTTAGTGAAATCCGCATGCGGAAAATCCGCACCGAATCCGCACCAAATCCGCACGCAAATCCGTATGCAAATCCGCACCAATTAATGCGGATTGACCGCACGGATTTGCCTGCGAACACCTGCGGATTTCAGTGCGGATTCTCCGCACATGAATCCTGATCGTGTGCATGTAGCCTTACTGTTTACCTGCTCGCCGTCAACATTGCAGCGACAAGTAGGTGTAATTACAGCTCCGGCGTCATATTCCCTTTAATGGCATGGCTCCCTCCTATTCACTTGAGCTAACCATACAGTCCTCACCATAAACAGCATGAAGGTGGAGATAATCCATGCTACCAACAAAAAGGGGGAGCTGAAGTTGCAGACTTTACAGGTTGCTGCCTTGGAACAACTGTCAGCCCATCAGCAAGTCAAAGAGCAACTTCATAATAAGATAAAGAACCCTGAAAACAGGTCATGCCGTAATATTTTTCAGCTAGTGGGGCTGCCTGAATCTATTTGCTCCTCTGAGCTACTTGACTTTTGCGAAAAAGAGTTACCGGAGACCTTGGGGCTGGGCTTCTTTTGCTGAGTAGAAAGCGCTCATAGAGTCGGCCCGACCCCTTACAACTGCACGAGATTGTGATATGACTCAGGATCAGAAAAGACATCCAAGTATGCACTCATTGGACTTCAACAATAAGGTGGCCATATTATGAGCCATCAGAAGACAATGGTTTCCACTACCAGGGAACATGACATCCTGCTCTTTGAAGACTACTCCTCAAAAATCGTGAGGCGCCACAAGGCATTTATCATCTCTTCTCTGTTTCGCAAGAAAGCTCGATTCCAGCTGCTTTATCCTGCAGTGCTGAAAACTACCTCCATCTCCAAGTATGATAATTTCATGGAGATAATTCAAGGGTGGTGGACAGAATTTCAAGGGAATAATGTCCCTCATGAGATGGATGTATCTCTTTAATGGGAGACCACTAAAGCTGTTTTGGGTAGACTGATGGCATACATTAGCAATTTACGTAAGATGGTGTCTTGACATTATCAAGAAGCAAGTGCAAAACTGAGAAGTGCTTGTACCTAATTTTTACAAGGTGCCTCACCACGAAACAAAGAAACTTGGATAAAGAACAGAAGTGACTTTGAGTGGTGGTTGGATAGAAAATGTCTTTCAGATAGACATTTTTCATTTTGGCAACAAATCAGGATGTTTGTTAGTGAGCTTAGCTAAATGATGTTTTTCTCCGACTCTAATATCTTTCTTGAGAGATGGAAAGGGCAATCTTCAGTCGAATCCCAAAACCATAAATTCCATCTTGGAGGGAATAATATGCCATCTTGTATCAGGATCATACCATAGACATGACTAAGGGCTCGCATTTCTTATCCTCAATTACACTTACCATTGAGCTCTGAACAGAAGGAGGCTTTACGCTTTGACATGACTGAAGCCACCAAAAATTGCAGCGTCCCACTAGTGTACGTGGGCACTGCATAAGCTTGTTATGTCAAATGTTGTCATGCTGTATTTTATTCTGATGTGAAATCCCTGTTACCAGGCTGTCAGGTGCACTACACACATTCCACCACTAGATGGGGATAGCACCACAGTATCTATAGCACAGTTTAGGCCTAGTCAGGGACATTGGAGTTAGGTTTTGGAGAAAGAAGGAGATGGAGTGAGGAGCAAGGGGGAAGGAGATGACCCCTCTGCTCTCAGCTCTCTCTTGGGCTCCACAGCCCAGAGGAGCCAATTTATATGTTAGTGTCAAGCCAGGAAAATAGGCAGAGGTGAAGTCTGTATTCTACCATTCACTCTTCCGGAGTGCCAAGTGGATTTTTGACAAGTTGATTGTGGAAAAGACAAAAGAAAGGACAATAGTCATTATTCTAGGGTCTAGGCGCCTTTGTATCAAGGTGAAGGATTTATTAGCTTCTGGCAGCCTCACCGTTATTTTAGGGACAGATAGGATATCTGTTACATCACTTGTGTGTAGAAGATAAAGACTTGAACTACCTCTACTGAGACTGAAGCAAGGCAAAGAGCTGAATATCAGTGAGTACACAACTACCTACAGTGGCAAATATTAGGAAGGTGGTGGAGTTAGATTCGGTCCACCACTGCTCCTATACTATTAGCTTTGGATGCCAAATAGGTTTTTGATAATGTCAGGTAGGCCATCCTAACTGGCCATCCTAGACATTCTTAAATGGTCTTTACATGAATCTGACTGCTAGAATACATTCTTCTGTTTTTCTGTCTCCCTCCTTCAAAAAGGTACCAGGCAGGAGTATCCCCTATCCCCACTTTTATTTATTTTGTGTTAGAGCCCTTACCTATGTAGATGTTTGGAAGATACTAGGCCAAAGGAGGTCAAAGTGTCTCTTTATGCAGTTGACATCTTGGTTTTCATGTCACAGCCGCAGATTCATATGCACCCTCTATTAGTTCTGATTGAGACTTTTGGATCTTTTTCGGGAAATAACATAAACTCACCAAAAACAGAATTAATGAATTACAGAAGAGAAACCCTACTAGATTCTGGCAGGATCTGGGTTTTTGCACCCAATTTGGTCAAAACTTATATATCATATCTGGGGGTGAAAATGGGAAGGGTGCCCAATTCATTATACACCTTGAATTATTTGCACCTTATAGAGCACATTTTGGTGGAGCTGAGAAGATGGCAACCTCTCCCTCTAGATTTTTTGGGGACTCAAAATGATGAGCTATACCCCTTCTAGACCATCCCTCTTCTGATAAAAAAACGTAGATGTCGCCAATCTCAATTCTGCTTTCCTCAATTTTATTTGGTTTCGGAAAAGCCCCAGCATTTATTTACAAAAACAAATTCTCTGGAAGCCAGATGGGAGGTGAAGTTTCATAATACATGGGGATATAATCTAACCTACCTCATGAAACATATAATAGATTGGTTTCATTGGACTGATCACTTCTCCAACAGGGACATTGAATTAATTCTAGTGGCCCTGAAGCTTGGCAGCTAGCTTACATTCTAGACCAGCCAACCTTCCTGCCAATAGTACGTTTTTGATCCTCTTGACAGATATAGTGGTGGCATGGAAAAACATACCGTTACAAAGGCCTTTGGATTGTCCTTTTCTTGTGTTGGTACACTCCTAGGAGCTAAAAGATATTTACCAGCTAGCAGACTCTACAAGTCCTTTCCTTTTATAAGAACAAGGTGAAGAATTTAACTATTGAAGCTTCCACTATCAGTTTTGACGAAATAGTGGTTTCCATTCCATGCCTGGTTTGCCTTTCGGGGTTGTTCAGGGCTTTGTCCTCCAGCTTTTTGAATATTACTGTTTCCAGGTTTTTTTCAAAATAGGGACACATAATTCTGGACACAGAAATAAGGGAGAAAATTCTGGAAGGCAGCTTAAAGGTTCACACCTGTGTTATCGGTAAATGTTAGATGGAGACCTTCAGGGGCAGACTGGGAACTTAAAGTAGCCCTAAATAAAAATAGTAAAAGTGGCCCCATTTTGTAGTTGGATCCAAATGGAAGGCAGGGCCAGCAATACCATATTTTGGCACATTTATACAATCCCAACAATACCGCAGTGCATCACAAAATACTGCCAGCAGCACAAAATGAATCCCCAAAAACTTCCACTGGCCGGCCCTCTAGACATTGGCCCAACAGGAAATTTCCCTGCAAGGTCTATGGCCATTCCGCCACTGGAGACCTTTTTCAAATTGATGCATAGGGCTACCTGTCTCTGACCCAGCCACTGACCTCTCGCACAAGATATGGACATGTCCTAAGGTCTTTATTTTCGGGAAGGACTTGCTAGATTACATAAACACTCATTGGTCCTTCACTACCCCAATGGAGCCATAGCTTCTCTTGTTTCAAGAGATCCCATAGCTTTCCTTGTTTTCTTCATACTGTGTTATTGGTAGCTAAATGGGTACTACTCCCTCCGTGCCAAATGTTATCTTACAACTAAAAATGCTGCTGAGATCTGATCAATCTGAAGTGGAGAGAAATAAGGAAAGTTCAGCTGCCAAGTTTTTCAGGAAGCGAAGAACATCTCTCCCCACACATCTCACTAAAATAAATTGAGGAGGTGGTCAAACTGTTTTAGTACACCTCTTGGTATTTAACCTCGACTTTGAAAGGCATCCCAGGAGCATTGCGCTTACGTGCTGTTAATGCCGCTGATCACCCTATTGAGCAATTAACATGGTGTCCTAGTCTCATTGTAGCATTGGAGTTATTGTCAGACACCCTTTAAATAATCTGTAACCCTTATTGAAGAGCTAACTACCATATTGACATGGGGTTATTACAATTCACCCGTTTCTACAACGGGTCCTCCTGAGCCCTTCTTTTCTTTTTCCATTTTTTTATCATCTTCTTTCCTTCCCGTTCTCTAGCCCCCTATCTAGTTTTAAGATGAGAGGGGCATATTCTATAGTTCTTTTATTGATATGCTGTTCTATGTACTATTTTGTACGTTGTACAACAGTGTGATAATTGCAACTTTTAATAAAAAGTGGGTGGTAGGGGCAGGAAGTGGATGGTTAGTGGGGGCCACATTTATTATATTTTACAGCAGAGAGCTACCATAAATTATACCTGAAATCTATGCCAGTTCCTGGCTGTCATAGATTTTAATTCTGGTGCACGGGTGGTCAAAGATGTGCCACAATTAAGTGTGTGCCTTTTTATAAATGTGGTGCATCTCATGACAACCCAAAACAGATTAAGACCGGCGTACAAACCAAGGGCCTTTATAAATCTCCCCATAATGTTTATTTATGTGACACTATTATAATCTGTACATGGCCTATTCATTCACACCAGTCTTATTTCTATAGCTCATACATTCCAGGGACATTACATAGGAAGTGAAGTTTCTTTAGTATGCAAGAGGAAACTAATAACACTTACATGATGATAGCTATATATTTATTACTAAATAGCTAGGCGTCCAATGTCATCACATTGTGCACTGAAAATCAACAGTTTTATAAAACCTAAAATGAGGTGAGATTTTTACTTGACAACCGTAGCAAAATGGCAAGTGTGAAGTTGGCTCATGGTGTATCCCAGAAAATGCCAACTTACACACTTTTGCTGCAATGTAGCATCTGGCATCTGAAGTGACGCAATGCTTGCCAAAAGTTGCAGATGGCTGCCTTTCTTACAACAGGATAGTTTCATACTTCAACAAAAATCTGTGTTTTTAGGGGTCTTGTTAAACTGGTTTCAAAAAGTGGCATTGGTGTTGATTTGAATGAAAACAGCATTGACATTGGCATCCTGTAACTTCACACAAAGTCCATGCATCCACGCTCTCACATTTAGACCAATGAATGTTGTGTTTCAAGACCTCTGTAGTTCTAAGTTACACAATGGACAACTTTTGATGTGCTGCGATGTGGTGGTGACAATGTGACACAAGTTACAGTATTTGATACTGTATGTTGGATATAATTGAAACAAATGGTGGGCTGACCCATTGTGGGACTGGTTGCCTTCTGTTACAGGAATAGCAGGTGCTTTACATAGTACAGGTAATGGACGTGGCACATTTACATTTCTGTACGAGAGGCTCAAGAAAGAAAAAAAAGGAATTCACATGGCATCAAAGTTGCAAAACTTAGTTATATAGTTGGTATTGTATGACAACAAATTTCTTCCTGTGACCTTAGATATCGGCTGTTGCGTTAGGCTACTTTCACCTCTGCGCTTTGCCTTTCCACTATTGAGATCCGTCATAGGATCTCAATAGCAGAGGAAAACGCTTCCGTTTTGTCCCCATTCATTGTCAATGGGGACAAAACTTAACTGAAAGAAATGGAGTGCACCAGAATGCATTCCGTTCCGTTTGGTTGCGCCCCTATCGCAGACAGAAAGACGCTGCAAGCAGCGTTTTTGAGTGCGTCCGGGGATGTGGAGCAAGACGGATCAGTCATAACACACAATGTAAGTAAATGGTGCCAAATCAGTTTTCTCGGACACAAGAAAACGGATCTGTCCACCATTGACTTACAATGGTTTTAGTGACGGATCCGTCATGGCTATTTTAGAGATAATACAACCGGATCTGTTCATAACGGAGACAGCTGGTTGTATCATCATAATGGAATCCATGACGAATCAAGCAAAAACGCTGATGTGAAAGTAGCCTAAATCTGTTGGTATAGCTATAATTCAGCTATGATCAGTGATATGGGGCATATTGCAGCACTACAGGAAAAATAACCTCAATAGGACATTTATTAATCACTTATCAATATGAATAGACCAGTGGACAGCCACTGGGTGGAGGGAATGGGCTATAAAATATTTTATTAACACATTTATAATGGGCTATAAAATATACTGATAGAACATCCCCCAGCACAGAATAAAAAATGTCATAATCCATGTAGGGATCTAAACCACCCTGCATTCAGACATTACACAGGAAGCCTGATCTTTGCAGCAGCACAACATATAATAAAGCATAATTAGGAATGTAACCATTTTAGGCCACTTAATGTTCCGCTTTCATATTTGAAGAGGTTGTGGTTTATCTTTTTGCATGCCTTCTATTCAGAAACCGAAGGTTTACTTGGGAGGATGCAAATATATAAAAATATTTCTGCTGCTATGACAACCCAAGGAGTGCGATATCTCTGCATAATAAAGCGAAAAATATCAGATGGATCCCGCTACCGAATCTTTGGCCTTGTATCCAGTGGGAATTTCTTGTGTTTGAAGGCATATTTAGTCCTCCCGTGGTAAAGAATTGTTTAACATTCCCGGTTAATTGTAGACGATCATTACTTGGAAGATTTCATACTTGACATTCTTGAGGAAGTCTTTGTAAGAACTGGCTGTGGGCCATTTTGTTTTGTTTTTGTTCAGCGATTGTAGCTTTGTGTTCAGGATCCCAGTGTTACGTACACGTCAAAACAACTTGGCTCTTATTACTCATGACACCACGCTGTCTAGTTCCCAGTTCAGATTTAACCATTCAGCTTATCAACTATTTTAGACTTTTTGTAACTGGAAGCTAATGGCATCTTACTTCTGTCACCAGAAACCACTGGCTATTTTGTGACATGAAGACAGCCTTATGTTCCCTCATGTAATCTGATAGGGTATGTAGGCATTTGCATGCATTGAAATTATATTGCTTTCCTTTAATTTATGCAGGACACTTGATGGCAGCAGAATGATTCTGCCATTGGTAGCCAATAAAGACGATTGACCAAGTCTCCTGCAGCACATCTCACTCGTTGGAAGACGGTCTTAATCTCTCCCTTGCTTGCTTTAGATGCACTGCAGTTATTAAGAGGTGCATGCTTCTTAAGATTTGTGTTGCATCTTTGCAGGTCTGTGTGACAAAGCAGGGATCTAAACCAGCAAGCAAGCTGGTGTAGATCTTTACCATAATCTAGGGCCCTTTCCTGGCATAGATACTAATACACATGATGGACTGCCTGAGAAGTAGCAAATGGTGAATAAAACGTCCGCAAAATTTTGCACAACAGCAACGTGCACCAATGTTTACGACTTTTTGGTGTCACTTTTCGGGCTCAGAGGGGATGATAAATGTCCTTCCTAGTGTTAATCCACGTTCTTGAGACTACTTTGGTGCTTTCCCTACTCATGTGCTTTATAGCTATTACTGTTTCTTGGACTGCTGGACGACGAGTTGTAGTCCCAGCTTTGCTAGAGTTCTGAAGAAGAAATCTGCTAAATTATACATACATTTCTTGCTGCTTCACCAAATTTCACAAAGCGCATTTCTTTGTAAGTAGCGGGCGCAATGACAGGGAACGGTAACCACGCTGCCCCCATCAATGAACCCATCAGATGCCGCGTTCATTAGTGATTGCAGCATCTGAGAATAATAGTGAAGGCTTTCAGGGGTTAATCAGGGTTAAAAAAAAAGACACTCTGCATGAGATTTCACGTGGGATCTTCAATCAAGATAGTTGTGGCGGCTTCTTTGCCAGCAGATGGATGAGGCAATGTTTTGGTTTTTTTACCACCATTTCAGGAAAAATTGATGCGTTATCACAAAAGAAAATTCGGCTTTGCGGCGAATCAAATTTTTCCTGAAATTCGGATCAAAGTCCACTTTGGTCGCTCAACACTACCTGTCAAAATAGCTTTACTTAGCAAAGCTACTAGAAAAGCTATGGAAGCTCTATTTTTCATCAAATTGGTTGCCATTCATACGTATATCCCATACACAGAATAAATGGCAGATGTTTTATAATTTGACAAAGAAAAGCCTGAATGACCTATATTTCCTAGTGAAACTAAGCAGATGGGGGATCAATTGTGTCCCTTGAACTAATTTGACTTAGGGCTACTCCTAAGGGTGTTATCTAAGTGGTCCCCCTGGTCTTCACCCCTCTACAGGGATCTGAACTCCACAGCAGGGGATCTACCAGGCCACTATCTCTTGGAGTAATCTTTGTTCAAGTGACTGTTGACCCAAGGGGATCAAGAGGCACCAGTGTGGAGCACCAAGAGATAAGGCAAAACTGAAGTCAGGGACAGACTGAGGGCAGGACATGTACAGTAAGTGCAATCTGATCAGCAGTCTGAGTTCAGGCTGGGCAGCTCAGGGTCAGAATAGAGATAAGGCAGTGGTAAGGTTAGGCAATGAAGATCAAATCCAAAAGTTTGTCAAAGTTTGGTAGATGAAACAATACCTTTGCAGGAAACTAGTGTACTAGAACTTATTGCTCAGGAACTTTCTCATATGGGACAGTGCCATAAATAACCCAGGGTAGCCAGCAAATGGCTAGGGAAGATTAGCGTGCACGGGCGGGCAACTTAAGAGGCCGAGAAAGTGGACACTCTCCGGGCAGCATATGGCAGGAGGAAGCAGGCATCAACCTGTGTGGAAGAACAGTGTTACTCCATTGTCTGGGCAGGTAGAGAGGGACGCCGGTGGGACTGAAGTACCAGAGCCCTGGAGCGCGTGAGAAAGGCAGCGGTAGAGTTACAATTATCAGTAATAGTTAATATATCACACATATCAATCTGTCTCCTACGTAGACTTATGTCTATCATTTGTTACAAAGGACAAATAAAACTAAATCAAATAAATTAGTCTATTCCTGTAGTAATAGCCCCCTCCACCTGTCCCCTATTTATGTTTGATAAGGCATTTGCTGACATACATATGGTAGGATATTTATATTATTAAACTATTTGGAAAGGTTTTTTTCTGTTTTATTTTAAATGTATTGGGGCAATAACAATTCACTGTACAGTAGGTACAAACGTTTCTAATAGAAATTAAAGTGTGGCTATGATACATAAGAAAGGCATCTGACCATCTGCCCGTGTAAAACACCCTTAATGGAGATATCTGGTTTTTGAAAAATATGCTCATGAAATTGCATATCTCCTGTACATATTCCCCATACATTTTTAAATGTGGGTTCTGATAAACCATTTTCATCATTTAAACAAACCAGATGCAGAATACTGACCAAATACTGAATGTATAAAAACTTAATTGTAAAAACATATAGAAGCCTTTAGAGCTGTGGTCTTTAATAAAAATACCTTAACACCCTGTCCAGCTTGTCAGATCTGCTTGCTTCAAACCTATCTAATCAGATGTGAAGGAATCCTGTGCTCCGTTTGCCACACTTGATTGAACAGAATTGAGCCCAACTTAGATCTTTCAATGAAACTCTATGTACTTTAGAAAATCATCTGCGGATGCTGTCAGTAGAACTGTAGTTCTCCAAGAAGCTGCCGTGATCTGCTCTCAGAGAATTCTATTGATAGGAAACAGGTTATTATCATAATTGTTCTCTCTTGTAAATTAATTGACACTTATTAAAACATTGTATAAGGAAATTGCTGATAAAATACTCATTCCAGTGCCTCCAAACAAGCATCATGTATCATGCCATAATCTAAAAATACATCTAATACGTCAGTTATATCACACACCAAAAATGAAATATAATACATATAAACAGTAGTCAATTTAATAAAAGTAAATTGAAAGTCTATGACATCTGGTCTAGATCAAGGTTGGACTTCTCAAAGAAGTGGTATATTCCAGAGATGTCACTGTATGTCTAAGAAATGTTGTGTACTGAGTAATTATATTTCACATATTAAGGCAGGATTGCAGGTTTCATATTTTGGTCTGCTGTATCAAAAATGTATAAAATGACACAAAAGGTAGACCTATTGCTAGAAGATGAGCTTGGACACTGATAGAAAATCAGTACTAGCCCAGTGTAACTGCTTTAGTCCATATACACTACTGCTGTCTTGTGACACCAAGGGCAGGGCAAGGAAGTCCTTACGACTTGGGCAAAAATGGCAAAATGTACATCGCTTAGACATCATCTGCCAATCAGCACAAATTTCCTCCGTAAACTTCCCATGTAATAATACCATATAGCACCTTATAGCAACACAAGTAGGCTACAGATCTGGCTATATAGATGCAAATACTATGTATTTCAGGTTGTGACAAACCACTATTGTACACCATACTACAGTGTGTTATTAATACTTTTAGGTCTTTTAAAGCATTTTAAGCAAAATAGAGATTTTTTTCATGCAAAGTTCAAAGACAAAATAGTGATTAGTGATTAATCACTTTCTAGGAAGAAATATGCAAATGAATTAGCAAGCCCTGCCTCTGATGCCACCAGATGTAAGGTAGCGATCCTATAAGTCAATGTTTGACCTTTTTAAAGGCCTTGAGACATGACTTGGATAATAATTAAGCCAGTATCTCATCTGCTGATGGCTGTTTTGGGGTCTTTGCGGCACATCAGTGCAGAGCAGAGAGTATTTGCTTAAGGGCTCATGCCCACGAACGTAAGGGCTCCGTGCCCGTGTTGCGCACACGGATGCGCACACATTAACTTGAATGGGTTCTGCAAATCTGGAGATGCGGTGCGGAAGCATGGATCGGTTCCCCACGGAAGCACTACAGAGTGCCAAGTGCCTCTGCACTTCAAAAAATTAGCACATGCACTACTTTTTTGCGGTGTGGACCGTCGGATGCGGTTCCATGATCCGCTGGAGGCTGCCCCATGGTCGGTGCCCGTGCATTGCACGGAGCCCTTACATTCATGGGCATGAGCCCTAACTAGGTGAGGGGCCTAGGTCAGGATTTGAGGGACACTATATCTCCTTGTGGAGAGGGCCTTAAATGGCGTTAGGAGTCTTATAGGCCAGTCAACGCTCCCCTGGAATATTGGGAAGAGGGTATGCAGTCACTTTCTGGACTTGCAGCATGTGGAAAAATTGTTGTGGCTGTGACCTCTGTAAATCTCACTATAGCAGTTGTGACGGGGAGGTTTCTGTATGCATTCACTACAGCAATCTCAAGAATTTCAATGATCTGTTCATCTACTGTTTTAGATGATCGCTCAAACTAAAGTCTGCCTGCTTTCCAACTTACAGACACACATTTCTCAAAAGACATAAAAAGCCCAACAAGTTTTTTTAAGCATTTGTAAGTACAATAATCTGAGTGTTGTTTTTACTTTTAGCTGATCCCATTAATCATAAGTATAATTACTGAAGACATAGTGGTTTTCTAGTTAGAACAAATGTCTGCTAGCAGGAGACGCACTGCTAATAAGACAAGATACCATAATTAGAGAAAACTTTGGTAATTATGGGAGGCTTCTTTTAATTTCAATGAGATGTTAAGACCAAGATGTCAGATTAAAGGAAATTCTGCAGATGTGGGTTTTAAGAAATAATTTAAAAACTTTAAATGGTTGCAATTATTGGGAGCAAACAGTTCGTTCCCAATAATTACCTGCAGTCAGCGCTTCCGACATTATTGCGGCCGCAATAGTGCCGGAAGTGCTGCCACATGTAAAGGTGATGTGCGCGTCTGTATGTTTGTCTGTTTATATACGCTAATAGACCCTAGCTATAATGATGAAAGGGCTCCTGATGAGGTTTCCAAGTAAACCAGAAACGCGTTGAGCCAGAGCTGCATTTCAGCGAGTCACAACAGACCTAATTAGTATTCTATAGACAGTTAGTGTTTATTTTAAGTTAGTGAGGAGGGATACATAGGCTGTTACCAGTGTACGCAGGAATAACAGCATAGGTAGAAGGTAATCTGTGTACCACACTGAATATTGGATCATTGAGATATAATTAGCCCCTACCTATACCCTCATGTAGTATATTGATTGTACAAGGACAGCATTGGCAGGCTAATTGCCATATATGCCCAAACAGGCCATTTGGATTTAATTTGTCTTGTCCTTAAATGTATATACTTTTCATATTTTATTAGATAGGTTTAGAGAAGTGTTTTTTACCCAGTTTTTAATTGAAATATTAAATAAAGTTTTTTTGTATTTTAGCTTTAGTGTCCTTGATTTTCGGGAATTAGAACCTTAGGACAGGTCAATATTTTACTCATGATGATAGTTTAGCATTGGGACAAAACTTTCCTACAAAAGGTTATTAGCATATAAACCTTCATAGGTGTCTACTATTTTATTTTATTTTTTACTATGCAAGTATCTCAGAATATTAGTTAGATACTTACACTATGTAATATAATGATATTTTTTTTGCTTAATAATGTGTCCAGTGATGTTTGATTTGTCAAACTAGATATAAAGGTTTATAATAATTAGGGGAGCATTGTGACATGCATATTTTATATCTGTAAAACCTGTTCATTATATTATAATAGGAATAGTTTTTATCAGGTGAATATGAAAAGCACGAGCTCTCATAGTCAAGCCTCTGTTTGTATAGTAAAATGTGACTGTACTTTAATACATAACTAGAAATGTAATGATTAACAGTTATGTAAATCTCTGTTGTGAAGTGGACTTTCTACTGAACCTTAGATTTTAGATTTGGTTTCCCATCCTGACAAAAATTTAAAAAAAATGTCTAATAACCTTATTGTACATATTTCTAATGCAGTGCTATTTACGGTAATTTCTGGATCTCCTTACAGACAGTTCTGCTCTCAAGTTGTATACAGAATCCCCTTATCTTCATATACGCTTATTACATTATATTACATTAAAGGGGTTGTCCGATTATAACAACTTATTTCCTAACCACAGGTTAGAGGATGTGTCAAATTAGCAGGGATCTGACTGATAGGGCCCCCGATGATCACTAAAACAGTGGTCCATGTTCTCTCATGTGTATCTCCAGCTGCTCCATAATGTTGATTAGAGCATCAGTACTCATGCATGTTCCCTGCTCCAATCAAATGGAGGAACACAGGCCCCCTGTGCTAGTGATCATCATGGGCCCCAGTAATTAGACTCCTATCGATCAGACACTTAAATAGGGAATAAGTTTTTTTTGTAATGTCTGTCCAAACAGCTGATTGATAGAGTACTTGGTGTCATACTCCTACTAATCTGCTATTGATGATCTATTCTGAGGATAGGCCATCAATATCTAAGTACCAGAAACCCCTTTATTAAAGGAAACCCGTCACCATGAAAATGCATTGGAATCTGCATTCAGCATGTTATACAGCAGGAGTTGCTGAATCGATTTATATAGAATTATGTAGGAAGAGATTCAGATTTCATTTTTTTAAATTCCTGCTCATTCTGGGCTGTGAAGTCCAGTAGGAGGTCCTATCAGTGATTGACAGCCTTCCCTCTATGACTGTGTATGCAGAGATAGATGTCAATCACTGATAGGACCGCCTCCTGGACTTAGCCCAGAATGAGCTGGAATTAAAATGAATAAATTACAAATTATGATTAATCTTCCTATAAAACTATATATCAGTCGGCTCAGCTCCTCCTGCTCTATAACATGCTGCTTGTAGCTTACATTGCATTTTCATGGTGACAGGTTCCCTTTAAACTTGTACATTATAATCATATATGAGCTAATTGTGGGTTATAAGGCTGCGTGTTGAGGGACAGACAGATAATAGGCAGATAGTACAGGGTGGGCCATTTATATGGATACACCTTAATAAAATGGGAATGGTTGGTGATATTAACTTCCTGTTTGTGGCACATTAGTATATGTGAGGGGGGAAACTTTTCAAGATGGGTGGTGACCATGGCGGCCATTTTGAATCCAACTTTAGTTTTTTCAATAGGAAGAGGGTTATGTGACACATCAAACTTATTGGAAATTTCACAAGAAAAACAATGGTGTGCTTGGTTTTAACGTAACTTTATTCTTTCATGAGTTATTTACAAGTTTCTGACCACTTATAAAATGTGTTCAATGTGCTGCCCATTGTGTTGGATTGTCAATGCAACCCTCTTCTCCCACTCTTCACACACTGATAGCAACACCGCAGGAGAATTGCTAGCACAGGCTTCCAGTATCCGTAGTTTCAGGTGCTGCACATCTCGTATCTTCACAGCATAGACAATTGCCTTCAGATGACCCCAAAGATAAAAGTCTAAGGGGGTCAGATCGGGAGACCTTGGGGGCCATTCAACTGGCCCACGACGACCAATCCACTTTCCAGAAAACTGTTCATCTAGGAATACTCGGACCTGACACCCATAATGTGGTGGTGCACCATCTTGCTGGAAAAACTCAGGGAACATGCCAGCTAGATGAACAGTTTCCTGGAAAGTGTATTGGTCATCATGGGCCAGTTGAATGGCCCCCAAGGTCTCCCGATCTGACCCCCTTAGACTTTTATCTTTGGGGTCATCTGAAGGCAATTGTCTATGCTGTGAAGATACGAGATGTGCAGCACCTGAAACTACGGATACTGGAAGCCTGTGCTAGCATTTCTCCTGCGGTGTTGCTATCAGTGTGTGAAAAGTGGGAGAAGAAGGTTGCATTGACAATCCAACACAATGGGCAGCACATTGAACACATTTTATAAGTGGTCAGAAACTTGTAAATAACTCATGAAAGAATAAAGTTATGTTAAAACCAAGCACACCATTGTTTTTCTTGTGAAATTCCCAATAGGTTTGATGTGTCACATGACCCTCTTCTTATTGAAAAAACAAAAGTTGGATTCAAAATGGCCAACTTCAAAATGGCCGCCATGGTCACCACTCATCTTGAAAAGTTTCCCCCCTCACATATACTAATGTGCCACAAACAGGAAGTTAATATCACCAACCATTCCCATTTTATTAAGGTGTATCCATATAAATGGCCCACCCTGTATAGCAGAGAGATATTGTGCATCCTCTTATTTCCCATGCTGTTGTTACTATGAATGTCTGGTGGGTTCTTTATTCATCAGAAAGGATTCTGTCATCACTGTGCACGCATTTCTAAACGTCAGGAGCGCTCATTACCTACCCATTTACCAGTTTAAAGTGACACGACATACTTTGTTGGGGAACTACAGACAAAATCTATGGTGCGTGCCTTTCTTTTACATGACTTTTTATGTGAACTACACAAAGCAACAGAACTATAGACATGGACTATGGACTGCTGTAGTAACCAACAAATACTGTAGGGTTGGTGATAGGGTCGTGGGACTCAGTCTTTAAATGAAAGATGTCAATGCAGTTTCACAGTTAAAATGTGCTGTGTTCCAAACTACAAAGCAAACTAAAACTCTGGGGGGATTTATCTTTCTTTTCTAACATAAAAAGCCCCAGTTTTGTGACTTTTTAAACACCATTGCTACTAAATTTAGTCGCATTTGGTGTTTATATGCCACCCTCTCCACTTTCCAAAGGAGGACATGACGAGAGTGGGGTGACACATTTACTAACATTTAAGCAAGTTTTGTGGTGTAATTTATGACTGAAATCTACTCCAAGTACAAGCTGGCATAGATCTTAATCAGGCGCCCTGAAGTTTATGACAAGGTGTGCACCTCGTCATAAATTAAATCCACGCTCCTGAGTCACAGGAGATATCATGACTAGGGTAGCAAATGCTGGTCTTGATAAATCAGAGGCTAAGACTATTTAATTTTATGAATATTTTTTTTCTGCTTTTACAGTATGAACATCCGGTAGTATAAAAACGGTTACCTAGCTCTCCTGGTGACATGTATAATGTTGGGCCAAGGCAAATGCTCCACAGATGGACTGGTGGCTCTGCCTAGAGGAGCAATGAAAGTGTCATAACGCCTTTTTTCTAATGATCTGGTCCCAGGGGTTGAACCGTCACTGATCAAACATTGATGACCTATATAAAAAGGATAGGACATCCATGTTTTACTCACTTTAAAGGGAATCTATTATCAGGGCAGACGCCTTCAGTTTAGGACATCTATATAACCCATTCCAAGGCGCCTTTAGTTTCAATGTGTACATCTATATGTTAGATTATATGCAAAATAGATGTCAGTTGTTTTATTAATATTAGTATTATTTTTTTCTCGTAAAAATTTCCTGTGAAGTATTCTGTACACTTTTTATACCAAACTTGAATATTATTCTTTAGATTAGATTACACACTTAGGATTTACACGGTTTATACTGTTCTGATGAACCTGCAGTCTCTTAATATATTCATCAAAAGGTTTCTTAAATATTGGCGTGCCTCTTCCTTTTCCTGAGGCACCTGCATTCATCTAAACCTAAATGCAGCTCAGGGAAGCTTGAAGTTTAACTTACTGTTGACTTTAATATCCACATTGCTTTCCTGCAATCTTGTGGCATGCAGACTACAAACATTTACTGTTGGAAAACTGTAGATTGACGCCAAAGTTAATGTTAAAATGAAGCTTTAGAATCATGAATTGCAGGTGCAATCTGGTAACATGTACATAGTTCTCTGTCCAGTGCACCATAAATGATTTTTAGACAGTCCAATGCTCTATTACACATTTGAACATAAAATTGTTACTGTTGTATGTATACTGCTTATCATAGGTGCTTTTATATTGTAATATTGAAAGTATACAGTACATGTCCTTGTCAAGCACTGTTTTCCATTGTCTTCTGAATGTGATATGACCCTAAACTCCAGTAGGACCCACTGAGTGGAGCCTGTGGATCAATCACTGTTTGCATCCATCATACAACATTATAAACTAATGTGGAAAGGTGTTTCCAAAACCTACAAAAGCACTTTCTTGGGGCTCTCAATCATAGTTTTCATGTTATTATTTATTATGAAAGTGCCATTTATTCCAGGGCGCTGTAAATATGAAAAGGGTGTAAATACATAATACAAAAACAACTCCAATAAACAAATTGGTACAGAAGGAGAGAAGACCCTGCCCATGAGGGCTTTCCTATACCTCTGATTGAAATCCCCAACATATGGCACAGTAAATGACGTACAATAGCTTATGTCACCCATAGCATCTCATTGTAAAAAAAACTGTAAACTGCATGAATAGGAAAGTGCTGTCTGTTATGGCAGATGAATCCAGGTATGGGACACAGTCCATGTGTGTATTTCATGCAGATTGTAGTGCTGAAAAATGGTTGATATTTCTGCTGGGTCCTTATAACAAAGTTTACTTTGCTAGGTCTTTTCTTCAAACATGCAATTACTTTTGTTCGTAAGTGAACTGATCTAAAAAATTATATCACTATCTTTTATCACCAAGCTATAAACCTAGCCTTCTCATGCAGAACCTTATCCCCCAAGACCTACCTTAAAGAGGGTCAAAACCCCAAAACAGCAATTCCCTATGAAAAAGATTCTGGTTTTGGCTTGAATTCTAAGTAAAGTTTCAAAGCCTGTTAAAGGATCAGACATTGACTTACAGGGTAGCCATCCAATAGGTGGCACTAGAGAGACAGCTTTTGTCCTCCTGAATAAGAGCTTATTTATATTCCCTTTTTCCCCAGAACGCACTGTTGGGCCTATAAGACTCCCTAAGCCTAAACTTGACGGTCTTCAAGAAAAAGAACTTTGCTTCCCAAGACTTAGGCCTCATGCACACGACCGTATTTTTTCCCGGTCCGCAAAACGGGGTTCCGTTGGTCCGTGATCCGTGACCGTTTTTTCGTCTGTGGGTCTTACTTGATTTTTGGAGGATCCACGGACATGAAAAAAAAAAGTCGTTTTGGTGTCCGCCTGGCGTGCGGAGCCAAACGGATCCGTCCTGAATTACAATGCAAGTCAATGGGGACGGATCCGTTTGACGTTGACACAATATGGTGCAATTTCAAACGGATCCGTCCCCCATTGACTTTCAATGTAAAGTCAGGAGTTAATATACCATAGGATCGGAGTTTTCTCCAATCCAATGGTATATTTTAACTTGAAGCATCCCCATCACCATGGGAACGCCTCTATGTTAGAATATACTGTCGGATATGAGTTAGATCGTGAAACTCATATCCGACAGTATATTCTAACACAGAGGCGTTCCCATAGTGATGGGGACGCTTCTAGTTAGAATATACTACGAACTGTGTACATGACTGCCCCCTGCTGCCTGGCAGCACCCGATCTCTTACAGGGGGCTGTGATCCGCACAATTAACCCCTCAGGTGCTGCACCTGAGGGGTTAATTGTGCATATCATAGCCCCCTGTAAGAGATCAGGGGCTGCCAGGCAGCAGGGGGCAGACCCCCCTCCCTCCCCAGTTTGACACACTGGCCACCAATGATAATACAATAGAGGGAGGGAGGAGGGGCCGGGGGGGCCACACACTGGCCACCAATGATATTAATACAATAGAGAGGGGGCCGGGGGGGTCGCACACTGGCCACCAATGATAATACAATAGAGGGAGGGAGGAGGGGCCGGGGGGGCCACACACTGGCCACCAATGATATTAATACAATAGAGAGGGGGCCGGGGGGGTCGCACACTGGCCACCAATGATAATACAATAGAGGGAGGGAGGGGGGGCCGGGGGGGCGCACTGGCCACCAATGAAATTAAAACTGGGGAGGGAGGGGGGTCTGCCCCCTGCTGCCTGGCAGCCCCTGATCTCTTATAGGGGGCTATGATATGCACAATTAACCCCTCAGGTGCAGCACCTGAGGGGTTAATTGTGAGGATCACAGCCCCCTGTAAGAGATCGGGTGCTGCCAGGCAGCAGGGGGCAGTCATGTACACAGTTCGTAGTATATTCTAACTAGAAGCGTCCCCATCACTATGGGAACGCCTCTGTGTTAGAATATACTGTCGGATATGAGTTTTCACGAGGTGAAAACTCATCTCTGAAAAAGCTTTTATGCAGACGGATCTTCGGATCCGTCTGTATGAAAGTAACCTACGGCCACGGATCACTGACGCGGATGCCAATCTTGTGTGCATCCGTGTTCTTTCATGGACCCATTGACTTGAATGGGTCCGTGAACCATTGTCCGTCAAAAAAATAGGACAGGTCATATTTTTTTGACGGACAGGAAACACGGATCACGGATGCGGCTGCAAAACGGTGCATTTTCCGATTTTTCCACGGACCCATTGAAAGTCAATGGGTCCGCGAAAAAAAACTGAAAACGGCACAACGGCCACGGATGCACACAACGGTCGTGTGCATGAGGCCTAATGCAGATGAGTTGAAATATAAAATAGTATTCCCGGGATGTGATATTTAGCATACAAAGTCAGGTATTGGATGAAGATAATGTCCATCAATGTTTTGTAGAAACAATAAATTATATTTGTTGCTGTTTCTCCTTTGAGATATTTTGTGCTTAAGTCCACTCCATAGGGGCATGACATTGAATGCTGGTTCCTGGTGGGTGGATAGGACTCCTGAAGATGACAGTAGTGACGGACAAACCTTAGGATAAGGCTATATTCACACGACGTATGAGTTTTACGGTCAGCAAATTGCGGATCCACAAAAAAAAACGGATGACGTTCGCATGACATCCTTTTTTTTGTAATAATGCCTATCCTAGTCCGCAAAACGGACAAGAATAAAACATGTTCTATTTTTTTGGTGGGGCTACGGAACGGACATACGGATAGCACATGGTGTGCTTTCTGCATTTTTTGCGGACCTATTGAAATGAATCGGTCTGCATCCTATCTGGAACGGAATGGAACGGACACGGAAACAAAATGCGTTCATGTGAATATAGCCTTACGCCTAACCTTTCTAATGATAATTTTACTATTCCAGTGGTAAGATCAAAATGGAATATAAATGCTTAACTAAAATTTTCTAAGCATGTAACTGCACAAGCGCATTCTTACAGTGTGTCCTGCATGGCACCAACATACATGTAGCCCAGCAACATTTTATAACGTAAAACACATGCACAGATAGATATTGTACATGTAGCTCATCCTATGTTGTGGCTCCTCTGGGAATTCCTAGATAACTGCACAGCTGTGAATAAGGTCAATAGATGTATTTAATTATGGCCACATAGACATTATTAGCGGTGTCATTTTGTGCTGATATCTCTTGGTTTGTAAAGTCCGATAAAAAATGCATGATATAAGCTATAGCTATGATGTTCTTTTTAGATCTTAAGACATATCAGATGTTGCTTAGTACAGCATCTTATACTAATAGAGGGTAGCAAGGACAGCTATGCAATCAATGTGACTGGAAGAACATTTACTTTTCATGGCACAATGTGAACATACCCAGGTCTTGTGCTGTACACCAGAATAAATGTATCCCAAAGAAGCACTAGGTAACTAGAATGTGCATGATACCTGCTGCCCCATTCACCAATTTAAAGAACAAATGCAACAACAATTTTTAGGTGCTTTACATCACTGGTTTGGGTAAAATATATAATAAATATAAAAACTAACAGACTATAGGCAAAAAGTGGCATCCTATCTGCAGAATGCTATAAATCTGCTTCCTACATACAGTATAGGGGGATTTGTCAAGCCCAACACTCCAGAATTCTGGCTTCCAAACTTTCCCAAAATAAGGCATTTTGACTATCTAGGCCTATTTTCACAAACTTTTTGCATTTTCACACCACTCACTTCGGTTATGAAAAGTGGTGTGAAAGTGAATGTAGTTGGCTATGTTAATTAGTTTCTCTCCAGATTTATCACTAATAAAGTCACAAAAAGTCACAAACTTGTACCAGTACAGGGAGTAATGTAGAAAAACTGGAGTAGCATTTCTAGACAAAAGTTTTAGGTTTAAATATGCAAAAGCTATAACAATCAATGTTGTCCAGCAATGCAGACTCAATGAAAACTGACTTCAAATATTACCGTTGTGATAAATCCCACATTACATCTGATAAGAACCTGTTAAGGGGCTGTGAAAATACCAAATATCAGAAGGGTCTGACTGGTCCACCAAAGTACCAGAGGATCCTCTTGACATAATAATAGACCTCAGATGTCTTTCATTTGGAGTCAATAATTTGCCTAGTTCTTTTTGTTAATTCAAAAATAACCTTTAGCCCTTATTAATGATATGCCCTGCGTGTGTGATGATAATAACAAAGGTTTCATTGTGATTAAATAAATATGTGCCATGTTCTGTATAGGATTCCCGTTTGATGGAGATCGCCTTGACGTTTGGCAGACGGGCCCAAATAATTTGGTACAAAATGTATTTGCCAAGAATCTCAAATATGCAAAATAAGCGTAGCATTAGCATCAGAATGTTGTCTATAATTATGGCATTATTGTACTTTATTTGTGTTTGCAGAATGCTGCTGCATTGTCCTTTTTTTCCTGTATGTTTCTAGCCATGGCAGCGTGCACCTGCACATTGGGATGTGCTGACTGACCCCCTTTTTTTGCAGATGTTCTGTATAAGATCATTTTGTCTGGTGGGACCAAGTAACTCAAGGGTGGACTCAAGAGTGTGGAATTTTTGCACAGTTGCTCCAAACAACAGTATTTTATATAGATACCAAGTACACCCTTCCATGTATTTTTCTAGTTGAAATACTATTAACAATTAAAAACCTTATACTATAGCCAAATCCAAAAACAGAATCACTCCAGAATAATTCAAGTGAATGTGAAGATTATTCACCCAGAGTACCAATAGTGTTGAAGTCACTCATTTGAACCATTTTCAAGGCTTGAAAATCATTCCAACGATGGACTGAAATGTTACTGGTACATTGGGTAAATAAACTTCACATTCACTCGGGTTTGTTCTGGAGTGACGCCTCTTTGTTTTGGATTTGGCTGCAGTGAGAGATGTTTTGGAGTCCAGCTCTCTAAAGCTCTGCACCCACATCAAGGATCGTTTTGACTGTGCTGCCCCATTGCTGACAAATCAGACTTTAAACTACATCTCTTTCCTGGATTAATGGATTTTATATGAAGACCACATTTTTAGATCAATGTGTTGATGAAATTTCACTTATTCACTTCTCTTTGGCTTCAAACACTAATAACCATTAGGGAATGCTTTAGTTCTATGTAATACATTATTTACCTCCTGCCTACATTTACCCTACACAAGTGTAATGTGTTGATATCAGTACTAAATACATTATTTGTGGTCATCCTCTCCTGATAGATGATGGTGGTGTGCAGCCATGAATACATTAACAATTTATTACTCCTCTACACAGACACTTCACTTGAAACTCACACACCGCTAGTACATAGCCTCCAGTTGTAGCCAAGCATTTGTCAGCTCATAATCCTCTCTTCTACTATGAGTTAGTTATATGATTTCCCTGCTTAATCTTAAGTATCATATTATTGCTAGTATTACGTAACCTTCTGCTGTTGATGTACATGAAATATGCGCTTTTACCCAAACAACAACAGAGTCCAGGACTGTGTGGTGTCTGTTATCGACAAAGCTTCTTCAGTTCGAGAAACAAAATTTCCCAACAGCATCTTGGCAACGTTGCATTTCCATTTCAAATGAATTGTAGCTTGGAAAGATGCTTGTCATTTTGGCCAATCCTTCATGAAAATGCCAAGACCCTGAAGTCATGAATACGAGCAAGGCTTAATGTTTCTAGTAGAGAGGGTTTTATTCCTCTTTCTGGCTGCATGGCACTCCTTAGGCAGACTGTCAATACTATGGCTTTTTGTCAAGTAGATTTTTACTATGGAAATTTATTTCAAGAGGGCTCTCAGACTGGAGACAGTTGCCAGAATGTACAGCTCCTGATCCTCTTCTGCAGCAGTGAAAGAATATGTGAATTTTCCACAGCAGCAAATCTTGTGACTTATTCATCATTTCTTTCACAGGGTGCTTCTTCTCTCAAGTATCTGTGCCTAAGAACTAGTTTGTGCTGTTCGGTTACTGAAGGCTCTCTATAGTTTTATTGATAAATAAAGAAGTTGTATAATGTATTGTAACTTACATCACATTATATAAAGGGCACTGATTCTTTTTTTTTTTTATTAATGTGACAAAGTTACCTATGGAGACGTCTTTCCTAAAAACGATGAGCTTTCTGTGATAGGATTCAATGAAGGACAAGATGAATATGAATTACATTGTACGTACATTCACCTTTCATTACTGTTATAAGAGATTTTGGCTGTGAACTTTCTAAATATAATGCATTCTTGTTAAGGCTACTTTCATACTAGCGTTTTTGCTGGATCCGGCAGGGCTCAGCAAAAAGGCTTCCGTTCTGATAATACAACCGTCTGAATCCGTTATGAACGGATTTGGTTGTATTATCTTTAACATAGCCAAGACGGATCCGTCATGAACTCCATTGAAAGTCAATGGGGGACGGATCCGTTTTCTATTGTGTCAGAGAAAACGGATCCGTCCCCATTGACTTGCATTGTGGGTCATGAATGATCCGTCTTGTTCCGCATCACAGGACGGAAAGCAAACCCCAGCATGCTGCGGTTTGCTCTCCGGTATGAGAACAGAACAAAATGCAGTTTGGAGCATTAAGTTCTGTTCAGTTACGTTTTGTCCCCATTGACAATGAATGGGGACAAAACGGAAGCATTTTTTTCCGGTATTGAGACCCTATGACGGATCTCAATATCGGAAAGTATTAACGCTAGTGTGAAAGTAGCCTTAGTTTATTGCTGGTTTCCTAGCAGAGAGTACTTCTAACAGGCCTGTTTGGTTGTCTTCATCAAGTTCAATAAGCCAGGCCTTCACACGCTTGTACATGCTTGGACAACACCCTTGGCCCTACTATGAAATCATAAAAACAGGTTTCCTAATCTTCTTGAAAGGGCTTGTTCATTTATTAGGTGGATTTACTAATATGGAACATTTGAAACAAGATTGGTCCTACCCTCTACATATCTGTTGGCTTAATATTTATTTGATCAATACCTCAATGGGTTTATCCAAACATATTGTTTAGTTTTAAACCAAGCGCATTATTATAAACATTTTTATGTATTTACACTTGGGTCCACTGATATTCCAGGAATAATGTAAGAATATTTGTAACGGGGTTCCGAAGGTGCACTCGGTCCCCCATTGCCCGCAGAACTGTTGCTTAGCTTTGGGAATGAGGATCTGTGTTTGACCTCATTCCCGGGGCGGCTTTACTGCTGGGTGGCTCCCTGCTCCTAAGTCTGCCTTGAGCGCCGAGCTGATCACTCGGTGCTCAACTGGTTGGTCTGTCGGTCATGTGACGCTGGGCACGTCACATGACCCTCACTCCCCACTATGAATACAGGCAGCCTGCTAGCCACAGGTTGCCTGTTAATTTCTAGGTTCCTGGCTATTTGTTGGACTACTGAATACCCACCTGATTCCTTTCCCTGACGATCCTTTTGCCTGCTCCTCCTGTACTGCGCCTCCGTCCTGGTATTGTGACCTCGGCTCCCACCTAACTAGGCTTAAGACTCCTCTTGTACTTCTCTACTCTCCTGGTATTTGACCCCGGCTTTTCCTGACCATTCTTTGCTTAACCCTTTGTACTGCGTAGCTCTCTTGGTTCTGACCCGGTCCGTTCATGTTCCGTATTTTGTCTTGTCTGTCTTCCCTGCACGTATCCTAAGTTAGGGACTGTCGTCCAGTTGTCCCCTGTCATCAGGACTCGTGAGGCAAGTAGGCAGGGCCACTGGTGAGGGTGAAGCGCAGTGGTCACTATCCTTCCCCCTGTGTGTGTGTGGACGTGACCGTTACAATATTGCCACCTGCTGTTTCTATTGAACAGCTGTTCTGTGTCCATCTCAGTAAATGTGCCAAGGTGGACAAACATGCTCAATATTGCTTCTCTCTCTCTCTCCTTCTTTGAGTATGGGAGAGATCTCTGGTGTGGTGAGCCGCCAGCATCCGAAGCTGCAGCATCTTCCCTAGTTCTCAGAAGACATACGCAAGCGCATTTACATTAATGCTGTCTCATTTTCTTAGCAATTGTCAACCGGACACTTAGCACTTTAAGTACACAGTGACAGCAAAGTTTAACTTGGCTTTCCCATGACTTTTGTTGGGTTGTCAATTTAAACTTTGCTGCAACTATGTATTTAATATGTTAAGTGTCAAGTTGACATTTGCTACATCTGTAATTTTCTGGTAAGCAGAGAAGACTCATCTTCAGAATCAGCTGGCTCACTTCACCAGGACTCCCTCCGCAGACTTGGAGGTGCAGACAGAGGGGCTAGACCGAGCATGTGTGTCAGCATCTGAACATTTACTGAGATGCACACAGAAAAGCTGTTGCTCTATTGTACGGTAATTCCAGAATTATTTGGAGACATAAGCTTTTTTTTACTACAGGATAGTAACGTGCACTAAATCCCTTTTACTGGTTAATAGTGTGTATAAGGGAATATGTAAACTCCCAAATAAAACAGTCAAGTCATTGCAGTGATGAGAAATATACAGAAATGAGAATGAGACCCCTGTAACTTCCTGACGGGAATTCCCTTGATGGGCATTTTAAGTGTTTATGCTTAAAATGTCTTTTACTACTATTATAATTTTAATAACTATGAGTTCAAAACGATCACAGTGAAAGAAACAGATGCTTGATGTGCCTAATTACAAAATGTCCTTGGACTAATTAGTTTTGTCTAAATATATCTAATTATGTTTTATTTTCTATTGAACTTTGTAGATACTGTATATCAGATTAAATCCAGCTATATGTAGTAAGTCTTCAAGCATCCAAGTCATAGGCAGTCAGGGATTAGTTGTTTGGGGCTCTTTATGACACCTTCTGATGGAATTATTCTCTATTCAAGAAGCAATGTTTCTATAAGGGGATCCTTCATAATATGATGGAACATGTCATTATTTTTTTCTGTACAGATTCAAAACCTCCATTTGCCTAAGTATGAAATTGGAGCTATACAGTAGGGCACCAAGTCTATTGGTGTTTGTATCCTGTCTCTGTAAAACCCATAGGTTGTAGATGAGTGATAAGAGTGAGTTCTCGTCAGTAAAATTTTGGATGCAAGGAAACCCATTTCCAATAAATTTTAGAAAGAATCTGTGGACATGGATGCAATAAGCAATGTAGCAACCTTAATGTGACAGCAAACTTTACATTGACATTTTCAACTAATTTTGTTCTGTTAAGTGTCAAGTTATAGTTTATTGCAACTGTGTATTTAACATGTTAGGTGTCAAGTTAAGGTTTGCTGCATCTGTACATGTACATGGGATTAGGCATATATGGTCAAGAAATTGAGAGTGATGAAATGCGGCACATTTCACATTCTCATTGCCATGTTGGAACAACAATAGCTTCAAACATAGTACTGGATTCCCTAAAGTTATCTATTGCAGATAACGTTTTACTACTTTGAGTTTTCAGCATTTTGTGGACTCCTCCTAGTTGAAGAAGGAAACTTCATGAAAATACTTAGAAATAATTAACCCATAATTTGGAGACTTTTGATAATTATACATCACAAAATTACAGTTTTTATGCAACAATAGATAATTATTCAATTATCTATTGTTGCATAGGACTTCTCAAACCTTTTCTTCTAAGGCCTCATCAACCAGAACTTGCTGATGCTTTAGTTTCAATGGCAAAATGAAAAATATTGCTCAATGTATCTTTCATTTATCTCTGGGGTGCAGTACATTATAATATGCAAAATGTAAAACAATTATGTTAAATAAGAGATAGCTGCAACTAGATTAAAGCGGCCCTCCGGTTCAAGAAAAAAAAAAATCACATTAACTTGGAAACAAACTTATCTGGTGTTTTCCTTGTCATCTTTTTAGTTTGGGGATTCTCTAATTCTGAGGCTCCTCCTCTGCCATTCCAGATGTCTACACCACTATTCAGACTATATGATGCATACTTTGCAGCGGTAGCCCAAGACACTTCCTACTTGTCCAGTCCTGCTCTTGGATTGGCCAGAACTGTTCACCTGAGCACAGGGGCGGACTGGGAACTTAAAATGGCCCTGGAAAAAATACTAAAAGTGGTCCCGTTTTGTAGTCAGGTCCAAAGTGATGGAAGGCAGGGCCAGCAATACCATATTGTGGCACATTATACCACCCCAACAGAGCCAAATACCACTGTCTATCACAACAGCACAAAATACATCCCCAAAAACGTCCACTGGCCAGCCGTGAGGAAGGCTCAGGTGGCCCCCTGGGCATCGACCCACCGGGAAATTTCCCTGTAAGGTCTATGGCCAATCCGTCCCTGCATGAGCAGCTCTGGCCAATCTAAGGGAAGCAGGAAAAGTCTTGAACTACCAAATTCACAGTATGCACTGGGTAGTCTGAGAAGCGAAAAAAGAGGAGGCCTGGAATTGACGGATCTTCAGCTCAGAAGATAAAAAGGAGGTCATGTATGAGCTCTGTTCTTTCCCCAGTTAATTAGGACACATGCATATGGCTGTATTCGGGGTCTGTTTTGTACAGAGCTGTTTTCATGCACATATAGAATTACATAAGAACCTTGTGTACCTCTGCAATTCTTCAGTTACATATGGAGGCATACAGAGGTTTCCGATTCATACAGAAATGTAGAGTCTTTTTCTATTACCGTATATACTCGAGTATAAGCCGACCCGAATATTAGCCGAGGCCCCTAATTTTACCCCCAAAAAATGGGAAAAATTATTGACTCGAGTATAAGACTAGGGTGGGAAATGCAGCTATAATGCAGAGTGTATGTGTATATAATGCACACACTCTACATTATATACACACATCTGCAAGAGGGTGACTCAGATTGATGGGAGTCTGACTCTGACTCCCTGTATTTAATGCAGAGTGTGTGCATTATATACACACACACTCTGCATTAAATACAGGGAGCCATCCACAGATCTCCCCCGTAAACAGTGCCATCCACAGATCCCCCCTAAACAGTGCCATCCACAGATCCCCCCTAAACAGTGCCATCCACAGATCCCCCCTAAACAGTGCCACCCACAGATCCCCCCTCCCCTAAACAGTGCCATGATGGCACTGTTTAGGGGAGGGGGGATCTGTGGATGGCACTGTAGGGGGATCTGTGGATGGGACTGCCATCCACAGATCCCCCTACAGTGCCATCCACAGATCCCCCTCCCCGACGCTCACAGCAGTATATTTATAAACAAATCAGTAACTACTTTAACTTTAATCATTGCTCATTGCTGAGCTCTTTACTCAGATTATTTGGATATCTTACTTTGTATTAGCTCCGGTAATAGCAGGCAGTGCGGGGGGCGGCGCTCACTCACTGACGTCACGCGCCTGCTCCCACTAGGCAGCGCAGGCGCGTGACGTCAGTGAGTGAGCGCCGCCCCCCGCACTGCCTGCTATTACCGGAGCTAAGACAGACCTAGACTCGAGTATAAGACGAGGGGGCTTTTTTGAGCACAAAAATATGTGCAAAAAAACTTGTCTTATACTCGAGTATATACGGTAGATGCAAAAGAGAATAGCCTGGTATAAATGTCACCTGACATAGCATTTTATGGTGACATATGGAGTTCCTGCAGCTCCATAGTATAAAGCCATGCGGGGCTCTGTGTGGTGCCGTACAGCTTCTCTGCGGAGGACTTACGTCTGTGCAGCAGGAATGATCATCATACAATCCCCTATGTCAAAATTGTCTTGTTTCATTAACAACGAGTGTGGAACCTCAGCAGTGTGTCTCGCCTTATAGCGTGAGCTGCTGGAAAGCATGTTGCTGTCATGTTAATCATTTGAAGCACCTATAACAATGTATACTGAAATTTGGATTTGTTACAAGGAAGCAGCTTTTTTTCCCCTATAATTGCACACTCTTTACATATAATTTGGCCAGCTACTAGTGCTAGTCTGTTTGTTTTAACCCCTTAAGGACCTTGCCATTTTTCACCTTAAGGACCAGGCCATTTTTTGCAAATCTGACATGTGTCACATTATGTGGTAATAACTTTAAAATGCTTTTACTTATCCAGACCATTCTGAGATTGTTTTCTCGTCACATATTGTACTTCATGACAGTGGTAAAATTGAGTCACTATCCTTCCCCCTGTGTGTGTGTGGACGTGACCGTTACAATATTGCCACCTGCTGTTTCTATTGAACAGCTGTTCTGTGTCCATCTCAGTAAATGTGCCAAGGTGGACAAACATGCTCAATATTGCTTCTCTCTCTCTCTCCTTCTTTGAGTATGGGAGAGATCTCTGGTGTGGTGAGCCGCCAGCATCCGAAGCTGCAGCATCTTCCCTAGTTCTCAGAAGACATACGCAAGCGCATTTACATTAATGCTGTCTCATTTTCTTAGCAATTGTCAACCGGACACTTAGCACTTTAAGTACACAGTGACAGCAAAGTTTAACTTGGCTTTCCCATGACTTTTGTTGGGTTGTCAATTTAAACTTTGCTGCAACTATGTATTTAATATGTTAAGTGTCAAGTTGACATTTGCTACATCTGTAATTTTCTGGTAAGCAGAGAAGACTCATCTTCAGAATCAGCTGGCTCACTTCACCAGGACTCCCTCCGCAGACTTGGAGGTGCAGACAGAGGGGCTAGACCGAGCATGTGTGTCAGCATCTGAACATTTACTGAGATGCACACAGAAAAGCTGTTGCTCTATTGTACGGTAATTCCAGAATTATTTGGAGACATAAGCTTTTTTTTACTACAGGATAGTAACGTGCACTAAATCCCTTTTACTGGTTAATAGTGTGTATAAGGGAATATGTAAACTCCCAAATAAAACAGTCAAGTCATTGCAGTGATGAGAAATATACAGAAATGAGAATGAGACCCCTGTAACTTCCTGACGGGAATTCCCTTGATGGGCATTTTAAGTGTTTATGCTTAAAATGTCTTTTACTACTATTATAATTTTAATAACTATGAGTTCAAAACGATCACAGTGAAAGAAACAGATGCTTGATGTGCCTAATTACAAAATGTCCTTGGACTAATTAGTTTTGTCTAAATATATCTAATTATGTTTTATTTTCTATTGAACTTTGTAGATACTGTATATCAGATTAAATCCAGCTATATGTAGTAAGTCTTCAAGCATCCAAGTCATAGGCAGTCAGGGATTAGTTGTTTGGGGCTCTTTATGACACCTTCTGATGGAATTATTCTCTATTCAAGAAGCAATGTTTCTATAAGGGGATCCTTCATAATATGATGGAACATGTCATTATTTTTTTCTGTACAGATTCAAAACCTCCATTTGCCTAAGTATGAAATTGGAGCTATACAGTAGGGCACCAAGTCTATTGGTGTTTGTATCCTGTCTCTGTAAAACCCATAGGTTGTAGATGAGTGATAAGAGTGAGTTCTCGTCAGTAAAATTTTGGATGCAAGGAAACCCATTTCCAATAAATTTTAGAAAGAATCTGTGGACATGGATGCAATAAGCAATGTAGCAACCTTAATGTGACAGCAAACTTTACATTGACATTTTCAACTAATTTTGTTCTGTTAAGTGTCAAGTTATAGTTTATTGCAACTGTGTATTTAACATGTTAGGTGTCAAGTTAAGGTTTGCTGCATCTGTACATGTACATGGGATTAGGCATATATGGTCAAGAAATTGAGAGTGATGAAATGCGGCACATTTCACATTCTCATTGCCATGTTGGAACAACAATAGCTTCAAACATAGTACTGGATTCCCTAAAGTTATCTATTGCAGATAACGTTTTACTACTTTGAGTTTTCAGCATTTTGTGGACTCCTCCTAGTTGAAGAAGGAAACTTCATGAAAATACTTAGAAATAATTAACCCATAATTTGGAGACTTTTGATAATTATACATCACAAAATTACAGTTTTTATGCAACAATAGATAATTATTCAATTATCTATTGTTGCATAGGACTTCTCAAACCTTTTCTTCTAAGGCCTCATCAACCAGAACTTGCTGATGCTTTAGTTTCAATGGCAAAATGAAAAATATTGCTCAATGTATCTTTCATTTATCTCTGGGGTGCAGTACATTATAATATGCAAAATGTAAAACAATTATGTTAAATAAGAGATAGCTGCAACTAGATTAAAGCGGCCCTCCGGTTCAAGAAAAAAAAAAATCACATTAACTTGGAAACAAACTTATCTGGTGTTTTCCTTGTCATCTTTTTAGTTTGGGGATTCTCTAATTCTGAGGCTCCTCCTCTGCCATTCCAGATGTCTACACCACTATTCAGACTATATGATGCATACTTTGCAGCGGTAGCCCAAGACACTTCCTACTTGTCCAGTCCTGCTCTTGGATTGGCCAGAACTGTTCACCTGAGCACAGGGGCGGACTGGGAACTTAAAATGGCCCTGGAAAAAATACTAAAAGTGGTCCCGTTTTGTAGTCAGGTCCAAAGTGATGGAAGGCAGGGCCAGCAATACCATATTGTGGCACATTATACCACCCCAACAGAGCCAAATACCACTGTCTATCACAACAGCACAAAATACATCCCCAAAAACGTCCACTGGCCAGCCGTGAGGAAGGCTCAGGTGGCCCCCTGGGCATCGACCCACCGGGAAATTTCCCTGTAAGGTCTATGGCCAATCCGTCCCTGCATGAGCAGCTCTGGCCAATCTAAGGGAAGCAGGAAAAGTCTTGAACTACCAAATTCACAGTATGCACTGGGTAGTCTGAGAAGCGAAAAAAGAGGAGGCCTGGAATTGACGGATCTTCAGCTCAGAAGATAAAAAGGAGGTCATGTATGAGCTCTGTTCTTTCCCCAGTTAATTAGGACACATGCATATGGCTGTATTCGGGGTCTGTTTTGTACAGAGCTGTTTTCATGCACATATAGAATTACATAAGAACCTTGTGTACCTCTGCAATTCTTCAGTTACATATGGAGGCATACAGAGGTTTCCGATTCATACAGAAATGTAGAGTCTTTTTCTATTACCGTATATACTCGAGTATAAGCCGACCCGAATATTAGCCGAGGCCCCTAATTTTACCCCCAAAAAATGGGAAAAATTATTGACTCGAGTATAAGACTAGGGTGGGAAATGCAGCTATAATGCAGAGTGTATGTGTATATAATGCACACACTCTACATTATATACACACATCTGCAAGAGGGTGACTCAGATTGATGGGAGTCTGACTCTGACTCCCTGTATTTAATGCAGAGTGTGTGCATTATATACACACACACTCTGCATTAAATACAGGGAGCCATCCACAGATCTCCCCCGTAAACAGTGCCATCCACAGATCCCCCCTAAACAGTGCCATCCACAGATCCCCCCTAAACAGTGCCATCCACAGATCCCCCCTAAACAGTGCCACCCACAGATCCCCCCTCCCCTAAACAGTGCCATGATGGCACTGTTTAGGGGAGGGGGGATCTGTGGATGGCACTGTAGGGGGATCTGTGGATGGGACTGCCATCCACAGATCCCCCTACAGTGCCATCCACAGATCCCCCTCCCCGACGCTCACAGCAGTATATTTATAAACAAATCAGTAACTACTTTAACTTTAATCATTGCTCATTGCTGAGCTCTTTACTCAGATTATTTGGATATCTTACTTTGTATTAGCTCCGGTAATAGCAGGCAGTGCGGGGGGCGGCGCTCACTCACTGACGTCACGCGCCTGCTCCCACTAGGCAGCGCAGGCGCGTGACGTCAGTGAGTGAGCGCCGCCCCCCGCACTGCCTGCTATTACCGGAGCTAAGACAGACCTAGACTCGAGTATAAGACGAGGGGGCTTTTTTGAGCACAAAAATATGTGCAAAAAAACTTGTCTTATACTCGAGTATATACGGTAGATGCAAAAGAGAATAGCCTGGTATAAATGTCACCTGACATAGCATTTTATGGTGACATATGGAGTTCCTGCAGCTCCATAGTATAAAGCCATGCGGGGCTCTGTGTGGTGCCGTACAGCTTCTCTGCGGAGGACTTACGTCTGTGCAGCAGGAATGATCATCATACAATCCCCTATGTCAAAATTGTCTTGTTTCATTAACAACGAGTGTGGAACCTCAGCAGTGTGTCTCGCCTTATAGCGTGAGCTGCTGGAAAGCATGTTGCTGTCATGTTAATCATTTGAAGCACCTATAACAATGTATACTGAAATTTGGATTTGTTACAAGGAAGCAGCTTTTTTTCCCCTATAATTGCACACTCTTTACATATAATTTGGCCAGCTACTAGTGCTAGTCTGTTTGTTTTAACCCCTTAAGGACCTTGCCATTTTTCACCTTAAGGACCAGGCCATTTTTTGCAAATCTGACATGTGTCACATTATGTGGTAATAACTTTAAAATGCTTTTACTTATCCAGACCATTCTGAGATTGTTTTCTCGTCACATATTGTACTTCATGACAGTGGTAAAATTGAGTCAAAAAATTTCATTTTTATTTATAAAAAAAATGCAAAATTTACAAAAAATTTGGAAAAAGTTGCAAATTTCCAAATTTCAATTTCTCTACTTTAATAATAGATAGTAATAACTAAAAAAATAGTTATTACTTTACATTCCTCATATGTATACTTCATGTTGGGATCATTTTGTGAATGCAATTTTATTTTTTGGGGACGTTAGAAGGCTTAGAAGTTTAGAAGCAAATCTTGAGATTTTTCCGAAAATTTCCAAAACCCACTTTTTAAGGACCAGTTCAGGACTGAAGTCACTTTGTGAGGCATACATAATAGAAACCACCTAAAAATGACCCCATTTTAGAAATTACACCCGTCAAGGTATTCAAAACTAATTTTACAAACTTTGTTAACCCTTTAGGTGTTCCACAAGAATTAATGGAAAATGGAGATGAAATTTCAGAATTTCACTTTTTGGGCAGATTTTCCATTTTAATCCATTTTTTCCTGCTAACAAAGGAAGGGTTAACAGCCAAACAAAACTCAATATTTATTACCCTGATTCTGTAGTTTACAGAAACACCCCATATGTGGTCATAAGCTGCTGTACGGGCACACGGCAGGGCGCAGAAGGAAAGGAACGCCATATGGTTTTTGAAAGGCAGATTTCACTGGGATAATTTTAAGCTGCCATGTCACATTTGAAGACCCCCTGATGCACCCCTAGAGTAGAAACTCCAAAAAAAGACCCCATTTTAGAAACTACACATCTCAAGGTATTCAAAACTGATTTTACACACTTTGTTAACCCTTTAGGTGATCCACAAGAATTAATGGAAAATGGAGATGAAATTTCAGAATTTCACTTTTTGGGCAGATTTTCGATTTTAATCCCTTTTTTCCAGTAACAAAGCAAGGGTTAACAGCCAAATACAACTCAATATTTATAACCCCGATTCTGTAGTTTACAGAAACACCCATATGTGGTCGTAAACTGCTGTGCAGCCACACGGCAAGGCGCAGAAGGAAAAGAACACCATATGCTTTTTGGAAGGCAGATTTCACTGGAATAATTTTAAGCTGCTGTGTCACATTTGAAGACTCCCTGATGAACCCCTAGAGTAGAAACTCCAAAAAAAGACCCCAGTTTGGAAACTATGGGATAAGGTGGCAGTTTTGTCTGTACTATTTTAGGGTACATATTATTTTTGGTTGCACTTTATTACACTTTTTGTGAGGCAAGGTAACAAAAAATAGCTATTTTGGCACAGTTTTTATTTTTTGTTATTTACAGTGTTCATCTAACAGGTTAGATCATGTGGTATTTTTATAGAGCAGGTAGTTACGGACGCAACAATACTGAATATTGGTTGTTTGTTTCAGTTTTACATAATAAAGCATTTTTTTTGTGTCTCCATATTCTAAAAGCCATATTTTTAAAAACAATTTGGGCGATTGTCTTATTTAGGGGCTCATTTTTTTCAGTATGAGATGACGGTTTGATTGGTACTATTTTAGGGTGCATATGACTTTTTGATCGCTTGGTATTACACTTTTTGTGATGTAAGGTGACAAAAAATGGCTTTTGTGACACACTTTTTAAAAACATTTTTTACAGTGTCCACCTGAGTGGTTAAGTCATGTGATATTTTTATACAGCAGGTTCTTATGGACACGGCAATACCTAACATGTATACTTTTTTATTTATTTAAGTTTTGCACAATAACAGCATTTTTTAAGCAAAAAAATCATGTTTTAGTGTCTCCATATTCTGAAAGCCATAGTTTTTTTTTTTTTTTTTGGGCGACTGTCTTAGGTAGAGTCTAATTTTTTGCGGAATGAGATGACGGTTTGATTGGAACTATTTTGGGGGGCATATGACTTTTTGATCACTTGGTATTACACTTCCATAGCCATTCCATGCAGCAGAATTATAATAGAAAGAATTATAATAGTATGTGAGCAATGTATGTGCACCATATATTCAGATAATGTAGTGTACAGAAACTTCCTCCCATTTTGTAGTATCCAAATACTATAATATGATCTACACAAGCTGATTGTTAGACAGACTTTCTCATTATTTGATCTTGTCTTCACCTCCTGAATCATTCAAAACCATGGCAGAGTGTGGCGGGCAGCCAGGTCAGTCTTAATTTATGCATAGTTCACAATAAATGACACTGCTGCATTAAAGTTACTGGAAACGTTTAATTTCCATTTCTTTTGTTTCATTTTTACTTAGAACACAGGATAAGATAGAAATGCATCAATGTTTAATAATTGATCATAAGAAATAAAAGAAAAAAATCTTGAGAAAAATGCAGAAAATTAACCCAGAAAACTGATAAACCCCGATGGAAATGGAAATCACTTTAGTCAGGTATTGTCACTATACAATGGGGCAGATTTATCAAACAGTCTAAATGAAAAAACAGTGTTAGTTGGCCATAGCAACCAATCACTGCACAATTTTTATTTTTCAAGAGCACTGAGAAAAGAAAGCTGTGCTGCGATTGGTTACTATTGGTTGCTATAGGGAACAAAGACGTTTTTTTCTGTTAAAGTGGCACTCCCATGAAAATTTTCATTCTCTAACCTGTTACAAAGGTGCATGATGTAAACTGTAGTGAAGGTAATATTCTTACCAGTGACTGTATTTGTGAGTTACAACCTCCCTTCTGATCCTCAGCTGTTTACATCATGTAACTTTGTAACAAGTCAGAGAATAAAATATGTTTGTGAGAGTGCTTTCTTTAATTTCATAAAACTTCCCTTGTTGCTTGGCTGTTTTTTTGACCGAGTGAAGGTCATGTCCTCCTGGGACATAAATTTCACTTGAGACAAATGAAGTATATGTCCCCTGCCAATATTTTAGTGACAACAATTAATGATTGATGTACATTGCTTAAAGGGATTTTCTCATCTCAGGAGATGGTGTCCCCATTGTCTGTTAGGTACGTGTTCCACCTCTGTGACCTGCACCTACACTGATAATGGAGCCCCGAAAGTTATGGAGGGTGTGCTGTACTAAAGCCTGCCCATTAGTGTCCGGTGACATCACTGGGAACACTGCTATACGGATCTAATGAAAAAGCCCCTGCCCTTGCCCAAGGGGGAGCATCAGAGCATGAAATGCTCTGATGCTCATCTCAGAGGGGCTGCCTGGGTGAAGAAGGGGATATGTCCAGGTTCCGCTCTGAACCCCTTTAAAACCAGATAGCAACACATATCCTTTTTGCAGATTTATTTTTTCTGTTTCCTGAACATGATTATGGGGCGACCATCTTGCCTGAGCTGTTCTTAACAGCATTTAGAAAGCGGTGTGAAAATTTCTTTACGGCAGCCCCATGGTCCATAGACATAATGGTCAGGAGCGGACCTCATTGTCTTCTATGGGAGAGTTTTCTAAGCATGTACTGTGTCCTGTGCAGAGGTCATTGTAAAAGGAAAGAAGAGATAAACTCTGACAATCGCCTATTGTGACTGGTAGATCCTGTCTTATCTATACACAGAGGTGATATCTTCTTATCATTTCAGGCAGGATTAGAATGACAGATAAGGAGATGTGCAGACCAAGAAGTGACGAGTCCGAAAACTGCAGAATTTTATGCTTTTTGTTTAAAAATAACATCATCAAACATTCTTAAAAAAAATATGTTAAACATAAAAATGTGATCTAAGCAATAGGTCATTTTCTGAATGGACCTGGGCTGCAATACCAAACACAGACGCTGTACAATGTAAAGTGATAAACTGTGAGGAGGCTGCAGTATTACGGCCTTATCAAACAGCTGATCAGTGGCAATGCCAGGACTCTCAGTGATCGGATATTGATGACCTATCCTGAGGATACGTAATTAATATTCTACTCCTGCAAAATCCCTTTAATGCAAACCAGGAGATGCCTTGGCAATCCCTGTGTATGATAGTATTGACTATATGGTGAATAATGCAGATACATACAGTGCATGAATGAAAGTGTATCTGTCATTCAAGTGTTAGAAACTACAAAGTGGTCATGTAACTACGTGACATGTCCACACCTACACTTTTATGCTTGCAATTTATACATGTATGTTACAATAATTGTTATTTTTGGATCATCTAGATTAATTTTTAGGAACATGGCCAACCCACTTTGGGTTTGCAGCTATATTGAGCATACTGCTATGTTCACAGTACGAGCATGACCACAGATGAGTTCTGGATAGTGTTGAGAGAACTTGTGTTTTAAGTTCGGCGTCTAAAGTTCGGTTTCGGGTTATCGAAGAATCGCGTTATGGATTATAAATAACGTTATGGTCTATATGGACACATGAACTATATTTACTCTGACCTGCAAAATAATGATAACTGCAATCACAATAATCTGTACAAGTGCAGACACGGAGCCATATTTTTAAGGACTGGCTAGGAATTTGCAGATGGTTGCCAACTGTGCCAGACAGAGATCTATATATACAGAAGTTGCTCGTGGTTGTGTTTGATGAAAACATACTTCATGGTATATATTGCAAAGCATTTTATCTGCTCTTTTAAATACCGTAATTGTATTAATACAAACCCAGAAATTTATTCATCAAGCATGCATATCAGCATTTCAGTGCAGTCACCCCCTTCCCATAATATGTTACTCTTCTGGCAGATGAAATAGTCATGCAAGGTATCACAATCATTTAGGTATGACTGTGTACTGTAGCTTCTTTGCTTACGTATTGTACGAGATGATCAACTCGTTCACTGCTCTAATCACAGCAAAAATGACTCCTATATTACTGACCATTACAATGTAATGGGATTGCTTGCGAGTAAATGTTAGAATTAATAGTGGATACAATTGCAATTTTCTAGGCACTTGTTCTAAAATAGAGAAGAGGCAATTAAGTTTATTAAAGTTCATTTAAAGGGGGTTTCCGAGTCTTTTATACTCATGACCTATCCACTGGATAGGTCATCAATATCTGATCAGTGGAGGTCCGACACCTGGAACCCCGTCGGTCAGCTGTTCGAAAAGGCGCTGGTGCTTTCAGTAGCGCCACGGCCTTCTTGCAGCTCACCAAGCACTGTGCCATACATTGTACGTTCACTTGAATGGGCCTGAGCTGCACCTAGGCCATGTGACCGATAAACGTGACATCACATGGCCTATGTTAAGCAGCAAGAAGGTCATGGCGCTACAGCAAGGGTCGGTGCATTATCAAACAGATGATCAGCGGGGCTCCTGGGTGTTGGACCCCCACCAATGAAATACTGATGACCTATCCAAAGGTCATCACTGTAAAAGTGTTGGAAAATGCCTTTAACCACTTAAGGACCACAGGTTTATACCCCCCTAGTGACCAGGCCCTTTTTTACAAATCGGCACTCCACAACTTTAACGGTTTATTGCTCGGTCATGCAACTTGGCACCCAAATGAATTTTACCTCCTTTTCTTCTCACTAATAGAGCTTTCATTTGGTGGTATTTCATTGCTGCTGACATTTTTACTTTTTTTGTTATTAATCGAAATTGACCGAAATTTTTGCAAAAAAATGACATTTTTCACTTTCGGTTGTAAAAATTTCCAAATAAAACTACATTTCTATATAATTTTTTCTCTAAATTTATTGCTAAACATGTCTTTGATAAAAAAAAATGCAATCAGTGTATATTTATTGGTTTGCGCAAAAGATATAGCATTTACAATCTATGGTACAAAAATGTGAATTTCCGCATTTTGAAGCAGCTCTGACTTTCATGTTTCTTGAGGTGCTAGAATGCCAGGATAGTATAAATACCCCACAACTGACCCCATTTTGGAAAGAAGACACCCCAAGGTATTCCGTGAGGGGCATGGCGAGTTCCTAGAATTTACATTTTTTTGGCACAAGTTAGCGGAAAATGATGTATTTTTATTTTTTTTTCTTACAAAGTCTCATATTCCACTAACTTGTGTCAAACAATAAATATACTGCCCTGGCATTTTAGGGGCCCTAAAGCATGAGAAGTAGTTTGGAATTCAAATGCGTAAAAAATGCCCCGTACTCAGGAGAAGTAGGGCAATGTTTTTTGGGGTGTATTTTTACATATATCCATGCTGGGTGAAATATCTCTCTAAAAGTCAACTTTTCCCTTTTTTTTTTATACAAAGTTGTCATTTTAGAGAGATATTTCTCTCACCCAGCATGGGTATATGTAAAAAGACACCCCAAAACACATTGCCCTACTTCTCCTGAGTACGGCGATACCACGTGTGACACTTTTTTGCAGCCTAGGTGCGTAAAGGGGCCCAAATTCCAAGGAGTACCTTTTAGGAGGGCATTTTTAGACATTTGGATTCCAGACTTCTTCTCACGCTTTAGGTCCCCTAAAATGCCAGGGCAGTATAAATACCCCACATGTGACCCCATTTTGGAAAGAAGGCACCCCAAGGTATTCCGTGAGGGGCATGGCGAGTTCCTAGAATATTTTGTTTTTTGGCACAAGTTAGCGGAAAATGATTATTTTTTATAATTTAATTTTTTTTCTTACAAAGTCTCATATTTCACTAACTTGTGACAAAAAATAAAATTTTACATGAACTCGCCATGCCCCTCACGGAATACCTTGGGGTGTCTTCTTTCCAAAATGGGGTTACTTGTGGGGTATTTATACTGCCCTGGCATTTTAGGGGCCCTAAAGCGTGAGAAGAAGTCTGGAATATAAATGTCTAAAAATGTTTACGCATTTGGATTCCGTGAGGGGTATGGTGAGTTCATGTGAAATTTAATTTTTTGTCACAAATGAGTGGAATATGAGACTTTGTAATAAAAAAAAATAAAAAATCAATTTCCGCTAAAAAATCAATTGCTCGCTTGTGGCAAAAAAAAAAAAATCTTCTATGAACTCACCATGCCCCTCAAAAGTGATCTTTATAGCGCCGCAGCGATTTTACGGTGTTTTTGCAGTGATCAGAAAAAATATATATTCTGTCACTGCGGTGGGGCGGACTGAACGCAAGTGTGCGCACAAGATCAGGCCTGATCGGGCGAACACTGCATTTTTTTGTAGAGCCTATAGAACATGTCCTATTCTTGTCCGCAATTGCGGACAAGAAAAGGCATTTTCTATATAGTTCTGGCAATATGCGGATCCGCAAAATGCGGAAAGCACATTGCCGGTGTCTGTGTTTTGCGGATCCGTGGTGTCTGTGTTTTGCGGATCATTGACAGGGGGGTGATCAGGGAGTCTATATGGGGTGATCACCCCCCTGTAAGGCTCCATTCACACGTCCGTATGTGTTTTGCAGATCCGCGGATCCATGGATCCGCAAAACACATACGGACGTCTGTAAGGAGCCTTACAGGGGGGTGATCAATGACAGGGGATGATCACCCCATATAGACTCCCTGATCACCCCCCTGTCATTGATCACCCCCCTGTAAGGCTCCATTCAGACGTCCGTATGTGTTTTGTGGATCCGCGGATCCGTGGATCCGCAAAACACATACGGACATCTGAATGGAGCCTTACAGGGGGGTGATCAATGACAGGGGGGTGATCAGGGAGTCTATATGGGGTGATAACCCCCCTGTAAGGCTCCATTCACACGTCCGTATGTGTTTTGCAGATCCGCGGATCCATGGATCCGCAAAACACATACGGACGTCTGAATGGAGCCTTACAGGGGGGTAATCAATGACAGGGGGTGATCACCCCATATAGACTCCCTGATCACCCCCCTGTCATTGATCACCCCCCTGTAAGGCTCCATTCAGACGTCCGTATGTGTTTTGCAGATCCGTGGATCTGCGGATCCGCAAAACACATACGGACGTCTGAATGGAGCCTTACAGGGGGGTGATCAATGACAGGGGGGTGATCAGTGACAGGGGGGTGATCAGGGAGTCTATATGGGGTGATCAGGGGTTAATAAGGGGTTAATAAGTGACTGGAGGTGTAGTGTAGTGGTGTTTGGTGCTACTTTACAGAGCTGCCTGTGTCCTCTGGTGGTCGATCCAAGCAAAAGGGACCACCAGAGGACCAGGTAGCAGGTATTATAGACACTGTTATCAAAACAGCATCTAATATACCTTTTAGGGGTTAAAAAAAATCGCATCTACAGGCTGCCAGCGAATGATCGCCGCTGGCAGGCTGTAGATCAGCTTGTTTACCTCCGGTTCCTGTGAACGCACGCTCCTGTGTGCGCGCGTTCACAGGAAATCTCGCGAGATGACGCTGATCGCCGTTAGTGTGAACTGGCAGAGCCGCCGCATTGACGCCGATCGGCGTTAGCGAGACGGGAGATGGTTAAAGATTATGTACACCTTCGGGACAATTTTTTTTTATGATTGCATTTTCCTCATTTTGGGTTGAAAATAATTTTTTCAATTGGTCTTTATTAAAAATATTAAGCCGTTCTGTCACAAAGGGTTTATTGTTTTTCTAGCTGTGTGACTGGTACTTTCACTTTATGCCAGTTATCTAATAAACCTTATCTCTAAATTACTAAAAGGTCATAAACACTTATTTAAGCAACATTCTCATCAGTAGAATAAGAATTTAGCCTTAATGAGTGTTAATAAGGTCAGAGATAAGGAGCCAATCAGCTCCCTGCCTGACAAGCCGAGAGAAAATACAAATCCTGCTAGTAGATAAACTCAAAGCTGTGTAGGGAAAATGGCTCATCATTTTTTTAAATAAAGTCCAATTGAAATAATTATTTTTAGCTCAAAATGGGTACAATGCAATAATGCCTTTAATGTAAAATCAGAAATTTACTATAAATTTTCCTACATTCTAAAAAGTACAGTGATTTCCATCAAAGTAAGATGTATGTAATGAACACTGCAATCTGTATGTTCTAAGTCACATTTATACACATCTCCATTATCTTCACTGCAGCTAATAGCATGGAAGAAAAAAGAAATGCATACAGCACCCCTCCGTAAGGCAAAAATGCTTGAGGAAGGCTAAGGATTAGCCGAAATGTCACATGCATTTGGACTGCCATAATATGGATTAATAAGAACACCTTTTTCACCGCTTCTTTGTTCGTGCTGTCTACATCTTTTTCTTCTAACGGGCATGGGAAGTAGGTGGTGTCCATGAGGATAGTCTTTAAAGGCCTTGTTTCATTGTAATAGCAAAATGTTATATTTTTTATTATGTCTTTTTGATCCAGGTTGCAGAATATATTGGCATGTGAAACATAACTATATGCTTAGAAACCTGGTAGGTAGAGCTTTGCCCATTTATTGACTCATGGTTGGGTAGAATTGGGGTACATTAAATCTGACAGCCACAGATACAATATATATGACACTGGCCTTCTCATGGGAATCTGTCAAAGATATACAGTGGGGGAAATAATTATTTGACCCCTCACTGATTTTGTAAGTTTGTCCAATGACAAAGAAATGAAAAGTCTCAGAACAGTATCATTTCAATGGTAGGTTTATTGTAACAGTGGCAGATAGCACATCAAAAGGAAAATCGAAAAAATAACTTTAAATAAAAGATAGCAACTGATTTGCATTTCATTGAGTGAAATAAGTATTTGAACCCCTACCAACCATTAAGAGTTCTGGCTCCCACAGAGTGGTTAGACACTTCTACTCAATTAGTCACCCTCATTAAGGACACCTGTCTTAACTAGTCACCTGTATAAAAGACACCTGTCCACAGAATCAATCAATCAAGCAGACTCCAAACTCTCCAACATGGGAAAGACCAAAGAGCTGTCCAAGGATGTCAGAGACAAAATTGTAGACCTGCACAAGGCTGGAATGGGCTACAAAACCATTAGCAAGAAGCTGGGAGAGAAGGTGACAACTGTTGGTGCGATTGTTCGAAAATGGAAGGAGCACAAAATGACCATCAATCGACCTCGCTCTGGGGCTCCACGCAAGATCTCACCTCGTGGGGTGTCAATGGTTCTGAGAAAGGTGAAAAAGCATCCTAGAACTACACGGGAGGAGTTAGTTAATGACCTCAAATTAGCAGGGACCACAGTCACCAAGAAAACCATTGGAAACACATTACACCGCAATGGATTAAAATCCTGCAGGGCTCGCAAGGTCCCCCTGCTCAGGAAGGCACATGTGCAGGCCCGTCTGAAGTTTGCCAATGAACACCTGAATGATTCAGAGAGTGACTGGGAGAAGGTGCTGTGGTCTGATGAGACCAAAATAGAGCTCTTTGGCATTAACTCAACTCGCTGTGTTTGGAGGAAGAAAAATGCTGCCTATGACCCCCAAAACACCGTCCCCACCGTCAAGCATGGGGGTGGAAACATTTTGCTTTGGGGGTGTTTTTCTGCTAAGGGCACAGGACAACTTATTCGCATAAACGGGAAAATGGACGGAGCCATGTATCGTGAAATCCTGAGCGACAACCTCCTTCCCTCTGCCAGGAAACTGAAAATGGGTCGTGGATGGGTGTTCCAGCACGACAATGACCCAAAACATACAGCAAAGGCAACAAAGGAGTGGCTCAAGAAGAAGCACATTAAGGTCATGGAGTGGCCTAGTCAGTCTCCGGACCTTAATCCAATCGAAAACCTATGGAGGGAGCTCAAGCTCAGAGTTGCACAGAGACAGCCTCGAAACCTTAGGGATTTAGAGATGATCTGCAAAGAGGAGTGGACCAACATTCCTCCTAAAATGTGCGCAAACTTGGTCTTTAATTACAAGAAACGTTTGACCTCTGTGCTTGCAAACAAGGGTTTTTCCACCAAGTATTAAGTCTTTTTTTGTTAGAGGGTTCAAATACTTATTTCACTCAATGAAATGCAAATCAGTTGCTATCTTTTATTTAAAGTTATTTTTTCGATTTTCCTTTTGATGTGCTATCTGCCACTGTTACAATAAACCTACCATTGAAATGATACTGTTCTGAGACTTTTCATTTCTTTGTCATTGGACAAACTTACAAAATCAGTGAGGGGTCAAATAATTATTTCCCCCACTGTATGTCAGTAAACAAGTTTATATGTATGGGGCATCCAGACTACACCTTATCCCAGATAATGGGGGAAACAAGATTGTAGATATTTTATATAAACATCCTTGATCCTTTTTTTCTCCCCAGGAGTAAACCTGCATGCTCAACCATTCTGAGGGTACAGGTTTATAGAGGATCTAGGAGATGGACAGCTATGTTACGGTCCGGATATGAACCGATTAAAGAGGTTATTCCATGTTAACGCTTTTTTTCCCTTATACAGTATGATGTGTGAGCGCATTAGGCTGTTCCTAACACTCCCATTCATCTCTACAGCGAGTGACTGCATTCTTGTCCTGCACTTCGGCAGGAAACAGAAATTTAGAAACTCTCGTTCCTGGCAAAAAGACGTTGGACTCCCACCTAACTTATTTTTATGACCAATATAACAGGTCAAATGGAGTGAAAAGGGGTAGTCATGTTATAACCCCTTTATCAATCACAGATATGTTTAGACAAAAAAAAGCAATTGAATCACACTGTGGTGAGGCATGCTCACCCAGCCAATCCCAAAGTATAGGAGTTCTAGGATTTGCCATTCTACACATTGTCCCTCCAACTCATTTTATAATGGTCACATTTCTAGCAGTCCATGGCTTAAGGCCTATTTACTTAGACAATGAGTAGGTCAGTTTTTGGAAATAAAAGATAATTTCCAATAATTTGCCTGTGTAAATGTGGCATCGATCAGCCAGCAAACAAGCAAATGCTTGCAGCCCATAAAATAATAGCTTTTTTTTGGCCGCACACCATCGAGAACGCTTCCTCTCAGAGCAGCTACAGGAGTATCTCACATCCTGAGAAGCAGTAGACAAAATAAGAGGGTCACTGAGAGAAGCAAAGCAGGTTGGAAAATAGGAGAGGGGGTGAGAGAAAGATAAGAAAAGAGAAGAGCGGGATAAGAAGATGGAAGATCTTGCACTGCTCTCTATTTAGGGATAAAGGTTTATACATGGTAACCGCAAAAGAAGTCCAGCAATTTTGCAAGCTGGGTAAGTAGTAAATAATAAGTAGTAGGAGCAAGCAGATTAAGTCGCTTCCGTCCCGTCTGCCACCCGAGATCTGGATAACTTTTAGAGGTGAGGAAATTATGACCTAGAGCTCCTGTACACCTTCCACGGATTCCAAACCTTCAGAAATTTTGAGTAGGTGTTGGATTCCCAGTGAGCCAGTTCTTCAAATCGGAAGAGCTGGTCAACCTTGTCCACCCAGGCTGGGAGAGTAGGTGGGGATTTGTTCCTTCATAGTAAGGGTATAAGTAAGCGGTTGTTTAAGTGGATTTACTGCCAACAAATATCTATACTCTAGTTTTAAAAAGGATGGTGGTAGTGATTAGAGAAGTGCAAGTTTTAGAAAATTCGATTCGGCACCTTTGCCGAAGTTCCCCAAGAAATTTGATTTGTTATGAATTAATTTGTCACGAATCGCTAAGAATCAGGTATACCCAGGCCACTCTGCCTCAAGCCTCATGTACACTGCCATTGGCTGGCCGCTACATGCATTGGGGACCACAATTTGCGGTTCCCAATGCACCGGCACAATTTGTGCGGCTGCCGCAGACAGATCCAGAACCATTCAGCTTGAATGGGTCCGGGATTCGTCTGCACCACAAAAAAATAGAACATGTTCTATTTTTTGTGGTGCGGAGGCATGGAGAAAAATTCCACGGAAGCACTAGCTTCCGTGGGGTTCCGTGCCTCTGTTCCTTTCAAGTAAATGGGTCCGCATCCGTGATGCGGTGCACAAACAGCCGGGGCCCGTATATTGCGGACCCTCTGTTTGCGGGCCACAATACGGGCATGGCCGGGCAATGGCCGTGTGCATTAGGCCTTAGGATATGGCCACACGGAGTGGCCGTGCTATGGAAGGTTGCGGCCTTGCTGTGGTGAAGAACCGCATGGCCAATTAGCCCACAGCTGCCTTTCATTTAAAAAATGCACTGTATAGTCGGTCTTCATTGTTAATGGCCGTGCTGCACCTTTAATTTACCTTTAAACAGGGACTGTTGCTGGTGGGGGGGGGGGGGGGTTTGGCTGGTTAGGTGGGGCACATACCTACTTCTCCAACCTGAGAGCTCTCCTGCCCTACAGTTAGGAGCCCTTCTTCCATCTACTCTTCCTTCTTTTCCACATCGTCTAATATCGATGAGAATGTCACCACGAACATCCAGCTCCTTCTCTCTCTACATCTTGATGACTTTTCTAGGAAGTAAAGCCTAGAAAAAGATGTGGATGGTCATCATTAAAACCTGCCCCCCCCCCCTTCCTAAGGGGTGCAGACTGGATGGTATGGGTTGGCACGCTGAGCACTGGAATAATAAAGGCTTCTATCTTATTGGTATTGAATTCTTCTATAATTTGTTTTCAGCAACACTGTCCCTAACGCATGAGCACTTGCCACGTTTCTCCCTATGCTCAGCTCACAGGACAATGTTGGATACCACGCGGGACGAGAGTTTTATAGGGCTGTGACATCACAGTGGATGGATATCTGCGGATTGGCTGGCTGCACAGCATTATGGGTGATCTCGCGTTCTCAAGCTTAGTTTTGCTTTGTAACACGTGCAACCACCATTTTCGGAAAACCTGATTCGTTACCATGAAGCGTGAGGAAATTTGGATTCATTGCGAATTAAAGTTTTCCTAAACTTCAGACTAAATTCCGCTTTGAATGCTTTACTCAACACTAGAGGTGATGATGAGGCACAGAGTTTAACAAAAGCATTGGAGCCATAAATTCAAAGTTTTAATAATGTGTTATATAGCTGCCATCATGAAAAGCTAAGTGTTTTGGTGCAGTCCTTGTAAACAGGTTAAGAAGGCAGAGTGCAGCCATAGTGGTATGTTTCTGGGTGGGCCTTGTGTCTGTCACCTTCATTTATCTTCCCTCAGAAGGTGGCATTAAAAAGCATATTTCTCTTACACGCCCAGCGTCATCAGACTTTTACACTCCCTTTGTTTTACACTTTATGTACATGGGTATGGGATTACAGGTCTAATAACTTGGCTACCTGTATGTATTTCTATTAGGCACATAGTGCAGGCCATTCCAATCACACGTTCATTGTAAGGCAAAAGGAAATCTATTGCACAGTAGGAAAAATAGCATGCAGCATTACAGGTTGGGGGAGGGGTGAGAAAATCAATAGCATCACAATGCATAGCAGAGATGAGGAGACCCCCTGGTCATTAAAAGACCTAAATAAGCATTCAAAAGGAAACAGAAAAATTTCAATTCTAAAGAAACGGTGGCGGTAAAGCCTAACGGTACTAAATCTGCATGCTTCCACCGCTACAATACTGGGTTGTACACATGTGCACAGGGATTCATGTCAATAAAGTTTATCTAAAGGATATGACAGTGACATCCATACGCCTATTGTGATTAGAACTTGAGCCGCATTGTTAGTCCAGATACATTGTATCAAACAGAACACCTGGACAACGCTATGGACATTCTAATGTTTGTAGGCATAGTGACGGAACAAAGAAGATGCCTTCTGTTAGGAAGGACATTGTAATCGCAACTAGTTGAGCGAATGCAGCACATTCCCCTTCTTCCTGAGTGTGTGGACCTGCATCCCTTCCCTTTTATATGATTTAAACATGAACCCATGGCTGCTTCTCCTGCCTGTATTGACCTTTACCAATATTGACAGCTCTGCTGTCCCCAAGAGACCATTGATGGTTGAGGAAGAATTATTGGTGGGTGTTGGTCTGTGCTGCGGTTATGAATATCTGACAAGTAGCAAACTCCATTCATTGTGTGATAGATCCTGTTTTCTATGGGGAAAGTGAGACGGCGTGCAAAATATGTATGTGCTCCACTCCCAGCCGGCTGTCTATTCTTCCCTGTGACTCCATGCTATGAAACCCAGTGGGTGTGCAAAGCTGAGTGGTGGGGTGGATGCTGGACGGCATTAACCCTTACTGATCCACGGCATTGTAGATTGCATGAAAAGCAACCTTCCCCTGCAGAATTAGAAAATAATTGACTAAACTTTTACTAGTCAGGGTATGGCAATGCCCTGTCAAACATAAAGACATGCCACCTGCTAGCCTGACCTAGATAACATAACAATGGTGAGGCAGGAGAACGTTCTTGTAGGCCAAGTGCTTTGACATCAGTGCAGTCTTTTTATACATCACATCTTCTGAAAGCCATGATTTCTTATTATGCATCATACAATTTCTATGCCGTTTATACAGCATTTTAGGTATCAATGGGATATTAATGCACGCAAACAATACAAATGCAAATACATTCGTTCAGCAGCATAGATATCAATGTGAAATTAATGCAGGCAAACAATACAAATGTATATACGTTTGTTTAGCAGGTCGAAAACATCAAAGAATATAATAAACTAAATCAGAGTGGAACGTTTACCTTGGAGCAAATTGAATATGATGCAAGCACATGCACATTTATGATATTGTGCTTTCCATGAGCGGGATGGATTCTTACCTTGTTATGCAGGTAGTTGGAGATCGCAGCGATGTGTACCTTGATCCCCCAGTGAAAGTGTTCAGGAAGGACCTGTCCAGGAAGGGTAAGGTAATACCAGAGCCGGTGCAGGGGCTGTGTATTGGAGCTCAGAGCCTAGATGAGTGATACACCTGCTTCTTCTCTACTGCTGTCTTCTTGTATTAAGAAAAAAAAAAAAAAAAAGCACAGATTACAAAAAGGGCAACACCCTTTGTTCGGGTCACTAAGCTTCCCCTGTGAGCAGCTAATACTGAGCCCTTCAGATAACGTTGCAGGGAAACCTTGCCTTTACAAGACAAAAAACCCCTACTCCACTGCCTGATAAAGGATATGCAGCATTATCAGCCTGCATTCCATCTTCTGCAATCAGCTCCTAGTACAAGCAGTCAGCAGCTCATCAAAGCAGGGACTTGGAGGCATTCTCAGCCGCAGTGATGATCAGCAAGCCCTGCTGTCCTCCTGAAGCCCTCAGTAGATGTGATTTATGCCCTGTAAATAAAGGATATAGCAGGGCATAACACAGCACACTGCTGCCTGGGAGGAAAATGGCTGGTCCTTTCAGCAGCGCTGCAGATAGCTCATTGGGCTGCACTGGCTTTTTGTAACTATAGAAACAGCCAACAGACGAGCTTACACAGCAAGCATGGCCGACCATGTGCAGGTCACCAGCCCTGAATGCTAATTTCTTTCAATTACACCGTGCTTTATCCATCTCTGTTATCTTGTTAATTGTATCATTCCAGCATGTGCTTCCCCAGCACTCAGCAGATACTTATTTACGTGTGGATTTCAGGGTGCTTTTTTGGTAACTAATTTATCTGGCACTGAAATGATTGTAATCAATGACCTGGGAAGCACATACTTTCATTGAGTTTCATTTTGTCATTGTGCAGACAGCCTGAAGTATAGCGATATAAAAGTCACACAATGATCTGTTTGTAAATCAAGTAAATATGTATTGAAATATTTTCTGAAAAGTTTACATTGTAAATAAAATCTGTTAGCAGTTTAGACCACACAGAACTGCTGACAGTGCTATATAGGTGACAAGTTAAAATATAACCATATAGGAGCACGGCTGAGAAATTAAAGGGGTTCTGCACTTTGTTTTAACTGATGATCTATCCTCTGGATAGATCATCAGCTTCTCATCGGCGGGGGTCCGACAGAAGCCTTCTCACTGTTTACCGCCGTCCCACTGACGTCACGACTAGTATCAACTAGCGTGGGCGGGGCTAATCTCTGTTCACTTGAATGGAGCTTAGCCCCGCCCATGCTAGTTGATACTAGTCGTGACGTCAGTGGTTCTGGCGGTAAACAGTGAGAAGGCCGCGGCGCTACTGGAGCTCCGCTGCCTTCTCAAACAGCTGATCGGCGGGGGTCCCGGGTGTCGGACCCCTGACGATCAGAAGCTGATGATCTATCCAGAGGATAGATCATCAGTTAAAACAAAGTGCAGAACCCCTTTAAGTATTAATTTATCACATGCTGCAATGCTAAGTGTCCACTGGGTGTGCCCTAACTTGGAAGTGTATTGGACTCTCGGCAGTAAACACTGCTCAGGCCTTCCCCTCTGCTCCTGTGGGACAACTCTAACTGTCTCTTAGATGGTGTTGCAGCAGTGGTTTGAGGCTTCTGCTGCATGTCCCTGACTACAGTTTTGCCTGATCCCTCAGTGCTCCACACCAGTGGGTCAGCTGTCAACCACACAGAGACTACTCCAGGAGGTAGCATCCTAGTGGCTGCCCTGGAGCAAAGTCCAGATCCTTGTATATGGATTAAAGGGTGAAAGCCAAGGGACTGCCAGGATATCATTCTTAGGACTAGCCCAAAGACAAATCTTTTGGTTGACACAGTCGTTCCACACTCACTGCTGTAGCAGATAGACACCAGCGCCATCATTCAAGAGCAGAAAGGAGGATATGGGGATGTTTACTGCAGAAAGCCCAGGACACTTTGCTGTTGGAGAAAACCCAAAGCACACTTAACAGATTTAGGGTAGGGTCAGCTCGGAGATTTTGTGCAAATCCACAACAAAATCTGCAACAGAAATTGACATGCTGCGGGTTTAAAATTCCACAGCACTGGTCAACTTCCATGCAGAAAAGTGTCACATCAGAGGAAATTTCCACATTATTGGCACTTTAATCCACTGTAGATTTTTTGTGGTCTAATCTGCGCAGAAAATATGCAACATTTTTACTATTATACACGTACATTTATCCTAAAACTTACTTTTACTTACTTGTGCTCTCAATAAGAGTATCGACATGCTACGACTCCACTGCTATCATATGTTTAAACTGGTTTTCTGGTCCCTTAGTGCTGTTGGCATTCTTCATGGGGTCAAAACTGCTCACTGGTTCCTTTTTACATCAACAAAATGTGCCCCTCCCACAGACTATCCCATGAAATTAACCAAAATTATAAGGCGAGAACCATAAAATCCATTGCAATTAAGGGTCAAAGACAGGTTTTAGCCCAGTTTTTAAAAAACATTGCATAAATCATTTAAAAATGTTTGCATGAAAGTCAGTTGTCTCCACAAGCTAGTCTTGGTCCAACCTTATAGAGTTGTCCAACAGCTCAATATGCTTGCTCCTCTTACAAGAAAAATCCTATCCTTTGCACAAATCATTGTTGCCAGTTGGGTTAAGTCATAGATTGGCACGAGGACAAAACCACTGGTGCCCCTACAATAGCTGCACATCCACATTCTCCAGAGGGGATAATAGAACTGTGGGTAGACTTTGGGGGGAGATGTGGAATGACAGAGAATGAGAGACAGCATTGTGAGAGAGGGAGATGGAAGCTCTGCAATTTCCTCCATGTAGCAGTAGAGGTGAGAGGCCTTAAAGGGATTTTCCAGTCTGTAGATATTGATGATCTATTCTCAGAATTGATCATCAATGTCAAATCAGTGGGGATTCAATGCTTGGTACCCCCACCGATCAGCAGTTTTCAACAGTTGCCTGGGTAGGAACAATACAGTAGACGGAGCCGGGTGTAGAAAGCTCGGCCCACTATGTAGTGACCACGCCGGTTTACTGCAGATAAGCTCCCATTTAGATATGAAATGTGTAAACAGTAAAAGAACGAAAACTGCATGACATTAGGTTTATTAATAATAGAAGCACAAAGCTACAATTGGACAGATCAATGTACGACGTAAATGGACACTAAGCCATCTAGTATCTCTGTAAGTAATTTTGGAAAAGGTTAGGATGATCACATTTAAGAAAATAAATATAAAATCGCCTAACATGACATGAGATCATTTGATTAGTAATCCTGATGCATTGTCTCAAGCACAATATGTCAATGTATCCTCAAGAAATCTCCCCCAACCCTATATATTATATTCTGTAGGACCCTAGTCTGCGACTTTGGAAACAATACATGAGTCATCAAGCCATTATGGGCGAGTCCCAATAATCCTCTTTCAGAAAACCATTGTGTAGTGTCAGCTTGTTAATGATTTAAATGTTGTCATGAAATATTCTGCTGTGAATGAAATAGTCCGTCATGAGCTATTACTCAGTCCCATTATAATGTTGATTTTTAAGTGGTACCTTGGAACCGAACCCGAGTACGGTAAAAGGTTATTTTACAGTAGAAATTAATTTTTGAAGTTATTACCGAAAGTCTCACGAGACTTTGTGAAGTAATAACTTCGGCTCGTCGGAGCCAATACATTCTAATACTTCCCGCTCCAAACAGTATTCTAACGAAGATTTATGCGAATCGACTTCGGATGTTTCATCCGAAATCGATTCGCTCATCCCTAAACAGTATCACAGCTCTATTGATTCCTTGATAGGTCTATTTGTAAATTAGGATGTCCACAGAACAGTACTGCACTTAACAGCGCAATGTGTGATGCTCTAATTAAGTCGCTCCCCCTCCCCCCATCTCTTTGGTTGCAGTGATTGGTCTAACTGAGAAAGTCAAGTGAGGCTGTTTGCTGTGTTAAAAGTCCAACCAAAGGTAGAAGTTAAAGACCCAAGACTAGAAGTAGCATACGTGAAAAATATTGATGGAAGTATCCCTTTAAAGGGGTATTCCAGAATGTCACTGTTTATGGTCTATCCTAAGCATAGGCCATCAATATCTGACCAGTGGAATCCAATACCCCACTCCCCTGCCGATCAGCTGCTCCCAAGCAGTGCTGGAAGTCGGCATAGGAACTACACTACCCTATACATTGTGTAATGTGTGGAGCTGGTTACTGCTCCCATCAACTTCAATGGGAACAGCACTGCTTTAACCAGCTCTGTCCACTACACAGTAGACGGGACTGTGTTGTTCAGCTGCTGATAGATCCCTGCCTATCCGGGGAATAGTAAAATAAATAAAATAAAATAGTGAAATCCTTGAATACCCCTTTAAGTCATAACAACATGCTTCTCTGAATAGTAGTATGTGTATTTGTTTTCATTATATATAAAGTTTCACTGCATCTTCATTGTGTTAATATCTAAATATTCATATGTTAGGTCGCTGTTTTATATTACACCTAGTACCTACAACTACAGTATATTGACATTTAGCTTTAGGGTGTCTTCCTCCTTCCTCTGGATAATACATACTATTTTCTGTGTCTGTTCAAATGTCAGTTTAAATAAAAATTTAGAAGTATTTTCAGTATCGAGGGTCATATCAGTGATCCGGGACAAATCTACAATCTGTGCTGCATTGAGTGAGCAATGAAACGTAGGAGTATGTGGAGGAGTTCGCATTGGCTTCCATGTCTTCATGTTTTCTTGTTATTCATTCATCCTCATTTGTTTACTTTGCAGTTATATGTGAAATGTGTCAACATAACAATGCTAAATGTCATTCCGTTTAATTATTGGGGTCCTGGAAAGTGCCAGAAGGTGTCATTTTCAATGATACTCTCCAGTTTTTGTCTCTGCTATGATTGCAGGACTTCTGGGGAGGCCATGGTAAGAGAAGGAATGCGATGGATTGCTAGTAGACTACACTCACCAGGGGCGGACTGTGTACTTAAAGTGGTCCTTTTAAAAACCCTATGTTGTAGGTGGGTCCAAAGTAACAGAGGGCGGGGCAACAGAATTAGACAGGGCCATTAGAAGTAGGCGGATTCAGCAATACTTTAGTGCAGCACAAAATACCGCCCCAGCAGAACCAAATACCGGAGTGCAGCACAAAACAACAAAAGCAAAACATCCGTCTACAGAGGGGCAGCCAATAGCAGGCCGCGACGGTACCGGGGAGCAGGTGAGTATAATGTATATGAGGGGCCTGGGCATTGGGGAGGTCATTATAGGAGTTTGATAACCACTTTTGTCTTATAAGATATATTTAAACGTTTCTTATCTTGACTTGAACTATCAATGCGAGTTTATTAAAATGACGATTTCCTTGTTTTCATCAGTTTCTTATAATGGCTCCAGCCTACAAAAGTTATATATTTTAATGAAATGTTACATCTGTGTAACTTTTGACCACCACAAGCACCCCATAGAACTGTGTTGCTAACTTCCGGCTAAGAAACTCCTCTAGGCGAAGTGTTTATGTAGCTGAAGATTTTTTGTAAAGTGTATATCTCCTTTTAGGCAATTGTTCACAGGCGCCTGTTTGTTGCATTCTCTTTATGGAGTCTGTCAGTAGTTTTAACCACGCTAAACTGTTGTCCGCTGTAGGGCTGGATAGAGCAGTACAAACATACCTTTTTGGGAGCTATTATTATCATGAGTAGTGTGAATATAAACTTTTACTCTACCAGGTTCTGCTCCTGCAAGTGCATTGGAGGCGGAGCATCACTGTGCTCTCTGCATTGGGATGCTTCACAGCCCCTCTGCTCTTTTCTGAGTGATAGCTGCAGCATCCAATCTGGAGACGACCACAGTTATCACTCAGCACAGAGGTGAGGGGTAGTAAACCACCTCAAGGCAAAGAGTACCTTGCAGTGAAGCTCCGCCATATGCGCACATGAGTAGCAGAATCTGGCAGAATACAAGTTCACATTCTCACTAATCCTAATACTAACCAATAAAAAAAAAAAAGGTATTTAAGGTTTGTACTCTCTTCCCCAGCCCCTACCCAGTGCTTTCAGCAGTTAAGCATGGTTAAGACATTAAAGGGGTTATCCTGGAAAATATATTTATGACTTATCCTCTGGATAGGTCATCAGTATCAGATCTGCGGTGGTGTGACATCCGGGACCCCTGATGATCAGCTGGTAGAAGAGGCCTTGAGTGCCGCATCCTCATTCTAGGCCACTGACATCACTGTACATGGCCAAGTTGCAGCTCAGCCCCATTCAAGTCAATGGGGCTGAGTTGCAGTACCAAACACTGCCACTATACGATGCACAGCGCTGTCCTTGGAAAGCTGCCAGGAGCCTGCATCGCTCAACAGAGCTTTAGTGAGAGTGGCTGCTCCCTGAAACTGCTGATCGCTGGGAATGTTGGGACGGACCTTTGCTGAAGTGATAATGATGAACTATGCTGAGGATAAGTTATTATCTTTTCCAGTTTATCCCCTTTTAGACATGCTTCTGATTGGTGGTTTTCCCATTTTTGCCTTTATATAATGCACAACCAGATGTTTTGCCATGGATTTGTTGCTCACGGCTGTAAACAGAGCTTCCCGGATATTTTATTAACAGCAGAACAACTCCTTTAGATGGCACTTGGGCTGTCTATACATAGTATGGTGTTCTCTATTACATAAATATCTGCAATGCACGGTAACAAATATGAAGATGCTGTTTAATAATGGGAATAGTTGGGTAGCAAGATCCGTCCCAACATATAGTAATGAAAGCATTGGAGATTATCTGATATTCAGTGCTGTAGAATGGTCAACAGATATTATTAAAACACTCATAATTATGTGCGGAATAATGTGTAATCTATATCTAGTATATACTGCCAGTATTACTGTATAGCATTGTTCTTTGGTGTTGAAGAAGGGACTGCAGACTTGTCCAGTCAATTACTTTTATGTGCAGTTAATTACAGCCTCCTCAGACAACTGCTTCTGCTTAGCTCTAATCTTCTTTATGTTTCCATACCGAAATGTGATTGGGTGGGGGATGGGCTGTATCTCTTAAACCATGGGTTTAAATGGTTGCGGAAAGAGTTAAAACTATAATTGCTGATTAGAATCTGCCTTGTGTCTTTGTGTAGGTATTCCCGTTCTATCTACATTTATTACATTATTTATCTTAGTATGCGGTTATGTGATTTCATATAAGTCAGAGGAAACTGGAAAGTATATACTGATGCACAAAACAATTGGGCACATTAATGGACAGTGCGGTAAAGAATATGCTTTTTTAAACAATAAAATAAGATTTCATTTTGTGCAGATTGTGAAATCTTTCTAAAGAATGACACAAGCTACATAATACATTTGGTGCAAACTAGGACGTACTAGATGCTCATACCAACTCATGGCTGTTGTACATGGATGCCATTTTTTACACCAAGCCAATAATGATTAACCCCTTAAAGGGGTTGTCTCGCTTCACCAAATGGCATTAATCATGTAGAGAAAGTCATTACAAGGCAGTTACTAATGTATTGTTATTAACCATAGTGTTTCCTTTGCTGGCTGGATTCATTTTTACATCAAATTATATACTTCCTGTTTCCAGCAGCGGCGGCCATGATTGCACTATATAGAAACCGGGACTGCAGGAGCGCACATATGCCGGTGCTTTTTACAATAGTGTGCAAGCACGTCCACCAATGCTGGATTGCAGGGTGGTCGTAACCATGGAAACAAGCAGTCTATAATTCATTTTTTCATCACGCCAGCAAAGGAAGCAATATGGACAATCACAATACATTACTAAGTGGCTTGTATTAACTTTATCTACATGATAAAGGCCATTTGCTGAATTAAAACAACCCTTTTAAGTACGGGCCTACTTTAGTTTTTGTCTTCCCCATGTAGCATAACTTTTTAAATTTTCTGTTCATATACTGTAGCTATATTAGGGCTTATTTTTTGCTGGATAAGTTGTATTTTTTAATGGCGCCATTTAATTTACTGTGTCTTGTATTTGGGAAAATACAGGAACAGAATTAAATAAATAGAAAAAAAGAACAAACAAACACAATTCCAGCAAGGTTTTTTGGGTTTTGATATTACGGCATCCACTGTGCACTAAAAATTACATGACATCCTTTTTTATTGTTTATATATTTTTAAATGAAAATTGGGATAGGGGTTGATTTAACTCCTTGGTGACATCTGACGTACTAGTACGTCACAGCGGGATGTACGGGATGATCGGGCAGGCACTGGAGCTGTGTGCGCCCGATCAGTGCAGGGGCCCGGCTGGGACTGACAATTGGGACCCTGCTGTATCCACCAGTAATGCTGTAAACGTCGATGCTGGTGGATTGACCCCTTCAACGCCGAGCCTGTTTTCACCTTCCTGCCCAGGCCATTTTTTGCAAATCTGACATGTGCCACTTTATGTGGTGATAACTTTAAAACACTTTGACTTATCCAGGCCATTCTGAGATTGTTTTTTCGTCACCTATTGTAATTCATGACACTGGTAAAATAGAGTCAAAAAAATTAATTTTTATTTATAAAAAAATACCAAATTTGCCAAAAATTTCGAAAAATTTGCAAATTTCCAAGTTTCAATTTCTCTACTTCTATAATACATAGTAATACCTACAAAAATAGTTATTAATTTACATTTCCCATATGTCTACTTCATGTTTGCCTCATTTTGGGAATGACATTTTATTTTTTGGGGATGTTACAAGGCTTAGAAATTTTCAAAAACCCACTTTTCAAGGACCAGTTCAGGTCTGAAGTCACTTTGTGAGGCTTACATAATAGAAACCACCCAAAAATGACCCCATTATAGAAACTACACCCCTCAAGGTATTCAAAACTGATTTTACCAACTTTGTTAACCCTTTAGGTGTTCCACAAGAATTAATGGAAAATAGACATACAATTTTAAAATTTCACTTTTTTGGCAGATTTTCCATTTTAATATTTTTTTCCAGTTACCAAAAAAGGGTTAACAGCCAAACAAAACTCTATATTTATGGCTCTGATTCTGTAGTTTACAGAAACACCCCATATGTGGTCTTAAACCGCTGTACGGGCACACGGCAGGGCTTAGAAGGAAAGGAATGCCATACGGTTTTTGGAAGGCAGATTTTGCTGGACTGTTTTTTTTACACCATGTCCCATTTGAAGCCCCCCTGATGCACCCCTAGAGTAGAAACTCCAAAAAAGTGACCCCATTCTAGAAACTACACCCGTCAATGTATTCAAAACTGATTTTACAAACTTTGTTAACCCTTTAGGTGTTCCACAAGAATTAATGGAAAATAGAGATACAATTTCAAAACTTCACTTTTTTGGCAGATTTTCCATTTTAATATTTTTTTTCCAGTTACAAAGCAAGGGTTAACAGCCAAACAAAACTCAATATTTATGGTTCTGATTCTGTAGTTTACAGAAACACCCCATATGTGGTCGTAAACCGCTGTAGAGGCACACAGCAGGGCGCAGAAGGAAAGGAATGCCATACGGTTTTTGGGAGGCAGATTTTGCTAGACTGGTTTTTTGACACCATGTCCCATTTGAAGCCCCCCTGATGCACCCCTAGAGTAGAAACTCCAAAAAGTGACCCCATTCTAGAAACTACACCCCTCAAGGTATTAAAAACTGATTTTACAAACTTTGTTAACCCTTTAGATGTTCCACAAGAATTAATGGAAAATAGAGATACAATTTCAAAATTTCACTTTTTTGGCAGATTTTCCATTTTAATATTTTTTTTCCAGTTACAAAGCAATGGTTAACAGCCAAACAAAACTCAATATTTATGGCTCTGATTCTGTAGTTTACAAAAACACCCCATATGTGGTCGTAAACCGCTGTACGGGCACACGGCAGGGCGCAGAAGGAAAGGAATGCCATACGGATTTTGGAAGGCAGATTTTGCTGGACTGTTTTTTTGACACCATGTAGAAACATAGAAACATAGAATGTGTCGGCAGATAAGAACCATTTGGCCCATCTAGTCTGCCCAATATACTGAATACTATGGATAGCCCTTGGCCCTATCTTATATGAAGGATGGCCTTATGCCTATCCCATGCATGCTTAAACTCCTTCACTGTATTTGCAGCTACCACTTCTGCAGGAAGGCTATTCCATGCATCCATTACTCTCTCAGTAAAGTAATACTTCCTGATATTACTTTTAAACCTTTGCCCCTCTAATTTAAAACTAGGTCCTCTTGTAGCAGTTTTTCTTCTTTTAAATATTATCTCCTCTTTTACCTTGTTGATTCCCTTTATGTATTTAAAAGTTTCTATTATATCCCCTCTGTCTCGTCTTTCTTCCAAGCTATACATGTTAAGGTCCTTTAATCTTTCCTGGTAAGTTTTATCCTTCAATCCATGAACCAGTTTAGTAGCTCTTCTCTGAACTCTCTCCAAAGTATCAATATCCTTCTGGAGATATGGTCTCCAATACTGAGCACAATACTCCAAATGAGGTCTCACTAGTGCTCTGTAGAGCGGCATGAGCACCTCCCTCTTTCTACTGGTAATTCCTCTCCCTATACACCCAAGCATTCTGCTAGCATTTCCTGCTGCTCTATGACATTGTCTGCCTACCTTTAAGTCTTCTGAAATAATGACCCCTAAATCCCTTTCCTTAGATACTGATGTTAGGACTGTATCACTGATTTTATATTCTGTTCTTGGGTTTTTACGCCCCAGGTGCATTATCTTGCACTTATCAACATTAAATTTTAGTTGCCAGATTTTTGACCATTCCTCTAGTTTTCCTAAATCCTTTTCCATTTGGTGTATCCCTCCAGGAACATCAACCCTGTTACAAATCTTTGTGTCATCAGCAAAAAGACACACCTTACCATCGAGGCAAGGTAACAAGACCTTGGTCTGAATATACTCCATTGACTACAACTCTCTCTTGCCTGTTCCTCAGCCACTGCCTAATCCATTCAACAATATGGGAGTCCAAGCCCAAAGACTGCAATTTATTGATAAGCCTTCTATGTGGGACAGTATTAAAAGCCTTACTAAAGTCTAGATAAGCGATGTCTACTGCACCTCCTCCATCTATTATTTTAGTTACCCAATCAAAAAAATCAATAAGATTAGTTTGACATGATCTCCCTAAAGTAAACCCATGCTGTTTTTCATCTTTCAATCCATGGGATTTTAGATGTTCCACAATTCTCTCCTTAAGTATGGTTTCCATTAATTTCCCCACTATTGATGTCAGGCTTACTGGCCTCTAGTTGCCCGATTCCTCCCTACTACCTTTCTTGTGAATGGGCACAACATTTGCTAATTTCCAATCATCTGGGATGACTCCTGTTGCCAGTGATTGGTTAAATAAATCTGTTAATGGTTTTGCTAGTTCACCGCTGAGCTCTTTTAATAGCTTTGGGTGTATCCCATCAGGCCCCTGTGACTTATTTGTATTAATTTTAGACAGCTGACTTAGAACCTCTTCCTCTGTAAAGACACATGCATCAAAAGATTCATTAGTCTTCTTTCCTAACTGAGGTCCTTTTCCTTCATTTTCCTTTGTAAAAACTGAACAGAAGTATTTATTGAGGCAGTCAGCTAGTTCTTTATCTTCTTCCATATACCTTCCTTCTTTTGTTTTTAATTTGGTAATTCCTTGTTTTAGTTTCCTTTTTTCATTTATGTATCTGAAGAATGCCTTATCGCCTTTTTTCCCTGACTGAGCTAATTTCTCTTCTGCCTGTGCTTTAGAAGCTCTTATAACTTGTTTGGCCTCTCTCTGCCTAATCTTATTGTTTTTTTTTTTTTTATAATTCCTAAATGCTATCTTTTTGTTTTTAATGATTTTGGCCACTTCTGCTGAGTACCACAGTGGTCTCTTCCTTTTTTTGCTTTTACTGACAAGCCTAATGCAATTTTCTGTTGCCTTCAATAGTGCCACTTTTAAGTAGTCCCATTTCTCCGGGACTCTAATGAAACTGATCGTATGTTCCATTTGAAGCCCCCCTGATGCACCCCTAGAGTAGAAACTCAAAAAAGTAACCACATTTTGGAAACTACGGGATAAGGTGCCAGTTTTATTGGTACTATTTTGGGGTACATATGATTTTTAATTGCTCTATATTACGTTTTTTGTGAGGCAAGGTAACAAAAAAATGTGTGTTTTGGCACCGTTTTTATTTTTAATTTTTACAGCGTTTACCTGAGGGATTAGGTCATGTGACTTTTTTATAGAGCAGATCGTTACGCACGTGGCAATACCTAATATGTCTACTTTTTCTTATTTATTTAAGTTTTACACAATAATAGCATTTTTGAAACCGAAATAATGATATTTTAGTGTCTCATAGTCTGAGAGCCATAGCTTTTTTATTTTTTGACCGATTCTCTCAGGTAGGGTCTCATTTTTTGCGGGATGAGGTTATGGTCTGACTGGTACTATTTTGGGGGGCATATGCCTTTTTGATCACTTGCTGTTGCAATTTTTGTGATGTAATGTGACAAAAATGGCTTTTTTTTACACATTTTTTTTTTTTTTTGTGTGTTGACCTGAGTGGTTAGGTCATGTGATATTTTTATATAGCTGTTTGTTACGGATGTGGCGATACATAATATGTATACTTTTTTAATTTTTTTTAACTTTAGCACATTAATAGCAGTTTTTAAGCAAAAAATTATCATATTTTAGTGTCTCCATAGTCTGAGAGCCATTGCTTTTTTATTTTTTGACCGATTCTCTTAGGTAGGGTCTCATTTTTTGCGGGATGAGGTGACGGTCTGACTGGTACTATTTTGGGGGGCATACGCCTTTTTGATCACTTGCTGTTGCATTTTTTATGATTTAATGTGACAAAATTTTTTTTTTTTTAAAACGGTGTTCACCTGAGTGGTTAGGTCATGTGATATTTTTATAGAGCTGTTTGTTACGGATGTGGCGATACCTAATATGTATATTTTTTTATGTATTTCACTTTAGCACAATAATAGCAGTTTTGAAACAAAAAAAATGATGTTTTAGTGTCTCCATGTTCCGAGAGCTATAGTTTTTTTTATTTTTTGGGCGATTGTCTTAGGTAGGGGCTAATTTTTTGCGGGATGAGGTGACGGTTTTATTGATACAATTTTGGGGGGCATACGCCTTTTTGATCGATTTGTGTTGCACTTTTTGTGATGTAAGGTGACAAAAATGGCTTTTTTTTACACCGTTTTTATTTTATTTTTTTATGGTGTTTATCGGACAGGGTGGATCATGTGATATATTTATAGAGCCGGTCATTACGGACGCGGCTATACCTAATATATGTGGGGAAAGGGTCTTTTTTTTTCTTTTTTTACTTTATTAATTTTATTACTTTATTAATTTTATTAAAAACATTATTTTATTACTGATGTTCACTTTTGGGGGTCTGATCCCCTCTGCAATGCATTACAATACATCTGTATTGTAATGCATTGCCTGTTAGTGTATGACACTAGTCGTACACTAACAGGTTGCCTAGGGGACCCAGCCTGAGGCTGAATCTCCTCGGCACCCGTAGAAGGCAGTTCCCGATGCCGTGCAAGGCATTGGGCAGCCTCTGCACCGCATTGGGCTGCCTTGTGTCGCATCAGGTCCCCGCCACAGCAGTGCGGGGACTCGATGCGATCGTTCACCTGACACAAACCTCTTCTATGTCGCGGTCAGCGCGGACCGCGGCATAGAAGGGGTTAATCCGCCGGCATCGGCTTTTACAGTGATGCTGGCGGATACAGCAGGGGCCCGGCTACCACGGACTGCCGGGCCCCTGCAGTGATCGCGCGAGCACCGCTTAGGTGCCCGTGCGATCACTATGACGTACTATTACGTCAAATTGCGGGAACTCAGTGGTTCCCATGACGTAACAGTACGCAAAAGGTCGGGAAGGGGTTAAGGTATTATATGTCACGATCAACGCTGACTGTTTCATATACCAGGTTCACAGAGGGAGGGGGCTACCTCTGCCTCTCCATCGGCACCCGCGCTGTAGTGACAGGGGACCGATGGCTGCCATGGCAACCCTAGGCCATGCAAAGCCCTCAGAGTCTGCCATTTACAGAAGCCTGTGAGGCCCAGCCCCCAGGCTGGGTCTCATAGGCACACTGTCAGTGTAGTACAATACAGCATGTATTATACTACAGGGTGGGCCATTTATATGGATACACCTTAATAAAATGGGAATGGTTGGTGATATTAACTTCCTGTTTTGTGGCACATTAGTATATGTGAGGGGGGAAACTTTTCAAGATGGGTGGTGACCATGGCGGCTATTTTGAAGTCGGCCATTTTGAATCCAACTTTTGTTTTTTCAAAAGGAAGAGGGTCATGTGACACATCAAACTTATTTGGAATTTCACACGAAAAACAATGGTGTGCTTGGTTTTAACGTAACTTTATTCTTTCATGAGTTATTTACAAGTTTCTCTTTGTTTACAGCCATTGACATGTAGTTGAGGTTAACACGTGAGGAGCGGATAGAAATTGTGTTGATGTCTGGTGAACGCAGTAACCGGGTCATTGCAGCAGATTTCAATGCAAGACACCCTACGAGACCACCCATCTCCCATGCTACAGTTAGCAAACTGCTTGCTAAGTTTCGTGAAACTGGTTCAGTGTTGGATTTTTCAAAATGTGGACACATGAAATCTGTCTCTAATGAAGAAACATCAGTGGCTGTCCTAGTTTCATTCAGCAAGAGCCCACAGCGTAGCACTCGCCGCATGTCACTGGATAGTGGCATTAGTCGAACATCCCTTCGGCGGATATTAGCTACTCACAAATGGCACCCTTACAAACTCCAGCTACTGCAGCATCTCAACGAGGATGACCCAGATCGGCTCACTGAATTTGCAGAATGGGCAAAACAAAAATTGGAACAGGACCCTCAGTTTACGCAGAAGATTTTGTTCAGTGATGAGGCAAACTTTTATGTGAATGGTGAAGTTAACAAACAAAACCACCTCTTATGGTCTGACACTAACCCACATTGGATAGATCCCTCCAAGACTGTTGGAACAAAAAAATCTATGGTATGGTGTGGTATATGAGGTACAAAGATAGTGGGGCTATTCTTCATCAATGGAAACCTCAAGGCCACTGGATATGCGAAATTGCTACATGATGTGTTTCCCTCTTTATGCACTGAAGCTGGCACTTTCCCTGAGTTTTTCCAGCAAGATGGTGCACCACCACATTATGTGTGTCAGGTCCGAGCATTCCTAGATGAACAGTTTCCTGGAAAGTGGATTGGTCGTCGTTGGCCAGTTGAATGGCCCCCAAGGTCTTCCGATCTGACCCCCTTAGACTTTTATCTTTGGGGTCATCTGAAGGCAATTGTCTATGCTGTGAAGATACGAGATGTGCAGCACCTGAAACTACGGATACTGGAAGCCTGTGCTAGCATTTCTCCTGCGGTGTTGCTATCAGTTTGTGAAGAGTGGGAGAAGAGGGTTGCATTGACAATCCAACACAATGGGCAGCACATTGAACACATTTTATAAGTGGTCAGAAACTTGTAAATAACTCATGAAAGAATAACACCATTGTTTTTCTTGTGAAATTCCCAATAAGTTTGATGTGTCACATGACCCTCTTCCTATTGAAAAAACAAAAGTTGGATTTAAAATGGCCAACTTCAAAATGGCCGCCATGGTCACCACCCATCTTGAAAAGTTTCCCCCCTCACATATACTAATGTGCCACAAACAGGAAGTTAATATCACCAACCATTCCCATTTTATTAAGGTGTATCCATATAAATGGCCCACCCTGTACATTGAAACAGGGATCAGACCCTGAAATTTTGAAGTCCCATACTGGGACAAAAATAAAAACTGAAAAAGAGTTAAAAAAAAGTGTTTTATAAAAATAAATAAGATAAAAGTTTACAGTAAAAATAAGAATAGAGACAGCAAAACATGATTTTTTCTTGTTGTGTAGAACTGAAATAAATGCAAAAAATAGACATATTAGGTATTGCTTCATTTGTAACAACCTGCTCTATAAAAATATCACATGATCTACCCACACAAGTGAATTCCATAAAAAACTAAATAAAAACTGTGCCAAAACAGCTATTTTTGTCACCCTGCCCTAAAAAAGTGTAATATTGAATGATCAAAAAATCATATGTATTCAAAAATGGTACCAATAAAACGTCAACTCTTCCCACAAAAAACAGGTCCCCACACAAGACAATCAGCAGAAAAAAACCCCATATAGCTTTCATAAAATGGAAACACAAAAACATGCGTTTTTACAAAAAAGCTTTATTGTGTAAAACTGAAACAAAAAATAAAAATACACATATTTGGCATCATTGCAACATTGACAACCTGCTCTATAAAAATAACACATGATCTATCCTGTCAGGTGAAAACCGTAAAAACAAAAAATAAAATCTGTGCCATTTTTTGGTTACCTTGCCTCACATAAAGCGTAACATCGAGCGTTAAAAAATCATATGTACACCAAAATAGTATCAATAAAACTGTCACCTTATCCTGTATTTTCCAAAATGGGGTCACTTTTTAGGAGTTTCTGCTGTAGGGATGCATGAGGGGGTCTTCAAATGAGACATGGCAACTTAAAATTATCCCAGTGAAATCTGCCGTCCAAAATCCATATGTTGCTCCTTCCCTTCTGTGCTCTGCCATGTGCCCATACACAAGTTTTCGACCACATATGGGATGTTTCTGTAAACTGCAGAATCAGGGTAATACATATTGAGTTTTGTTTGGCTGTAAAGCCTTGCTGCCTCACAGGAAAAAACTGATTAAAACAAACACCTGCAAAAAAAAAAGTGAAATTTTGAAATTTTCCTTTAATTCTTGTGGAACACCTAAAGGGTTAACAAAGTTTGTAGACTCATATTTCTATTTTCTAAAATAGGGTCATATATGGGTGTTTTCTATTATGTAAGCCCCACAAGGGACTTCATAACTGAATTGGTCCTTTAAAAAGTGGTCTTTGGAAACTTTCTTTTAAATGTAAAAAATTGTATCTAATTTAAAATTTATCAAAAGTTTTTTTTAATGAGGTATCACTGTCTTAAAAGCAGATAAATAATTTTTTTTTTATTGTGTTAATTAGAGATGGCCTTGCGGTTCGCCCGTCGGTCGTTTTGCTGCGAACTTTGCTCGTTCGCAGTTCGCCGGCACCAGCACCTTATTCTTATACATTGTAAAGAACTTTGACCCATGACACATCCATCAGGTGGTACAGGACAGCCAATTGAGACGTTTCAGCACATGGACATACCCCCTTACCTTATAAATAAACCTGATCTGGGCGCCATTTTACATTCAGTCTTTTGCCAGTGTAGGGAGAGGTTGCTGTGTGGAGCAGGGACAGACTGTTAGGGACACAAATCGCTAGCTAATAGGGCCACAAAAGTCCTTTTAAGGACTGGTATAGGTGTGCTATCAATAGGTGTGATATAGTGAGGGGTGTAATATACTTAGATAGAAAGTATATTATATAGAAAGTATATTATAGTGCATTTGTATTGTGCAGCATCTGTGTGCGGTTCTACTGCACCCCAGCTATACAGAGTGCCAAACGCTATTGGAACAAATAATTTCTACTGGTGTGATATACCAGTTGCCCCCCAAAAAATTAATTGAAGCATGGGTTTTATATACCAATTATATACTTTCTATATAGTGCATTTGGGTAGTGCAGCATTTGTTTGCGGATTTTCTGCGTTACCTCAGCTACAGATAGTGCCAAACGACATTGGAACAAATAATTTCTGCTAGTGTGATTTACCAGTTTCCCCCCAAAAAAACAGATTGAGGCAGGGGTGTTATATACCAATATTATACTTTCTATATAGGGCATTTAGGCAGTGCAGCATTTGTTTGCGGTTTTGCTGCGTTACCTCAGCTACAGATAGTGACAAACGCCATTGTAACAAATAATTTCTTGTATATGCTTGATAGGCTGCTCCAGCAGAAATGTGCAATTAATGACTACCTGTACGAACTCTGCGGCAGGACAGGTTCTGGGAAACTTTTTTTTTTTTCATAGCGCCAGTGGCTGCTAATGCGCGACGCATGCAGACTTCTGCGGCCATTTGATGAGATTACCAAACTGGTCAGTCACAGCCAGTGCTCCATCAGTGACATCGTACCTTACGCCTTCTTTCTGGAGCGCGCATTGCGTCGTGTCATTGATTAAGCCGTTGAGGAGCAGGAGCAGCAAGATGAGGAAGTCGCAATGCTGAATGAATTCCCAGGGGGGCTACTCCATCTGAGACAAGTTAACAGGACTCTGAAGAGGAGTCAGAGGAGAATGGTGCCGGGGCAGAGGAAGAGCAAGAAGAGCATGCTTTAAAGAGTTTCTGTCATGAGAAATAACGTTATGTAGCTGACTGACATTAGCGATGTGCTAATATCAGCAGTACGCTTTATAACTCCCTGCCTGCCGCCGTTCTCTTAAAATAAAGACTTTTAAAATATACTAATGAGCCTCTAGGTGCTATTAGGGCATTACTTCAGCACCTAGAGGCTCGGTCTACTCACCCTTTGGCACGCCCAGGTCCAGTTGATTGACTTTCGAGTTCTCCTCAGTGTCTTCCTTCGTTCGGCGCAGGTGCAGTGAGGAAGCCGGCAGCAGGATCGCGTCCTTCACTCATTGCGCCTGCGCCGAATACTAAACGGGGCGACGCAGGCACGGGATTTACGGGACGATGAGGAGAACTCAAAAGTCAATCAACTGGATCTGGGCGTGCCAAAGGGTGTGTAGACCGAGCCTCTTGGTGCTGAAGCAACACCCTGATAGCACCTACAGGCTCATTAGCATATTTTAAAAGTCTTTATTTTAAGAAAACGGCGGCAGGCAGGGAGTTATAAAGCATACTGTTATGTACTGCTGACATTAGCAAATCGCTAATGTCAGTCAGCTACATAACGTTATTTCTCATGACAGAAAACCTTTAAACGTTTCTGGGATCCCTGGTGTTGTCTGTGGCTGGGGGGAGGAGACCGAGGACGACAATATCCTGGACGATGTGCAGGAGCAAGGCCACTCCACCGCTTCCAGTTTAGTGCAAATGGGGGCCTTCATGCTCCAGTGTTTGAAGAGGGACCCCCGTATAAAAAGCATAAAGGCCAAGAACCAGTACTGGGTGGCAACGTACTTAGACCCCCAATACAAACACTAAATGGCAGACATGTTACCACCATCACAGAATGCAGCACTTCCAGGCCTTTCTTCGAGAAATGCTGCATTCTGCTTTTGCGGGCGCTGGCAGAGGAATTTCCACTCACAGAGAAACAGTTGCAAGTACCAATCCAAAAGCGCATGCAAAAAGAGGGCGGTTTGAAGATGTGTTGGTCACTTTGGATATGAGATCAATCTTGCAGCCAACCCATCAACAGCCGCCCTCCGGATGAGCCTCACGGAACGCCTAGAGCGACAGGTGTCCGACTACATCGGGTTAACGGCCGATGTGGACGCTCTGAGAAGCGAGGAACCCCTGGACTACTGGGTGTGCAGGCTTAACCTGTGGCCAGAGCTGGCACAATTTGCCATGGAACTGTTGGCTTGCCCCTCGTCCAGTGTCCTGTCCGAAAGGACGTTCAGTGCAGCAGGTCGGATCGTGACCGATAACCGCACTCGCCTAGCTCACGACAGTGTGGACTACCTCACATTTCTTAAAATGAATGAGGCATGGATCTCAGAGGAATTTAACACCTGTGACGACCACGTTTAATTGAATTTCCTCATGCCAGCCCACAAATATCCGCTCCACCCAGAAAAAATATTGGTCCCTGTCTTAGGTAAATACAGCGGCATAAAAGGCCTTTTCTGTCCGTTGAATGCCTAATGTTTTGGACCTCGGAGGAATTCAACACCTGTGACGACCACGTGTTTAAACTATTATCATTTGTTTTTTTCAAGAGGGGGGATTTCGTTAGCCATGTTTTTAATCCAATTTTATATTTTTAGTTCTTTTAAACATATGTATTTGACCTGTATTTGTACTGGCTTTCAGTAAAATTCATATTCATTGACCATCTAATAGACCTCCAGCCACATACTTACTTGTTCTTTTATGTACGCTGAATGCATAATTTTTGGGGCCTGTAGTACACTGGCCTGCTGGAAAATTGATATCCAATGACCGTGTAATCTACCTTCAGCCACTTCCTTACTTCTTCTTTTATGTACTCTGAATGGATAATTTTTGGGGCCTGTAGTACACTGGCCTGCTGGAAAATTGATACCCAATGACCGTGTAATCTACCTTCAGCCACTTACTTACTTGTTCTTTTATGTACGCTGAATGCACAATTTTTGGGGCCTGTAGTACATTGGCCTGCTGGAAAATTTATATCCAATGACCGTGTAATCTACCTGAAAGGGGTTCTGCACTTTCTTTTAACTGATGATCTATCCTCTGGATAGATCATCAGCTTATGATCGGCGGGGGTCCGACCGATCAGCTGTTTGAGAAGGCAGCGGTGCTCCAGCAGCGCCGCGGCCTTCTCACTGTTTACCGCCGGGCCACCGGCCCACCGACGTCACGACTAGTATCAACTAGCGTGGGCGCGACTAAGCTCTGTTCACTTGAATGGAGCTTAGCTGCGCCCACGCTAGTTGATACTAGTCGTGACGTCAGTGGACCGGCGGCCCGGCGGTAAACAGTGAGAAGGCCGCGGCGCTGCTGGAGCACCGCTGCCTTCTCAAACAGCTGATCGGCGGGGGTCCCCCGCCGATCAGAAGCTGATGATCTATCCAGAGGATAGATCATCAGTTAAATGAAAGTGCAGAACCTCTTGAAGCCACTTACTTGTTCTTTTATGTACGCTGAATGCATAATTTTTGGGGCCTGTAGTACACTGGCCTGCTGGAAAACTGATATCCAATGACCATGTAATCTACCTTCAGCCACTTACTTGTTCGGTCTGTATGCTGAATGCATAATTTTTGGGGCCTGTAGTACACTGGCTTGCTGGAAAATTGATATCCAATGACCGTGTAATCTACCTAAAGCCACTTACTTGTTTTTTTTATGTACGCTGAATGCATAATTTTTGGGGCCTGTAGTACACTGGCCTGCTGGAAAATTGATATCCAATGACCGTGTACTCTACCGTCAGCCACTTCCTTACTTCTTCTTTTATGTACACTGAATGCATAATTTTTGGAGCTTGTAGTACACTGGCCTGCTGGAAAATTAATATCCAATGACCGTGTAATCTACCTTCAGCCACTTACTTACTTGTTCTTTTATGTACGCTGAATGCACAATTTTTGGGGCCTGTGGTACACTGGCCTGCTGGAAAATTTATATCCAATGGCCGTGTAATCTAACTTCAGCCACTTACTTACTTGTTCTGTTATGTACGCTGAATGCATAATTTTTGGGGCCTATAGTACACTGGCCTGCTGGAAAATTTATATCCAATGACTATGTAATCTACCTTCAGCAACTTACTTACTTGTTCTTTTAGGTACGTTGAATGCGTAATTTTTGGTTCCTGTAGTACACTGGCCTGCTGGAAAATTGCTATCCAATGACCGGCTCCAACAGGGCACATTTCAGAGAATTTCCCTTTAAGACGCATAAAAACGTCCCCTGATTAAGATACATATTTTTTTGGGAATTTTTGTCATTGATCCCCCTCTAGTATGTCACTGTCCATGTTGTGGGACTATTTGTACACTTTTACTAAGTATTTGGTGGCTGCAAATATAAACTGAAGGTTTTTCAGGTTTGCCTGCTATTAAAGTAAATGGGGCCTGCCACGAACTTGCGGTTCGCGAACATTTGATCGCCTTTGCACGATCACGTCCGCGAACCGTCCCGGCCGATGTTCGTCCATCACTAGTGTTAATGATTTTTATTTATTTTTTTACTTTTTAAACAATAACTTGTAGGCCTTTTAGGGGCCTAGAACCTGGTATCTTTTGATCTCTTGTCACATAATAGAGATTATTTTGAATGGCATTTTGACGCTTTTTGCACAGTTTAGCAGGCAGCTTACCATGGCAGGCCTGGTAACCTCCAGCCGGCCCCAGGCTGTCATGGTAACTGATCGGAGCCCCACAATTTCATTACATTGTCTTTGATGGGAAGGCTGCATCCCTCTGCCTGACCTCACAGATGTCGGGATGTTGAAAGCAGCATCTGAAGGGTTAAATGACTAGTTTTGGCATCATCGCAGATCCCAGTTATTACGGCTGGGTGTCGGCTGTATCAAACAGCCGACACCCGCCCATATCGAGCGCGCTGCTGCGCTACAGTCCCTCAGTCACTGTGACATACAGGTACGTCACGGTGGCTGAAGGGGTAAAATAATTCTCCTGGATATAAACATTGATGGCCTACCCTTGGGAAGTTTAATTATGAAGATGGACCTCTAGGCTAGACCAGCGGGAGCCCCACTGATGAAACTTCAATTGCCTATCCTAAGCTTGGGTCATCAATGTGTAAAGTGGCTATGCTATGATTGATGTAAAAAATAAAAATCTAACATCATATAGTACATGACAACCTTTTTCTAGCAAAGCTAGAACCAGCCCTGTACTTCATGATGGAACCAGAGATCTCCCCATTCATTGCTCCAATCGTTCTGCTAGATTTATTTCTTGCTGGAAGCTCAAGGGGCGTGTCCTCTCTCAGGCTTGCCCTTTCTACTGTAGATGTTTTCTTGTAACTGCTACAGTTTCTAACAGAAGATATGGCTGATGGCAGTTGAAGATTTAAACTGAGCACATGCGAGCACTTCAATGAGGTGGACGGAGAAAAAATTAAAAGAACAAACAGCAGATGGTGCTATACTGATACAAACCGGATTCCAAAAAAGTTGGGACACTATACAAATCGTGAATAAAAACTCAATGCAATGATGTGGAGGTGCCAACTTCTCATATTTTATTCAGAATAGAACATAAATCACGGAACAAAAGTTTAAACTGAGAAAATGTACCATTTTAAGGGAAAAATATGTTGAATCAGAATTTCATGGTGTCAACAAATCCCAAAAAAGTTGGGACAAGGCCATTTTCACCACTGTGTGGCATCTCCCCTTCTTCTTACAACACTCAACAGACGCCTGGGGACCGAGGAGACCAGTTTCTCAAGTTTAGAAATAGGAATGCTCTCCCATTCTTGTCTAATACAGGCCTCTAACTGTTCAATCGTCTTGGGCCTTCTTTGTTGCACCTTCCTCTTTATGATGCGCCAAATGTTCTCTACAGGTGAAAGATCTGGACTGCAGACTGGCCATTTCAGTACTCGGATCCTTCTCCTACGCAGCCATGATGTTGTGATTGATGCAGAATGTGGTCTGGCATTATCTTGTTGAAAAATGCAGGGTCTTCCCTGAAAGAGATGACGTCTGGATGGGAGCATATGTTGTTCTAGAACCTGAATATATTTTTCTGCATTGATGGTGCCTTTCCAGACATGCAAGCTGCCCATGCCACACGCACTCATGCAACCCCTATACCATCTGACATGCAGGTTTCTGAACTGAGCGTTGATAACAACTTGGGTTGTCCTTGTCCTCTTTGGTCCGGATGACATGGCGTCCCAGATTTCCAAAATTTCGTCTGACCACAGAACAGTCTTCCATTTTGCCACACTCCATTTTAAATGATCCCTGGCCCAGTGAAAACGCCTGAGCTTGTGGATCTTGCTTAGAAATGACTTCTTCTTTGCACTGTAGAGTTTCAGCTGGCAACGGCGGATGGCACGGTGGATTGTGTTCACTGACAATGATTTCTGGAAGTATTCCTGAGCCCATTCTGTGATTTCCTTTACAGTAGCATTCCTGTTTGTGGTGCAGTGTCGTTTAAGGGCCCCGAGATCACGGGACCCTTAGGCTCAGAGATTGTTCCAGATTCTCTGAATCTTCGGATGATGTTATGCACAGTTGATGATGATAGATGCAAAGTCTTTGCAATTTTTCGCTGGGTAACACTTTTCTGATATTGCTCCACTATCTTTCTGCACAACATTGTGGGAATTGGTGATCCTCTACCCATCTTGGCTTTTGAGAGACACTGCCACTCTGAGAAGCTCTTTTTATACCCAATCATGTTGCCAATTGACCTAATTAGTGTTAATTGGTCTTCCAGCTCTTCGTTATGCTCAAATTTACTTTTTCCAGCCTCTTATTGCTACTTGTCCCAACTTTTTGGGGATTTGTTGACACCGTGAAATTTTGAATCAACGTATTTTTCCTTTAAAAGGATACATTTACTCGGATTAAACGTTTGATCTGTCATCTACGTTCTATTACAAATAAAATATTGACATTTGCCATCTCCACATCATTGCATTCAGTTTTTATTCACAATTTGTTTAGTGTCCCAACTTTTTTGGAATCCGGTTTGTATATTTAATTGAATAGCTCAGTATCTATTCAAAATATTTTATTCTGTTCAATTACAAAGTATTCAGAGCCAGGTGCTGGCTTAAAAAAATGTAGAATATTTTTTGTGCACAACCCCTTTAAGTCTTGAAGAAGCTCTGTAACACATATTATACATTTTCTTTATATAGGTGTACTAAACCAAGTATTTTCATTGCGAAGTTGTGTTTGAGTTGTATTCTGTATATGAATGAAATAGTTATGATGGCTCAGGTAAGATTCTCATGCTGGTAACTCTAGTGAACTTATCCTCTGCAGCAGAGGTGACTCTTGATCTTCTTTTCCTGGGGCGGTCCTTTTGAAAGCCAGTTTCATGATAGTGTTTGATGTTTTTTATGACTGCACTTGAAGATAACTTCAATTCTGGAAACTTTCAGAATCCATTTTTAAAGTAATGATGGACTGTTGTTTCTCTTTATTCAGTTTACAGGGTACCAGGGCCCAAGAACCTTTAGCTATACCCCTGGTATAGACAAAAATGGGATAGTCTTCCATAGGGTCCTATTTTTAATAAACATATACACTGTGCAGTATACATTTTTTTACTGTATTGCTTTCTGTGGAATGGCATAGTCTACTATCATATGCTATTCCATACCCTTGTGCTATAGAGACACTTTTTTGGCTTCTGGTCAGGATACTGTTAGACCCCTTTCACACAGGCGAGTATTCTGCGTGGGTGCAATACGTGAGTTGAACGCATCGCACCCGCACTGAATCCTGACCCATTAATTTAAAAAAATAAAAAATAAATTGTATTAATTATATTAAGTTTGAATTTATTTTGTGTATATGGTTTGTATACTAATAAAGATGTTAAAAAAAACTCACCTTATCATATGCTCTCAGTGGCGAGCCAAATTTAGAGTAGGTTCCCACTCGAGGAGGCAACCTTGTCGTGGTGAGTGGGCTTATACTTTTTGATCAAAATGTGTACTAATTAGTGTTGGGCGAGCATGCTCGGCCGAACACTAATTTTACTCGAGCATCGCGATGCTCAGCACATCGCTGTGTTCGGCCGAATACCACGCGTGCTCGAGTGCGATGCTCAAGGTTTCTCCCCGCACGTTTGTTGGCTGCTACGCAGCCAATAAACGGGCAGGTAAGTGTTGCAATTCACTGTAATGCCATCAGGGAGAGCTGGAGAGCAGAAGGGAAAGATAGTGTAGGGAATGAAATAGGAATATTTTAGTTTTTATATGTCACAGCCACTATCTCTGGCTGTGACCTTCCGTCCTTGCTCGTTCGGCGCTCCTCGCTGAAGTTTCGTTTCTGTGTGATTTGTGGTTCTGTATGGGTTAACTCCCCTGTGTTCCTATTGGGAGTTAATCCTCTCTGTCTGCTCCATGGGTGTGGCCTCTCTGCTGTACCCATGGAACCTGTATATAAGGCTGAGGTTTCCTCAGTTCTGTGTCAGCTCTCCTGGTGTGTGTTGTCTTGTCCTGCTCCTGTTTGTACTCACTCTCCCATGCTGCTGACCCATGGGATCCGTGTCTGTCTGTGCTCTGTGGGTTTCCTACTTGTTGACTCCCGTCCTCTTTGACGTCCTCTTTCCTGTGTTTCTGTTATCTGTTCTGCCAGTTATGTTTGTTATGTTATATGTCTCTGTTCAGCAAGCCCTTGCTGCACCTTTCTTTGCAGCAGAGTGCAATGCGCAAGGCCATGCAGTTTACTACTGGTGGAGCAAGTCCTTCTATGCTCATTGTCACTCCTGTTTCCTTGCTATGTACTCCTGCTTGTGTTATTAGTTGCCCTGTTTGTATTTGCCTGTCTGTTATGTATGCCTATGTGCCGTCGGTACCTTCTGGTACCTGTTGTCCATTCGTTCCTGCTGTCACTGTCTAGTTCACGCTCCAGAGTGGACCCTGGCAACTTCCTGCTGCAAAGTCTAACCCTACCATCTGGGGCCCTAGTGAATACCAGGAGTTGCTTAGTCACGCCGCTCTGGAGTATTACTAGACAGTGGCGCAGTGGGGGTTTTCTCCCACTGTGCTGACGGTACATAGAGCTCATGTTTTGTCTGTGCTGCCTTCCCTGGTTTTTGTTTGTGCAATAAACTCTTGTGTGTCTGTACCTGATTTCCGTTTGTTTATTGCTTGACGACGCGGTGGTCTCTCCTGGGATCTCCTACTCGTGACATTCTGTATTTCCCTCTTTATGCTGCCTTTAGGTATCGGATATGGTTGCCTTGGTGTACTGGCTGCGGTGTTTTCCGTGTATGCTGGTTACCAGGGGCGACGTCCGGTGTAGCCTTTTAGCTTGCAGTTCTGCCTACGGCCGTGTTTTCCTTTATCAGCGCAGGTATCTGCTTCTGGTCCTGGCCTCCGGTAGGGGGTGTCAGCATGTCTGACCAATCAGTTCTTGGCAGACATGCCATTCTCAGGAGGGAGAGTGGAGGGGGAGGTATTAGCACACTGCAGTTCACCATGACTTTTGTGGCCGTGTAGGCTGGCTGCATTCCTCTTGGCGTACTGGCTGCGTTTTCCGTGTAGGCTGGTTGCTAGGGGCTGCGTGCTGGCTGCGGTTGTCTTATGTGTTCTGCTTGTGTACCTCTGTACCCCTTTGATTCCGATTTTCTTTGTATTCCTGTCTGGTTCCTGTTCCTGGTCCCAATCCTCCGGAAGGGGGTGTCTGCATTTCTGGCCAATCAGTTCTTGGCAGACATGTCATTCTCCGGAGGGAGAGTGGAGGGGGAGGTAACTTCTTGGTGCGGTTCACTTGACGTGTATGCCGTGTTGGCTGGCTATCTTCCCCTGGCGTACTGGCTGCAGACCCTCCGTGTAGGCTGTTTTTCAAGGGTTGTCTGGTTGCGGTCGTCTTGTGTGTTCCTGCCCTTGTACCTCGTCACCCCTTTGATTTCTGTCCCCTTGCCTGGTTCTGTTTGGGTTGTTGCCCCACTTCTTCCCCTTTCTGTTTGGGAGGAGGGGGGGGGCTTTGAGGGGAGGGAGTGTCACAGCCACTATCTCTGGCTGTGACCTTCTGTCCTTGCTCGTTCGGCGCTCCTCGCTGAAGTTTCGTTTCTGTGTGATTTGTGGTTCTGTATGGGTTAACTCCCCTGTGTTCCTATTAGGAGTTAATCCTCTCTGTCTGCTCCATGGGTGTGGCCTCTCTGCTGCACCCATGGAACCTGTATATAAGGCTGAGGTTTCCTCAGTTCTGTGTCAGCTCTCCTGGTGTGTGTTGTCTTGTCCTGCTCCTGTTTGTACTCACTCTCCCATGCTGCTGACCCATGGGATCCGTGTCTGTCTGTGCTCTGTGGGTTTCCTACTTGTTGACTCCCGTCCTCTTTGACGTCCTCTTTTCTGTGTTTCTGTTATCTGTTCTGCCAGTTATGTTTGTTATGTTATATGTCTCTGTTCAGCAAGCCCTTGCTGCACCTTTCTTTGCAGCAGAGTGCAATGCGCAAGGCCATGCAGTTTACTACTGTTGGAGCAAGTCCTTCTATGCTCATTGTCACTCCTGTTTCCTTGCTATGTACTCCTGCTTGTGTTATTAGTTGCCCTGTTTGTATTTGCCTGTCTGTTATGTATGCCTATGTGCCGTCGGTACCTTCTGGTACCTGTTGTCCATTCGTTCCTGCTGTCACTGTCTAGTTCACGCTCTAGAGTGGACCCTGGCAACTTCCTGCTGCAAAGTCTAACCCTACCATCTGGGGCCCTAGTGAATACCAGGAGTTGCTTAGTAACGCCCCTCTGGAGTATTACTAGACAGTGGCGCAGTGGGGGTTTTCTCCCACTGTGCTGATGGTACATAGAGCTCATGTTTTGTCTGTGCTGCCTTCCCTGGTTTTTGTTTGTGCAATAAACTCTTGTGTGTCTGTACCTGATTTCCGTTTGTTTATTGCTTGACGACGCGGTGGTCTCTCCTGGGATCTCCTACTCGTGGCATTATACTTGTTATAGACCCAAAAGTCCTTTTAAGGACTATTGTTGTGTGTAGCGGCAATATATATTTTTAGCGCAACCTGCAGTAAATTGCTAAAACTTGTTAGAGACCCAAAAGTCCTTTTAATGACTATAGTTGTATCTGGCAGCAATATATATTTATGCAATTGTTTGGCCACTGCAGACAGTGACATTATCTGCGCTACATCTCCTGTCTAATGTGTGCGCAGCCTAAAAGTATCTGTGACATCCAGTGTACTTTTTCCGTAAACAGTGTTTGCTGCGGACAGTTACATTACCTGCTCTACATCTCCTGTATAACGTTTGCGTATCTGAAATATCAGTGGCATTCATTCAGTGTAATTTTTTATTAGGCAGTGGTGACAGCGACATTACTTGCGCTATACCTCCTGTTTAACGTGTGCGCATCCTAAATATCAGTGACATTCTGTGTACTTTATTTGTGCATACACTTACAAAACCTGTGCTACTGTAAGTGTGATATACTTGCAAGCATACATACTATTTAATATGCGCAAAGCGAGCAGTAAGGGCCGGGGAAGTGCCCGTGCTGCTGATGGTGCACGCAGAGGCCGTGGCCCTGGGCGCGGTGAAACTGTGCCTGCTGCCAGAGCACAATAAACACATATACACATACAGTCAGGTCCATAAATATTGGGACATCAACATAATTCTAAAAATTTTAGGCTCTATACACCACCACAATGGATGTGAAAAGAAACGAACAAGATGTGCTTTAACTGCAGACTGTCAGCTTTAATTTGAGGGTATTTACATCCAAATCAGGTGAACGGTGTAGGAATTACAACAGTTTGTATATGTGCCTCCCACTTGTTCAGGGACCAAAAGTAATGGGACATAATAATAATAATCATAAATCAAACTTTCACTTTTTAATACTTGGTTGCAAATCCTTTGCAGTCAATTACAGCCTGACGTCTGGAACACATAGACATCACCAGGCGATGGGTTTTATCCCTGGTGATACTCTGCCAGGCCTCTACTGCAACTGTCTTCAGTTTTTGCTTGTTCTTGGGGCATTTTCCCTTCAGTTTTGTCTTCAGCAAGGGAAATGCATGCTCAATCGCATTCAGGTCAGGTGATTGACTTGGACATTGCATAACATTCAACTTCTTTCCCTTAAAAAACTCTTTGGTTGCTTTTGCAATATGCTTTGGGTCATTGTCCATCTGCACTGTGAAGCGCCGTCCAATGAGTTCTGAAGCATTTGGCTGAATATGAGCAGATAATATTGCCCAAAAAACTTCAGAATTCATCCTGCTGCTTTTGTCAGCAGTCACATCATCAATAAATACAAAAGAACCAGTTCCATTGGCAGCCATACATGCCCACGCCATGACACCACCACCACCATGCTTCACTGATGAGGTGGTATGCTTAGGATCATGAGCAGTTCCTTTCCTTCTCCATACTCTTCTCTTCCCATCACTCTGGTACAAGTTGATCTTGGTCTCATCTGTCCATAGGATGTTGTTCCAGAACTGTGAAGGTTTTTTTAGATGTCGTTTGGCAAACTCTAATCTGGCCTTCCTGTTTTTGAGGCTCACCAATGGTTTACATCTTGTGGTGAACCCTCTGTATTCACTCTGGTGAAGTTTTCTCTTGATTGTTGACTTTGACACACATACACCTACCTCCTGGAGAGTGTTCTAGATCTGGCCAACTGTTGCAAAGGTTGTTTTCTTCACCAGGGAAAGAATTCTTCGGTCATCCACCACAGTTTTTTTCCGTGGTCTTCCGGGTCTTTTTGTGTTGCTGAGCTCACCGATGCGTTCCTTCATTTTAAGAATGTTCCAAACAGTTGTTTTGGCCACGCCTAATGTTTTTGCTATCTCTCTGATAGGTTTGTTTTTGTTTTTTCAGCCTAATGATGGCTTGCTTCACTGATAGTGACAGCTCTTTGGATCTCATCTTGAGAGTTGACAGCAACAGATTCCAAATGCAAATAGCACACTTGAAATAAACTCTGGACATTTTATCTGCTCATTGTAATTGGGATAATGAGGGAATAACACACACCTGGCCATGGAACAGCTGAGAAGCCAATTGTCCCATTACTTTTGGTCCCTTAACAAGTGGGAGGCACACATGCAAACTGTTGTAATTCCTACACTGTTCACCTGATTTGGATGTAAATACCCTCAAATTAAAGCTGACAGTCTGCAGTTAAAGCACATCTTGTTCATTTCATTTCAAATCCATTGTGGTGGTGTATAGAGCCAAAAATTTTAGAATTGTGTCGATGTCCTAATGTTTATGGACCTGCCTGTATATCCACGATACCTAGCTTCGTTTCCAAGTTTGCAGGGCGGTGCAGGACACCACTCTCGAAGTCAGACCAGTGCGACGAGGTGGTTGGTTGGATTGCAGCAGATAATGCTTCCAGTCGGTTAAGCACCACGCTGTCTTCCACAAAGTCTAGTCTCAGTAGCCAAGAGTCTGGTCAACTGAATCCGTACCCTGATACTCCTTCCACCCACCATGGAGAGTCTTGGCAAACAAGTGATCCCACACTCGGATATTCAGAGGAGCTGTTTTCATCTCCATTCCTTAATTTGGGCCTCTCACCAAGCCCGCTTGAAGATGGACATGAGGAGATCTTGTGCCCTGATTCGCAAACTCTGGAGAATCCACAGTCAGAAGATGACAGTGGGGAACGGCAATTAGTGTTTCACGAGGTGGATGATGATGAGACACAGTTGCCAATAAGTCAAACCGCAATTAGTGTCTCAAGAGGTTGATGATGAGGATGAGACACAGTTGTCAATAACTGAGGTTGTTGTTAGATCAATAAGTCAGGAGGATGACCAGAGTGAGGAAGTGGAAGAGGAGGTGCTGGACGATGAAGTCACTGACCCAACCTGGGAAGCAGTACAGAGGGATCCGCAGCACCGCAACAGGCTAGAAGAGGCAGTGGGGTGGCAAAAGGGAGAAGGCAGGCCACACCAAACAGGCCCGCAACTGTTCCCCGGAGCACCCCCTTGCAGCAATCACCCTTGCCAAGGGGTAGGTGTTCCGCAGTCTGGCGCTTTTTTGAGGAAATCGCGGACAATGAAAGAATAGTCATTTGCAACCTGTGCCGTACCAAAATGAGCAGGGGCGTGAACACTAGCAACCTCACCAGCATGAACCGCCACATGGCATCAAAGCATCCTAATAGGTGGGCCGAACACCTGGGTCCACAATCAGTGTCTGCGGGTCACACCACTGCCTCCTCTTCCCCTGTTTTACGTGCTGGCCAATCCCCTGTCCAAGGCGCAGGGCCGGATGCCTTTCGCCATGCACCTGGACCTTCGCAAGCATCATCAGCTAGCACATCCACTTCTGTGTCCCAGCATACAGATGTCCATGCCCCAGGCCTTTGAAGCGAAAGCGCAAATACCCCGCCACCCACTCACAAAACATAGCACTAAATGCGCACCTTTCCAAATTGCTGCCCCTGGAAATGTTGCCATTTAGGCTTGTTGACACTGAGGCTTTCCGCAGCCTGATGGCGGCGGCTGTCCCGCGGTACTCTGTCCTCAGCCGTCAATATTTTTCATGGTGTGCAGTCCCAGCCTTATACCAGCATGTGTCCCGTAACATCAGCCGTGCCCTGACCAATGCAGTTATTAGGAAGGTCCATATAACGACTGACACATGGACAAATGCTTTTGGCCTGGGATGCTACATTTCCCTGACGGAACACTGCGTGAACGTTGTGGAGGCCAGGAGCGAGTCGTACACTGGGATGGCTAAGGTGCTACCGACGCCAAGGATTATGGGCTCTACTTCCATCAGGGTTTCCGCCGCCACCTACATTAGTGACTGCAACCCCCCTTCTCCTCCTCCGCCTCCTCCTCCACTTCCACTTCTGAATTATCATCTTGCAGCACCAGTCAGCCATCAGTCAGTAGCTGGAAGCAGTGCAGCACTGCAGTGGGGAAGCGGCCGCAGGCCGTGCTTAAACTGATCTGCTTAGGTGACAAATAGCACACTGCCGCAGAGCTGTGGCAGGGGATAAGGGACCAGACTGAGCTGTGGCTCTCACCACTCAACCTACAACCAGGCATGGTTGTATCTGATAATGGCCGTAGCTTGGTGGCGGCTTTAGAATTCCTACTAAACCAAGTTCTAAAAGGTCTAAAAATGAGGTTTGTAGTTAAAAAAAAAACTAGACCGATTTCATTAGATATTTTATTCAAAATTTTCAAATGCTTACCGATAATTTGTTCTTCTATTTACGAAGCTCAGCTCTTCAGAATGCTATTCATAACGGCTTTATTTGCTGCCCTCCGCATTAGTGAGTTAGCTGCTGTAAAAATTAAAAAAAAGAACCTATTCGAATTTCTGACACAATTCTACATACATTTCAGTTAAAATTTTTCATTAAATGGTCAAAAACAGACCAATTTAACAAAGGTCACTGGATAGTTTTAAATTGCCGTGAAGACTTATTAATTGGTCCAGTATTTAATATGCATAAATGTATAAATCTCAGACCAAAAATTCAGGGTTCTTTATTTATTTGTTTAGATCTTTCCCCAGTCACAAAATTCCAATTCAATTATATTCTTAACAAATGGATAAACCATTTAGGATATGATAACATGAAATTTTCTTCCCCTTCATTCCGAATAGGAGCGGCCACTTTAGCTGCCCAACTCAACCTAGATGAAAGTTTAATAAAGAACATTGGTAGATGGAAATCTAATAGATTCAAAATATATGTGAGACCTCAATTAATTTTAGCTTAGTACTCTTTATTTTTTAAGAATAACCCGTACAATATGGATTGTTGGATACGGCATTGTTGTCAAAGAAAAAAAACGAGCAGCAGAACGTAACTATACATCCACATTAGGTCTGGATAGCAGGATTAACATTCAATGGAATGGAAAATTGGACTTTAATATATGAATGTAAAAACATGTCCGATAAGTTTCCTTACCCTGATTTGTTGTTAATACATATAGGCGAAAACGACATAGGAAGTATTAATTCTTTAGATTTGATTTCAGAATTTAAACTAATTTGGAGGAATTTAAGTTTGGCTTTCCAAAAAACATTGATTACCTTTAGAAAAAAGTAAATAAACAATTACAAAAAATATTCTGTGACTTTGAAGTAAATACATATAGACATAAAGAAATGGAAGGTTTTGTTAAAGGACTCTATATGGAAAATGTTATAAATATGTCCGATATTGGCAACGACATTGTGAATGTAGGATTTCAAAACATAATAGAATCAGGCCTGCGATGTTTGGGGGATGCCATGTAGAGTACATGGCCTATGGGGTAAGTTGCTCAAATAATTGAGTGGACATGTTGGACTGTTGATACAGTAAGTTATGATTAATTAGTTATTGTTAATTTGGTAAATGATGAACATCGCGGCCTATTATATTCCATAAATATATTAAAGAAATTAGTTTATTCACAATATTGTGTCTCGAGTCATTTAATTGGTAAATACGGGAACCAATGACACCATGAAAGGGACCTAACTCATTGAGTAATACAATGAAGTGAACGCATGGTGTCATGGTTCCGTTCATTGTATTGTATATGTGTTCAATAAAGTTTCCCACCTGGTGATAGGTGTCATCCATGAAGTCCAACGGCAGATTTGAAGCTGTTACCCTTATCTTCACCTCCATTGGATGGCAGCCTAACGGACAAGGCGGGGGAGACCTATAAAAGAAACAAACAGTTAATGCGCATTCTCGGCGCAGACAAGCATCTTTCTATCCCCCCCGCCCTACATGCATTCCGTCGCGATGTTCATTTTGGGGTAATTCGCTCAAATAATTGAGTGGACATGTTGGACTGTTAATACAGTAAGTTATAATTAATTGGTTATTGTTAATTTGGTAAATGATGAACATCGCAGCCTATTATATTCCATAAATAAATTAAATAAATTAGTTTATTCCCAAAATTGTGTCTCGAGTCATTTAATTGGTAAATACTGGAACCTATGGCACCATGTATTACTGGGGCAATACATTGTTGCTGCACTGTGGTAATTGGTTTTATTGTGGCAGTCTTTTGTGCTGCACTGTGGTATTTGGTTTTGCTGGGACAGTAAATTGTGCTACACAGTGGTATTTTGTTCTGCTGGGGTTGGATATTGTGCTACACAGTGGTATTTTGTTCTGCTGGGGCTGGATAATCTGCTACACAGTGGTATTTTGTTCTGCTGGGGCTGGATATTGTGCTGCACTGTTGTATTTTGTTCTGCTGAGGCTGGATATTGTGCTACACAGTGGTATTTTGTTTTGCTGGGGCTGGAAATTGTGCTGCACAGTGGTATTTGGTTCTGCTGCACAACCAAATGCCAAAGTGTAGCACAATATATTGCCCCCTATGGTATTGCTGTCCCTGCCCACTTGAGATGACCTCACATACTCATTTTGACCCCACCTTCCGTCAGTCTGGGCCCAGTTAGAACATGGTGTTGCTTTTAGTTTTCTTCAAGGACCACTTTAAGTTCTCATTATGCCCCTGTTTGCATGAGTTCTGCAAGGAAGAAGACACAGCTGCAGTTCTGGCTAATAGAAGGCGTTGTGATCCCTTCTACAATGTACATTGTGTACTCAGAGGCGTAACTTGAAACTCCTGCACCCCAATGAATAATCTACAACGGGACTCTCCAGCTGGTAGGCCCCTCAGACTCCAAGGCCCAGGTGCAACTGTTCTCTCTGCACCCCTTCTGGCCACGATTCTGCTTTACCTTTCTTAACCGCCTCACGTCCGCCCATAGGATATAAACGTCCTATGGGTGGACGTCTATTTCTGACAGCATGTTTTAAAACGTCCTGTCAGAAATAGCAGCTGCACGCTAATCGTGCAGCTGCTGATCGGGTTGCCCGCTGTCAGTGACAGCAGGGCAACCCAGAGAGGAGGCAGGGACAGTGCCCAGGTGTCCCTGCCTTCCGGATCGCTGCAGACACAGCGCTCACCGAGCGCTGTGTCTGCAGAGCAGGAAGCGCTGTGCGCTTCCTGTTCCGGCCCGGCGGTCATGTGACCGCCGTGACCGGAGTGTGCAGGAGCTGTGTGAGGTCTCTCAGAGACCTCGATCAGCCCTGCACTGAGGCTGTACAGCGCAGGATTGCTGCTGTACAGCCTCTATAGGGGTGCATTTGTCCTGTAACTGGGGCTACTATGTCAGCCCCAGTTACAGGAGAAATCAACAGTGTAAAAAAAAATAAAAAGTGAAGTAAATGTCCCCCAGAGGTCTTGTATGACCTTATGGGGGACGAAAAGTGTAAAATAAAATAAAAATAAAATAAAGGGTTGAAAAAATAAAATAAAAAAAAGTTTCACATGTAAAAAAAAAAAAAATCCCAAGTAAGGAATACAAAAAAAAAATTTAAAATAGAAAAAATAAAATAAAATAGACATATTTAGTATTGCCTCGTCCGTAAAAACCAGCTCTATAAAAATATCACATGACCTAACCCCTCGGGTGAACACCGTAAAAAATAAATTAAAAAAACTGTGTCAAAACAAGCAATTTTTGTCACCTTGCATCACAAAAGGTGCAACACCAAGTGATCAAAAACGCGTATGTCCCACAAAATGGTACCAATAAAACCGTCACCTCATTCCGCAAAAAATGAGCCCCTACATAAGAAAATCTCTCAAAAAATAAAAAAACTATAGCTCTTAGAACATGGAGACACTAAAACATCATTTTTTTGGTTTCAAAAATGCTATTATTGTGTTAAAGTGAAACAAATAAAAAAAAGTATACATATTAGGTATTGCCGCGTCCGTAAAAACCAGCTCTATAAAAATATCACATGACCTAACCACTCGGGTGAACACCGTAAAAAAAAAAAAAACGGTGTCAAAACAAGCAATTTTTGTCACCTTGCATCACAAAAGGTGCAACACCAAGTGATCAAAAACGCGTATGTCCCACAAAATGGTACCAATAAAACCGTCACCTCATCCCGCAAAAAATGAGCCCCTACATAAGAAAATCTCTCAAAAAATAAAAAAACTATAGCTCTTAGAACATGGAGACACTAAAACATCATTTTTTTGGTTTCAAAAATGCTATTATTGTGTTAAAGTGAAACAAATAAAAAAAAGTATACATATTAGGTATTGCCGCGTCCGTAAAAACCAGCTCTATAAAAATATCACATGACCTAACCCCTCGGGTGAACACCGTAAAAAAAAAAAAACGGTGTCAAAACAAGCAATTTTTGTCACCTTGCATCACAAAAGGTGCAACACCAAGTGATCAAAAACGCGTATGTCCCACAAAATGGTACCAATAAAACCGTCACCTCATCCCGCAAAAAATGAGCCCCTACATAAGAAAATCTCTCAAAAAATAAAAAAAACTATAGCTCTTAGAACATGGAGACACTAAAACATCATTTTTTTGGTTTCAAAAATGCTATTATTGTGAAAGTGAAACAAATAAAAAAAGTATACATATTAGGTATTGCCGCATCCGTAAAAACCAGCTCTATAAAAATATCACATGACCTAACCCCTCGGGTGAACACCGTAAAAAAAAAAAAAAAAAAAACGGTGTCAAAACAAGCAATTTTTGTCACCTTGCATCACAAAAGGTGCAACACCAAGTGATCAAAAACGCGTATGTCCCACAAAATGGTACCAATAAAACCGTCACCTCATCCCGCAAAAAATGAGCCCCTACATAAGAAAATCTCTCAAAAAATAAAAAAACTATAGCTCTCAGAACATGGACACATTAAAACATAATTTTTTGGTTTCAAAAATGCTATTATTGTGTAAAACTTTAATAAATGAGAAAAAGTATACATATTAGGTATCGCCACGTCCGTAACAATCTGCTCTATAAAAATGTCACTTGACTGAACCCCTCAGGTGAACGCTGTAAAAATAAATAAATAGAAACTGTGCTAAAACAACCAATTTTTTGGTCACCTTGCCCCATAAAGTGTTATAATGAATGATCAAAAAATCATATGTACCCAAAAATAGTACTAATAAAACTGGCACCTTATCCCCTAGTTTCCAAAATGGGGTCACTTCTTGGGAGTTTCTACTGTAAGGGTGCATCAGGGGGCTTCAAATGGGACATGGCATCTAAAAACCATGTGGAGTTCCTTTCCTTCTGCGCCCTGCCGTGTGCCCATACAGCAGTTTACGACCACATGTGGGGTGTTTCTGTAAACCGCAGAATCTGGGTAATAAATATTGAGTTTTGTTTGGCTGTTAACCATCGATGTGTTAAAGAAAAAAATTGATTCAAATTGAAAATCTGCCCAAAAAGTGAAATTTAAAAATTTGATCTCCATTTTCATTTAATTCTTGTGGAACGCCTAAAGGGTTAACAAAGTTTGTAAAATCGGTTTTGATTACCTTGAGGGGTGTAGTTTCTACAATGGGGTCATTTATGGGGGTATCCACTATGTAGGCCCCACAAAGTGACTTCAGACCTGAACTGGTCCTTATAAAGTGGGTTTTGGCAATTTTCTTAAAAATTCGAAGAATTGCTTCTAAACTTCTAAGCCTTCTAACGTCCTAAAAAAATAAAATGACATTTCCAAAATGATGCCAACATAAAGTAGACATATGGGGAATGTTAAATAATAAATATTTTATGAGGTATCACTTTCTGTTTTAAAAGCAGAGAAATTGAAATTTAGAAAATTGCGAATTTTTCAAATTTTTGGGTAAATTTGGGATTTTTTCATAAATAAAGGTGAAATATTTTGACTCAAATTTATGACTATCATGAAGTACAATGTGTCACGAGAAAACAATCTCTGAATGACTTGGATAAATAAAGGGGTTCCAAAGTTATTACCACATAAAGTGAGATATGTCAGTTTTGCTAAATTTGGCCTGGTCAGGAAGGGGGCAAAGGGCCCAGATGGGAAGTGGTTAAAATAGTTTTTCCAGCTAGTAAAAAACGGTAAGCTTTTATTTACTGAAGAGGGCATCTGTAAAGTTTTAAGGTGGAGTTAAAAGCAATGCATGATAATAGCTTTGAGGATGTTTTTAACCAGCTTTAAGTAGGGGATACTTGGATTACAAATGATGTACAGGAAATGAAGTGTAAATTCACATTTGTGGGACCACATGAATGTAGTGCCCATAAAAATTTTAAAACCTCTTGAACTTTACATATAAAAAGGGTATATCTTTAAAAAAAAAAATTGATAATAGAAAATGTTAAATGCATTTTAGAATTCTAGCTATCCATTTCAGCCTATAAAAATTAAGGAGCAGAGTGGAATTTAACCCCTTAGTGACCACCCATACGTGTTTTTACGGCGGTCACTAAGGGGCCTTAGGCTGGGCCGCCGTGTTTGTACGGCGGCCCAGTTTAAGCGCTGCACGGCTCCCCCGTGCAGCGGGGAGCGCGGACCTGGCTCTCACATGAGAGCCGGGTCCCTGCTCTAACAGCCCGGACCGGCAGGAGTGCCGATCCGGGCTGTTTAACCCTTTACATGCCGGGCGCAATGGCGCCCGCTGCATGTAAAGTGGTGACAGAGGGAGCGGACTCCCTCTGTCTCCCATCAGCACCCCGAAAATGCGATCGCTGGGTGCTGATGTGCTGGGAAGCTTACCTTGCTTCCGATCAGGGCCCCGAACCTGTCTTCCGTTACCTCCAACAGGCTGTGCCTCTCTGGTGCAGCCTGCTGGTCAATGTATGAATAGCATTGCTATTGAAATGCAATGCATTATAGAGATAATGCATTACATTTTAAAAGCAATCAAAATACTGTATATTATAGCCCCCTTGTGGGACTATTAAGTAGTAAAAAAAATAGAAAAAAAATACACATTTATTAAATAAAAAAAATTCCATAAAATAAAAAATATGCTTTTTTTTCCATTGAAAATACGCTTTTCAATGAAAAAAATTGCAAAAAGAAAATATCCTCCATATGTTTGGTATTGCCGCGTCCGTAACGACCGGGACTACATAAATATTACATAAATTATCCCCTATGGTGAACGCTGTAAAAAATAAAAAATAAAAAAAGACAGAATTTTGAATTTATTCTTAGTTTCCACCGAAAAAAAACGTAATAACAAGCGATCAAAAAGCGGCATTTACTCCAAAATCATACCAATGAAAAATACAAGTCGTCTTTCAAAAATCAAGCCCTCACACAATTCCATATATAAAAAAAAAAAAAAGTTATGGGTCTTGTGAAGTGGCAATGCAAAATAATTTTTTTGGTTAATAAAAGGTGTTTTATTGCAAAAAAAGTAGTAAAACGTAAACAAAATTATAAGTATTTAGTATCACTGTAATCGTACTGACCCAGAGAATAAAGATATTATGTTATTTGTACCGAAAAATGAACGCCAAAAATGTATAATGTAAAAACACAGTGGCAGTATTGCTATTTATCCCCATCTCCCTCCGAGAAAGAGTTAATAAAAGTTAATCAGAAAGTTATGTGTACCCCAAAATGGCGCCATTAAAAACTACAACTTGTCCCGTAAAAAACAAGCCCTCATAAAGCTATATAGATGAAAAAATAAAAAAGTTATAGCTCTTGGAACAAGACCATAAAAAAAGGAAGAAAAACGCTTGGTCATAAAGGCCCAAACAGGCTTGGTCACTAAGGGGTTAACCCCTTCCTGAAAAAAAAACTTTGTATCGTCATATTCTGACCCCCATAACATTTTATAGTTAGGTCTATTGAGTGATGTGAGGGCTAATTTTTTGAACGGCAATTGCTACTTTTGATTGAAACCAATTTGTATTGTGTATAAAGTTTCGATCACTTTTTATAAAAATTTTTGGATGTGTTAGGCGACAAAAAAGCAGCAATTTGACCATTTAGATTTTTTTTCCCTTATGCTGGGATAAATCTTTTCCACTACACAGGGGCATTATACTACAAGGGGACTATAGGTAGGAGAGAGAGAGAGCATTGTATATATTACCACTGGGGAGGGGGGGGGGCATTATACTACAGGGGGACTACAGGGAGGAGAGCATTTTATATACTACCAGTACAGAGAGAGGAGGGAGCATTATATAACAGGGGGCATTACAGGGAGGAGAGTATTATATATAATACAGAAGGACTACAAGGGGGAGAATTATATATATTATCACTACAGGGGGGCTTTATATTACAGGGGGACTACAGGAGGGGAGAGCATTATATATACTGCCAGTGCAGGGAGGCACTATACTATGGGGAGACTACAGGATGGAGAGAGCATTATATGCTATGCATTCAGAAATTCTTCAGACCCTTTCATTTTTTTCACATTTAATTATGTTGCAGCCTTGTGCTACAATAAAAAAAAAATCTAGTTTTTCCCCATCAGTGTGCAATCAATATCCCATAATGCCAAAGTAAAAACAGAAGGTTAGAAATCTAAGTTAATTTATTAAAAAGGAAAAAATAAAATATTGCATTGACAAGTATTCAGACACTACTTGGTACTTATTTGAAGTACCTTTGGCAGCGATTACAGCCTCCAGTCTTCTTGGGTATGATGCCACAAGGTTTGCACACCTGGATTTGAGGATTTCTGTCAATCTCCTCTGCAGATCATCTTAAGCTCTGTCAGATTGGATGGGGAGTGTCGGTAAACAGCCATTTTCAGGTCTTTCCAGAGATGTTCAATGAGGTTCAAGTCAGGGCCCTGGCTGGGCCACTCAAGGACATTCACAGAGTTGTCCCTAAGCCACTACTACATTGTGACTGTGTGATAAGGGTCATTGTTTTGTTAAAAGGTGAACCTTTGGCCCAGTCTGAGGTCCAGAGCTCTCTGGATCAATTTTTCATTAAGAATATATCTGTATTTTGCTCAATTCAGCATCCTTCAACCCTGACCAGTCTCCCTGTCCCAGCCACTGAAAAACACCCCACAGCATCATTTTTTTTGCAAACTCCTGGCAGGCTTTCATGTGTCTTTTACTGTGGAGAGGTTTCTGGCCATAAAACCCAGATTAGTGGAGTGCTGGAGTGATCGTTGCCCTTCTGGAAGTTTCTCTTATCTGCACACAGGATCTTTGAAGCTTAGCCAGAGTGACCATCAGGCTCTTGTTTACCTTTCTTACCAAGGCCCTTCTCCCCTGATTACTTAGTTTGGTGGGGAGGCTAGCTCTAACAAGAGTACTGGTTGTTCCAAATGTGGTCCATTTAAGAATTATGGATGCCACTATACAAAACAGCAGAATTTTTTTGTACCCTTCTCCAGATCTGTGCCTTCACACAATCCTGTCTCTGAGCTCTACAGGCTATAGAGAACTGGATGGTATATTGACCCATGGAAAGGCTGCCCTGATGTAAATGTAAAGGAGGGAGGAGGCTGCTTAAGGAGTGCTTCTGGACTCTTCAAATACCTTTTGAAAGGTTTCCAGGAAGTCTCACAGGTTATTTGTGACAGGATTATTCCTCTATTTTAACAGGTTAACCCTGGCCAGCACCTCTCCAGAAAAATTTGACATCAGAAAGACCAACTTAGACCGGCTGGTAGGGAATTGGTAGGGTAGTAGCTTAAAATGAAAAGTGCACTGGTTTATGAAACCTCTGCCTTGCTTAGGGTCACCATCATAATGTAGAGGAGAAGATAAAAGAGGACAGGATCTTCCAATGGAGCAGCCTGTGGAAGTAGTATAGATGTGGTGACAGCTGTGGGTGGTTGCAGTGCCACAATGGTAGTAGTCAATGTGTTCAGACAGGCAGAAACATTGTGCAAATAGGCTAGTATTTGCTCCTGTCTTGCATGTTGCTGAGCTAATTCTTGAAAAACCTCTGACAGGGCTATTTTGGTTGGTCCAGCGGGGTCCATGACCTCAGCTTACTGTTATGGACTGTGCCAAATAACCAGTTTGGCTTTGGGCTAAACCTAAGGGCATGTCATGCCCTGCTCTGACTATGTGCGGAGGTCGGCCAGAATAGCAGCACGTGTTTAGTTTTTTGTTTTGTTTTGGAGTCGTGCTAGATCCGCCTCCCTTCAGGTGCACTGGGTGGGGTCATTGGTTCAAATTTCACTCATTCCCAGTGTTCCGTGCGGGTTATAGAAATCAGTCTGGCCTTGGAAGCAAGGAAGGAAGGATTGTCTGTTCCAGCTCAGATAAGATAAGTTTGGTTTCTGTTTTGTTGTTTGCTGTCTAGGCTGTTTGTGTGTCGTCTGTCCCCTCCAGGTTCTGAGGGAGCAGGCTGCCCCTATTCCCCTTTCACCATCTCAGGGATTCTAGGGTATTTTCAGCCCAGGCACGAGGACACATTATTCCTACCTTCAAGGTCTGAATGTGGGCTTAGCAGTGTAGGGAGAGAAGTCAGGGATTTTCTAGGAGATGACCTTTCCCCAGCTTCTCGCCTAGAAACTTGTTTGTTGGTTTATCTGTGTATCTGAGATCCCGTCCGCCGTGACAGGGCATTAACCTGGTGATCCCCTGGAATTCACCTTTTAAGTACTGTACATTAGGGTGTTTCATTTTTCCAAAGATGTGATTTTCATATGACTTTGCTTACGCCCCGAGTCTCAGTGATGTAAATGATATATATGCCAATTTCAAGAAGATTGGATAATATTTAGGGGTTGCACACATTGATCACTTTTATTACTACTCTCACTCCTGTACCTAGGAGGTTGGTCTAAAAATGACTTCAGTTTCAGGATCCCAGGGGCTCTGCATCAAGCAAGGTGGTGCAATATATGCACTTAAAGTTGTCCTCTTCACTAAACAGTTGAATATTTTTCAACGAGAATTGAAAGGAATGAAACGGGTTGCACATTTTGTCAGCCTCATTTATGTTCGCTTTTTGCACGAGGCACTTGTAAGTTGATGGGCTCCAAAGAATGATTTGGATATGCTACAGCTTCTGAGCACTTACCCAGATGTAGACGTCAAAAAAGTGCTCTCACAGTTGCTAAGAGACATCTTTGGTATCTGTCAGAAACAAACATAGGATTGGCTTTTTTTGGACGAACTTATTACTCAGGCTGTTAAGGAAAATATGACAAAAAATTTAGAAACCAAACCTGCAAAGAAAAAGGAAATGAATTAGATTAGAGGGTAAAAAACTAGTTTTTTAAGGAAAAGACCTGAGACATTTTGTTACTAATAAAACAAAGACGTTCTTTGAATTGTTTGGGATCCATGACATGACAGAATACTGCAGTGATTCTCTAAGAAGCCATGTGAACGCTCTTAAGGTGGTCAATGATACCGCAGAAAGAGGAATTGCTCTGATAAAAAAGTTTAACGAATCTGTCAGGGACGAACAACAAAAACAATTCTTGTTGAGGGTAGTTGAGCATCACAGAAAAGTTGTCACCAAGCTAACAAAAGAAGAAGAAGAAAAGAAGAAGAAGAAAATCCCTTTATTGTCCCTCAGTGGGGAAATTTTGGCATAACAGCAGCAATCACATTCATAACAGTAGCAAAAATAAGAGTAATTAGAAATTAAAGAGTAATATACAAGAAAAACATAACACAGAATTTACTTTAAAAATTCACTACTTGGTTTTTGGGAACAGTGGTGGTTATAAATCCTAACCGCTGCTGGGAGGAAGAACCTCTGATAACGTTTCTTCATGCACATAGGATGCAGCAGTCTGTCACTGAAGGAGCTCTCCAGCTCCACAACAGCTCCGTGCATGGGGTGGAGACATTGTCTAACGGTGATGTTAATTTTGCTAGAGTTCTTCTGTCACCCACCTCCTGCACTGGATCAAGGGGACAACTTAGGATAGAGCTGGCCTTCTTAATGAGCTTATCTAATCTCTGTCTCTCAGCCACAGATAAGGGATTGCATTGTTAAAGGTTGATTAATATAACACATGTTTTGCCTATCATACTACCAATTAATCTTAGTGTCTATTTTTAATATTAGTGATTTCTAGTTTTCCCAATAAAAGTAATTAACATTGAAAAATCATATTTTTTGCCTACTTTTACAAAACTGATCAAAGTGTGCAACCTCTAAATATTATCCAATCTTCTTGAATTTGGCATATATATCTTTTACATCACTGAGACTCGGGGTGTAAGAAAAGTCAGCAAAAATTTTACATTACATTTTCTTTCCAATACAAAATGAAACACCCTACTGTACATAGATCTGGACTTTGCTGTAGGAATCCAACCAGGCCGTTACCGCCTGAAGTAGTCCCAGTGTAGTTGGTAGCTGATCCATGGAGGTCAGAGACACTGGTGCATAGCACCAAGGCATCAGACAATCACATAGTCAGGAATCAGGCCGAGGTCAGGGCAGGTGACTATAGGTCAGAACAGTAAACAACCTAAGGTCTGAATGGGAAGCAGAATATCAGAATCAGTCAACATGCAGAGGTTCCGTACATGGGCAGGGAAACTGTAAAGCACACCTTTTCTGGTTAAACTAGGAACTAGAATCTTAAAGCTCAGGCACCTTCCATAAGTGACAATATTGGCTGGGAGCAACCATGGAGCCCTAGTCAGAGGCCTGGAAGTCTTCACAGAGAAGAGCAGGCTAAGGCCTGCAGGAAGAACACAGAATGTATTAAAACACAAAAAAATTGTAATCGAATTGACTCATAGGTAACCCGTCAAACTGGGGCGTTTATTTATTAATTTTTTTCGTTTTTGTATTCTATTTTAAATGGTGGCATTAAAAAGTACAACTTGTCCTTCAAAAAATAAGCCCTTATACTACTATGTGAACGGAAAAATAAAAAAAGTTATGGCTCCAGGAAGACAGGGAAGAAAAATGAAAACAAAAAAACTTCCGGTATTCAAGGTGTTAAAGTAGAAGAGGAGAAGGATGGCTACCGGCACTGACCACCAAGTAAAACAGAGTGAGGGTTGCACAGGAGGAGGTTGCAAGGAAGTTGCTGGGGACGGCAGGGCCCCGTTAAAAAAGTTGCTGTGGAGCCCAGTCAGTTCTAGTTACGCCCCTGTGCAGAGACAAGATGCAGCTGAAATAAGCCATCATGGTGGTCTTGTTCGAATTGATAAGATGAGGAAAGAGAATTTCTACATCAGAAGAGGCATCACTGAATTTAATAGGCATGTAGTTCTGTATTACCCAGTATGTTTTGTAGCACTGTATGTAATGTCTATCAACATATGTCTTTAACAGTAGGGCTGGAAGGGAAGCATTGGATTGAGAATTTGGCATTTGGAACGGGGATGGGGGGAAGTGCCATTTCAATTTTCGTCTCAGACAGCAGTAAGGCTAGGTGCATCCCTGCTCTCCTGTTGAGGGCTTGTTTGTTTGTGGGGCAAACTGTAGTTTTTATTGCTACCTCTGGGGTTTTTTTGAATTTTTGATAATTTTTTATTACATTTTTTACCTGTCACATGGTGTTTCGGCCATGACTTTTCAGGCAGCTCACTATGACAGTGCTAGGAGCCTTCATAGGACCCCAGGCTGTCATAGTAATTGATTGGAGCCCCGTAATTTTGCCGCAGGAGCTCTGAACGGAGGACAGAGGGAGCCCTCTTACTCTATCTATACCAGGGGTGACCAAGCTTACAGACCCAAAGAGCCAAAAAAAAATAACATATGACTACCAGGAGCCACAAGCTATAGATTTACACACGAGTGACCGTATTTTTCGCTCTGCAAGATTCACCTATGTTTTAACAAGGAAAAATAAGAGAAAAAAAAAGATTTTTCATCTGATCTGAGGTCTGAGAAAAAATATGTCTTATTTTTCATTAGCAGAGAAAAAATATATTTTTCATCAGACCTCAGATTAGACTCCTAAATCAGATCCCCAGTCCTCATCTGACCTAAAATAAGATCCCCAAACCTCATCTGACCTAAAATAAGATCCCCAAACCTCATCAGACCTCCAAATCAGACCCCCAAAATAAGATCCCCAATGCTCGGATCAGACAACACAAATCAGACTCCCAGTGTCCTACTCTCAGTGCTCAGATCCCCCCCCCAATGCTCAGATCTCCCCTCAATGCTCAGATCTCCCCCCTTCTCAGATCTGACCCCCCCATGCTCAAACAAGACCCCCCATGCTCAGATCTGCCCCCATGCTCCAATCTACCACAGTGCTCAAATCTGAACCACCATGCTCAGATCAGACCCCCCCATGCTCAGATCAGACCTCCCATGCTCAGATCAGAACCCCATTGCTCAGATCAGGACCCCCCCCCCCATGCTCAGATCAGAGCAATAGGGTGGAGAGCGAGCCGGCGCCCGCCCTGACTGCTTCCCGGCTCTATAGCTAGAGCCGCACTTGAAGAAGCAAAGAGCCGCATGCGGCTCAAGAGCCACAGGTTGGCCACCCCTGATCTATACCCTCAGATGCCACGGTCCCTATTGTGTCATGGTGCATGTAAGATTTAGTAAGTTATTAATAAAAATGTAATTATTTAATTATGTATTAATTACAATGCCACTGAAGGGTCATATTTTTATAGCCATACTTTTATCACTCCTTCCATTCATTGCTTATGGATTTAAGTAGAGTTTATCTTTAGGAACAGTGAAATATGCTTTAGGATAAAACATCTGAGTCTGTTTACTTTTTCAAGATGATGATTAATTGCACAGTAATGAAGACAATCAAATCTCTTAATGATATAATAAGCATCTGTGCACAGTTAAATGAGTCAGAAAAGATGAGAAGAAGCTGACAAACAACTGACAATACTCATTACCAAAAGCCTTATTTTGTATTCTGTTCATTTGAGGTTTTTTTTTACTAGCTTTCAGTGTATACAAGGCAAGGCTACAGCTGGCTTCTACATGGTGGCAACAACACTGCCCACACCCAGCAGCCAATGGCAGCATGAATTGAAGGTAACACCTCCATTAATGTGCAAATTACTTGAATACAGTTGTTTGGTGTTTTCCTACCTAAAACCTCTATGGCATTTTTACAGGATATGCAATAAATGTCTAAACAGGTGAGAGGTCTCTTATTATTAGGAGAATATAATCGAGTGTGGTCATATGGAAGGAGATGGAATGGAGATGCGGATGCTCATATGTACATCACTCTTCATTAAAGTCTTTGGGAGTTATGAAAACCTTGCAAAGGCTCTGTTCTCCCTGAATTTGCAGTATATGTTTAAGGCATATATCGAGAAATATTTCTAAAGTATTGGGTGTAGAGATGACAGGTTTAGGTGGTGTAGGAACCGTTATAACATAATCTAAGTTAATTCGTAGACAGAATGCAAAACTGAAGCCTTTAAGAGGCATTCTGTTTAGATCCGTCATAATAGAAGTCTATGGCCAAGCATAGCGGATCCATCTGGTTTGCATTATGCAGGACTTTGGTTTCCGTCCTGCATAACTGAAACCAGACAGATCCGTTATGCTTGGCCATAGACTTCTATTATGATGGATCAAAACGTAATGCCTCTTGAAGGCTTTCGTTTTGCATTCCGTCTAGGAATTCCATTATATTCCGCTATGACGGAATCCATAACTGTAGTGTTGATCGAGCACCAAAGTGCTCGCGTGCTCTGGCTGAACACATCGGGATGCTCGGGTGCTCTACCGAACACCTGAGTATAATGGAAGTCAATGGGAGAAGCCAAGCATTAAACCAGGCACTCCCTGCTCTGAAGAGGGGAGGGTGCCTGGTTCATAGGAAAAGGTAAGAAATTGATGGAAACACCACCAAAATGGTTCGGGAACAGCATGGGGAGGATGTCTCGATGCATCTTGGACTCCCAGGTCGCTGCTGGGAACCATGTAGTCCGAGTAGTACGCCACTTTTACAGACTGACATTAATACGCACAAAAGCCCCCCAAAAAAATACATTTTAGAGGAAAAATTGTTAAGAAACATTCTTTCCTGTATATTTACTTGTATATAAAGTGCAAGTGCTGCCAAAAATTACAAGAAAGAGGTACTCCGATACAACCTGTATATCACATAATAGAGGGCCTCATTCACATTGTGGTACAATAGTTCAGGTAGTGGGACTCCTACACTCATAAAGCCTATGCACTAAGTGAAAGGGCTGCCAAAAATTACAAGGAACCGGCACTCCAAAACACCCTTTGTTACACATAAAGGTGGGCATCATACACACCCTTGAAAAATTATGATTAATGGCCTGCTGGTGACCTTCAAAAACATTTGGAGCAAGGGCCTGCTGATCTGACCATATAAAACATTAGGGGCAAGGGCCTGCTGCCGCATTGGTGACTCTAGATAACCTCTGGGCGATTGCATGTCCCTGTGACGGCGACGATCCATTCGGATGTCTGCCCTATCAACTTTCGATGTGCTTTTCTGCACCTATCATGGTGATCACAGGTAACGGGGAATCAGGGTTCGATGCCGGAGAGGGAGCCTGAGAAAGGGCTACCACATCCAAGGGAGGTCAATAGCTGAAATCTGATTGGCTGTTGTTGCCTTGCCCCTTTTTTCCCCCTAATTGTGAACCACCCAAAAAGGGTGGGTCAAGTTATTAAAGCACAAGCGTCCAAGGAAGGCAGCAGGCGTGCGGAAATTACCCACTCCCGACTCGGGGAGGTAGTGACGATAAATAACAAGAGGCCTTGTTATTGGAATGAGTACACTTTCCGTTAACGAGGATCTATTGGAGGGCAAGTCTGGTGCCAGCAGCCAACTTGCTCCTGGCCTCCATAATGTTCACCCAGTGTGCCGTCATGGTGAGGATTGTATTGACCAGACTCTTCTCTACTGAGCCTGGACTTGTAGGTAAGGGCCTGCTGTCGATTTGTTGACTGTAGATAACTACTAGGCGATGGCATGTCCCTGTGACGGCGAAGATCCATTTGGATGTCTGCCCTATCAACTTTGGAGCAATTTTTCAACAAGGACCTTCTGGTATTGATCCGTTTTGCTTGTCCTCTCCACCTGAGGAATGATAGATGAGAAGTTCTCTTTGTAGCAGGGGTCGAGAAGCGTGAACACCCAGTAATCCGTGTTGTCTAAAATGCGTATAACGCGCGGGTCGCGGGAAAGGCGGCCTAACATGAAGTCAGCCATGTGTGCCAGAGTACCAACAGGCAAGACTTCGCTGTCATCATCAGGCGGATGATTGTCCATCTCCTCATCCTCTTCCTCCTCTTCTGCCCACCCACGCTGAACAGATGGAATTAAACTTCCATGGGTACTACCCTCTGTAGCGGAAGCAACTGTCTCCTGCTCCTCCTCCTACTCCTCTTCATCGTCCAATTTGCGCTGAGAAGACGGACAGAGGGTGGTCTGGCTATCACCCTCTGTAATGTCTTCTTCCCCCATTTCCACCTCTTCCACATGCAAAGCGTCGTCCTTAATTGTGAGCAGCGAGTTTGAGTAGACATAGAAGTGGGATGGTTACGCTGATAATAGCGTTATCGCCGCTCACCATCTGTGTTGATTCCTCAAAGTTTCTTAAAACCTCACAGAGGTCAGACATCCATGCCCACTCCTCGCTTCTGATTAGTGGAAGCTGACTGAAAAGGTGACGACCATGTTGCAGCTGGCATTCCACTACTGCCCTCTGCTGCTCACAAAGCCTGGCCAACATGTGGAACGTCGAGTTCCAGCACGTGCTCACATCGCACAACAGCCGGTGAGCTGGCAATTTAAAGCTCAGGCAAATTGGGGTAGGTTTTGAGAAACAACTGTGTCTCATCCTCTTCATCAACCTCTTGAGACAGTAATTGCGGTTGACTCATTGGCAACTGTGTCTCATCATCATCCACCTCATTAAACACGAATTGCCGTTTCCCACCATCATATTCTTGTGACTGTGGATGCTCAAGAGTTTGGGAATCAGGGCACAAGATCTCATGTCCCTCTCCAAGCATGCTTGGCGAGAGGGCCAAATCAAGTAATGTCGATGAAAAGAGCTCCTCGGAATATTCGAGTGTGGGATCACTTGTTTGTTCAGACTCTCCATGGTGGGAGGAAGGAGGATCAGGGTGAGTATTCTGTTGACCAGACTCTTGGCTACTGAGACTGGACTTGGTGGAAGACAGGGTGGTGCTTAACCGACTGGAAGCATTATCTGTTGCAATCCAACCGACCACCTGGTCGCACTGGTCTGACTTCAAGAGTTTTGTCCTGCGACGCCCTGCAAACTGGGACATGAAGCTAGGTATCGTGGATGATTGTTTTTCTTGGGCTCTGTCAGCAGGCACAGTTTCAATGCGCCCAGGGCCACGGCCACTGCGTGAACCATCAGCATCACAGCCCCTTCGCCGTCCCTTAATGTTCGCCTTCTTCATATTAAATGTTATATGCACGATTGACACACAAGATGTGTCACGGATGTCACAGTTCAGAGCAAACACAGTATATGGAAAAAGTACGTAATAGTATGAAAAAGGAAAATAGACTTATATTTCTTCTATCTCTGGCCATGACACACACAAGGCATTGCACAGATGTCACAAGTTACTGCAGACACCCTTCTATAGGAAAAGTACGAAAAAGTATGGAAAAAATATACTAGTTTTCACTTATATTTTTTCTATCTCTGGCCCTGACACACACAAGGTATTGCACAGATGTCACAAGTCACTGCAGACTCCCTCTATAGAAAAAGTATGGAAAAGTATGGAAAAAAAATACTAGATTTCACTTATATTTTTTCTATCTCTGGCCCTGACACACAAAAGGTATTGCACAGATGTCACAAGTCACTGCAGACACCCTCTATAGAAAAAGTATGAAAAACATATACTAGATTTCACTTATATTTTTTCTATCTCTGGCCCTGACACACAGAAGATATTGCACAGATGTTACAAGTCACTGCAGACACCCTCTATAGAAAAAGTATGGAAAAAATATGCTAGTTTTCACTTATATCTTTTCTATCTCTGGCCCTGACACAAGGTATTGCACAGATATTTCAAGTCACTGCAGACACCCTCTATAGTACCTGAGTGGGATTAATAGTTACAGAAGTCTCACCGATATTTCAAGATTCAAAGTTGCCAGAGGCCCACCAGAGAAAGTGTGGGGAAATATCCTTATTAAAATATAACCTTTATAAGATATGCAATAAAATATACACCAGAGGATGCATCAACAATACACACATATAGACAAATGAGGGGTTCTGTGATAGATACCCCACTGCTGGTAGAGCAAGGGTAAAGAAACTGCTGCGCCTGTGTGGACGCAGACAGTCTTACCTGACCAACCAGGTGACTAGGATCAGCGTGGCAACGGAAATGCCTAGGTCGGACGGAGTCTAGAGCAGATGTGCAGTCACGGGAGTGGTGATGCTGTGCCCTATCTCACCCTAGAAACTTGGGGGAAGGGGGCTGCTCCCATACTGCCTGTCTACACAGAGCACTCGCCCTGGAAAGGGCGACCCCGTCAGGATACCTGTCCCTAGTTATGGACCTGATCACTAGTCTATTAAACATGCAATTACTACAGACCTCCCGACGTGGCACGTTTCTGTCATGTCGACTCCTCAGGGGAAATCAGTACATGTAGAAAAAGACAATATGCACCATATGTAACCCCAGGTAACAGGTTCACAAACACTGCGGTCATATAGTTACAAAAAGACAGGCTCAAAAGATTGAAATGAGAGCCTAAAAGCTGACATCCGTGGTGCAGGATTGCCGTGCTGCAGAGAGATAGATGTTCCTCTGCTCATTGGTGTGTGAGGATATGGTGGTCCTCGCTAAAGGTAATGTCCCTATAGTTCAGGGGGTTCCTCAACCAATACCAGCCACACTGACACATACCTTCATGGAGTTTAAATAAAGCCCAAACGCGCCTCTTCCTAGGAGACCGCCCTGCAAGCATCTGCGTCGGCGTCTGACGTCACGCGCATGCGCCGCACAGCAACGCATCAGCCGCCGCCGATACCACATGATAGCGGCGGCCAATCATATGGGGAGGCGGAGGGTATAATCGGTTACCTTGGAGACTATGTCAACAGGAAGAAAACCGCACAGTACGTCTCATGATAGAGGCGTCTATAGTGACGCTATGACACAAAATCGTAGCAAGATTAGACTGACATTTCTTGCAGTACAGGGACAAAGACCAGTCACAGAGAATAATGAACATGATGCCGGATAAAAATGGGATAGTGGGATATCTCATGCAGGCTCCTCCCATCATTTCGAATGGGATGACGCTGTTTACATGAGAAATACCTATATGTTTTAACAAGGCCCATCACCGCAATTTATATGAAGCACCCATAGTCCAGGCTTTCATTGAGGCCCAGAGGTGCAGATGTTTTGAGGCAGAAGATCCATCGGGATTCATGTTGAAGGAGACATTTGTCCCAATCACCCCCTCTCATGGGAGGCTTTACGGGATCGATACCCAAGAATTTCAAGGAGGCTTTGCCATTATGGGCAGTGTGTACATGTTTCGATATTGGGGTATCCCGTTTATGCGAGATGTCCCCCAGATGTTCCCCTATCCGCCTCCTGAATTCTCGTATCGTCTTACCTACATATTCAATCCCACATTCACACTGAATCCGGTATATGACCCCTCTGGATTTGCAGTTAATGAAATGTGAGATTGAATATGTTTTACCTGTCACGTGGCTTACAAATGATTTTGTAGTTTGTATGCGTTTACACGCTATGCAATTGCCACATTTGTGACAGCCCACAATCTTAGATCGCAACCAGGTGGACTTTGTGCGATCAGGTGCGTAATGACTATGCACGAGTTTATCACGTATATTGGGTCCCCTTCGATAGGTGATTTGTGGTTGATCACCCAGCACATCTTTCAGATCAGGGTCCATTTTTAGGACCTCCCAGTGACGTTTTATGATGTGCCTAACTTGTTTGGACCCCCTATCAAAATTAGTGATAATTCTCAAGATCTTAGTTTGCTGGGTAGATGGTTGATTGGGAGTGAGTAATGAAGATCTTGGTCGGGACAGAGCTGTCTGATATGCCGATCTCAAAACATAATCAGGGTAACCCCTAGACAAAAATCTCATCCTCAGATCAGCTGCCTGGTTGATAAAGTCATGCTTATCTGAGCAATTGCGTCTGAGTCGCAAGTATTGGCCCCTAGGAATTCCTCTCCTAAGTGGGAGAGGATGGTTACTCTCCCACCTCAGGAGGGAATTCGTGGAGCTAGCCTTCCTATAGATGGACGTGTCCAGTTCCCCCCTATCATTCCTGGAAATTTTTATATCCAGGAATGGCAGAGTCGTGGGATGCGACTCGCAGGTAAAACGCATACCTATCTGGTTCTGGTTAAGGTGCTGGATGAAGGCTTCAAAGCTCCCTTGGTCTCCATTCCAGAGTATGAAGATGTCATCAATGTATCGCGCCCACAAGCCAATTTCATATGTGTCCAACGCTTCATCTTCCCTAAAGACGAGGGTCTCCTCCCACCAGCCCAGGAATAAATTGGCGTACGACGGGGCACAGGGGCTCCCCATGGCCGTACCCCTGAGCTGGTGGTAGGTCCTCCCGTCAAAGGTGAAGAAATTACGTGTTAAGGTGAACTCAAGAAGACGCAGGACAAATTGGCTGTGGGCGCGATACTGACATCCCCGTGATCGGAGGAAGTGTTCTACCGCAGTGAGGCCCAAATTGTGTGGTATAGATGAATAGAGGGCCACCACATCAATACTGGAAAGGAGACATGTCTCCTCCAATGTCAGACCCTCCAAACGTTTGAGGAGGTCAGTGGTATCTCTGACATGGGAGGGGAGAGCCGTAACAAAGGGTGCCAATACCCGGTCGATATAGATACCCAGGTTCTGATTGAGATTATACACCCCCGAGACGATGGGTCTACCCTTAAGAGGGGTGACCCCCTTATGCACTTTGGGGAGACTATAGAATGTCGATTTACGGGGATGCATAGGGAAGAGAAAGGCGAATTCCTCGGCTGTGATGATATTGGAGGCCTTCGCCTCATCCAGAATATTTTTCAATTCCCGCCTATAACCCTCAGTGGGGTCGTTGTACAAAATTTCATACGTCCCAGTGTCTGACAGTATGTTCCTGCACATATTCTTATATTGCACCGAGTCCATGACCACAATATTGCCCCCTTTGTCTGCAGGTTTAATGACAACCTGGGGGTCATCTGCTAGTGAAGAGATGGCAGTGGTCACAGACTCGGTGCAGTTAGAATAATGTGTGGATACTCTAAGGTCCTCCAGATCCCTGGTGACCATGTTCAGGAACACATCAATACAGGATAATTCGTTCGCAGTGGGTGGCATTTTAGTACTTTTCACTTTCAGGTTTGTGAATGAACCATTGCCCTGAATGGTGTCCTCTTCAGTATTCAAGGAATGTAAAAGTTGTACATCCTTCAATAAATCTGGGGGGATCCCCAACTCGAGGCACTGGCGACGGTCCATAAGTCTGAAGTGCTTATGCCACCTTAATTTACGAATGAATAGATTAATGTCCTTGACAGATGAAAATCTGTCAAATTTGGGGGTGGGTACAAAAGTCAAGCCTAGTTCCAGGGCCTTGGTCTCGTCCGCGCTGAGAACACGTGAAGAGAGATTGATAACTTGTGGTCCTAGAACTAGATGGGAGGTTTTTGTGTGCGACTGCGTAGCGGATATTCCATTGTTTGGTTGAACTGACCTAAAAAACGGTTGTCCTGTCCTCTATATGAGCCCCGACCTCTACCCTTTCTGTAATTTCCCCTATTGGGGTGGTTGCTCACTTTTGGAACCGTCTCTCTCTCAGAGTCGGATAGGTCAGTTTCAGTAGAAGATCTCTCAGACTCCCTCTATAGAAAAAGTATGGAAAAGTATGGAAAAAATATCCCAGATTTCACTTATATTTTTTCTATCTCTGGCCCTGACACACAAAAGGTATTGCACAGATGTTACAAGTCACTGCAGACACCCTCTATAGAAAAAGTATGGAAAAAATATGCTAGTTTTCACTTATATCTTTTCTATCTCTGGCCCTGACACACAGAAGGTATTGCACAGATATCACAAGTCACTGCAGACACCCTCGATAGAAAAAGTATGGAAAAAATATACTAGATTTCACTTATATTTTTTCTATCTCTAGCCCTGACACACAGAAGGTATTTCACAGATGTCACAAGTCACTGCAGACACCCTCTATAGAAAAAGTATGGGGAAAAAAATTGATGGCTATATCATATTGCTGCCACCACACACAATAGTCCTTAAAAGGACTTTTGGGTCTTTGAAATGTTTTTAAACTAAATAGATTGCGATCACACTCCCTACACTATCTGTCCCTTCCTAAGCGCAGCTCTCCCTGACTAATAATGAGCCAAACATGCGCCATCGGGTGCTATATAGCACCCGATCACGTGTTCCGACCAGCCAATCACTGCATAGCAGCCACGAAACGTGCGGGAAGGAGACTCGAGCATGGCTCTCGAGCACATACGGTACTCGGCCGAGTACCGCCATGTGCCGAGCATAGCAATGCTCGATTCGAACAGCAGTTCGGCCGAGCATCCTCGCTCAACGCTACATAACTGGATTCCTACACCACCCAAACCTGTAAAATTCGGGTTGGCTATTTGCTAATTGGGTGTAGTGATGGAAGCCTTTATCATATATCTCTGATTTAGCATACAGTGCAATATGCCACTCATTGACCCATATTTTAAAGCATATTTACTGCACATTTTATGGGGGAATAGCTCCGTATAGAATAATTGACTATTAGAAATGGGCAAATTTACTCAGTCAGATTTAATTCGGTCAAAATAATTGGCTGTGATTGCCCTGAATATGTGTGTGTGCCCTGCATGTATGATACTTTGAGGTTTCCTAAGATTGGAGCCAAACCCTTTCTAGCTCTTTAACACCAAGACAGCATTAGTAATGTCAAAGTGACAGCAACATATATGGCTATGGGGAAATGGATGGTAACCAGTGTTAACAAACAGCCTTGGCGATTTTCCATTTTTCTGTTTTCATTTTTCACTCCCTGCCTTCCCGGAGCTTTTTTTTTTTTTTTTTTTATTTCAACTTTTTATTTCAATTTCATAGAAACATATACATTATACATAACACACATCAACTTTAACAATAGAAAAAAATCCCGAATGAACATTAAAATTGAAGAATTGCAGAAAATTATTTTTCCTTTTTTTTTCTTTCCCTTTCTTTCTCTTCCCTTATCCCTTGTCACTCCCCATTATTGAATAGCCACCCGCCACCCTAGAGGGAGAGGGAGGGGGGACAAAAAAATAAAAAAATAAAAATAAAATCACTAACACGTGCCCAGCCCTATAATAACCAATTTTTCCATAGTTCATCAAGATTTTGTGATTTTTTACTATGGCCCTCCATCACCCGCTCTTCCTTGATCAAATTATCGATTGCTTTTCTCCACTGAGCCGCTGTCGGAGGGTCTTTTTTTACCCATTTCCTAAGTATGAGGAGTCTAGCTTAAAATAATACTTTACTAAGGAGTAATCTTATCTTTTTATTTAACTTCAAATGTTCGGTTGCCCCTAATATACAGGTCACTGGATCTTCAGATATTTGAACCTTCAAGATTGAAAATACGGTCTCTGCTATTTCTGTCCAGTATCTGAACAATCTGGGGCATCTCCAGAAGCAATGTATTAGATCTGCTCTATCACCCCTACATTTTAGACACTTATCTGAAGTACTCACACCCATTCTGTTCAACATCCACGGGGATCTATGTAGTCTATGAACTATGAAAAACTGTGAGATCTTGTTTGAGCCCCTAACCGAAACCCTAGCATAACTTCTGAGGGTGTCTTTCCATTTCTCTTCCGTAAAAGATTCTAATTCACTCTCCCACTTTTTTTCGGCAAGCATTATGGTCCGTTTACTCTTTACCTCCATCAAAATCTTATATCTCCTTGCAGTTATTCCTTCTCTTTCCCCTCCATTAGTGAATTTGTATAACTTAGGCTACTTTCACACTAGCGTTCGGGTGTCCGCTCGTGCGCACCGTTTGAAGGGGCTCACGAGCGGCCCCGAACGCATCCGTCTGGCCCCAATGCATTCTCAGTGGAGGCGGATCCACTGAGAATGTATCCGCCTGCCAGCGTTCAGCCTCCGCTCCGTTCAGTGAGCGGACACCTGAACGCTGCTTGCAGCGTTCGGGTGTCCGCCTGGCCGTGCGGAGGCGAGCGGATCCGTCCACACTTACAATGTAAGTCAATGGGGACGGATCCGCTTGAAGATGACACAATATGGCTCAATCTTCAAGCGGATCCGTTCCCCATTGACTTTCAATGTAAAGTCTGAACGGATCCGCTCAGACAACTTTCACACTTAGAAAATTTTCTAAGTTTTAATGCAGACGCATCCGTTCTGAACGAATGCGAACGTCTGCATTATCGGAGCGGATCCGTCTGATGAAACATCAGACGGATCCGCTCCGAACGCTAGTGTGAAAGTAGCCTTATCTGATTTTTCCCATCTGTAATTATCCCGCTGCTCCACTGTCCGCAGCGCATTCCTAAGCTGAAAATATTTATACATATCCCTCTGGGGGATCCCGAACTCCCTCAGCAGTGCACTGAAATCTTTCAACTTATCCTCCTCAAATATCTGGTCTAAATATTTCATCCCCTTTTTTCCCCAATCAATATAATTCCTAATTGTTTGTAATTCCTTTAAATTAAAGTTTTTCCAAATAGGTGTATAGTGCAAAAACCCTTTAAACTCTAATCTTTTTTTAATTTCCACCCATATATAATCCAGTGAATTTAAGATTCTATTACCTGTATTATTTTTCCCCAAAGCACCTGATTCCAACACCTCTAAGTAATTCCATTCCTCTTTCCACCCCAATCTATTTACTTCCTGCTTACCCACTAAAGCATTTAAACTACCTTTTATGTGACCATATTGTGTTATTAAATAATAGAAAAACCAATTCGGAACCGCTAGTCCTCCCTCTCGCACTGGAAGCTGAAGCACTTCTTTCTTTATCCGAGGAATAGCGCCTTTCCAAATAAAGTCCCCCATTAGGCTGTCGAGTAATTTAAAGATATTCTGCGGTAATCTCAATGGGGCATTTTGTAGAACATAGAGTATTTTTGGGAGGAAAACCATTTTTATCAAATTTAACCGTCCGTGTATTGATATTGGTAATCTTTTCCAAATTTGTATTTTGCTTCTAAGTTCTTTTATTAGAGGGAGTACATTTAATTTTTCATAATCTTCTATGTTTCCAGAGATTTGTATACCTAAATATTTGAAATTCTCGTTCTTTTCAAGGACATGAACCCTTGAATCTCCCTGTGATTGTCCCTCTCCTAATAACAACATATGTGATTTCCCCCAATTAATATTTAAACCAGAAAAAAAAAAAACGTATCAATTATTTCTATTACTCTATTAAACTGGTCCCCGGTATTGTGCAAAAACAATAGAATGTCGTCTGCATACATTAACAATTTTTCTTCTCCACCCACATATGGAAACCCTTTAATCTCGCTATCATCTCTTATTATACTTGCCAATGGTTCAATCGCAATAGCGAATAGTAATGGGGAGAGAGGGCATCCCTGCCTAGTGCCACGATAAAGGGCAAGTGGCAGGGACAAGCTCCCATCCACCATCACTCTAGCCCTTGGATTGGAGTATATAAGCTGAATCCATCTTATAAATCCCTCCCCTATACCAATCCTTTTTAATACTGCCCATAAATACTCCCATTCAATACAATCAAATGCCTTTTGGGCGTCTAATGAAAGTACCGCTTTCTCCCCTGCTTCTAATCTGTTGACTTCAATATTAAGAAACAACCTTCTTATATTTGAGTATATCGTTCTACCAGGTATAAAGCCGGTCTGGTCTTCATTTATTACTACTTTAATAACCTTCGACAGCTTATCAGCCAGGACCTTCGCCAGAATTTTAACATCCGTGTTTAGGAGAGATATTGGCCTATATGACCCGGGATCTAATTGTTCTTTCCCCTTTTTTGGAATTAATATGATAATTGCCTCTTTCATGGAGTCCAGTAGATCACCTACCCTTTGGGCCTCATTCAGTGTTGTTTTTAACTCTGGTACTAGTACCTGAGAAAAGGTTTTATATATTTCAAAGGGGAGCCCATCACCACCTGGTGCCTTTTCTGATTTTACCTTCCCCAGAACCTCATTTATTTCCACCACCGATATTTATTTTTCTAAATATTCTTTTTGGGCCTGGGATATCTCTCTGAAAGCAATCTGATCTAGATATAAATCTAAATCTTGTTTTGAATATTGTACCCGGGACTTATATATTTCCAAGAAATATTCCAAAAACACTTTTTTAATGCCTTCCGATGTACTAATTATTTCGCCCATTTTATCTCTAATCGCACCAATCCAGGATTTCCCTCTTTGATTTCCCACTATACTTGCTAAGATTTTGCCAACCTTTTCACCCTCTGTGGCCAACCGGATCCCCTGAAAGAGCAATTCTTTCTTACTTCTTTCTAAATGATATATTTTTAACTTTTCCTGTTCCTCCTCCCAAACTTTCTTATTACAGTCAGTGGGGTGCCTTATACATGCTATTCTTGCTTCTTGTAATTTTTTTTCCAGTACATTGCCACTTTCTCTAGTACTTTTTTTTCCAGTGATTCACCTTTTTGAACAACAAACCTCTCAAGTATGCCTTGGCAGTGTCCCAAACAATTAACCTACTAGCGGAGTCCTTACTTTCCTTAAAAAAAAGTTTAAGTTCTTCAGCTATACTTTCTTTATCTGGAATCAGAGATAACCAATGAGGGTTGAACTTAAAAAATGGCAGAATATTCTTTTTATTCAGATCTAATTCAATTACCACTGCAGTGCGATCTGATAGGGCCATGGGTACATACTTTATCCTAATCTTATTTTGGGACATTAAGTTTTTATTTCCCAGGACCATATCTATTCTTGACCAAGTTTGATGTGTTTTAGAATAACAAGAGTACATGGCTTCATCCGGGTTCTGGAAACGCCAAACATCAACCCAATTAAATTCCTGGGCTAGTTTAAAAAAATCGACATTTTGTGCTCTTCCCCCTCTGCTAGACGTTCTATCCTTGAGTGGATCCATTACCGCATTATAATCTCCTATCGCAATCATTACACACTCCTGTCTGTTCAACATAAATCTGTGCAATTGATACATCTGGCTTATATGGTGGTGGAATATATATATTAGCAATTACAGTTTTAATCCCTTCAATATTACAGTGCCTGCCATAGTCATCGACCTCACATACCACACACTCGAATTTGATCTTATTGTGTATCAAAATTGACAGTATAAGTAGTATATACAGAGTGATACCCTTCCACAGTCCATCTCCTCTCCAACCACCTCAATGTCTCCTTATCCAGGTGGGTCTCTGGAAGGCAAATGATGGCTGGCAAGAACCTCTTCAACCACTCAAGGATAGCAAATCTCTTAACTCTCTCTCGCAGACCTCTCACATTCAATGAAAGAATCCTAACCATCTAGCAGAGAGGGAAAAAAAAAAAAAAAAACTTCCCCTCTCCCTCAACCCATAAATACCTCCCCCCCCTAAATAGTCTCCCACTCTGCTGTACAGCAGTCGGGGCGACTCCATAACCTAGCATAATGGCTCCTTTCCCCTCTACCACCCCCAACCTCAAAGGCCCTCCCCGTCCGCCCACTCACTAACCTCTTCCGGAGCTAAGAAAAACACACTCTTTCCTTTATATTCCACCCTTAACTTTGCCGGAAAAAGCAAGCTGTACTTTAAACCTGCCTCCCTTAGTCTTTTTTTTACAGTTATAAAATCTCTTCTACGGGCATTAGTATTTGCCGAATAATCCGGAAAAAATCTTATCTTTTCACCCTGTATCTGATATTTTTCTGAATTTCTAGCATCGCCTATTATAGTTTCACGATCCTTGGCTAATAGGCATTTCACCAGTATCGATCTAGGATAATCCCCTGGAACCCTTCTTTTTGTAGGGACCCTATGTGCTCTTTCAATAGCGAACAGGGGGAAGAGAGTACCCTCTTTACAATTCTCCCTAATCCATTTTTCCATAAATTCAGTACAATTATCCCCCTCTGCACGCTCTGAGATCCCTACACATCTTATGTTGGATCTTCTTGATTTATAAATTTTTGTACCATGCTAGTATTCATTTCTTTTTAAAAAAAACACCTCCTTCTCTAAGTTCTGTACCGAATGTTCCAGAGCTTCCCGGAGCTTTTTAAAGTTTCCATAACCGTATCATTTTTTTTTTTGTGTGCCACAAGTTGTCCTTTTTAATATTGCATATGATGTAGTGATAAGCTGTAAAAAAAAAATCTAAATGCGATGGAATTTATTTTATAGGTTTTATTTTTATGATGTTCCCAATATGATATGTCATTTAGTCGGGTCAATACGATTGCAGCAATATCAAATTTTTACAGTTTTTCTAGTGTTTTAATACTTAAAAAAATAAAAAGTTAAAAGGGTATTCCGGTTAGATTACATTATCCCCTATCCACAGTATAGGGATAACTACACTGCTCAAAAAAATAAAGGGAACACAAAAATAACACATCCTAGATCTGAGTTAATTAAATATTCTTCTGAAATACTTTGTTCTTTACATAGTTGAATGTGCTGACAACAAAATCACACAAAAAAAAAAAAATGGAAATCAAATTTTTCAACCCATGGAGGTCTGGATTCGGAGTCACATTCAAAATTAAAGTGGAAAAACACACTACAGGCTGATCCAACTTTGATGTAATGTCCTTAAAACAAGTCAAAATGAGGCTCAGTAGTGTGTGTGGCCTCCACGTGCCTGTATGACCTCCCTACAACGCCTATGCATACTCCTGATGAGGTGGCGGACAGTCTCCTGAGGGATCTCCTCCCAGACCTGGACTAAAGCATCTGCCAACTCCTGGACAGTCTGTGGTGCAACGTGACGTTGGTGGATAGGACGAGACATGATGTCCAAGATGTGCTCAATTGGATTCAGGTCTGGGGAACGGGCAGGCCAGTCCATAGCATCAATGCCTTCGTCTTGCAGGAACTGCTGACACACTCCAGCCACATGAGGTCTAGCATTGTCTTGCATTAGGAGGAACCCAGGGCCAACCGCACCAGCATATGGTCTCACAAGGGGTCTGAGGATCTCATCTCGGCACCTAATGGCAGTCAGGCTACCTCTGGCAAGCACATGGAGGGCTGTGCGGCCCTCCAAAGAAATGCCACCCCACACCATTACTGACCTAATGCCAAACCGGTCATGCTGGAGGATGTTGCAGGCAGCAGAACGTTCTCCACGGCGTCTCTAGACTCTGTCACGTCTGTCACATGTGCTCAGTGTGAACCTGCTTTCATCTGTGAAGAGCACAGGGCGCCAGTGGCGAATTTGCCAATCTTGGTGTTCTCTGGCAAATGCCAAACGTCCTGCACGGTGTTGGGCTGTAAGCACAACCCCCACCTGTGGACGTCGGGCCCTCATATCACCCTCATGGAGTCTGTTTCTGACCGTTTGAGCAGACACATGCACATTTGTGGCCTGCTGGAGGTCATTTTGCAGGGCTCTGGCAGTGCTCCTCCTGTTCCTCCTTGCACAAAGGCGGAGGTAGCGGTCCTGCTGCTGGGTTGTTGCCCTCCTACGGCCTCCTCCACGTCTCCTGATGTACTGGCCTGTCTCCTGGTAGCGCCTCGATGCTCTGGACACTACGCTGACAGACACAGCAAACCTTCTTGCCACAGCTCGCATTGATGTGCCATCCTGGATAAGCTGCACTACCTGAGCCACTTGTGTGGGTTGTAGACTCTGTCTCATGCTACCACTAGAGTGAAAGCACCGGCAGCATTCAAAAGTGACCAAAACATCAGCCAGGAAGCATAGGAACTGAGAAGTGGTCTGTGGTCACCACCTGCAGAACCACTCCTTTATTGGGGGTGTCTTGCTAATTGCCTATAATTTCCACCTGTTGTCTATCCCATTTGCACAACAGCATGTGAAATTGATTGTCACTCAGTGTTGCTTCCTAAGTGGACAGTTTGATTTCACAGAAGTGTGATTGACTTTGAGTTACATTGTGTTGTTTAAGTGTTCCCTTTATTTTTTTGAGCAGTGTATTTGATTGGTGGGGGTCCTATCACTGGGACCACCACCAATGATGAAAATGGGGACCCCATACCCCCTGCAGCTCTCCTGAAATGAATGGAGTGGCCAGTTGGGCATGCGTGCGGCCATTCAATTCATCTCTATGGTAATTCTGGAGATAGCCGAGCGCTGTACTCGGCTATCTCTGGAACTCCCATAGAAATGAATGGAGAGGCCACGTGTTGCTGTTACACCTAGAGGCTCTGTTTTCTCTGCAACTACAGCGCCCTCTACACTTTGACAGGGTTAAGTGTGATGATGTTTTCACCTGTGAATCAAAGTGCAGGGGGCATGGCAGTTGCTGAGAGAGCAGAGACTCTACGTGTAACGGCATATATTATAACATCATTTTTCTCAGCAGTGTGGGCACATATGAACATGGGACCAGCACAGATGTCTTCGGCTGCCAAGTGCACATGTAACAGGTCAGCCAGTCTCATAGACACAAATCTGCTGACAGATGCCCTTTAACCCCTTAGGGACGCATGACGTACCGGTACGGCATGTTTCCCGAGTCCTTAAGGACCCATGACGTACCGGTACGTCATGGCTTTAAAATGCGATTGCGGCGCCGCGGGGGTTAATCAGAACGTGATGCCCACTGAAATCTTTCAACGGGCATCCTGTCATAACGCCGGGGGGTTTCATGTGACCCCCCGTATCGGCGATCGCCGCAAACCGCAGGTTTGCAGCGCTTTCTGCAGTTTATGATCCCCGCGGTCCCTGACCGCAGGGATCAGAAACTTTAAAATGCCCAAAATAAAGATTTTTTCACCCTGCACCTTTGAATGATTTTATGCCGGCGGGTGGTGCAAGGGGGGGGTTGCGGACGGTGCGGGCGGTGCGGGAGGCGGGCGATGTGGCAGGCGGTATCGTGATCCCCCGCCCGCCTCCTCTTGAAAATTCATTGGTGGCCAGTGGGTATACCAGAGTGTCAGCACATTGCTGACACTCTGGTATAAACGGCTGACATCTGTGCAGATGTCAGCCGTTTAACCCTTTCCATACCGCGGTCCGTACTGACCGCTGTATAAAAAAGGTTAACAGTCAGGGTAAGGGAGCTCCCTCCCTCTCCCATCGGGGGGCTGCTGTGCCTTTGCAGCCCCCAGACAGGATGGGGTGACAGAGGGAGGGAGCCCCCCTCCTTACCTTTTCCCGTCTGCTCAGTTGTGGCCACAACTGAGCAGACAGGGAAGGTTCCCATGGCAACAGGACGCCTTCTCAGGCATCCTGCTGTCCATGGTGCTGAACAGATCTGTGCTAAAGGCATAGATCTGTTCAGACAAAGTGTAAGTAAAATACTATATAGTGTACTGTACTGTATTATACAAACATCAGACCCACTGGATCTTCAAGAACCAAGTGAGTCTGGGTCCAAAAAATAAAAAATAAAGTGAAAAAAGTAAAGATAAAAAAAAAAACACATTTATCACTGGATAAAAATAATGAGAAACTTGAAATTTTGCCCACCTTACTTCCCAAAAAAGGTAATAAAAGTGATCAAAAAAGTCGCATGTACGACAAAATAGTACCAATCAAACCGTCATCTCATCCCGCAAAAATCATACCCTACCCAAGATAATTGCCCAAAAACTGAAAAAACTATGGAAACACTAAAACATGATTTTTTTTGTTTCAAAAATGAAATCATTGTGTAAAACTTACATAAATAAAAGAAAGTACACATATTAGGTATCACCACGTCCGTATCGACTGGCTCTATAAAAATATCACATGACCTAACCCCTCAGATGACCACCGTAAAAAAATAAAAATAAAAATGGTGTAAAAAAAGCAATTTTTTGTCATCTTACGTCACAAAAAATTTAATAGCAAGCGATCAAAAAGTCATATGCACCCCAAAATAGTGCCAATCAAACCGTCATCTCATCCCACAAAAAATGAGACCCTACCTAAGATAATCGCCCAAAAACTGAAAAAACTATGGCTCTCAGACTATGGAGACACTAAAACATGATTTTTTTTGTTTCAAAAATGAAATCATTGTGTAAAACTTACATAAATAAAAAAATTGTATACATATTAGGTATCGCCACATTCGTGACAACCTTCTCTATAAAAATACCACATGATCTAACCTGTCAGATGAATGTTGTAAATAACAAAAAAAAAATTGTGCCAAAAAAGCTATTTCTTGTTAACTTGCCTCACAAAAAGTGTAATATAGAGCAACCAAAAATCATATGTACCCTAAACTAGTACCAACAAAACTGCCGCCCTATCCCGTAGTTTCTAAAATGGGGTCACTTTTTTGGAGTTTCTACTCTAGGGGGGCTTCAAATGGGACATGGTGTCAAAAAAAACAGTCCAGCAAAATCTACTTTCCAGAAACCGTATGGCATTCCTTTCCTTCTGCGCCCTGCCGTGTGCCCGTACAGCAGTTTACGACCACATATGGGGTGTTTCTGTAAACTACAGAATCAGGGCCATAAATAATGAGTTTTGTTTGCTGTTGACCCTTGCTTTGTAACTGGAATTTTTTTTTTTTTTAATGGAAAATCTGCCAAAAAAGTGAAATTTTGAAATTGTATCTCTATTTACTATTAAATCTTGTGCAACACCTAAAGGGTTAACAAAGTTTGTAAAATCTGTTTTGAATACCTTGAGGGGTGTAGTTTCTTAGATGGGGTCACTTTTATGGAGTTTCTACTCTAGGGGTGCATCAGGGGGCTTCAAATGGGACATGGTGTAAAAAAAAACAGTCCAGCAAAATCTACCTTCCAAAAACCATACGGCGCACCTTTCCCTCTACGCCCTACTGTGTGCCCGTACAGTAGTTTATGGCCACCCTTGCTTTGTTACTGGAAAAAATGGATTAAAATGTAAAATTTGCCCAAAAATCTAAATTCTGAAATTTTAACACCATTTGCCATTAACCCTTGTGGAACACCTAAAGGGTTAACAAAGTTTGTAAAATCAGTACCTTGAGGGGTGTAGTTTATAGAATGGGGTCATTTTTGGGTGGTTTCTATTATGTAAGCCTCGCAAAGTGACTTCAGACCTGAACTGGTCCCTAAAAATTGGGTTTTTGAAAATTTCAGAAAAATTTCAAGATTTGCTTCAAAACTTCTAAGCCTTGTAACATCCCCAAAAAGTAAAATATCATTCCCAAAATGATCCAAACATGAAGTAGACATATGGGGAATGTAAATGAATAACTATTTTTGGAGGTATTACTATGTATTATAGAAGTAGAGAAATTGAAACTTGGAAATTTGCAATTTTTTTACAAAATTTGGGTAAATTTGGTATTTTTTTATAAATAAAAATGATTTTTTTTTTACTTCATTTTACCAGTGTCATGTAGGACACTATGTGACAAAAAACAATCTCAGAATGGCCTGGATAAGTCAAAGCGTTTTAAAGTTATCAGCACTTAACCACCTCAGCCCCCAGTGCTTAAACACCCTGAAAGACCAGGCCACTTTTTACACTTCTGACCTACACTACTTTCACCGTTTATTGCTCGGTCATGCAACTTACCACCCAAATGAATTTTACCTCCTTTTCTTCTCACTAATAGAGCTTTCATTTGGTGGTATTTCATTGCTGCTGACATTTTTACTTTTTTTGTTATTAATCGAAATTTAACGATTTTTTTGCAAAAAAATGACATTTTTCACTTTCAGTTGTAAAATTTTGCAAAAAAAACGAGATCCATATAGAAATTTTGCTCTAAATTTATAGTTCTACATGTCTTTGATAAAAAAAAAATGTTTGGGTAAAAAAAAAATGGTTTGGGTAAAAGTTATAGCGTTTACAAACTATGGTACAAAAATGTGAATTTCCGCTTTTTGAAGCCGCTCTGACTTTCTGAGCACCTGTCATGTTTCCTGAGGTTCTACAATGCCCAGACAGTACAAACACCCCACAAATGACCCCATTTCTGAAAGTACACACCCTAAGGTATTCGCTGATGGGCATAGTGAGTTCATAGAACTTTTTATTTTTTGTCACAAGTTAGCGGAAAATGATGATTTTTTTTTTTTTTCTTACAAAGTCTCATATTCCACTAACTTGTGACAAAAAATAAAAAGTTCTATGAACTCACTATGCCCATCAGCGAATACCTTGGGGTCTCTTCTTTCCAAAATGGGGTCACTTGTGGGGTAGTTATACTGCCCTGGCATTCTAGGGGCCCAAATGTGTGGTAAGGAGTTTGAAATCAAATTCAGTAAAAAATGACCTGTGAAATCCGAAAGGTGCTCTTTGGAATATGGGCCCCTTTGCCCACCTAGGCTGCAAAAAAGTGTCACACATCTGGTATCTCCGTACTCAGGAGAAGGTGGGGAATGTGTTTTGGGGTGTCATTTTATATATACCCATGCTGGGTGAGAGAAATATCTTGGCAAAAGACAACTTTTCCCATTTTTTTATACAAAGTTGTCATTTGACCAAGATATTTATCTCACCCAGCATGGGTATATGTAAAAAGACACCCCAAAACACATTCCTCAACTTCTCCTGAGTACGGGGATACCAGATGTGTGACGCTTTTTTGCAGCCTAGGTGGGCAAAGGGGCCCATATTCCAAAGAGCACCTTTCGGATTTCACTCCTCATTTTTTCCTGAATTTGATTTCAAACTCCTTACCACACATTTGGGCCCCTAGAATACCAGGGCAGTATAACTACCCCACAAGTGACCCCATTTTGGAAAGAAGACACCCCAAGGTATTCCGTGAGGGGCATGGCGAGTTCCTAGAATTTTTTATTTTTTGTCACAAGTTAGTGGAAAATGATGATTTTTTTTTTTTTTTTTCATACAAAGTCTCATATTCCACAAACTTGTGACAAAAAATAAAAACTTCCATGAACTCACTATGCCCATCAGCGAATACCTTGGGGTCTCTTCTTTCCAAAATGGGGTCACTTGTGGGGTAGTTATACTGCCCTGGCATTCTAGGGGCCCAAATGTGTGGTAAGTAGGTAAATGACCTGTGAAATCCGAAAGGTGCTCTTTGGAATGTGGGCCCCTTTGCCCACCTAGGCTGCAAAAAAGTGTCACACATCTGGTATCTCCGTACTCAGGAGAAGTTGAGGAATGTGTTTTGGGGTGTCTTTTTACATATACCCATGCTGGGTGAGATAAATATATTGGTCAAATGCCAACTTTGTATAAAAAAATGGGAAAAGTTGTCTTTTGCCAAGATATTTCTCTCACCCAGCATGGGTATATGTAAAATGACACCCCAAAACACATTCCCCAACTTCTCCCGATTACGGAGATACCAGATGTGTGACACTTTTTTGCAGCCTAGGTGGGCAAAGGGGCCCATATTCAAAAGAGCACCTTTCGGATTTCACAGGTCATTTTTTACAGAATTTGATTTCAAACTCCTTACCACACATTTGGGCCCCTAGAATGCCAGGGCAGTATAACTACCCCACAAGTGACCCCATTTTGGAAAGAAGAGACCCCAAGGTATTCGCTGATGGGCATAGTGAGTTCATGGAACTTTTTATTTTTTGTCACAAGTTAGTGGAATATGAGACTTTGTATGAAAAAAAAAATAAAAAAAAAAATAAGCATTTTCCACTAACTTGTGACAAAAAATAAAAAATTCTAGGAACTCGCCATGCCCCTCACGGAATACCTTGGGGTGTCTTCTTTCCAAAATGGGGTCACTTGTGGGGTAGTTATACTGCCCTGGCATTTTCCAGGGGCCCTAATGTGTGGTAAGTAGGTAAATGACCTGTGAAATCCTAAAGGTGCTCTTTGGAATATGGGCCCCTTTGCCCACCTAGGCTGCAAAAAAGTGTCACACATGTGGTATCTCCGTATTCAGGAGACGTTGGGGAATGTGTTTTGGGGTGTCATTTTACATATACCCATGCTGGGTGAGAGAAATATCTTGGCAAAAGACAACTTTTCCCATTTTTTTATACAAAGTTGGCATTTGACCAAGATATTTCTTTCACCCAGCATGGGTATATGTAAAATGACACCCCAAAACACATTCCCCAACTTCTCCTGAGTACGGCGATACCAGATGTGTGACACTTTTTTGCAGCCTAGATGCGCAAAGGTGCCCAAATTCCTTTTAGGAGGGCATTTTTAGACATTTGGATACCAGACTTCTTCTCACGCTTTGGGGCCCCTAGAATGCCAGGGCAGTATAAATACCCCACATGTGACCCCATTTTGGAAAGAAGACACCCCAAGGTATTCAATGAGGGGCATGGCGAGTTCATAGAAATTTTTTTTTTTTGGCACAAGTTAGCGGAAATTGATATTTTTTATTTTTTTCTCACAAAGTCTCCCGTTCCGCTAACTTGGGACAAAAATTTCAATCTTTCATGGACTCAATATGCCCCTCACGGAATACCTGGGGGTGTCTTCTTTCCGAAATGGGGTCACATGTGGGGTATTTATACTGCCCTGGCATTCTAGGGGCCCTAAAGCGTGAGAAGAAGTCTGGAATATAAATGTCTAAAAAATTTTACGCATTTGGATTCCGTGAGGGGTATGGGGAGTTCATGTGAGATTTTATTTTTTGACACAAGTTAGTGGAATATGAGACTTTGTAAGAAAAAAAAAAAAAAATTCCGCTAACTTGGGCCAAAAAAATATCTGAATGGAGCCTTACAGAGGGGTGATCAATGACAGGGGGGGTGATCAATGACAGGGGGGTTGATCAATGACAGGGGGGTGATCAATGACAGGGGGGTGATCAGGGAGTCTATATGGGGTGATAACCACAGTCATTGATCACGCCCGTGTAAGGCTTCATTCAGACGTCCGGATGCGTTTTGCGGATCCGATCCATCTATCAGTGCATCCGTAAAAATCATGCGGACATCTGAATGGAGCTTTACAGGGGGGTAATCAATGACAGGGGGGTAATCAATGACAGGGGGGTGATCAGGGAGTCTATATGGGGTGATCACCACAGTCATTGATCATGCCCCTGTAAGGCTTCATTCAGACTTCCGGATGCGTTTTGCGGATCCGATCCATCTATCAGTGCATCCGTAAAAATCATGCGGACGTCTGAATGGAGCTTTACAGGGGGGTAATCAATGACAGGGGTGTAATCAATGACAGGGGGGTGATCAGGGAGTCTATATGGGGTGATCACCACAGTCATTGATCACGCCCCTGTAAGGCTTCATTCAGACGTCCGGATGCGTTTTGCGGATCCGATCCATCTATCAGTGCATCCGTAAAAATCATGCGGACGTCTGAATGGAGCTTTACAGGGGGGTAATCAATGACAGGGGGGTGATCAGGGAGTCTATATGGGGTGATCACCACAGTCATTGATCACGCCCCTGTAAGGCTTCATTCAGACGTCCGGATGCGTTTTGCGGATCCGATCCATCTATCAGTGCATCCGTAAAAATCATGCGGACGTCTGAATGGAGCTTTACAGGGGGGTAATCAATGACAGGGGGGTGATCAGGGAGTCTATATGGGGTGATCACCACAGTCATTGATCATGCCCCTGTAAGGCTTCATTCAGACGTCCGGATGCGTTTTGCGGATCCGATCCATCTATCAGTGCATCCGTAAAAATCATGCGGACATCTGAATGGAGCTTTACAGGGGGGTAATCAATGACAGGGGGGTGATCACCACAGTCATTGATCATGCCCCTGTAAGGCTTCATTCAGACGACCGGATGCGTTTTGCGGATCCGATCCATGTATCAGTGCATCCGTAAAAATCATGCGGACATCTGAATGGAGCTTTACAGGGGGGTGATCAGGGAGTCTATATGGGGTGATCACCACAGTCATTGATCATGCCCCTGTAAGGCTTCATTCAGACGTCCGGATGCGTTTTGCGGATCCGATCCATCTATCAGTGCATCCGTAAAAATCATGCGGACGTCTGAATGGAGCTTTACAGGGGGGTAATCAATGACAGGGGTGTAATCAATGACAGGGGGGTGATCAGGGAGTCTATATGGGGTGATCACCACAGTCATTGATCACGCCCCTGTAAGGCTTCATTCAGACGTCCGGATGCGTTTTGCGGATCCGATCCATCTATCAGTGCATCCGTAAAAATCATGCGGACGTCTGAATGGAGCTTTACAGGGGGGTAATCAATGACAGGGGGGTGATCAGGGAGTCTATATGGGGTGATCACCACAGTCATTGATCACGCCCCTGTAAGGCTTCATTCAGACGTCCGGATGCGTTTTGCGGATCCGATCCATCTATCAGTGCATCCGTAAAAATCATGCGGACGTCTGAATGGAGCTTTACAGGGGGGTAATCAATGACAGGGGGGTGATCAGGGAGTCTATATGGGGTGATCACCACAGTCATTGATCATGCCCCTGTAAGGCTTCATTCAGACGTCCGGATGCGGATCCGCAAAACGCATCCGGACGTCTGAATGAAGCCTTACAGGGGCATGATCAATGACTGTGGTGATCACCCCATATAGACTCCCTGATCACCCCCCTGTCATTGATTACCCCCCTGTAAAGCTCCATTCAGACGTCCGCATGATTTTTACGGATGCACTGATAGATGGATCGGATCCGCAAAACGCATCCGGACGTCTGAATGAAGCCTTACAGGGGCGTGATCAATGACTGTGGTGATCACCCCATATAGACTCCCTGATCACCCCCCTGTCATTGATTACCCCCCTGTAAAGCTCCATTCAGACGTCCGCATGATTTTTACGGATGCACTGATAGATGGATCGGATCCGCAAAACGCATCCGGACGTCTGAATGAAGCCTTACAGGGGCGTGATCAATGACTGTGGTGATCACCCCATATAGACTCCCTGATCACCCCCCTGTCATTGATTACACCCCTGTCATTGATTACCCCCCTGTAAAGCTCCATTCAGACGTCCGCATGATTTTTACGGATGCACTGATAGATGGATCGGATCCGCAAAACGCATCTATCAGTGCATCCGTAAAAATCATGCGGACATCTGAATGGAGCTTTACAGGGGGGTAATCAATGACAGGGGGGTGATCACCACAGTCATTGATCATGCCCCTGTAAGGCTTCATTCAGACGACCGGATGCGTTTTGCGGATCCGATCCATGTATCAGTGCATCCGTAAAAATCATGCGGACATCTGAATGGAGCTTTACAGGGGGGTGATCAGGGAGTCTATATGGGGTGATCACCACAGTCATTGATCATGCCCCTGTAAGGCTTCATTCAGACGTCCGGATGCGTTTTGCGGATCCGATCCATCTATCAGTGGATCCGTAAAAATCATGCGGACGTCTGAATGGAGCTTTACAGGGGGGTAATCAATGACAGGGGGGTAATCAATGACAGGGGGGTGATCAGGGAGTCTATATGGGGTGATCACCACAGTCATTGATCACGCCCCTGTAAGGCTTCATTCAGACGTCCGGATGCGTTTTGCGGATCCGATCCATCTATCAGTGGATCCGTAAAAATCATGCGGACGTCTGAATGGAGCTTTACAGGGGGTTGATCAATGACAGGGGGGTAATCAATGACAGGGGGGTGATCAGGGGTGATTAGGGGTGATCAGGGGCTAATAAGGGGTTAATAAGTGACGGGGGGGGGGGTGTAGTGTAGTGTAGTGGTGCTTGGTGCTACTTTACTGAGCTACCTGTGTCCTCTGGTGGTCGATCCAAACAAAGGGGACCACCAGAGGACCAGGTAGCAGGTATATTAGACGCTGTTATCAAAACAGCGTCTAATATACCTGTTAGGGGTTAAAAAAAACACATCTCCAGCCTGCCAGCGAACGATCGCCGCTGGCAGGCTGGAGATCAACTCTCTTACCTTCCGTTCCTGTGAGCGCGCGCGCCTGTGTGCGCGCGTTCACAGGAAGTCTCGCGTCTCGCGAGATGACGCGTATATGCGTGACTGTGCGCAGGGCTGCCACCTCCGGAACGCGATCCTGCGTTAGGCGGTCCGGAGGTGGTTAAAGTGACACTGGTCAGATTTGCAAAAAATGGCCAAGTTCTTAAGGTGAAATAGGGCTGAGTTCTTAAGGGGTTAAACTGAATTTAAATGATAAAATTTTTTTAATTTCAAGCACACTATGCTTTATTTAATTACATTTTTATTTAAAAGTGTAGACTAAAGTGTAAGACTTGGACTCTTGGGCTAGGAGAACCTTACAGTAATTCCTATCAAGTTTTGTGAAGCTAAATAAAAGTTAAAGGGGTTGTGTCATTTCAGCAAATAACACTTATCATGTAGAGAAAGTTAATACAAGGCACTTACTCATGTATTGTTGTTATCCATATTGCTTCCATTGCTGGCTGTGCTTGCACACTGTAGAAAAAATCACTAGCCTATGTGCGCTCCCACGGTCCCGGCCACCAGAGAGGCAAGCACTTTTTCCTATAGTGTGCAAGCACGACCACCACTAATGAATTGCAAGGTGGTCATCTACACTGAAGCACACCAGTGTATAATGTGATGTAAAAATTAATCCAGCCAGCAAAAGAAACAATATGGATAATAACAATACATTGGTAGGTGCGTTGTATTAACTTTCTCTACAGGATAAATGCCATCTACTGAAGTGACACAACCCATTTAAGTGACTAGTCTATTTCTGTTTCAATTATTCTAGTCTGTTTTAATTTTTTAATTTTTGGACTAACATTAGCTTGTCATACTGTATCATATCTGAGAGCTAACCTTCTCGGTTAGAACAGGCCGTGTGGTATGTAAGTCTCTTAGGAGTCTAATTTGATAGCACTTAGATGAACAAGACTTGAACCTTGAAGTTACAGCTTCGGGCTGGAAATGTTTTCTAATTCTTTTAGTATGAATAATAGATGTGATAGCTTTGCTACACAATAATGTGTTGAAAGTTGTGTTGTTTAGTAGCTCTTTAATCCCAGTTATGTTACTCGCTTTTATCCCATCTGGCTTTAAATTGAGAGACGATAAGTATAATTAAGTGCATGTCTTTAATGGGACTTTTACTTATGTTGTTAGATGTTAATGGGATCATAGACATTGATTTTGGCGCAAACACTGGCATATTAACAGCAATAGATGACATCTGCTAGTGTAGAATGTATCTTCATAAAGATCTGAAATCCCAGTCCTTTGAAGAGATATAACACATTATTATTTGAGCACTGCATGGCTGTATTTGTGCTCAGTATGGCAATATTATTTCACCTTTGTATGATGGTATTCTTGAGCACTATACATTGGCATTTTATGTACACAGTATGGCAGAATTATTTGGCCACTGTATGACAGTCATTGATTGATTTGAGTAAAATTGCAAGATGTAGAGAAGGTCCAGGTCTTAGATCTGTTGGGTCAATAGGATTTAATTTTTTTGCCCTTGGTATTGAGTTTATGAACAGTACACTGCAGATACTTAATAAGTAAGTTCATACTTCACCATGAATATCATGGAGATGATGCCTACCCTTACAATGAGAATCTTCTCCTCAAAGCAACAAATGGTAACAGGCATATCAAACGTTTTTACTATGCCTTACTGATATGCTGTCTCCTGTTAGGCCGGGTCCACATCGGTGTTATTGAATTCCATTATAGGTTCTGTTATAACGGAATATAACGGAATTCTAGGACGGAATGCACAACGGAAGCCTTTAAGAGGCATTCCATTTTGCTCCGTCCTAAGACATGTCTATGGGGGCACATAATGGTTCCATTTTTGTTTCCGTTATACTTGACGGAAAAAATTGTCCTGATGATGTGAACCCGGCCTTAAAGAGGTTGTGCCATGAAACATATTCTTTATTTTTCAAACCAGCACCTGGATCTGAATACTTTTGTAATTGCATGTAAAAATTTTGTATAGCCAGTGAGCTATTCAATAAAAGGTATCTGTATAGGTCCACCTGCTATTTGTTCTTTTCCTTATTTTTTGTCCGTTTAATTCTTCAACTGCCACCATCCATATGTTCTATTAAAAGCTGTGGCAGTTACAGGGAGAGAGCTGCTGCAGAAAGGACATGTCCCCTGAGCTTCCAGACTGAAGATAATCTAGCAGAGAAATTGGAGCAGTGAATGTGGAGATCTCTCATATAATTATTGAGTAATACTGTAATGCCTGTAGGTAAGGACAGAAAAGGACAGTGAACCCCAACCTAGAACCCAGCCTGCTCTCCCTATCTACTTGCAGTATAAGTCCTACTTGGCAGAACCGCAACTGGACAATGGTCCCTGAAAGGAATCCATGTTCTTTATTATGTCAAAATCAATTCTGCTTTTTGCTGAAGTTTCATTTCTATGTTAGGTACTAACTCTGATTGCTGTGAAACTAATATACTGTAAGGTTTCTATTCTCTGTAACCCTGAATCTTATCTCTTTGGCACTACTCCCGGACAATATTCCTAATATGGAAGTTCCGTTTTTGTTTCTATTTCTCTGAGCGTAGAATGAAACGTGTTAATATAATAGGTTAAATACATAACATACGATGATATGCTAATAAAGAGGGTAAAGCCCCCTCTATATAACCTGTGTGCATTAAAAATAAACCTTAGAGTGTTCATTCAGTACATCACTGTTGTGTCTTTTATTACCTACTGAGTGAAGCGCTCTCCTGACGTCAGAAAGGACTCAAACCAAGCCGATACTAGAAGTCTTGGTGCCAGGTACCAAGTGGGACTCAGAGATTCCTATCAGTTGGGGGCTCGTCCGGGATCGGGAAGGTTTTCCTCGTGTTCGGTAAGGAAGACATCTGTTATTGTCCTCTGGCCGATCCGAGGACCACGTCCCGATCTAGTAAGTAGAACCTACAACTTCTAGTATAATTACTGTATCAGGGATACAGGGTACAGACTCCGGGAGTCTGGGGGAGTGACCCGGGGACTCCGGGAGTCCGCCGTGAGGATCACTCAGAGAAAATATAGTGCGCACTAGATAATATTGTCTCAGGGAGACAAAGACGGAGCTTGGTTTGACTCTTTACTTTTTAAAAGCTGTTTTAAAGTATAAGATTATTAGAGTTGATATAAGGATACTGATGTCCGGGTGGTAAGTGTACGGACTGAAGTTCACTATTTGCATAGAGTTTTAAGGACATTGCATTGTTGTTTTACTGTGTTGCGGAGGTCTGCAATACGCCCCACCCCCGGCTGGGAGCAATCCGTTAACCCACAGATAGGTGAACACAAGCAGCAGACCAAAGCAACAAATTATATGTTTGATGAAACTCTCTGATATATTGTGATCAGACCTGAGTCCTTTGCCTAGTTGACAGCATTAATTTCTCTGAGCCTTAAAGGTTCAGTGTAGCCAGTCCTAGGAAAGTAGCATCATTAAAATATCAGACGGAATGGGATCACAAGAGTCTAAAACCAATTATCCCAAACCTGAGACGGGAGAAACATGCAAAGTTTATGTTGCACGGTGTAGTCCCACAAATTACTTCCTAGTTAACCCATGGGTGGATAACTTAGCTGGATGGACTGAGTTCATGCAAGCTGCTAGCCCCTTTCCCAGGGACGGCGATAATAGCCCGTACCACATGGACATGATAAAGGGTCTTTGTCTGGAAGACAAAGAAGCATGGCCACATTTTGACCATGATCCGTCCTGGAATATGGATTACATGATACAAGGGGGTGAACAATGGTTGGAGATAGCCCCACATTGGTACAATGTACCATCAAATAAGAAGAAAGGGAAAACTAATAAGATTCCAAAAGATGACAGTCAGTTACATAAAATGGAGAAAAGAACAGAATTAAAAGACGTGTCTGAAAAGCCAAACCCACCACCTTACACTGTCCCGTCCGCCCCTGCACCCTATCTCACACTAAACCCTGTACACATATGTCCAAGCATGCAGGAGATACAGGACGAAGATATAGGTGCTACATTTATGCAGGTCCATGACGACCTAGAGAAAACAAAATACAGTCAAAAACAACAGAAAGCTGCAGAACAATATAAGTACCACACACGCAGCAAGGGAATAGAAGCTAAAGAAGAACAGGTAGAACTCAGTGCACCCTTCATAACAATAGGAGAACACTTAATGAAGAAACCCATGGACATCGAGGACCTTAATAAAATTATCAAACACTGCCCCAAACCCACAGTGGCTCCTTTGGGAACCATCACCTATCTTAAAAAGGCTTGTAAAGGCAGAAATTGTACACAAGAAGATTTAAGGCTCATAATAGATGGCATCATAGGGACACATACTGCTTGGGATTGGGATGAAGTCCCATACATTTCTACACTAGTAGATGGAACTGTTGATGCCAGCCGGTACATATGCAATACAGAAGAAGGAATGAAGAAGATTTGGACCCAAGTTGAGGATCATATGAATAAGGTATTCAAACAAAAATCATCTCTGCCTATTGCTGTGGCTTGTAAACAAAAGCCCACAGAGTCTGTTACTGAGTTTTGGAAGAGATTCATGGACTGTTGGAGACTGGAGGCGGGACTCCCTACCCTCCAGAACGACAGCCTGATCATCTCCACATTCATTAACAATCTGTCGGACAAATTAACCCTTCCAGTGAAACAAGGTGTATCCTCATGGACCTCAGATGACACTGTCACTTTTGAAAAACACCTTTATGAAAAGGAATCAGCAGGATGTTTCGAAATCAGAAAAATCACACCCACACATGCCTATGCCAACAACAGGGGAGGGGGCAGAGGAAGGAGGAGAGGAGGACATACTAGTTACAACCAGAACACACAGTGGCAGCAAGGACACCCACAAGATCAGATACAAAATAACTGTTGTTATAACTGTGGGAAAGAAGGACATTGGGCAAGACAGTGTACACAGCCCAGGAGGCACCGGGGTAGACAGGGCCAAAGTCAGGTACCAGACACAAATACACAGTCTTTTAACCTTCCTCAACAAAGACCCCAACAAACAGGCCAACAACCAAGATTCCCCATTGATTGGAATCAGCAACAACAATCATACTGATGCTGCCCGGAGGGAGGTACCCCGATTTTCACACAGGTCACCACACACTGGAAAGACACACCTGTTATTCTACTGAGAGTGGGAGGAAGAAGAGTAGGATTCATGGTAGATAGCGGTGCAACTTCAAGTGTGTTAAGTAAAGATTTATACAAGGGACCATTGAGAAAATCTGAGCCCTCTATGGGAATTAATGGGGTTTTAACAAAAACTTTCAAAACTGACTCACTACCACTTGAGACCATGGACAAGGAGTACATCACAGACCATGCCTTCAGCATTATACCAGATTGCCCTGTCAGCCTATTAGGGAGAGATTTGTTCATTAAGCTTGATTTACAAGTGTCAGCCAAAAATCAGGGCATAAGAGTACACTCAGATCTCATTCCAATCTCTACACCAGTGCCACTGATTCTTGCAAACATACAGGACCACCCAGAACTCAACAACATCAACCCTGCATTATGGTCTTCAAATGAATATGACACGGGGTTCATAGATTGCACACCTTACAAGGCTACTGTGATACCAGGTGTCCTCTCAGTGTTCTAGAAACAGTACCCGTTGTCCACAGAAAAAATTGAGGGCTTGAGGCCAATGATCGAAGAGTTTTTAAAGGAAGGCATCCTGGAAGAGGTGATTTCACCCTTCAGCACTCCCATAAATCCTGTGGCAAAAGCAGATGGTTCAATTCGCTTTGTGCAGGATTTAAGGGAAATCAACAACATCATTGTGCCTATAGCCCCTATTGTACCTGACATTACTCAGTTGCTATCTGCCATTCCAGCAGACGCTGTTTGGTTCAGTGTGATAGATCTGAAAAATGCATTCTTTTCTATCCCAGTTGACAAGAAGACCAGACTACTTTTTGCTTTTTCCTTCGAGGGGCGACAACTAACCTGGGCAAGAATGCCGCAGGGATATGCTGATTCACCTGTAGTGTTCAGCATTGTCCTCCAAATGACTTTAAAACCATGGCACCCCCCCCAAGGTTCCGTGTTGTTGCAATACGTGGATGATTTACTGTTGTGCAGTATGTCAGTGGAGGCCAACATTGAGGATGGTATATCACTGTTACAATGGTTGTTTGAATGTGGACACAAAGTGTCATTAGGGAAAATGCAATGGTGTAAACAGCAAGTCGAATACTTGGGGTTTGTCCTGACAAAGGGGGAAAGGAGGATCAGTCCAGGGAGAGTTCAGTCTGTAGCGGGATTGGTCACCCCGCACTCCAAGAAGGAAATGCTATCCTTCCTTGGAATGATAAACTACTGCAGACAATGGATCCCAGACTGTTCCTACCATGATAATATCTTGAGACAGGCAACACTGCAGGACAAACCTGATTTAATAAGATGGTCTTCAGAAATGTACAATGCATTTGATTATCTGAAATGTTCATTAATGTCAAGTCCAGGATTGGGCCTCCCTGACTACAAACTGCCCTTCCACATGTTTGCACGACAAAACTGTAAAACCATGGCGGGCGTGCTGACACAAGAACATGGAGGCAAGTTGCGCCCATGTGCATTTTTCTCGAAGGTAATGCCCACCTCTGTCCAAGGGATGCCGGCATGTCTGCGTTCTCTTGCAGCCTGTGCTATGATGGTAGAGTTGGCAACTCCTTTTACAATGGGACATTACACCATTTTGCACACCACACATGATGTTGTAGGCCTACTCAAGGGCATCCACACACAACACATGTCTGCACAAAGGCTTTCAGGATATGAGGTACTACTGCTCAGTGACCCTTCACTCGAAATCAAGTATGCTTCCCACACCTCAGGACCAGCACCAATACTGAATGCTCTCTTAGGCCTTAAAGGACAGGAAGATTGCCTCACAGATACACATGATTGCTTACAGGTCCTGGAACACGAAACTTCTCCAAGACATGATTTGTCATCCACACCCATTATAGGTGCTCCAGAGGTTTTTGTAGACGGTTCATGCACCAGACCAGATGACACCAGTTACTGTACAGGCTACGCCATTGTCATGCTCCCAGATGTTGTACTAGAGGCAAAGCCCATAAAGTTTCAGTCTGCACAGGCAGCTGAACTCATTGCCCTTACCAGGGCATGCATTCTACATGCTGAAAAACCAGTCACCATTTACACTGACAGTAGGTACGCACATGGGGTAGTGTGGGATCATGGAATGATTTGGCACAGAAGAGGTTTCACTGCAGCAGATGGTAAACGCATCTCACACTCACAGTTGGTCGCAGATCTACTTGAAGCCATCAGATTGCCTTCACAATTGGCAATTATCCACTGCAAGGCACACACCAATGGTAAGGATCATGTCTCACAGGGCAATGCGCTGGCAGATAGGGAGGCGAAACGAGCGGCCGACTACAGCCCCTCAGGTCCATGTAAACGTTGGGAGATGCCATGTTTGGCACCCCCAACCCTTGAGATGTCACAAATGCTTACCGATCTTCAAAGATACGCCACTGAACAGGAACGGCAAGACTGGTGTTATCCAGTATTGCAGAAAAATTCTAAGACAGAATTACTCTGCAAAGAGGGGAGACCATGTATTCCCCAACACAGTGCTTCCATCTTCATAGCACATTTCCATGGAGCAGGACATAACAGCATACAGACAACTCAGTCATTGTTGAGTCAAAATTTTTACATTACTGACATCAAAAAGTTAGTAACAGAATATGTACACAGGTGCATTACATGTTTGAGGAACAACCCCAACAACCCCTTGAAGGTAGTCCATCAACACCTTGACTATCCCACTACTCCATTCACCCATTTACAGGTAGACTTCACACATATTCCCAAAACTCAGGGTAGACAGGAATATGCATTGGTGATTGTTGACATGTTCTCCAGATGGCCTGAAGTATTCCCCACCAAATCAGAGGATGCTAAAACAACAGCAAGGATACTTACTCAACAAATCATTCCTAGGTGGGGATGCCCTCTGATGATTGAATCTGATCAAGGGCCAGCATTCACCTCCAAACTCAACAAGGAAATTGCTAAATTACTACATATAGAATGGAAATTTCACATTCCATATCACCCGCAAAGTTCTGGCATTGTGGAACGCATGAACAGGGCTATCAAAGATAAATTGAGGAAGGCCACTGCAGGTACTTTTGAAAAATGGAAAGAGATCCTACCCATAATACTTGCAGAAATAAGGATGACACCTAATAAGAGGTTAGGGTTATCACCATTCGAGATACTCATGGGAAGGCCTTTCCCCACCCCCTGGGCAAGACGCCCAATGATAGTGCAGGAAGGTGATCTTGCATTAATAAGGGAAGAATATGTCACCAAATTGATACAGGTTCTTAATAAAACTGAGGAAAAAGTTGCTTGTAAGTCTCCCTCTCTTCCACAGGAACCCACCCACCCATACAGGGTGGGGGATGAGGTAGTGATCAAAACACTGAAGAAAGGAAAATCCCAAGGTGACTTCGCATATGGCCCACCCACTACCGTGGTTGCAGTGACCAGAACAGCTGTGCTGACTGAACAATCTCCAACTTGGATCCACGCCACCCGAGTGAAGCTTGTGAGAAAAAGAGAGGAGGCAGGAACGGAGGCAGACAGCCTTGGCCTTGAAGAAGGACAAGAGGTGCTAACGAGGGCAGACAGCCCTGACCTCCAACAAGGCCCAGAGGTACTAACGGGGGCAGACAGCCCTGACCTCCAACATGATGAGCTCCTCACTCCTTTCTGGGAAATGGTTGAATGTACTGACTAAGATTGCTTCAATAATCTTGTTGATTTTACCAATTAGTAGTAAGGGAGAAGTAGCCGCAACTAGCAAGGGCGGCGTCATCACTTTTTGGTATAATTCATCTAACACTCACGTAGCCACCTACACCTTTTGCCTTTGTGATATCTTGAAAACATGTTCATATTATAACTATTGTTCCAACGACTATGTAGAAGGACAGGCCTATATATGTGTAACAGACTCATACTGGGGAAAAGGTTGTGGATACTGGGGATCAGTGGGATGGAATACAGGGACAAAATGGGGATATAAACCAGAAAGTGCCCTCAAAAGGAGGGATAAAAATTCTAAGTCCCTTTTGACTAGAATGACACTCCTTGAGAGAGGGACGTGTTATGTGGACACCTCTTCAGTGTATCATTGCAAAAAAAGGTCAGCGGAAATGAAGATTGTATTGACAATAGACAACCCTGGTAAATATGATGAAGGAGATTATGTATTGGGATGGTACTTCCATAACATGTGGGGAGCTGAGACTTCTCAGGTAACACAAATGTTCAAACTTAGAGATATGTATAAGTCTAAGGAATACCAGCCCATCACAGGTGTCCCCAAAAACCCACTAGCCCCGCATATAGTTTCTCTAAAAAACCTAAGGGCCATATCTAATCCCACATATGAGGATACTTTGGCCATGGGGACGGGTTTTTCTGATGTTAATTTGTGGCTTGAGTGGATGAAGTATAGTGCAGCCTCTGTGAATAAAAGTAACTGTTACATATGCGGTGCTGCCAAGCCACACCTAGGTACCGTACCTCTAGTGTTACCAGGAAGTGTTGAAGAATGTTTTTTGACTCTTTTTGTTAATATGTCTTATAACCACAGTGGATGTACAGAATGGAAATCAAAATACCCTCTTTTGTTAAAAAATCCTCGCCCAGGGACAGGTATCCAGGTATATCCAGGTAACTACACATGTTACAAGGGGAGCACACATGGGAGGAATGTACAGAATTTCACCAAAGGTTATTGTCACAAATACAGCAATCTGAACATATCCCTCACTCAGAACCAAGTGTACTCCATAGGAGATGTGTACTGGATCTGTGGAGATGGAAAAATAAGATCCAGATTGGAAGGTGCCTGGAAAGGTGAATGTGCGCTTGCCAAAGCTATAATGAACATGCACATTTTTACTGAATCAGATATTATAGACAAAGGGGTGCTAAAGAGAAACAAAAGAAGCGCCCCCCTTTCAAGTTTTGACCCCCATGTGTATATAGATGCAATAGGTGTTCCAAGAGGGGTCCCAGATGAGTTCAAAGCTAGAGATCAAGTAGCCGCCGGATTTGAATCAATATTTCCCATCATTACTGTGAATAAAAATGTGGATTGGATAAATTACATATACTACAATCAGCAAAGGTTTGTAAACTATACCAGAGATGCATTTCTAGGGGTAGCAGAAGAACTACAAGCGGACTCAATCATGACATTCCAGAATCGAATGGTGTTGGATATGATTCTTGCAGAGAAGGGCGGAGTGTGCCGAGTATTGATTGATCCAACCTCCTGTTGCACATACATACCAAATAATACTGGCCCCACTGGTAAGGTCACAATAGCTATAAAAAAGCTTGAAGATCTGTCAGTAGAACTGAAAAAGAACTCAGGTATAAATGATCCATGGGATCAATACTTTGGGTGGTTCACAAATTGGAAACAAGGTCTCATGCAACTAGGGATTGTCATACTAATAGTAATTGTAGTAATAGGTGTAGTAGCATTATGTGTTATTCCCTGTTTGAGACGAATGCTAGAAAAAGGGCTCTCTAATATGTCATTATATCAGACTACTGTACCCCAGGAGGATCGAAGCCCAGATGGGTATAAGAATTACCTAATATCGTATAGAGAGAAAAAGGACAAGAAAGGAAAGAACCATGTAGTGTGATCCACTAAAGGTTCTTAAGAGGGGATTTGAAAGGAATCCATGTTCTTTATTATGTCAAAATCAATTCTGCTTTTTGCTGAAGTTTCATTTCTATGTTAGGTACTAACTCTGATTGCTGTGAAACTAATATACTGTAAGGTTTCTATTCTCTGTAACCCTGAATCTTATCTCTTTGGCACTCTCCCCGGACAATATTCCTAATATGGAAGTTCCGTTTTTGTTTCTATTTCTCTGAGCGTAGAATGAAACGTGTTAATATAATAGGTTAAATACATAACATACGATGATATGCTAATAAAGAGGGTAAAGCCCCCTCTATATAACCTGTGTGCATTAAAAATAAACCTTAGAGTGTTCATTCAGTACATCACTGTTGTGTCTTTTATTACCTACTGAGTGAAGCGCTCTCCTGACTTCAGAAAGGACTCAAACCAAGCCGATACTAGAAGTCTTGGTGCCAGGTACCAAGTGGGACTCAGAGATTCCTATCAGTCCCTACTCTAAATCAGTGCAGAGACGGACAAACACCACAAAAACAGAGTCATACGGCAATGGGCTAGAACCAGACAGCTATGCAGTACCAAACGAGAGACAGAGAATGGCCGGTAGACAAGCCAAGATCAGAACCAGACAAGCTGCACAGTACCAAACATGTGAGACAGAAAGTGGTCAGAAGACAAGCCAGGGTCAGAAGCATAGAGAAATCAATACCAAATGCAGGAACAGGGAACAAGGAACCTAGCTAGTGAGCCAAAGAAGACTATCATTGACAATGGTGTATTGCCAGGAAAGGATTTAAATAGAGCGCAGAGTCCCTGGATCAGAACCTGATAGGTCCATAGTGCTCCATTAGTCAGAGACACTAGCACACAGAAATAGAGCAGCTGAGCAATCATCCCACTGCTAATCTCCCCCAGCATATACCTGCTGCAAGGAGAAAAAGAGCATTGCATCCTGTTACTAAGGATGCGGACGCATCACCTGGGGGCATAGCTCAGGAGAGCATCTGTCCCGACATTGAGGCTGAGGATCGCGCCACTGGAGCCCGGACAGGTACGTTTATTACAAATACCTAGGAAAATGTAGTAGAATCATTTTACTTATTCTTTAATGTTGAATCAGGGTCTCTAATGCGTTGTGTAAAATATACAGATATAACATGCTCAGCAGCACTTCACACAAACAACATATACACTATGACAACTGTAGTTTTATAGTCAAATTTTTATACGTTGATTGTCTATATTCTTGTAGCAAGAAAAACAGAATTGTAGGCAATTGTAATGCTCAAATGCACATTTTCTTGGCAATTCAATTAATTTACCTAATGACTTCGCAGCATGTTAACAACATGAAAAAGTACAGAGGTAAGGCTACTTTCACACTAGCGTTCGAGCGGGTCCGTCTGATGTTTCATCAGACGGATCCGCTCCTATAATGCAAACGCTTGCATCCGTTCAGAACGGATCCGTTTGCATAACAGTTTATTTCAGATCTGATTTTTGACTTCGGAAAACTCAGATCCGACAGTATATTCTAAACACAGAAGCGTTCCCATGGTGATGGGGACGCTTCAAGTTAGAATATACTGAGAACTGTGTACATGACTGCCCCCTGCTGCCTGGCAGATGCTGCCAGGCAGCAGGGGGCAGACCCCCCCCCCCCTCCTGTATTTAACCTATTGGTGGCCAGTGCGGCCCCCCCTCCCTCCCCAGTATTAATTGTAACCAGTGCGGCCCCCCTCCCTCTATATTCATCGGTGGCCAGTGCGGATATTAAATATGAGCAGTGCGGTCTCCCCCTCCCTCCCTCCCTCCCCAGTATTAAATATGAGCAGTGCGGTCTCCCCCTCCCTCCCTCCCCAGTATTAAATATGAGCAGTGCGGTCTTCCCCCCCCTCCCTCCCCAGTATTAAATATGAGCAGTGCGGTCTCCCCCTCCCTCCCTCCCTCCCTCCCTCCCCAGTATTAAATATGAGCAGTGCGGCCTCCCCCTCCCTCTATTCATTGGTGGCCAGTGCGGATTCAAAGTATTGTGATCAGTGCGGCCTCTCCCCCCCCCATCATTGGTGGCAGCGGAGAGTACCGATCGGAGTCCCAGTTTAAATCGCTGGGGCTCCGATCGGTTACCATGGCAGCCAAGACGCTATTGCAGTCTTGGCTGCCATGGTTACTTAGCAACAAATAGAATCATTATACTTACCTGAAGAGCTGCGATCTATGTGACCGGCCGGGAGCTCCTCCTACTGGTAAAGTGACAGGTCTGTGCGGCGCATTGCCTATAGACCTGTCACTTACCAGTAGGAGGAGCTCCCGGCCGGTCACATAGATCGCAGCTCTTCAGGTAAGTATAATGCTGTTATTTGTTGCTAAGTAACCATGGCAGCCAAGACTGCAATAGCGTCTTGGCTGCCATGGTAACCGATCGGAGCCCCAGCGATTTAAACTGGGACTCCGATCGGTACTCTCCGCTGCCACCAATGATGGGGGGGGGGGGGGGGGAAAGAGAGGGGAGGCCGCACTGATCACAATACTTTGAATCCGCACTGGCCACCAATGAATAGAGGGAGGGGGAGGCAGCACTGCTCATATTTAATACTGGGGAGGGAGGGAGGGGGGAGACCGCACTGCTCATATTTAATACTGGGGAGGGAGGGGGGAGACCGCACTGCTCATATTTAATACTGGGGAGGGAGGGAGGGGGAGACCGCACTGCTCATATTTAATACTGGGGAGGGAGGGAGGGGGAGACCGCACTGCTATTTAATACTGGGGAGGGAGGGAGGGAGGGGGAGGCCGCACTGCTCATATTTAATATTGGGGAGGGAGGGGGAGACCGCACTGCTCATATTTAATATCCGCACTGGCCACCGATGAATATAGAGGGAGGGGGGCCGCACTGGTTACAATGAATACTGGGGAGGGAGGGGGGGCCGCACTGGCCACCAATAAGTTAAATACAGGAGGGGGGGGGGGGGGTCAGCAGGGGGCAGTCATGTGCACAGTTCTCAGTATATTCTAACTTGAAGCGTCCCCATCACCATGGGAACGCCTCTGTGTTATAATATACTGTCGGATTTGAGTTTCACGATGTAACTCAAATCCGATGGTATATTCTAACATAGAAGCGTTCCCATGGTGATGGGGACGCTTCAAGTTAAAATATACCATCGGATTGGAGAAAACTCCGATCTGATGGTATAATCCTGACTTTACATTGAAAGTCAATGGGGGACGGATCCGTTTGAAATTGCACCATATTGTGTCAATGTCAAATGGATCCGTCCCCATTGACTTGCATTGTAAGTCTGGACGGATCCGTTTGGCTCCGCACGGCCAGGCGGACACGAAAACGCTGCAAGCAGCGTTCGGGTGTCCGTCTGCTGAGCGGAGCGGAGGACAAACGGTGCCAAACTGATGCATTCTGAGCGGATCCGCATCCACTCAGAATGCATTGGGGCAGTACGGATCCGTTCGGGGCCGCTTGTGAGAGCCTTCAAACGGAACTCACAAGCGGAGCCCCGAACGCTAGTGTGAAAGTAGCCTTAATCAATATTCTTGGGGGTGGTAGAATTAGTTATGGTTTTAATAATTTGTGTAGGCTTATAAACTCTTTTATATCGTGAACCAGCTGCAGGCTTAAATAAATCCTGACAGTATGTGTAATGCAGGTGAAAACTGCTAGGGGTATTTTTTTCCCCAAAGCAGATGCTGGAGAAAATGATTGTTCTGCCAGGTGACACAACAGATATGAAAGGTGAGTTATCTGCTATGTGAAGCGTGACACGGCAGTATCTAGTAGTGCTTACATAGTTGTTAGAAGGAGCAAGCGAATGGAAGGGTCATATTCACACCAATCTAAAGAGTGTTGTGAAGTCCTTACACATTAAGTCAATGTCCTAAATAAGTCCAGTCACTAACACATTACATGCTCGGACATGCAAGAAATGAGACAATTATACTTGTTGTACCCAGTATCTGGAACTGTGCCGCACTATCCAGTGTTTGAAGCCCACTAGGATCATGTTACTAGAAGGCAATTATAATCGCCCGTAACGCATTCTTAGTGCATACCTCTCCCACAAAAACATGCTGTTAACCGCTGACTACTGATTCTAGCTACTTTATATATACAGTATGTCTGAAAAGGATATGAAATTTAACATTTTAGTGAGAGTGAGATGTTGTAAAAATGGATACTCTTTGACAAAATAAAAATAAAAAATTAACCAGGTAGAAATGTCAAATTTCGGCAAAACGCGGCATGCAGTTGTATCTCTGGCAGATATGTAAATGATTACAGGTGTGGGCTGTTTTGACATTGGGTCTTGTCAGGCATAAAAGTGCCTCCCCCGCTGCCCCATAAAAAGGCTCTCAGAGGCCACTTTTGATTAGTGAACCTCTTGGTGAGAGATTGCCGGCTGTTAGACAGAAGCTCTGTGGAGCATTTAAAGACATTTTACAAAGTTGACAGACTTTCAGAGGAGATGCACCATTTGACTGAGAGAGACAGGATGGTTGTTTCGACGAATTGGATGCCATCTAAGCTGTTCTGACCTTGCTGTTAATAGGTGTTAAGAACAGTGGTTATGTGAGGGCATGCAGACACGCCTAATGGCCCAGACAGACCACCAGTAGAGTGGATTGTTTTATCCGTCAACAAGGGCAAGCAGCTCCCACAGTTTCATTGTAAATCATCTATAGATGACACCTTCATTACACACTTCTTTCTCAGCCTGGACTATTTCCAAGCACTTAGCAAAGGGAAATTTGGTTTCATAGTGTCCATTATGTGTCCTGCCATTGACAGCCAGCTACTGTCACTTTTGTTTGCAGTGGTGTCATGAACGAAAACTGCTAGAGACGGGAACCATATCATATTTAGCAACTAATCCAGGTTCTATTTGGGATCCAATGGCGGCTGGCTTCTAGTATGGAGCCCTCGTGGTGAGTGCTTTATTCCTGCCTTCGATATGAAACGACACACTGCTCCATCTGCTGGTGTGATGATCTGAGGAGCAACTGTATATGTTAGTCACCCCTGGTAGTGATACGAGGGACACTAAAAGCTTAGTGATATGTGCAGAACATCCTGCGGCCACATGTGTTGCCTCCCATGGCAGGGCTTCTAACTGGCATTTTTCAGCAGGATAATGCTCACCTACACACAGCAAGAGTTTGCTAGGAATGTCTCCGCCAGATTGTAACACTTCCTTGGCCTTCCCGGTTGCCAGATTTATCGCCAATCGAGCATTTATGGGCCCATCTAGGACACAAGATTCAGCAACCTACAAGTGTGCAGGATCTAAATGTCCAGCTGCAACATGTGTGGGGAAATGCACTGCAGGATACCATATGGAACCTGTATGCCTCCATGTCAAACTGTATCTCATTTTGTATCCATGCTAGAGGCCGTGTCTCATCTTGTATCCGGGCTAGAGGCCACCTCTCATCTTGTATCCAGGCTAGAGGCCGTGTTTCATCTTGTATCCAGGGTAGAGGCCGTGTCTCATTTTGTATCCAGGCTAGAGGCCGTGTCTCATTTTGTATCAAGGCTAGAGGCCGTGTCTCATTTTGTATCAAGGCTAGAGGCTGTGTCTCCTCTTGTATCCAGGATAGAGGCCGTATCTCATCTTGTATCCAGGATAGAGGCCGGGTCCTATTTTGTATCCAAGATAGAGGGCGTGTCTCATCTTGTATCCAGGCTAAAGGCAGGCCAACAGGGTACTAGAACTTCCTTTCAATTGTAGTTTTTCCCAATTCACTTACATAATTATATCATCATTACTTTTACGCATAAAAAGATATATATATATATATATATATATATATATATGTACAAAATGGAAAAATCCAAGGCAGCACAAACCGTAGCCAAAGTCAGGAGTGCCCGCAGTTTAGAAGCGACCCACTGTCAAGACATACAAAAAAGAAGAGGACTGCAGCACTTCCAGTAGATGAAAAAAATGTGAAGTCCTTTATTCACCCATGCAACGTTTCAGTCCGCTTTCTGGGGCCGTTCTCAAGCCTCAAGGCTTGAGAGCAGTCCCAGAAAGCGGGCTGAAACGTTGCATGGGTGAATAAAGGACTTCAAATTTTCTTTATCCACTGGAAGTGCTGCAGTCCTCTTCTTTTATATTTGCATTTGTGGGGATTAGCTCTGGTAGGCAGGGTAAGCGGACGCAGAACAGAGGCACCAAAACAGTTCATGATCAAACTGCATTGTTTTATTCACACAAGCAGGCTTAACAGTTCAGTAAACAACTTCATCTTAGTTGAAAGTCCTGGTGTTCATTTGCACCATGCTGCAGGTTCTGCATAAAGAGTCCAAGTCCAGGTGGGTGTTCATCACACTTTACCAACAGGTCCCCTCTAAAGTTTAGGTCCAGGATTTAGTCGTCCTGTCTTTCCCAAACAGGTCACAAACCTTCATCCAGACACAAGCCTCATACCTTAACACAGACAGCTCTATCACACACTCTAGCTGCCTTTAATGGGAGTTGGGCGTCCGCAAAGCCCGAACCAGCAAGTGAAATCCGGCCCGGTGCTTGACCTCACCTTGCTGCAATCAGTCTTTGCAGATTATGCTGGGAGAAAAATACCTGCCATCAACCAACAGACCTTTAACTGTGTCACAATCTAATATATAAAGCTGAGTGTATGTATGTGTGTGTGTGTGTGTGTGTGTGTGTATGTATGTGTGTGTATGTCCGCTAAAGGAATCCACATCGTCACATTTACAATCATGAAATTTGGCACACAGGTACATCAGGTGTCCTGGAAGGTTTTAGACCGAGTTTCAGCTCTAGCACGTACCGTTGCTGAGAGATTCCCCAAAAATGCATTAGCTAATAGAAGCCTGGTTACATGACCCTTATCAGCCATAGAAGCTCACAGGCCTTTAGTCTCCACATACACAGTTTTACACCAGGTTTCCATAACAATCGAGCCATTTTTCTTCACTGCTGTAGGTCAGCTTTAAAGGGGCAGAGCGCTGTGGATGACACTGTTAAGGGGGCGGAGTGCTGTGGAGGTCACAGTTCAGTGGCAGGTAGGGTGGCCATTTAGGCCACCCTCACAAGACAGACTTAAAAACCCTGCCCCCGTTCCCTGCCATGCCCCTGACCTGGTTAGGCCATGCCCCCTCCCACTCAGAGTTATGTAGAGGTGCCGATTCTAAATGTAAGACAGCTTCCTTGCTGTCTTATATTTAGACAATTTTCTTTGCCTAAATCAGGCTTAGAAAAGGATGAATGAGACGCCCCCTTCCCTGCCCACATCACGCCCACTTCTTTAGACCTGGCGTGAGTGGGGAAGAAGTTGCAGATTCTGCTGCATTATGTTGTGCAACAGAATCTGCGCCAGATATACGTCACAAAAGTGGCGTATATCTGTTCATAAATGACCCCCTATGTATTGCATCAGTGCTTGAAGTGGGCCGGCTGTGGTGGTGGTGGGGGGGGGGGTACTGGTAAAGAGAGGAACTAATGTGTGTGATGAGGGGGGGGGGGTCTGATGTGCAGGGGGGTACTGGTACAGAGAGGAACGAATGTGCGGTGGTGGGGGGGGGTCCTGGTACATAGAGGAACTAATATATATGTGTGTGATGGGGGGGTCTGATGTGCAGGGGCCCCCTACACATCAGACCCACCCATCAGACACATATATATTAGTTCCTCTATGTACCAGTACCCCCCCCCCCACCACCGCACATTCGTTCCTCTCTGTACCAGTACCCCCCTGCACATCAGACCCCCCCCCCCCCCCCTCATCACACACATTAATTCCTCTCTGTACCAGTACCCCCCTGCCAGGGGGGGGGGGGGTACTGGTACAGAGAGGAACTAATGTGTGTGGGGGGAGGGGGGGTGCCTGTCACTCACCAGTACTCTTCAGAAGTTGGATTCCAAAGCAAAGTCGATGTTCTTTGCTGCACCGTCCGACTCCTGACTCCAAGGAGGACCAGTCACTGGTCGCCGCACTGATCGCCCCTCAGTCACAGGCGCGCGGGAAGGAGTTGACGTCACCTAACGTGAGGTCAACTCCCTGCCTGCGCCAGCCTGAGCCGTACTCTGCAACGACCCGCCCCCCTCCACTAGCTGCCCAGCCAACGACATTAGGGAGGAGATACTGCCAGCTCTCCGCTGCGCTCCGGTACCGGAAACCCACGTACTGGGCGCACGGAGAGGTGCTGGTACTCTCCAGGGCAATTTTTGGAAGTGGCGGTACTGAGTACCGCCGCGTTCCGGCCCACTTCAAGCACTGCCCCCATCACACACATATATATTAGTTCCTCTATGAGGGGGGGGTCTGATGTGCAGGGGGGTACTGGTTCAGAGAGGAACGAATGTGCGGTGGTGGGGGGGGGGGGGTACTGGTACATAGAGGAACTAATATATATGTGTCTGATGGGTGGGTCTGATGTGTAGGGGGCCCCTGCACATCAGACCCCCCCATCACACACATATATATTAGTTCCTCTATGTACCAGGACCCCCCCCCCCCACCACCGCACATTCGTTCCTCTCTGTACCAGTACCCCCCTGCACATCAGCCCCCCCCCCCCCTCATCACACACATTAGTTCCTCTCTTTACCAGTACCCCCCCCCACCACCACCACACATTAGTGCCTCTCTGTACCAGTACCCCTCTGCACATCAGACCCCCCATCACACACATATATATTAGTTCCTCTATGTACCAGTACCCCCCCCCCCCCACCACCGCACATTCGTTCCTCTCTGAACCAGTACCCCCCTGCACATCAGACCCCCCCCTCATCACACACACACACACATTAATTCCTCTCTGTACCAGTACCCCCCTGGCAGGGGGGTACTGGTACAGAGAGGAATTAATGTGTGTGTGTGTGATGAGTGGGGGGGGGGTCTGATGTGCAGGGGGGTACTGGTACAGAGAGGAACGAATGTGCGGTGGTGGGGGGGGTACTGTACTGGTACATAGAGGAACTAATATATATGTGTGTGATGGGGGGGTCTGATGTGCAGGGGGGGGGAGCACCGGCGCCTAATAGAGTACTGGCACCTCTTTTGGCCCACTTAAAGCACTGTTAATTGCATCATTACTGTTATTCATCCTGGATGAATGTATGAATGTATTTAAAATGGGCACTACCATTGCCGTGGTCAAAGTGGCTTGTCTGTATACATGTGCTATTTTGTTGTATTTCTTGAAGCCAAATCGAGAAATTAATGGAAAAAAATCTCTCTGCTTCATACATCTCTCCCACAAAGCTGGCTAACAAATATAAATATACAGTAAATGTGATACAATCACGCCATATTGTGTCAATCACAGCTTGCTATGGATGTTATGTTGTGATAAGGATAAAAAGTTGCTTGCAAAGGGATTTCCTTAGTTCCTGCAAAGTGGTTTTCGAGATGGTAAACAATGTCAGGATGTTACGGCAGAAGTTTCTTCAGCTACAAGTTTTACCGGGACTGTTACTGTAAAATTACAGGGAAATTATTACAAAACAAAGTGGAGTTTCCCCATTCTAAGTATTACTGGACAGAGGATTTCTACTAAAAAGTATTATTGGGTACAGTGTATAGTATATTAATGCACTAGAATTTAGAGCAGCAGCTAAAGTCCGTTGATTATATTTGTTTCACTTAGGCCTCATACACACGGCCGTTGTTTAGGTCCGCATCCGAGCCGCAGTTTTGGCGGCTCGGATGCGGACCCATTCACTTCAATGGCGCCGCAAAAAAGATGCGGACAGCACTCCGTGTGCTGTCCGCATCCGTTGCTCCGTTCTGCGGCCCTGCAAAAAAAATATAACCTATCTTATTCTTGTCCACGCTTTGCGGACAAAAAATAGGCAGTTATATTAAAGGCTGTCCGTGCGGAACGCACACGGACCCTATCCATGTTTTTCGGATCCGGGGTTTTGCGGACCGCAAAAAACTGAATGGTCGTGTGCATGAGGCCTTAGGCTATGTTCACATTTTGCATTTTGGCTTTCGTTCATCATGATGAAAGCTACAATGCTCTGCTGGATCTGTCATATAATTGACAGGACTGGTGCCCCACTAATCCTCTGCTTCTTTTCCAGCACTTCTTGGCCCCTCTCAGTACACAATTACTGGCTGAGGTGGGTAAGTACTGCTGCCAGGGATTGGCTAAGTGGCCATTTGCTGGTTGGCGAGAGGGACCATGGACCACTGACTGGGCAGCTGGTGAGTATTACTTCTTTTATTAAGAGGCTGTGGAAAAAATTATTGTGTTGTGATCTGGGCTCATAACTAGTATGGGCAGAGAGTCCAAGGTACTGTACATTAAAGAAACCATGGCAGTCTGACCGTATTCCAAGTCTACAGGCCACTTTTACGCAAGTTAATGTACGGGCATAAAGATACAGGTATACTATATGCCAGGCCATTATGGCTAAAAAATAAAAATGAAAATAAAAAATCTTTCTACAGACCTATAGAAAGGGGAAGCCATGTTAAAAAAAAAATCTGTACAAGAGAACACACGCAAACACACGTGTTGTATTATTATAAATAAATGTAATATACAGTAGTTTCCAGTACATAAAATATTATACACATATTTCGTACAATTTACCATAACAATCTGAACATGACATTTTTTAGCATAATTTTCGTAGTGACTGTGGAACAATATAAAGAACATATAGGGGCTTATCATTTAATATTTAAGGTTGTTTTTATGTGACTTTTAAGTCTGGCTTTGCTCTGTGTGCTTGCACCAAATTTATAAACTAGTGCACCTTATATGTAACGTGAGTGCACTAGTTTAGTGTAGGTGTAAAAGCAGACCAGGGGTTTGGCTGGCATGAGATGGAACATTTTTGAGACATTTTGAAAAGTCACACATAGTAAATGTGCCATTATCCTGGTCTAATCTGAAGTCTTCGTCTAGAAAATGGAACTCTTGAAGAATTGATGTAGAGACCAAAATGTTTCAAAAAACAGCAAAAGTAGCAAAAAAGTCTCGAATACGCCATCTGAGACTTTTTAGACTCGAAAAAAGACATACTATACCATAGTTCATAAATGAGCTCAACAGTGCCTACATAAAGTACAGCTCAACTAGGAAATAAAGGGGGTCACTTATTAATACCAACGTTTTAGACGCCGGTCTTAATAACCCCCTATAACTGGCCCCTGCCTCTGCATAACTTTGGAGTATCCAGTGCCAGTCTAAATGTAAGCCAGCTTCCTTGCTGGCTTACATTTAGACCATTTACTGGGCCTAAAATGGGTGTAGAAAATGTTGAATGAGACAGGCCCCTTCCCTGCCCATGCCACGTCCACTTTTTTAGACCTGGCGTGACCGTGGAACAGTCACAGATTGCGGCGCAAATAACCTTTGCTCTGCAATCTGTGCCAGAAATACGCCTAACGTTCCCTAATGATACAACCTTGATGAGCTGGTGCATTGATGAAGATGAAATTAGGCCCATGTTGTTCATACAGAGGTACTATTGACTAGGCACACCTGCCCACACTGTAACACCACCACCATCAAAGGCACGTCTGGTAACAATAGTGGCTAATGCATAGCGCTCTCCTTTATGTATCCAACATCGTTGGCGGCCATTATTTCTGCTTAGCCTGAATCTACTTTCATCAGTGAACAGCACTGAGGCCCACTGGTCCCTTGTCTGGCATAGATACACCCTCGCCCATGCAAGACGATGACGCCTGTGGTCAGGAACCCTTGTAGGTCATCAAGCACACAGACCACGCTGATGTAAACGGTTTCGAATGGTCTGACGTGACACTTGGGTGCCTCTCACCTCCCTTAAATGTGCCTGGAGTTGTGTGGCATTCATCATCCAGTTCTGCAGGGCATTGTTCACAATTAAGTGGTCATCGGTGTGGGATGTGGCCGAAGGACGTCCACTTCTATGCCTTTTTGTGACTCTTCCAGTCTCTCTGTATCCCTGTTGCAACCTGCTGATGACACTGTGTGACACTCTAAGCTCAGTGGCCACTTCCGTCTGAGAACATCCTGCTTGAAGCCTTGCAATGGTTAGGTACTGTTGATCAATTGTTAGGTGTCGTCTTGGTCTCATGATGTGTGTCAAAATGTGAACAGCATGTTGAGGAGAATTGTTGAACTACCAATTCTAATTGAGCCAGGAAATTTTGTGGGTGATTCATGGATCAAACACCTGTTGTTTGCCGTTAAGCTCCTTGTTAGAGAACAGCAAGTTGAAACATTGAACAGTTGGACATGTGCATTCAAAAGTTTAGAGAAGGTCACATTAAGTTCACCTGTAAAGGTTAGAGTGCATTTTAGGTTCATCCTGAAATTTCACCCACAAGCCAAATTGTCACGGTGCGGTTCACTGTGACAGTTGTGGCTGTGTAGGCTGGATGCATGCCCTCTAGCATACTGACTGCAGGCTGACACCTGTGTATGCTGGTTGCTTGGAGCTGCAGTGTTTTGTGTGAACTGCTGCCTGTGAATGTTTGCACTCCCTATGTCTGTTTCCCTGTGCAGTTCCTGTCTCTGGTGCCATGCAGGCTGGCTGCAGGCTCCCTCGCGTACTGGCTGCAGGCTGACACCTGTGTATGCTGGTTGCTTGGGACTGCGTGCTGGCTGCAGTGGTGTGTGTGAACTGTGGCCTGTATCGTTTGTTCTATGGTTCTGGTACTCCTGGTTCTGATGGGGTGAACTTCCCCTGGTCTGTTCCTGAGTGGGGCTTATCAGGTGCCCTCATTATGCAGCTATATATATATATCTGTGAGCTGTGGGGCTTGGGGTCAGTCTCTTGTGTCTTGCACCTCGCTGCTCACCCAGGAGGTCAGTCTGTCTTTTGCCTTGCTGTGTAGAGGCGCCTTGCTGTTGACCCAGGGGCTTTTGCCAGCTGCCCGTTCTGTGTGGTGTCACCTGGTAAAGCATTGGTTTTGATGTTATTCCCTTGTCTGTTTTCTGTACCTGTCCTGTGATGTTGATGTTGTTATATCCTTGTCCATGCCTTGTCTGATCTTCTGTACCTGTTCTGTGCCTTGATCTACTCTGTCCATGTCTAGCCTAGCAGTGCTCTAACTGCGTCTGATAGCCTGGCAGTGCTAAACTGCTTCCGATCCTGCCTGTTCCATGTCCAGCCTGGCAGTGCCTATTGCTTCTGATCCATGTGCAACGTGCCAGTCGCAGGGGTAGAACACGTGAGGTTCATGGTGGGTCGGAATGTACATACAGTTCATAGGGTACTCACGGTTTAGCAGATGCCTCCCTGGGCCAGCAGTGCAGTGAAGGGGAGAACAGCACTGGATTCTCCAGGGCACACTCAGTTACCGGGGACACCGGCCAGGTGATGATTGAGGTGCCCTTGATGGTGGATGGCTGCTGAGTGCTTGTGCGGCTGGGCCCCTGCTTTAGGTTTTGTTGTGACGCCAGCACCTTGGTGGTGCAAAATGTTGAGAGTAGTAGTGATGTGGAGTTGGAAGAATGAGGCAGGTTTAAATCTAACGGTAAACTTTACTATAACCAGGTTCTTGATAACAGTTTACATCCAGCAACAAAACAGTCTCTGATACACATGCAAGTAGGATGTGATAAATCCTAGTAACAGGCTGTGCTGATGATACTGTGTCAGGCTAGGGTGGTAAGTTATGTACTCACTGAGAAAACAGCTCTTTGCCTTGCTTCAGTCTTAGTTGAGGTAGTCCCAATCTTGATCTTCTACACAAGTGATATGACAGAATCCTTATCTGTCTTAAGAATAACGGTGAGGCTGCCAGAAGCTATTAAGTCCTTCACCAAATTACAAAGGTGCCTAGAGCCTATAACAATGGCCTTGTCTTTCCTTTGTCTTGATCCAATTAATACAAGAAATTCACTTGTTACTCCTGAAGAATAAATGTAGACTTCCCTCCGCTTGTCTTCCTGGCCTAGATACTGAGGTGCATGATGGCTTCTCTGGGCCCTGGAGCTCTAGAGAGCTGGGAGGAGAGGGGACCTCTCCTTCCCCCTATAGCTCTTCACTCCATCTCCTTAGAGAGACTCCAGCAACTAACTAGGCCTGAACTGCACTATTTATACTGTGGTGCTACCCCCATCTAGTGGTGGATGTATGTAGTGCACCTGACAGCCTGGTAAATAGGAATATCACAGGATAACACAATACAGCATGATATTACAAATGATAAAAAAAAGCTTTTGCAGTTCCCACATAAGCTAGTGGGACACTGCACATGTGTGTTCTGTAGTGCATTACTGCTTCTGTTCCTGTGTTTGTCCTGCCTTCGTGAGAGGGTCCCTGGGTTCTCCGGAGGGAGGCTCTCTAGTCTGCGTGCAGCTCTGCCTGAGACTGCCATGCTTCCATTCCGCTTGGGGTCCAGGCATCTACTTCTGTGCTGGTTCCCGTTCGTCTTGTTGTCTGATCCATGTCCTGTGTTTGGTTGGGTTCCAGTCCTGTTGTCTGTGGTTTCCTGCAGGTAGCGGCCAAGTGTACTGGGACCTTCCTGGAGGTGCGACCAGTGAGCCCTTGGCCCAGTTCATCCCCACCACCAGGGGCTCTGTGAAGAACGGGGCTCACTGGCTCTCCGCCCCCTAGGTTTGCCTTTGGTCTGCCGGTGCACTTGGTTCTGTGGTAGTTCTACCACTATTGCCTAACCTGCATATATTGTACTGTCATGTTCTTTTATTACATTTGTAATAAAGTTCTCTGTTGGTCCTTCTTCTGTTTTCCATGTGTCCTGTTTGCTTGATGTCCCGAAGGTCTGCCTTGGGCCTCCGGTAGATATTCACAAAAAGCTAGGAATATTTGTGTCACACAAATATTCCTAGCTTTTTGTGAATAGCGTATTATGCATACTGGTCATCTTCTTTGAGAAGAGCACTCCATTAGAAAACCATATTTAATACCATTTTAGGTGGTAATCTCGAAGAGATTTCTTGTTACAAATAAGATATAATCACAAATCGTAACATGCAGATAGCATTCAGTCGGTCTATGGTAGGGAAGAGGTATTTAAGTGGCGCCTGCTGACACCTCTAGCACCAGATATGCATTAGTAAATTTGTATAAATTTCACCGGAAGGGGCCGTTACCAAGGCTAAATTGACTTACAGTATAGGAACAGAATACCAAAATCTCTGGTTCCATCATACACCGGATACTGCTGTTGACCAACAAATGCCATTGACTATAATGGGGTCTGTCAGGTTTCTGTAATGGGTTTATGGATTTCCAAATAGTGGTGTTTCATTTTTTGTTTTTGTTGGAATCTGTGATTGAGACTACAGAAGCTTCCTTCACATGAATCTAGTTTTGCTTTGGGGTCCTGTGATATCTGTGTACACCAGATATGGCATAGATGTTGAATATGAGAAAACTCCTGTTAAGATTAACAGCGGTATTTCACAAAGACAATCCCTTTTCAAATTGATGATAATCTCTCAGAAAACAGTGAATGTTGCTATGGAACGCTGCTGTTGACCATGTACGTTTCATAATGCATGCCAAAGTATCACGTGCTTCCATTTAAATGAACCTAAATTACATTTAACTTTGTCTACTTTTGAATCAAACACAAAGAACTGACATTTTAAAATAGTTACATTTACAATAATGAACCCTACTCATCAGTAAGTCCTGGACTTTTTGTTTTGGTGCACTTATATGATACATTTTATGATACAGTGTACAAAAATGGAACAGGCACTAATATAGTTCAGCCAGGTAGACAACTGCATCATTGAAGGATACTTTTTCCCAATCTCACTGTGTGGCGCAGTGGATCTGGTGACACAAGAACAGGAAATAATGAGACCTGATCCTGTGCATTCTATGGGAAAACACAATGATCACACTGAAATGAGGCTCCAATACACTTCTAGGTTTAGTAATGAAGACAGACAATGGAGATCAAATAAGTAATTATAAGGTATTGGAAGCAGGCATAATATACTTACAAATCTAGACACTGAGCAAACATTTTGTACTAGTTATGCACATTGCATTCTTTGCATAGAAGAGTAAACAGCTATCTCCTGCATTGGTCTGTATAGAGTATATATCTATTTATTTGAACACTATATGGTGATATTATTTTCGTACCATATGGTTGTTTTAGCTGTGTCCTGTTTTAGGCGTAAATTGCAAAAAAGTTCAGATATTTGATTAGTACTTTTGTAAAGGATCTGGGTTTGATGCAACAGAATTTACAGTTTGACTTAGGCTACTTTCAGTACAGCATGCTGCGTTTTTTCGTTTTTTTATGTCCTTGTTTGCCATGCTGCAGCCGGACCTTTGGCCCGCCCCCATTATAGTGAATGGGGCCAGAGCGGAATTCCGGCGGCACGGTGGGCTAGCGTTAGCACGCATCCGGCAGGCTGTTCACCCGCCAGAACAGCCTGCTGGACCCTGCTGCCACAAGTGTGAAAGTAGCCTTATTTTGCAGCTGATGCTCGATATCACAACGGGTACATATTTACTCTCGTGACCTTGTGTAATGAAAGGTACAACACTGCATGTAATACAGTTAGTTAAAAAGGCAGTTTTTGTCTCTGTTCATGTGTGTAAATGTGTTGGGGTCACATTCAAACTATATCTACAGTAGATCTGGATGCTGATGTATTTTGTCTGATTGCTGGAAAGTCATTTTCTGCCTATTCTTTTCCTATACCTTAGTAGGTCCTACTTTCCATTATAGATTATTTTTTGAAAGCTGAAAAAGATTTCTTTCTCTTGGAAGAGAGATCATCTATGTATCCCTTTTCCCAGTGAACACTGCACGGTCTATAAGACTTTCTTTGCCACCTCTGGTGCTCTCCACAAAAAGAAACATTACCCAACGAAACTTACATCAAAGGCTTCTCACCTAACCAACCAAGCACCCTGCTCTGAGTCACGACCAGTGAATGTGGATCCACTGTGCCAACCAACGAATCTGGCTTAGGGCTAAACCTGGGGGCGTTATCTTGGCGTCTCCCTGGCATTCACACCTTAACCCCTATACAGGAATCTGGACTTTGCTGCAGGGAACAGACCAGGCCACGACCTCTTGGAGTAGTCTCCGTGTGGTTGGCTGCTCACCCATGTGAGTCAGAGACACTGGTGCAGAATATCCAACAAAAAGAAAAAAGCATGGATCGCACATCCACATGCTATGCATAGATCTATCATTGCTTCTCTGCACCATTCCCATCGACTCTCAGCATAATTAATAGAATACAATGTCATAAGCCTAATTCACACATCAGTGTTTTGGTCAGTGATTTCCATCAGTGATTGTAACATAGTAAAATAGTAACATGGTATATAAGGCCGAAAAAAGACATTTGTCCATCCAGTTCGGCCGGTCATCCTGCAAGTCAAAACCAGGATTGGAGCCTCCACAGATATAAGGTATAATGGAAAGATCTGCATCTGATCTGTGTTTAGAGCCGCACCTGGTTTTGGGCCAAGATCACTGATGGAAATCACTGACCAAACACTGACGAGTGAATGAGGCATTATGTAGTCTCCTGCTAATTAAAAACACCTGGGCCGAATGGGAGGAGTGCAGATACCATGAGAGAATTGTTTGTACCTTTTAGTCCGACTTACTTCAGGCCGACTAGTATCTTAATTATTATCACATTTATGTCTGTAGTCAATCATTAAGCCAGCTTAAACGGAGACATGCCCTCATCCTGTCTGCCTAGTGTCAGTAAGCTGTTTCTCAGTTGCAGGATGGATGCATGCATGAAAATAAAGGCTAAGGCCCCTTTCACACGAGCGATTTTCCCGTCTGGATGCGATGCGTGTATTGAACAGATAGCATCCGAATGCTGTCCCGTTCATTTTAATGGGTCTGTGCACATGAGCGTTGTTTTTTGTTGATCATCTCTGGGTAGTCTTGAGCGAACTTCTGTTTTCAATTTCGGTGAACAAGGTTTAAGTTATCTAAGAATTCCGTTATGGATTCCGCTGCCACGGACCATAAGTTATCCATAACAGAATTCTTAGATAACCCGAACCGTGTACACCGAACTTGAAAACAGAAGTTCACTTAGCCCTATGTCTGGGTTCAGGAAAATTGCAGCATGTTCTATATCAGGGATCAGCAACCTTTGGCACTCCAGCTGCTGTGAAACTATAACTCCCAGCATGCACACTTACTCGGCTGTTCTTTGAACTCCCATAGAAGCTCTGGCTCCATAGAAATGAATGGAGCTTGTGTGAAAAACGGAAGGCATCCAGATGTAATATAGTTGTTAGGCCTCATGCACACGACCGTTGTTGTGTTCCGTGTCCGTTGTTCCGTTTTCCATGATTTTCTGTGGACCCATTGACTTTTAATGGGTCCGTTGAAAACTCGGTTAAAGCACCGTTTGTCATCCACGTCCGTGATCCGTGGTTTCAGTCCGTCAAAAAAATATGACGCGTCAGTTTTTTTCCAATCATTTGCAAAGCAAACTTGACTTAGACTTTTTTTTACTTTCCTTCATGTTTGGTGATCCTCCAAAAATAATGGAAGACACACGGAAACAAAAACGGAAACGGATCACGGAACAACGGAACCCCATTTTGCGGAACGGAACACAACAACGGTCGTGTGCATGAGGCCTTAGGAGATGTTGCTAGATAGTAGTTAGGAGATGTTGAGTGTTATTCTTCAGTTTTTCTTCACACACATGAAAAACACCTCTAAAAAACTTATTGCATCGGTGTGGGAAAAAAACTGAAACACCGAACACAATCGCAGACAAATCAAATTCAACTTGAGTGCAAAACCATCAGACCCTGACTCATTCTGTATCGCTCGTGTGAAAGAGGGCTTACACTGCTAGGGGTCACATATTCTGGGGTATGTGTGGCATGTAGTACATACAAATGAAATGTGTATGCTCTAAACTGACATCACTGATAACGGATTTCTTTGTTATCTGTATGTTGTTATGTTCATAAAAAACCATCCAAACAGTTGTGTGTACTAAGAAAATGTAGCACTTTGGCAGATGATACATACTGTTATGAATAATTCATACAAATGAAGTCATAAGGATAATAAATACAACGGATGTCTCTTTATAATTATAAGTTGTGCTGCTTGTTATAGAAATTCACTTATGGCCAGAAACATAACTAGTAGGAGGCGGGGGTGGATGGGAGCTAACCAAGGCCAAGTCAAGGGTCCCACAGGAGCCCTTCACCACACTGACTCTCCCCAAGCTTCATTAACCTACCGCTCTGGTGCTCTGAGCGCTGTGGCAGCATGCATATCCCTCAGCCTTCTGTCTCCAGCTCTCAGTGTAGGAGCCAGAGAGCAAGAGACAGTAGTCGGACGACTGTTTCTGGCAGCAAAGTAGTTAGGTAATGAAGTTTGTCCTCTTGCTTAGGGCTCCTGCACAAGACTGCATCCGTTTTTGAGGTCCGAGTGCCGGCCGACATTTTTTTTTTTACTCCTTCACAAATGTCCTATCCTTGCCCGCAAAATGGACAAGAATAGGACATGTTTTTTTTTTTTTGCAGGGTCGCTGAATGGACTTACAAATGCGTACAGCACACAGAGCCACAAAAAATGCGGATCGGATGTGGACCAAACCATGGTCGTGTGCATGAGCCCTTAATTGGTGCATTCAGTGTCTTGCACTGCTGCACATGTGTAGCTGCCGACCCTGCACTGTGTCTCTCTGAAAACTGCATGGGATATTAATATTTTGTCGGGCACTATCACCTTGTGGGGGCACTAAGGAGATGTCGGGGCAATAAGAGGGGTATTGGGGGTAACAGCAGAATATGAAATTTGTGTGCAGATTCATGGCTGGGGGAAGTCTTCATGGCGGTCTGGATCCAGATACAGAGAAGAGGTCACATGTGAATGTGGATGCAACCATACTGTAGTAACTTTTCAATGGGTATTAGTTATTATTTGGTATCAGCTATCATTTGGTAATAGCATTATTTAGATCTACACTATACACTCTAAAATTACAGTATGCCTTAAATTAATAATAAAAGATAACCTTATAGATATTCTATAAGCTATATACTGCATTTTTTTGAGGGGATGGATGACAAAATATATGTCTTGGGTGCTGCTTGGATGAGTCACTTAAGAAACCCAGTGATGCTGCTGAATGATTTGGACAGGCTACAGCTGTGAAGAGATATATTGGGAGGTGGAGTGGAGGGGGAAGCAGAACTTATTCAGCATAGCCCATAAGCCGTATACTCCTGCTTAGAGCATGTTCACATGCAGAAGATTTATTTTGTGAAATTTTTGCAAATGTCTTATTAGTCACAGAAATTTCAGCAGCATATCTGCCGTGTGTGAACATATTCTTAGGAAGGACCAAATGCAAACCACATGTGGATATGAAGTGTAGGAAGTTACAAGGGGTCTTCATTGATAGTAGGTATGTGTCACTGAGGTTCCTGGCCTCGGTGAAGTAAGAGCCGGTATTTTCATGTGTCAGCGGCAGCTAATGCTGATTGACACTTTAGCTATTTAGTATGGCTGTAAATATCTGATCCGGGACAGCTCTTATTGGGAGTAGTCAAAGTGCTGGGTGGGTGACTACTCCCCACGTTCCAGGCCAGGTTTTGACAGCACCTGGCTATCCTTGAAAAGGCAGCTGGGCTCAGCAGCAGAGAACGCCCTGTGTTTTATGATCTGAACCCTGTGCTGGGCTGAAAAACTGAGACCCATGTGTTGGGAGAGCAGGCCACCTAAAGCCTGCATTTAGACTGCTGGAGGCAGGACCACCGACAAGGTGACGTTTTTTGTTATGCATGAACTTTCTACTCGTTGTGAACAAACACCAACCCTGCAAAGAGGGTTTTTTGTTTGACCTTATGTGTGAATAAACACGGACATTTGAATTACGAACTTGTACTTTGCCTCTGTACTGCACCCGCTTATCCCAACTACCAGAGCGAATCCCCACAGAAGTTATACTTTCAGCACAAAACTAGGTTAATTTTATCTTTAATATACTGTAATTGTACAGTATATTGGGCATAGGCCTATTTCATACGGTCAGTATTTTGCATCAGTATTTGATCAGTATTTGGAAGCCAAAAGCAGGACTGAGACAGAAACACAGAAGAGATGCAAATATTTCTATTAAATGTTATCCCTATTTTGGACTCACTCCTGGTTTTGGCTTAAAATTACTGATCAAATACTAGATGCTTTATGTATGCTCAAAATACAGGCTTTGATTTTTTAGTTTTCTGTTCTTCTGACAGATCAGTGTCACGAGGGTGTCAAGAACCACACCTGACTCCGTTATACCCGGGGTCAGGAAGTCGCAGCGGTTGGCTGCACGCTCTATGTAAGTTAGGGCTGTTTCCTTATGGTAACTTTCTGGGTTTGCTTTGCAAACCCTTTTGGCTCACTCAGGGATCCGTAGCTCCTTCTCCTCAGCTGTTCCTTGTCCAGCACTCCCAAACCTCCTTATATTCCCCTCTCACACTTCTCTGGTTGCCAGATATAGAGCTTCCTGCCTGGACATCTATTCTGACCCTCTGGAGCTGTGTTGCTGCGTTCTCTGGTAGTTGGTCCAGAACGCTACCCTCCGGATCCCTGTTGGACCTTTGTGGTCTATTGTGGTCGCCCACCTGGGTGTATGTGTTTGTCTGTTTTGTCTGTCCTCTCCCTGGTGTTTCCCTCTTAGTGACAGTGGTGCGGACTAGCGATCCCATTGGCCCGTTCACTATCTAGGGCTCATTTTAGGGAAAGCCAGGGTTTAGGCACGTGATCGCCGCACGGGTGAGGAACCCGTCTAGGGACGTCAGGGCAGTCAGGTGCCAGCCGCAAGGTGAGTTAGGGGTTACCACCTTTCCCTCTCCCTTGGGCAGGGCTTTCCCTTTTTCCTCCCTGTGCGTGACGCCGGTCATTACATTATATCTGGCCCTTATTTTGTGTAGGTAAAAAATAAATAAAAAATAATAATATTTTTTTTTTACCTACTTAGAATCCAGTATGGATCAAATTGCTGCTCTGTCCAAACAATTTCATGGCCTGTCTTTGGAGGTGGCAGGATTGAAGGCGTCGGTCCTCCAGCAACGGCAGCAATTACAACTGACCGCAAGCCCAGCGGTTGCTACTGGTAACCAGGTTGTTGCGGAACCCAAGGTCCTTCTCCCTGACAGATTTTCTGGGGGAAGGGACAAGTTTTTGACATTCCGTGAGTCCTGTAAATTATATTTTAAACTGCGCCCTTACTCCTCTCGTAATGAAGAACAGCGGGTGGGGGTTGTTATTTCCCTGCTGCAGGGGGACCCGCAGTCCTGGGCGTTCTCTTTACCTACTGATTCCCAGGCTCTTCGTCAGTGGATGAGTTTTTCGGGGCCTTGGGTCTCATATATGACGACCCTGACCGAGTCGCACTGGCTGAATCAAGATTACGGAGACTCTTACAAGGAGAACGGCCGGTAGAGGAGTATTGCTCTGAATTCTGTAGTGGGGCTACGGATACCCAATGGAACGACCCGGCTCTCAGGAGTCAGTTCTGCTCTGGGTTATCCGAAAGGGTTAAGGATGCGCTTGCATTATATGAGACCCCCTTTTCCCTTGATGCGGTTATGTCCCTTTCTATCCGAATAGATAGACGCCTTAGGGACAGGTTGAAAAAACCGGAGCAATTGGTAACCCCTCCCAAGCAGCAGTTAGTCTGTACGGACTTAGACGAGCCTATGCAGCTAGGAGGAACTACTCGTCAGGTCCGTCCTCCTGAGGCTCGCCGTAGGCGTGGGGTTTGTTTTTTTTGTGGGGAGAGGGGTCATTTCATTAATGTCTGTCCTTCTTTCCTCAGAAACAAAAGACCGTCGGAAAACTACTAACCCCAGGCTGTGTGGAGGATGTCAGCCGGGGGGTATACGTTTCCTCCATACGTACATCGCAATTTGTGTTGCCAGCGGTTATTGTTTTTGGTGATAAGACGGAGACTATTTCTTTCTTTCTAGACAGTGGAGCAGGGGTAAATTTGATAGATACCCATTTTGCCCGCACTATGGGTTTGTCTCTCTGTACGCTACAGAGACCTATTCCCATATTCGCTATTGATTCTGCTCCTCTGTCTCAGAGAAACCTCACCCACATTGTTCATAATTTACACCTTCGGGTAGGGGACCACCATAACGAGATGCTTTCATGTTATGTTCTGGAGGGGCTTCCCACTTCGGTAGTGCTGGGTCTTCCCTGGTTGGTAGCGCACAATCCTGTGGTGGATTGGCAGGCCAGGGAGATATTGGAGTGGAGTGAGCAGTGCAGAGAAAATTGCTTAAATAGCAATTGCTTAGTCGCCTCCATAACTACCCTACCTACATTTATTTCGGATTTTGAGGATGTTTTTTCTGAAAAGGGTTGTCAGAAGTTACCACCTCATCGTCCTTATGATTGCCCGGTTAACCTTATTCCCGGCGCAAAATTACCCAAGACCAGGTTATATAATCTTTCGGGTCCAGAGAGACAAGCCATGAAAGATTATATCTCCGAGAGCTTGGCTAAGGGACACATCAGACCCTCTTCTTCACCCGTGGCTGCAGGCTTTTTCTTCATTAAAAAGAAAGATGGGGGCCTGCGTCCTTGCCTAGATTTCCGCGAATTAAATCGGATAACCATCCGAGACCCATACCCTCTTCCTCTCATTCCTGACCTGTTTAACCAGATTGCGGGTGCTAGGTGGTTCTCCAAACTTGATCTTAGGGGGCCTACAATCTGATTCGTATTAAGGAGGGGGATGAGTGGAAGACAGCTTTTAACACCCCTGAGGGGCATTATGAAAATCTAGTTATGCCTTTCGGTCTGACCAATGCTCCTGCCGTCTTTCAACATTTCGTTAATGACATTTTTAGTCATCTAATCGGCAGGTTTGTGGTAATATACCTAGATGATATTTTAATTTATTCGTCTGATCTGAGAACACATGAGGTGCATGTCAGACAAGTACTGCAGGTCCTACGGACAAATAAATTAAATGCTAAAATTGAAAAATGTGTCTTCGCCATTCAGGAGATACAATTCCTAGGTTATTTTTTATCTGCTTCAGGTTTCCGTATGGATCCTAGGAAGGTCCAGGCAATTTTAGATTGGGATATTCCTGAGAACCTCAAAGCACTACAACGGTTCTTGGGCTTCGCGAATTTCTATAGGAAATTCATTTAAAATTATTCACTTATTGTAAAACCTCTTACTGACATGACTAGGAAGGGGACTGATTTTTCTAAATGGTCTGACGCCGCTAAAGTTGCTTTTTCCTCTCTAAAAGAGAGGTTTACCTCAGCACCTGTACTAGTCCAACCTGATGTCTCTCAGCCTTTTATTGTTGAAGTCGATGCGTCAGAGGTGGGAGTGGGGGCGGTGCTGTCTCAGGGTCCGTCTCCTGGCAAATGGCATCCTTGTGCTTTCTTTTCTAAAAAACTATCTGCAGCAGAAAAGAACTACGATATTGGCAATAGGGAACTATTAACTATTAAACTTGCGTTTGAGGAGTGGCGTCACTTTTTAGAGGGGGCAGTCCACCCCGTCACTGTGATTACGGACCACAAAAATCAGCTAAGCATCTCACCCCTAGACAGGCTAGGTGGTCGCTATTTTTTACCAGGTTTAACTTTGTGATTACCTATCGTCCTGGGGCAAAGAATACCAAGGCTGATGCACTATCTCGTTGTTTCCCTGGAGGGGGTAATGTGAGTGATCCGGTGCCCATTCTTCAAATAGAAGTGGTTGTTTCTGCGGTACACTCTGTTCTGGAGGGGAAGGTGTTAGAGGCCCAGGGGGACGCCCCGGTCTCTTGCCCCTCAGAGAAATTGTTTGTACCGTTGAACCTACATTTCGAATTATTAAAGGAACATCATAATTCGGCACTTGCTGGGCACCCGGGTAGTAAAGCAACCTTGGAGCTATTGTCTCGTCGTTTTTGGTGGCCAAGGTTGCGTCAGGATGTATTGGATTTTGTGTCCTCTTGTTCTACCTGTGCGCGCGCAAAAGTTTCACATACACGTCCTGCAGGGTCTCTATTACCACTCGTCATTCCCAATAGACTGTGGACACATCTGTCAATGTATTTTATCACTGACTTACCTTTGTCTGCAGGTAAAACAGTGATTTTGGTAGTAGTGTACAGGTTTAGCAAAATGGTGCACTTCATTGCGTTACCCGCACTACCTAATGCTAAGACTCTTGCTCAGGTATTCGTCAGTGAAATCGTGAAGCTTCACGGGGTCCCCTCCGATGTTGTTTCGGATCGGGGTACCCAGTTTATTTCTAAATTTTGGAAAGCTTTTTGTTCCCGTTTGGGGGTACACTTGTCCTTTTCCTCAGCTTTCCATCCTCAGTCGAATGGACAGACTGAGCGTACCAACCAAAACCTTGAGACATATCTAAGATGTTTTGTGTCTGAAAACCAAGAGTTGTGGTCATCATATTTACCGTTAGCTGAGTTTGCCATAAATAATCGTCGTCAGGAATCCACTGGCAAGTCACCATTTCTTGGTGCATATGGTTTTCATCCCCAATTCTGTACTTTCAAAGAGGGGGGGTCTTCTGGGGTTCCCGAAGAGGAACGGTTTTCGTCATCTCTTTCATCGGTATGGCAGAAGGTGCAAGCTAACTTGAAAAATATGGGAGGTAAATACAAATGCATGGCTGATAAGAGACGGTCGCCAGGTCCGGACCTAGGAGTTAATGACTATGTGTGGTTGTCTACTAGGAATATTAAATTGAAGGTTCCCTCTTGGAAACTGGGTCCTAGGTTAATTGGCCCTTACAAAATTGTAGCCATCATCAACCCCGTGGCTTTTCGCCTGGAGTTACCTCAGACTTTTAAAATCCATAATGTTTTTCATAAGTCGTTACTCAAAAAATATGTTCCACCTCTAGAACCGTCACCGCTGCCACCCCCTCCTGTTGTTGTGGATGCTAATCTAGAATTTCAGATATCCAAAATTGTTAATTCTCGTCGGGTCCGCTGCTCTCTTCAATATCTGGTGCATTGGAGAGGTTACGGTCCCGAGGAAAGAATGTGGGTTCCTGCATCTGAGGTAAACGCCGACAGGCTAGTTTGGGTTTTTCATGCCTCTCATCCTGAGAGACCTGGTCCTGAGTGTCCGGAGGCCCCTCGTAGAGAGGGGGGTACTGTCACGAGGGTGTCAAGAACCACACCTGACTCTGTTATACCCGGGGTCAGGAAGTCGCAGCGGTTGGCTGCACGCTCTATGTAAGATAGGGCTGTTTCCTTATGGTAACTTTCTGGGTTTGCTTTGCAAACCCTTTTGGCTCACTCAGGGATCCGTAGCTCCTTCTCCTCAGCTGTTCCTTGTCCAGCACTCCCAAACCTCCTTATATTCCCCTCTCACACTTCTCTGGTTGCCAGATATAGAGCTTCCTGCCTGGACATCTATTCTGACCCTCTGGAGCTGTGTTGCTGCGTTCTCTGGTAGTTGGTCCAGAACGCTACCCTCCGGATCCCTGTTGGACCTTTGTGGTCTATTGTGGTCGCCCACCTGGGTGTATGTGTTTGTCTGTTTTGTCTGTCCTCTCCCTGGTGTTTCCCTTTTAGTGACAGTGGTGCGGACTAGCGATCCCACCGGCCCGTTCACTATCTAGGGCTCATTTTAGGGAAAGCCAGGGTTTAGGCACGTGATCGCCGCACGGGTGAGGAACCCGTCTAGGGACGTCAGGGCAGTCAGGTGCCAGCCGCAAGGTGAGTTAGGGGTCATCACCTTTCCCTCTCCCTTGGGCAGGGCTTTCCCTTTTTCCTCCCTATGCGTGACGCCGGTCATTACAATCAGAAGACCGGAAAAATAAACTGCCACTGCTGTTGCCCCCCTCCCTACTCTGTCATAGGGCCACTATTGTCCGTGTTACTGCCACTGCTGTTGGCCCTCATCACTACTCTGTCATGGGGCCAATATTGTGACTGTTACTGCCGCTGTCATCCTCCCCACTCTGTCATGGGGCCACTACTGTCACTGGTACTGCCGCTGCTGCTGCCGCCACCCTCCTCACTCTGTGAGGGGGCCACAACATGCATTAAAATAACTTATTTTTTTTCTCCACTACTTTATTGGCGCTGCCTCCATTTCTTTATTTTGTTCCACTAAGGAGACACTTGGACAGAGTTCCTGCATAGGCGGTCTTGGTTTTTTGGCTTTACTGAAGGGTGCTGTATGCTTTTTTTTTGTTTAACAGAAGGGATTAACCATGAATCTTGGTGCACTGCACAGTGATGTAGACAGCAATAAATTACACCTGTAATACTGGCAGAATAGTACCTATAGAACAGATTAGCTATGAATGTGGGTGCACTGCAATCTCCCTGTAGTTTAAGTTCCAAGCCTTCACACTGAGATTGGGCCACTAAGTAGGATGAATATTATTAGGAAAAGTTGTCTGGGTATAACTGATTTATCACAATTTGTGACAAATTAATTAGTAACAAATCAAATTTAATTTTGAAGTTCGGCAAATCGACTGAATCAAATTTTTTAAAACTTGAATAATCTCTAATTATCATAATAAAAGGATGCATACCTGGCACCAAATACCAAACAACAACAATGAACTCCATTCAACCTGATATACAGTACACAATCCATTTTCCCACAGGTTCAGGTCTGATGTCTGATTAAAATTGTACAGTCGTGGCCAAAAGTTTTGAGAATGACACAAATATTAGTTTTCACAAAGTTTGCTGCTAAACTGCTTTTAGATCTTTGTTTCAGTTGTTTCTGTGATGTAGTGAAATATAATTACACGCACTTCATACGTTTCAAAGGCTTTTATCGACAATTACATGACATTTATGCAAAGAGTCAGTATTTGCAGTGTTGGCCCTTCTTTTTCAGGACCTCTGCAATTCGACTGGGCATGCTCTCAATCAACTTCTGGGCCAATTCCTGACTGATAGCAACCCATTCTTTCATAATCACTTCTTGGAGTTTGTCAGAATTAGTGGGTTTTTGTTTGTCCACCCGCCTCTTGAGGATTGACCACAAGTTCTCAATGGGATTAAGATCTGGGGAGTTTCCAGGCCATGGACCCAAAATGTCAACGTTTTGGTCCCCAAGCCACTTAGTTATCACTTTTGCCTTATGGCACGGTGCTCCATCGTGCTGGAAATTGCATTGTTCTTCACCAAACTGTTGTTGGATTGTTGGAAGAAGTTGCTGTTGGAGGGTGTTTTGGTACCATTCTTTATTCATGGCTGTGTTTTTGGGCAAAATTGTGAGTTAGCCCACTCCCTTGGATGAGAAGCAACCCCACACATGAATGGTCTCAGGATGCTTTACTGTTGGCATGACACAGGACTGATGGTAGCGCTTACCTTTTCTTTTCTTCTCCGGACAAGCCTTTTTCCAGATGCCCCAAACAATCGGAAAGAGGCTTCATCAGAGAATATGACTTTGCCCCAGTCCTCAGCAGTCCATTCACCATACTTTCTGCAGAAGATCAATCAGTCCCTGGTGTTTTTTTTGGAGAGAAGTTGCTTCTTTGCTGCCCTTCTTGACACCAGGCCATCTTCCAAAAGTCTTCGCCTCACTGTGCGTTCAGATGCGCTCACACCTGCCTGCTGCCATTCCTGAGCAAGCTCTGCACTGGTGGCACTCCGATCCCGCAGCTGAATCCTCTTTAGGAGACGATCCTGGCGCTTGCTGGACTTTCTTGGACGCCCTGAAGCCTTCTTAACAAGAATTGAACCTCTTTCCTTGAAGTTCTTGATGATCCTATAAATTGTTGATTGAGGTGCAATCTTAGTAGCCACAATATCCTTGCCTGTGAAGCCATTTTTATGCAACGCAATGGTGGCTGCACGTGTTTCTTTGCAGGTCACCATGGTTAACAATGGAAGAACAATGATTTCAAGCATCACCCTCCTTTTAACATGTCAAGTCTGCCATTTTAACACAATCAGCCTGACATAATGATCTCCAGCCTTGTGCTCGTCAACATTCTCACCTCAGTTAACAAGACGATTACTGAAATGATCTCAGCAGGTCCTTTAATGACAGCAATGAAATGCAGTGAAAAGGTTTTTTTTTGGGATTAAGTTTATTTTCATGGCAAAGAAGGACTATGCAATTCATCTGATCACTCTTCATAATATTCTGGAGTATATGCAAATTGCTATTATAAAAACTTAAGCAGCAACTTTTCCAATTTCCAATATTTATGTAATTCTAAAAACTTTTGGCCACGACTGTAGGTCTGATTTGAGGTCTGATGAAAAAAAAAGAAATTCTCCTCTAAACTTAGGCGCATCTTTTAGGGCAAAAAAAAAAATACAAATACTAATCAGTCCTTACAAAAAACACATTGAAAGGGATATGTTAGACAGCACATGAACAGTCAGTTCTTGAAATTGATGTGTTGCAAGCAGGAAAAATGTGCAAGCATGAGAATCTGACCTACTTTTAGTAGGGCAAAATTGTGATGGCTAGCTAACTGGGTCAGATCATCTCCAAACTGCCAGGTCTTGTAGGGTGTTCCCAATATGCAGTGTTTAGTATGTACCACAAAATGGCCCTAGGAAGGAGAACTAGTGAACCTGGTATTCAAAGCTCTTGCATGCCCTTGGAGAGTGAAGGATAGTCCTGTCCCAATGTTACAGAAGAGCTACTGTGTTCATGCTGACCCCATTCATTGTAGAAGGACTATACAGTAATGGAGCAAAATGGTCAGATAAACCATACATTTTTTAGATACTGTGGACAGCAGGGTATGTTTGTTTCACTTATCTTGGGGACACATAGCACCAGGATGCACTATGGGAACAAGGCTAGCTGGAAATTCTGGCAAATGCCAAATGGGCCGGTGCCATGGGTGGGCTGTTCCAGGCCCTGAAACTAGTTGCTGCCACAGATTCACTCTCATAGGCCACAGACCGCTAGGCTTGAAGCCTATGAGGAAGCGCAGGCGGTCGCAAAGTAATGACATCACTATGACCGCCTGCGCCGGGTCTCAGGGGCTCGCAATGAAGTCATCATGCCAGGACACAGGCATTGGGATGCTATATAGACTCCTACATCAACTACTGGGGGCACTATAGAGTGGCTTATGGTAACTACTGGGGCACTATAGATGGACCTATATCAACTACTGGGGATCTATAGAGGGGCCTAGATCAAATAATGGGGCACTATAGATGGGCTTATATCAATTAGTGGGGCATTATATAGGGGCCTATATCAACTACTAGAGCACTATAGAGGGGCCTATATCAACTACTAGAGCACTATAGATGGGCCTATATTAAAAAATGGGGCCACTATAGATGAGCCTATATCAACTACTGTGGCACTATAGAAATGCCTAGATCAACTAATGGGGCACTATAGTAGACCTATATCAACTACTGGGGGCACTATAGAGGGGACTAAAATATATTTTCTTATAATTGGGGGGACTTTTGGGAGCACTATTAGTATGGGGGGACTATCTGTACGGCACTTTTATTTCTGCAGTACAGTATTTGGAGGCATGGGGGAGCACATGTATGTGTGTCAAAGTCAACACTCAAGAGAAGACTTCACCAGAGTGAATACAGAGGGTTCACCACAAGATGTAAACCATTGGTATGCTTCAAAAACAGGAAGGCCAGATTAGAGTTTGCCAAACGACATTTAAAAAAGCCTTCACAGTTCTGGAACAACATCCTATGGACAGATGAGACCAAGATCAACTTGTACCAGAGTGATGGGAAGAGAAGAGTATGGAGAAGGAAAGGAACTGCTCATGATCCTAAGCATACCACCTCATCAGTGAAGCATGGTGGTGGTAGTGTCATGGCGTGGGCTTGTGTGTCTGCCAATGGAACTGGTTCTCTTGTATTTATTGATGATGTGAATGCTGACAAAAGCAGCAGGATGAATTCTGAAGTGTTTCGGGCAATATTATCTGCTCATATTCAGCCAAATGCTTCAGAACTCATTGGATGGCGCTTCACAGTGCAGATGGACAATGACCCAAAGCATACTGCAAAAGCAACCAAAGAGTTTTTAAGGGAAAGAAGTGGAACGTTATGCAATGGCCAAGTCAATCACCTGACCTGAATCCGATTGAGCATGCATTTCACTTGCTGAAGACAAAACTGAAGGGAAAATACCTCAAGAACAAGTAGGAACTGAAGGCAGTTGCAGTAGAGGCCTGGCAGAGCATCACCAGGGATGAAACCCAGCGTCTGGTGATGTCTATGCGTTCCAGACTTCAGGCTGTGATTGACTGCGAAGGATTTGCAACCAAGTATTAAAAAGTTAAAGTTTGATTTATGATTATTATTATGTCCCATTACTTTTGGTCCCTTAACAAGTGGGAGGCACATATGCAAACTGTTGTAATTCCTACACCGTTCACCTGATTTGGATGTAAATACCCTCAAATTAAAGTTGACAGTCTGCAGTTAAAGCACATCTTGTTAGTTTCATTTCAAATCCATTGTGGTGGTGTATAGGGCCAGAAAATTTAGAATTGTGTCAATGTCCCAATATTTATGGACCTGACTGTAGCTCAATACACCTAACTACAAACCGGATTCCCAAAAAGTTGGGACACTAAACAAATTGGGAATAAAAACTGAATGCAATGATGTGGAGATGGCAAATGTCAATATTTTATTTGTAATAGAACGTAGATGACAGATCAAACATTTAATCCGAGTAAATGTATCATTTTAAAGGAAAAATACGTTGATTCAAAATTTCACGGTGTCAACAAATCCCAAAAAAGTTGAGACAAGTAGCAATAAGAGGCTGGAAAAAGTAAATTTGAGCATAACGAAGAGCTGGAAGACCAATTAACACTAAATAGGTCAATTGGCAACATGATTGGGTATAAAAAGAGCTTCTCAGAGTGGCAGTGTCTCTCAGAAGCCAAGATGGGTAGAGGATCACCAATTCCCACAATGTTGTGCAGAAAGATAGTGGAGCAATATCAGAAAGGTGTTACCCAGCGAAAAATTGCAAAGACTTTGCATCTATCATCATCAACTGTGCATAACATCATCCAAAGATTCTGAGAATCTGGAACAATCTCTGTGCGTAAGGGTCAAGGCCGTAAAACCATACTGGATGCCCGTGATCCCCGGGCCCTTAAACGACACTGCACCACAAACAGGAATGCTACTGTAAAGGAAATCACAGAAGGGGCTCAGGAATACTTCCAGAAACCATTGTCAGTGAACACAATCCACCGTGCCATCCGCCATTGCCAGCTGAAACTCTACAGTGCAAAGAAGAAGCCATTTCTAAGCAAGATCCACAAGCTCAGGCGTTTTCACTGGGCCAGGGATAATTTAAAATGGAGTGTGGCAAAATGGAAGACTGTTCTGTGGTCAGACGAGTCACGATTCGAAGTTCTTTTTGGAAATCTGGGACGCCATGTCATCCGGACCAAAGAGGACAAGGACAACCCAAGTTGTTATCAACGCTCAGTTCAGAAGCCTGCATCTCTGATGGTATGGGGTTGCATGAGTGCGTGTGGCATGGGCAGCTTGCATGTCTGGAAAGGCACCATCAATGCAGAAAAATATATTCAGGTTCTAGAACAACATATGCTCCCATCCAGACGTCATCTCTTTCAGGGAAGACCCTGCATTTTTCAACAAGATAATGCCAGACCACATTCTGCATCAATCACAACATCATGGCTGTGTAGGAGAAGGATCCGGGTACTGAAATGGCCAGTCTGCAGTCCAGATCTTTCACCTATAGAGAACATTTGGCGCATCATAAAGAGGAAGGTGCAACAAAGAAGGCCCAAGACGATTGAACAGTTAGAGGCCTGTATTAGACAAGAATGGGAGAGCATTCCTATTTCTAAACTTGAGAAACTGGTCTCCTCGGTCCCCAGACGTCTGTTGAGTGTTGTAAGAAGAAGGGGAGATGCCACACAGTGGTGAAAATGGCCTTGTCCCAACTTTTTGGGGATTTGTTGACACCATGAAATTCTGATTCAACATATTTTTCCCTTAAAATGGTACATTTTCTCAGTTTAAACTTTTGTTCCGTGATTTATGTTCTATTCTGAATAAAATATTAGAAGTTGGCACCTCCACATCATTGCATTCAGTTTTTATTCACGATTTGTATAGTGTCCCAACTTTTTTGGAATCCGGTTTGTACAAAAAAGTTAGAAGAGTTAGAATATTGCTATGAAAATAAAATATTTTTTCAAAGTTTTTAGTTATTTTCCAGTATTAAAAAGCAAGAAAAACAATACATATGTGGTATCACCATAATCTTACTGACCTGGAAAATAAAAGTAACAGGTCAGCTTTAGTGCATAGGAAATGGTGTAAAAAAAAACACATAAAAATATGGTGGAATGGTGTTTTTTTTTTCTAATTCCATCCTATTTGGATTTTTTTCCCCCCGCTTCCCAAAACATTTTATGCAACTGTTTATAGTGCCATAAGAAAGTGCATCTTGTCCTGGAAAAAAACAAGCCCTCATACGGCTATATGAATGAAAAAAAATAAAAAGTTATGGCTTTGGGAGGGCTTGGATTAAAAAAGGAAAACCCCAAAAATTTAAAATTTCCAGGTCATTAAACAGTTAAAGAAGTTAGAGTGTACCTAAACTTTTAAATACCGTTTATTAGCCCCTATTGTAAGTGCTTTAAAATGACATTTTCTAAGATTTTCTTTCTGTATGAGAAATAGATGCTAAATTCAGGTGCCTAGAGCTCTTTTTATTCCGCACTCTCATACACGGCTGATATGACAGTACTGTATGGGAGTAAGGATCTCACTGGGGCTGCAGTGAGCCATGTAATGCACACATCTCTGCTCCTGCCTGTCTGCTTTGGTAAAGCTGGGCATAGATGGGCTATATCAGGCTTTAGCAGAGTGGGCATAGGACAGTGGGCATAGGGTGCCATATGTATGCGAGCACAGCTGAGCGAGTGCAGGGCAGGGGCCCGCATACACATCGCACCTACTTCCTGTGCCCACTGTGCTGAAGCCTGACATAGCCCATCCCCCCACATCTGAACTATTTTTTGCTGCTGATGCTTAGTGTGCCCTGTCCTCTATATGAGCATCAACAGCAAGCAGAGTTCATGGGGTGGGGGAAGGCTGGAGCACACTGTCCCCGACATGATAAACCTTATAAATGACTTACAGAACACAGTGTGCCCCCCCTCACAGAGGCACAGCACAGGCTCTCATTTCACTTTGTGCAGGCAGTGGCACACAGGGGTAGGCAATGCTGGGGGATGCTGGAGAATGGTGGCAGGCTTAATGCTGAAGAAGGCAGCAGCATGTGAGCAAGTCACTGCCACGTCCCGTCTGCTCAGTTCTGTCTGCTGGTGTAAGCAATACACTAACCAATCAGCAGCAGGAGCTTAGCCTGCTAAATGCTGATTGGCCAGTGCAGCGCCTAGCAGAAAGAATAGAGCGAGCGCTAGCCTGGCTGCAGCGCTGGCAGGGTCAGGGACATCTGTGCTGGTACGTGGGGCGCCTGAGAAGAGGGGAAGCAGGTCACGCCGGAGCGGCACTAAACATTAATAACTGCGGACATTGTAGGGGGCAGGGCCTTGCATGTACTCCAGGCCCCCCCCTGCCACGGGCCCCATAGCAGTTGCGTGGGCTGCCGCTATTGGCGGTACGCCACTGCAGTTGAGCAACATATTGTTAAACAGGTATTCCGGTTTTAATGATTACATTTATTTATTTAGAGATTAGGATGTTGAACAATTTTCTAATATACATCTATTTAAAATTCTGCTTGCAGACCTTTATTATATCCATACAGAAGGCTCTTACTAAAGAAAAAAATGGTACGGCCCATTTTAGTCCTGTGAAATGTATCCATAAGAACTAAACATGGCGTCAGTCATGTGAGCTGTCATGTGACCCTCACAAATATCATGTAACATAGCTTTCAGGTGTCTAACTAGGGAATAGCATTTTATTACATTACACACAATATATTGGTTACTGAATGTCAGGGATTATATGATGTGAAGAGTGTCACACAACTGATGCCATGTTTCAGTTAGGCCATGGATACATTACACACGACTGATACATATAAAGTTCAACTGTCTGATATAAGAAAGCTATGTATGCAGAAATATAGGTATGTTAGAAATTGTATGGTTTCCTATTATATAAACAAATGCATAAAAAAAAAAAAAATGGAATACCCCTTTAAGACAAAACTTTAAAACTAGTACAATAAGTACAAAGCTTATTCATGTTGGAATGCATGTTTGGATTTTCATCTTCAGTTGGGTAAAGAATTTATGAAGGACATCACTCAAATCAATCCCTGCAATGTTATTGATAGATCTGCCCAATATGTGTTGATTGATGAGCTCTGTTATACATTCAATATAATCCACTTTTAAAATTATAATCAACAAAGGATTCAGCAGGATAATTCCAAGCAGAAGATCAAGCATACCCTGACCCTGAATCAAAGAGGACAAGGCCAGTGATCTCTCTATCCTTGATGAGGGCAACAGCAATGCCAGGCTAACATTCCTCCAGCATTGCTTAGACATGAAGTCTATCAGTACTTATATTTGGATGCTGTACTTTGGGAAACATGAAATGATCTCACCAGTTACATATAATGCATGTCTCATGTGACTCCTCGCATTGCAAATATGTATTTGGGTTCTTGTAAATCTAAATTTGATCATTTGTATGTTTCCAAAATTCTTGAAACGCTTCCACCTTTAGGTCACTTAACGTGAGCACAGATTTTATATTGAACTTAGATATGACATAGACCTGTTCCATAGGAAAAGCAGTGTCCACATATACAGATACACTGTGACCTGATCCAAGGCTAACTACTATATTTTATCATGTTACAAAACACTAACGAGCATTGAGATGATACAAATACCGAAAGTGATCAGGGTTGGACACAAAGGTCAATCTTCATAGTTTTTTGTAAGGATTGTGATGTTTTGTATGGATTTTTACTAGAGATGAGCGAATTTTATATTTTGAAATTCGTTCACACTTCGCTTGTTGGTTAAAGGTGAATTGCGTTATGGATGACCATAATGCAATTCTATGACGGAATGATGACCATAATGCAATTCTATGACGGAATGCATAACGGAATGCCTTTAGAGGCATTCCGTTATTCATTCCGTCATAATAGAAGTCTATGGGCTACAAAACTGATCCGTCCCGTTTCCGTTATGCAGGGGAGTTTTGAATAGAATACTTTGTGGCTGAGTTGTTGCGGTTAGCAAGGAGAATCATTATAATGACTTTTACAGCTTCTACAGACCTTCACAAAAGGGGTATTCCGGTTATTTCAAGTTATACGCTATCCATAAGATATGGGACAACTATTAGATACAGTAGGGGAGAGGGCTTGGTCTCTCCACATTTTGGGTGGACAGGAAAGTTCTCCTTGGGGTAACTATGGCCCCCGCCGCACTAAACACCCGCTCTGATGCCACACTACTGGCCGGGCAGGACAGCTTTTCCAGGGCAAACTCTGCTAGTTGCGGCCAAAAATCCAGTTTGGCTGCCCAGTAGACTAGCAGATCTTCAATGTGGGTTGGCAGGGTGCTGTCCAAGTATTCCTCCCACCTGCTGGTTCAGGTCCTGCTCCAGGTCTACCTGCTGCTGCTGGTGAGTAGTTTCTTCACTATGCGGGTGAAGAAAGCTACTCATCAGCGACTGTAGACTCAGGCTGCTGCTGATGGAGCTGGTACTGCTCCTGCCACCCCACCCCTCCCCAGCAACCATGGCAGTGGAACGTGAGCGCAGAGGGACCCCCGATCAGACCTGCTGAGGATGAACGATGGAGCATATAGGCAGCGGCCAACTAACTACATAGGATGTCTCTGTAGTAGTTTACTTTGTCCTCCCTCTCAGTGGGTTTAAAAAAGGCCCCCATTCTGGACCGGTAGCGAGGGTCCAAAAAGGTGGAGAGCCAGAAGTCATCCGTGTGCCGAATGGTTACAATTCGGCTGTCACTATGCAAGCAAGTGAGCATGCATTGGGCCATTTGTGTAAGTGACTCGGAGGGACTCCCTGCCTCCATCTCCATAGCATACTGCCACGGTGTGTCTGGGTCCTCTGTCTCGTTTTCCTTATTGCCATGTAGCTCCTCTGGCTGCTCCTGCTCCTCTCCTGTCACCTGAGTAGAAAAACCACCCATTTCACTACAAATTGCCTGTGCTCCAATGTCCTCCTCCCCTTCCTCCTCCTCTTCCAGTTCAGCCCCCAGGTCGGCAGGTGTCACGCATGAGCTGCCACTGTCTGACATCGAAGTTACAAAGTGGAGTACTCCTATACGCTTGCATCATCAAGAAATCGATGGCCTTTCTATGTTCGTATAGTTGGTCCAACATATGGAGGGTGGAATTGCAACAGGTGAAAACGTCGCATATCAGCCTATGCTGGGGAAGCCGTTCTGCCGCTGCAGCTCAAGGAGGGTGTGCTTGGTTCCCGAGTCCTTAAGGACCCATGACGTACCGGTATGTCATGTGTTTATCCGATCACCACCGCCCGTACCAATCTAACCGTCACCTCATCCCGCAAAAAATGAGCCCCTACCTGAGACAATCACCCAAAAAATAAAAAAACTATGGCTCAGAATATGGAGACACTAAAACATCATTTTTTTTGTTTTAAAAAATCTGTTATTGTGTAAAACTTACATAAATAAAAAAAAGTATACATATTTGGTATCGCTGCGTTCGTATCGACCGGCTCTATAAAAATATCACATGACCTAACCCCTCAGATGAACACCGTAAAAAATAAAAACTGTGCTAAATAAACCATTTTTTGTCACCTTACATCACAAAAAGTGTAATAGCAAGCGATCAAAAAGTGCACCCCAAAATAGTGCCAATCAAACAGTCATCTCATCCTGCGAAAAATGAGACCCTACCTAAGATAATCGCCCAAAAACTGAAAAAACTATGGCTCTCAGAATATGGAGACACTAAAACATGATTTATTTTTTTGTTTCAAAAATGAAATCATTGTGTAAAACTTACATAAATTAAAAAAAAAGTATACATATTAGGTATCGCCGCGTCTGTATTGACCGGCTCTATAAAAATATTACATGACCTAACGACGTTTGTAAAATCTGTTTTGAATACCTTGAGGGGTGTAGTTTCTTAGATGGGGTCACTTTTATGGAGTTTCTACTCTAGGGGTGCATCAGGGGGGCTTTAAATAGGACATGGTGTAAAAAAAAACAGTCCAGCAAAATCTGCCTTCCAAAAACCGTATGGCATTCCTTTCCTTCTGCGCCCTGCCATCTGCTCATACAGAGGTTTACGACCACATATGGGGTGTTTCTGTAAACTACAGAATCAGGGCTATAAATATTGAGTTTGGTTTGGCTGTTAACCCTTGCTTTGTAACTGGAAAAAAATGATTAAAATGGAAAATCTGCCAAAAGTGAAATTTTGAAATTGTATCTCTATTTTCCATTAATTCTTGTGGAACACCTAAAGTGTTAATTACGTTTGTAAAATCAGTTTTGAATACCTTGAGGGGTGTAGTTTCTTAGATGGGGTCACTTTTATGGAGTTTCTACTCTAGGGGTGCATCAAGGGGGCTTCAAATTGGAAATGGTGTAAAAAAAAACAGTCCAGCAAAACCTGCCTTCCAAAAACCGTACAGCGGTTTACGACCACATATGGGGTGTTTCTGTAAATTACAGAAGTTTGTAAAATCAGTTTTGAATACCTTGAGGGGTGTAGTTTTTAGGTGGTTTCTATTATGTAAGCCTCGCAAAGTGACTTCAGACCTGAACTGGTCCCTAAAAATAGGGTTTTTGAAAATTTCTGAAAAATTTCAAGATTTGCTTCTAAATTTCTAAGCCTTGTAACATCCACAAAAAATAAAATATCATTCCCAAAATGATCCAAACATGAAGTAGACATATGGGGAATGTAAAGTAATAACTATTTTTGGAGGTATTACTATGTATTATAGAAGTAGAGAAATTGAAACTTGGAAATTTGCAATTTTTTACAAATTTTGGGTAAATTTGGTATTTTTTAATAAATAAAAATGATTTTTTTTTTTACTTCATTTTACCAGTGTCATGAAGTACAATATGTGATGAAAAAACAATCTCAGAATGGCCTGGATAAGTCAAAGCATTTTAAAGTTATCAGCATTTAACCACCTCAGCCCCCAGTGCTTAAACACCCTGAAAGACCAGGCCACTTTTTACACTTCTGACCTACACTACTTTCACCGTTTATTGCTCGGTCATGCAACTTACCACCCAAATGAATTTTACCTCCTTTTCTTCTCACTAATAGAGCTTTCATTTGGTGGTATTTCATTGCTGCTGACATTTTTACTTTTTTTTGTTATTAATCGAAATTTAACGATTTTTTTGCAAAAAAATGTCATTTTTCACTTTCAGTTGCAAAATTTTGAAAAAAAAAACGACATCTATATATACATTTTGCTCTAAATTTATTGTTCTACATGTCTTTGATAAAAAAAAAATGTTTGGGTAAAAAAAAAAATGGTTTGGGTAAAAGTTATAGCGTTTACAAACTATGGTACAAAAATGTGAATTTCCGCTTTTTGAAGCAGCTCTGACTTTCTGAGCACCTGTCATGTTTCCTGAGGTTCTACAATGGCCAGACAGTACAAACACCCCACAAATGACCCCATTTCGGAAAGTAGACACCCTAAGGTATTCGCTGATGGGCATAGTGAGTTCATAGAACTTTTTATTTTTTGTCACAAGTTAGCGGAAAATGATGATTTTTTTTTTCTTTTCTTACAAAGTCTCATATTCCACTAACTTGTGACAAAAAATAAAAACTTCCATGAACTCACTATGCCCATCAGCGAATACCTTGGGGTGTCTTCTTTCCAAAATGGGGTCACTTGTGGGGTAGTTATACTGCCCTGGCATTCTAGGGGCCCAAATGTGTGGTAAGGAGTTTGAAATCAAATTCTGTAAAAAATGACCAGTGAAATCCGAAAGGTGCTCTTTGGAATATGGGCCCCTTTGCCCACCTAGGCTGCAAAAAAGTGTCACACATGTGGTATCTCCGTATTCAGGAGAAGTTGGGCAATGTGTTTTGGGGTGTCATTTTACATATACCCATGCTGGGTGAGAGAAATATCTTGGCAAAAGACAAGTTTTCCCATTTTTTTTATACAAAGTTGGCATTTGACCAAGATATTTATCTCACCCAGCATGGGTATATGTAAAATGACACCCCAAAACACATTCCCCAACTTCTCCTGAATACGAAGATACCAGATGTGTGACACTTTTTTGCACCCTAGGTGGGCAAAGGGGCCCATATTCCAAAGAGCACCTTTCGGATTTCACTGGTCATTTTTTACAGAATTAGATTTCAAACTCCTTACCACACATTTGGGCCCCTAGAATGCCAGGGCAGTATAACTACCCCACAAGTGACCCCATTTTGGAAAGAAGACACCCCAAGGTATTCCATGAGGGGCATGGCGAGTTCCTAGAATTTTTTATTTTTTGTCACAAGTTAGTGGAAAATGATGATTTATTTTTTTTTTCTTACAAAGTCTCATATTCCACTAACTTGTGACAAAAAATAAAAACTTCCATGAACTCACTATGCCCATCAGCGAAAACCTTGGGGTGTCTTCTTTCCAAAATGGGGTCACTTGTGGGGTAGTTATACTGCCCTGGCATTCTAGGGGCCCAAATGTGTGGTAAGGAGTTTGAAATCAAATTCTGTAAAAAATGACCAGTGAAATCCGAAAGGTGCTCTTTGGAATATGGGCCCCTTTGCCCACCTAAGCTGCAAAAAAGTGCCACACATGTGGTATCGCCGTATTCAGGAGAAGTTGGGGAATGTGTTTTGGGGTGTCATTTTGCATATACCCATGCTGGGTGAGATAAATATCTTGGCCAAATGCCAACTTTGTATAAAAAAATGGGAAAAGTTGTCTTTTGCCGAGATATTTCTTTCACCCAGCATGGGTATATGTAAAATGACACCCCAAAACACATTCCCCAACTTCTCCTGAGTACAGAGATACCAGATGTGTGACACTTTTTTGCAGCCTAGGTGGGCAAAGGGGCCCATATTCCAAAGAGCACCTTTCGGATTTCACTGGTCATTTTTTACAGAATTTGATTTCAAACTCCTTACCACACATTTGGGCCCCTAGAATGCCAGGGCAGTATAACTACCCCACAAGTGACCCCATTTTGGAAAGAAGACACCCCAAGGTATTTCGTGATGGGCATAGTGAGTTCATGGAAGTTTTTATTTTTTGTCAAAAGTTATTGGAATATGAGACTTTGTAAGGGAAAAAAATAAAAATAAAAAAATCATCATTTTCCGCTAACTTGTGACAAAAAATATAAAATTCTAGGAACTCGCCATGCCCCTCACGGAATACCTTGGGGTGTCTTCTTTCCAAAATGGGGTCACTTGTGGGGTAGTTATACTGCCCTGGCATTTTCCAGGGGCCCTAATGTGTGGTAAGTAGGTAAATGACCTGTGAAATCCGAAAGGTGCTCTTTGGAATGTGGGCCCCTTTGCCCACCTAGGCTGCAAAAAAGTGTCACACATGTGGTATCGCCGTATTCAGGAGAAGTTGGGCAATGTGTTTTGGGGTGTCTTTTTACATATACCCATGCTGGGTGAAAGAAATATCTCGGCAAAAGACAACTTTTCCCATTTTTTTATACAAAGTTGGCATTTGACCAAGATATTTATCTCACCCAGCATGGGTATATGTAAAATGACACCCAAAAACACATTGCCCAACTTCTCCTGAATACGGCAATACCAGATGTGTGACACTTTTTTGCAGCCTAGATGCGCAAAGGGGCCCACATTCATTTTATGAGGGCATTTTTAGATATTTGGATCCCAGACTTCTTCTCACGCTTTAGGACCCCTAGAATGCCAGGGCAGTATAAATACCCCACATGTGACCCCATTTTGGAAAGAAGACACCCCAAGGTATTCAATGAGGGGCATGGCGAGTTCATAGAATTTTTTTTTTTTGGCACAAGTTAGCGGAAATTGATCTATTTTTTTTTTCCTCACAAAGTCTCACTTTCCGCTAACTTGGGACAAAAATTTCAATCTTTCATGGACTCAATATGCCCCTCACGGAATACCTTGGGGTGTCTTCTTTCCGAAATGGGGTCACATGTGGGGTATTTATACTGCCCTGGCATTCTAGGGGCCCTAAAGCGTGAGAAGAAGTCTGGAATATAAATGTCTAAAAATTTTTACGCATTTGGATTCCGTGAGGGGTATGGTGAGTTCATGTGAGATTTTATTTTTTGACACAAGTTAGTGGAATATGAGACTTTGTAAGAAAAAAATATATAATTTCCGCTAACTTGGGCCAAAAAAATGTCTGAATGGAGCCTTACAGGGGGGTGATCAATGACAGGGGGGTGATCAATGACAGGGGGGTGATCAGAGAGTCTATATGGGGTGATCACCCCCCTGTCATTGATCACCCCCCTATAAGGCTCCATTCAGATGTCTGTATGTGTTTTGCGGATCCGATCCATCTATCCGTGGATCCGTAAAAATTATACGGACATCTGAATTCAGCCTGACAGGGGGGTGATCAATGACAGGGGGGGTGATCAATGACAGGGGGGGTGATCAATGACAGGGGGGTGATCAGGGAGTCTATATGGGGTGATCACCCCCCCTGGAAGGCTCCAGGGAGACGCCTGTATGTGTTTTGCGGATCCGATCCATCTATCAGTGGATCCGTAAAAATCATGCGGACATCTGAATGGAGCTTTACAGGGGTGTGATCAATGACAGGGGGGTGATCAATGACAGGGGGGTAATCAATGACAGGGGGGTGATGAGGGAGTCTATATGGGGTGATCACCACAGTCATTGATCACGCCCCTGTAATGCTCCATTCAGACGTCCGTATGCGTTTTGCGGATCCGATCCATCTATCAGTGGATCCGTAAAAATCATGCGGACATCTGAATGGAGCTTTACAGGGGTGTGATCAATGACAGGGGGGTAATCAATGACAGGGGGGTGATGAGGGAGTCTATATGGGGTGATCACCACAGTCATTGATCACGCCCCTGTAAGGCTCCATTCAGACGTCCGTATGCGTTTTGCGGATCCGATCCATCTATCAGTGGATCCGTAAAAATCATGCGGACGTCTGAATGGAGCTTTACAGGGGTGTGATCAATGACAGGGGGGTAATCAATGACAGGGGGGTGATCAGGGAGTCTATATGGGGTGATCACCACAGTCATTGATCACGCCCCTGTAAGGCTCCATTCAGACGTCCGTATGCGTTTTGCGGATCCGATCCATCTATCAGTAGATCCGTAAAAATCATGCGGACGTCTGAATGGAGCTTTACAGGGGTGTGATCAATGACAGGGGGGTGATCAGGGAGTTTATATGGGGTGATCACCACAGTCATTGATCACGCCCCTGTAAGGCTCCATTCAGACGTCCGTATGCGTTTTGCGGATCCGATCCATCTATCAGTGGATCCGTAAAAATCATGTGGACGTCTGAATGGAGCTTTACAAAGGTGTGATCAATGACAGGGGGGTAATCAATGACAGGGGGGTGATCAGGGAGTCTATATGGGGTGATCACCACAGTCATTGATCACGCCCCTGTAAGGCTCCATTCAGACGTCCGTATGCGTTTTGCGGATCCGATCCATCTATCAGTGGATCTGTAAAAATCATGCGGACATCTGAATGGAGCTTTACAGGGGTGTGATCAATGACAGGGGGGTAATCAATGACAGGGGGGTGATGAGGGAGTCTATATGGGGTGATCACCACAGTCATTGATCACGCCCCTGTAAGGCTCCATTCAGACGTCCGTATGCGTTTTGCAGATCCGATCCATCTATCAGTGGATCCGTAAAAATCATGCGGACATCTGAATGGAGCTTTACAGGGGTGTGATCAATGACAGGGGGGTAATCAATGACAGGGGGGTGATCAGGGAGTTTATATGGGGTGATCACCACAGTCATTGATCACGCCCCTGTAAGGCTCCATTCAGACGTCCGTATGCGTTTTGCGGATCCGATCCATCTATCAGTGGATCCGTAAAAATCATGCGGACGTCTGAATGGAGCTTTACAAAGGTGTGATCAATGACAGGGGGGTAATCAATGACAGGGGGGTGATCAGGGAGTCTATATGGGGTGATCACCACAGTCATTGATCACGCCCCTGTAAGGCTCCATTCAGACGTCCGTATGCGTTTTGCGGATCCGATCCATCTATCAGTGGATCCGTAAAAATCATGCGGACATCTGAATGGAGCTTTACAGGGGTGTGATCAATGACAGGGGGGTAATCAATGACAGGGGGGTGATGAGGGAGTCTATATGGGGTGATCACCACAGTCATTGATCACGCCCCTGTAAGGCTCCATTCAGACGTCCGTATGCGTTTTGCAGATCCGATCCATCTATCAGTGGATCCGTAAAAATCATGCGGACATCTGAATGGAGCTTTACAGGGGTGTGATCAATGACAGGGGGGTAATCAATGACAGGGGGGTAATGAGGGAGTCTATATGGGGTGATCACCACAGTCATTGATCACGCCCCTGTAAGGCTCCATTCAGACGTCCGTATGCGTTTTGCGGATCCGATCCATCTATCAGTGGATCCGTAAAAATCATGCGGACATCTGAATCGAGCTTTACAGGGGTGTGATCAATGACAGGGGGGTAATCAATGACAGGGGGGTGATCAGGGAGTCTATATGGGGTGATCACCACAGTCATTGATCACGCCCCTGTAAGGCTCCATTCAGACGTCCGTATGCGTTTTGCGGATCCGATCCATCTATCAGTGGATCCGTAAAAATCATGCGGACATCTGAATGGAGCTTTACAGGGGGGTGATCAATGACAGGGGGGTAATCAATGACAGGGGGGTGATCAGGGAGTCTATATGGGGTGATCAGGGGTGATCAAGGGTGATCAAGGGGTTAATAAGTGACAGGAGGGGGGGTGTAGTGTAGTGGTGCTTGGTGCAACATATTACTGAGCTACCTGTGTCCTCTGGTGGTCGATCCAAACAAAGGGGACCACCAGAGGACCAGGTAGCAGGTATATTAGACGCTGTTATCAAAACAGCGTCTAATATACCTGTTAGGGGTTAAAAAAAACACATCTCCAGCCTGCCAGCGAACGATCGCCGCTGGCAGGCTGGAGATCCACTCTCTTACCTTCCGTTCCTGTGAACACGCGCGCCTGTGTGCGCGCGTTCACAGGAAATCTCGCGTCTCGCGAGAGGACGCGCCGGCGCGTCCACCCAGAAGAGCAGGGCCGCCGCAAAGACGCAATCCTGCGTACGGCGGTCCTGAGGAGGTTAAAGTGACACTGGTCAGATTTGCAAAAAATGGCCAAGTCCTTAAGGTGAAATAGGGCTGAGTCCTTAAGGGGTTAAACTAATACTTTGTTGAAGCACCTTTTGATTTTATTACAGCACTCAGTCTTTTTCGGTATGAGTCTATCAGCATGGCACATTTTGACTTGGCAAGATTTGCCCATTCTTCTTTGCAAAAACACTCCAAATTTGTCAGATTGCGAGGGCATCTCCTGTGCACAGCCCTCTTCAGATCACCCCACAGATCAGATTCAGGTCTGGGCTTTGGCTGGGCCATTCCAAAACTTTAATCTTCTTCTGGTGAAGTCATTCCTTTGTTGATTTGGATGTATGCTTTGGGTCGTTGTCATGCTGAAAGATGAAGTTCCTTTTCATGTTCAGCTTTCTAGCAGAAGCCTGAAGGTTTTGTGCCAATATTGACTGGTATTTGGAACTGTTCATATTTACCTCTAGCTTAACTAAGGCCCCAGTTCTAGCTGAAGAAAAACAGCCCCAAAGCATGATGCTGCTACCACCATGCTTCACTGTGGATATGGTGTTATTTTGGTGATGTGCAGTTTTGTTTTTGCGCCAAACATATCTTTTGGAATTATGGCCAAAAAGTTTAACCTTGGTTTCATCAGACCATAACACCTTTTCCCACATGCTTTTGGGAGACTTCAGATGTGTTTTTGCAAAATGTAGCCTGGCTTGGATGTTTTTCTTCGTAAGAAAAGGCTTTCGTCTTGCCACTCTACCCCATAGCCCAGAAATATGAAGAATACAGGATATTGTTTTCACATGTACCACACAGCCAGTACTTGCCAGATATTCCTGAAGCTCCTTTAATGTTGCTGTAGGCCTCTTGGTAGCCTCCCAGACCAGTTTTCTTCTCGTCTTTTTATCAATTTTAGTGGGACGTCCAGTTCTTGGTAATGTCACTGTTGTGCCATATTTTCTCCACTTGATGATGACTGTCTTCACTGTGTTCCATTGTAAATCTAATGCCTTGGAAATTATTTTGTACCCTTCTCCTAAGTGATACCTTTTAACAATGAGATCCCTCTGATGCTTTGGAGGCTCTCTGTGGACCATGGCTTTTGCTGTGGGATGTGACTAAGAAAATTTCAGGAAAGACCAACTAAAGCAGCTGAACTTTATTTGGGGTTAATCAGAGGCACTTTAAATGATGGCAGGTGTATGCTGACTCCTATTTAACATAATTTTGAATGTGATTGCCTAATTCTGAACACAACTTATGCAACCACATTATTTTTTATTTTTTTTGCTTTCTTCCCTCCACCTAAAAGATTTCAGTTTGTTTGTTAATTGGGTACAGTTTATAGGTCACATTAAAGGTAGAAAAAGTTCTGAAATTATTTATCTTTGTCTAATTTTTTTACTTCACAGAAACCTTACATTTTAACGGGTGTGTAGACTTTTTATAACCACTGTATTTTTCTTTCTGTACTGAAATAGGCCACTAAACGCTTTCAACACATGTAACTGCACCAGTAAAGTGCGTATATATTTTTCTTTCTGTACTGAAATAGGCCACTAAACACTTTATACATATATAACTGCAGAAGTGAATTGAGAATATATTTTTCTTTTTGTGCTGAAATAGGCCACTAAATGCTTTTACCACAAATAACTGCACCAGTAAAGTGCATATATATTTTTCTTTCTGTACTGAAATAGGCCACTAAACACTTTTACCAGAAATAACTGCACCAGTGAAGTGCGTATATATTTTTCTTTCTGTACTGAAATAGGCCACTAAACGCTTTTAACACATATAACTGCAGAAGTGAAGTGCGTATATATTTTTCTTTTTGTACTGAAATAGGCCACTAAACGCTTTTACCACAAATAACTGCACCAGTGAAGTGCGTATATATTTTTCTTTCTGTAGTGAAATAGCCCACTAAACGCTTTTAACACATATAACTGCAGAAGTGAATTGAGAATATATTTTTCTTTCTGTACTGAAATAGGCCACTAAACACTTTTACCAAAAATAAATGCACCAGTGAACTGCATATTTTTATTTTTGCATCGAAATACTGTACACCACTAAACACTTTAACCGCAAATAACTTCAACAGTGAACTGGGTATATATTTTTCTTTTTGTACCGAAATATGTCACTAAACGCTTTCACGGCAAATAACTGCAACAGTGAACTGCGTATATATTTTTCATTTTCCAAATATAAAAGCCACTAAAGGCTTTTCATAGTAGCTCTTGCACTTCAAGAACAAATTGCTGGAATTTGGATCCTTAAATAATCTTACCCTGCACTTGGAAATCGCTTTTCTAGCACTGTCCTTAGCGCCTTCTGACGTCTCTCCCTGCACTAAGATGCTGTGAAATAATTCCTCCCTATCCTTTCCCTGCACTTATAAATAGCTTTTTCAGTTTCTTTGTTCGCAAGGAGGTTTTTCTTATTGCTGTCCCTAGTACCTTCTCACGTCTGTCCCTGCACTCAAAACGCTGGAAAATGGCAGAATCTAAAATAGCTTCCGTATTTATAGGGCTGTGGCATCACAGGGCTGACTGTCTGCTGATTGGCTGCATGCATGCATGTCAATCTGGGTGATCCCGTCTTCCTAGTGTTCCTTGCCCCATGTCCTCACACGTGTAGCCGCCATTTTAGGAAAAATTGCGATTCGTTACCACGAAGCGTGAGGAAATTCGCATTCATTGTGAATCAAATTTTTCCTGAAATTTGGATCGAATTCCACTTTGTCTTAATCGATTCGCTCATCTCTAGTTGAGTACATTGTTCATTTTAAATCATTTTCAACACCCACCAATTTTGCTCTAAATATGCAAGTAATCAACAAAAACTGGATGAACTTGCATATTTTGACTTACTCATTGAATTCAATGGGGAAAATCTACCACAAATTAGAGACTAATCTGCAACAGAAATTGACATACGGCAGATTTAAAGGGTTATTACCATCTCAGACAATGGGGGCATATCGCTAGGATATGCCCCCATTGTCTGATAGGTGCGGGTCCCACCGCTGGGACCCGCACCTACAATGAAAACTGAGCGGGGAGAGCTGTGGCTGGAGGACCCAGGATTTCCTGGGGTATTTCCACCACCAAGCGCTGCTCCCATAGAAGTGAATGGGAGCGCACCAGGCATGCGCAGCCCCTGCTCCCATTCATTTTTATAGGGCAGACGGAAATAGCTGGCTCGGCTATTTTCGGCGGCCCCATAGAAATGAATGGAGGACGGCTGCGCATGTACAGTGCGCCCTCCATTAATTTCCGTGCTCTGTTCTCATTGTAGGTGCGGGTCCCACCGCTTGGACTCGCACCTATCAGACAATGGGGGCATAACCTAGCGATATGCCCCCATTGTCTGAGAGGGGAAAACCCCTTTAATAATCCCCATCACAGGTCACATTTCCATTCTCATCCACACTGCTGCTACTGTGATTTTTCCATCTTCAAATTCAGATGGCAGATCTGCAGCAAGTCTGGTACATGTGGATTTACCCTAATAATATTTTTCCTTACAGACATTATCTATGTGCCAGTACATTATGGGTGAAAAACAAGCTAAAAACTGAAAGTAAAAGTTTTTTTTTGTAATGTTACTATAAACATAAAGCACAACAAGAATTAAGATAAACACATTTTCGCAATACAGATTTTAATACAAATGTCACAGTAACAGCCGGTTCAGACCTGAGCATACTGACCTGAGCGCTCTGTATGCGCGATTCTCCGGCGTCTCACATACGCGGCTCCGGAAGTATGCGAACGCCCATTGTCACGCGTTCCTGGAAGTCTATGTAAGGGAACGCGCGTCAAGACGCCCCAAAGAAGCTCCTGTACTTCTTGGGGGGTCGGGCGTTTTACAGCGCGATCGTACGCACTGTAAAACGCTCAGGTGAGAACCATGCCGATAGGTAAGCATTGGTTTTTGCTTGTTGAGCGTTTTACAGCGCGTAGGAACGCGCTGTAAAACGCTCAGGTGTGAACCCAGCCTAAGGGTCCATTTACACGTCCGGAGTTTCGTTCCGCTTTTTGCGGAACGGAATTGCGGACCCATTCATTTCATTTCTATGGGGCAACACGATGTGCTGCCGGGATCCGAAATTGCGGATCCGCACTTCCGGGTACGCAATTCTGTTCCCGAAAAAAATAGAACATGTCCTATTCTTGTCCGCAATTGTGGACAAGAATATGCATTTTCTATTAAGTGCTGGCGATGTGCGGTCCGCAAAATGCGGAACGCACATGGCCGATGTCCGTGTTTTGTGGATCCGCAAAGCACACACGGATGTGTGAATGGACCCTAATGCATATATTTGGTATTCCTCTAACGGCAGCACTAGGTACAATACAGTGAACACATTATGTATGGTCTATGGTAAAATTGGAATGGTCATTGGTAAAAATGGCTCAATTCCTTTTTTTTGCATTTAATCCATAATAAAACCTTAGGGGTTGTGAAAGAATGGGGAGGGGGTTGGCAAAATGTAAAGTCAAGATAACTTATCTGCTTCCCAGCGCCATCTTCCCGCTCCCTCTCCTCCCGGCCTGTGGTGCTCTGCTGGGCTCCCTCAATGTCAACATCTGGTTTGACATCGCAGCAGCCAATTACTGGCCACAACGCTGACCAGCTCCCCTTACGTCATGACAAATGGTCACATTATACAAGGGGATCCGGTCTCCACCACTTTCAGTGATTGACTAAGGCAATGTCAAACCGGATGTTGACATCGAGGGAGCCCAGTGGAGCATCACAAGACTAGAGGAGAAGGAGTGGGAAGCCCTTGCCAGGAAGCAGGTAAATAATCTTTCCTTTACAGGTCCGGTCAAATGGGGGGGTTGCCAAAAAACCTCCCTACTTGCATGGCACATGTTAGCGTTTTTTCTCAGGCAGGTTTATGATGGTTATATGATGAGGCATCAGACCTCCAACCCGTGAATATTTCCCTGTGCAATGAATATCCCATTTGCTCTGATCAGGAGATAAATATCAGCCCAGACTTAACATAGGTTGCTAAATATCTGAAATCTTTATTTCCCAGCACATACTTATAGGGCTTTTTGGGGGTGGGCGCATATTGTCTCTCAAGATCCAATTGGAACAATCCTGGTATTTCTTAGTAGGCCTTGGGAAACATGTTTGTCAAGATACAGTTGAAACTTTGTTAAACAATACTGGTATCTGCTATATACAATACATGAAAAGGGTTATTTTACATTGAACAGGTTTATCTACATGCTAATAAGTTGAATGACTTATCATAGTTTGCTGTCATTGTATGTGAGGTGAGATGTTAAATAGCCTTTTGTTAAGGGAGGCTGCTTTTGTGTCCAGCACTGGCAAAGGTTGTGAGATGTGCTAATCGGAGGTACTGCATTCCACAAGAGATGAGGCTTGTATAATCTATGTCTAATCTGTGATGTTTTAAAAGTAAGATTTATGAAAAATCCCTTTCAATCCAACCATTGATCCCAAATTTTATATATATAAAAACGGGATCACTGTATGTTTTCCTCCATCTAAGGCCTTGTGTGTGTGTGTATATCCGTTTTTGACATTTACGTCTCAATTTGCATCTGTTTTGGCCATTTACGTCTGAAATCAGTTTTTTAACAAGGAAAAAAAGTCCAGCTTGCAGGACTCTAATGGACTCTTTCACACAGTCAGTATTTAGTCAGTATTTTGCATCAGTATTTGCAAGTCAAAAATTAGGAATGGGTCCAAAACAGAGATAAAATATAATAGAAATATTTGCATCTATTCTATGTCTTGGACCCACTTCTGCTTTCGGCTTACAAATACTGATTAAATACTGACAGATGCTCAAAATATAGGATCTTTTTTTTTTTCTGTTCTATTAATATTCTTCTGCTGCTAATTGTGCTGGCTACAGCAACATTTTTCCCACTGCCCATTCCTTTGGAGGGCCCAGGCAAATGTCTGTTTGCCATAGTGTACAGTAACTGTATCAGTAATGTAACGGATTACCAAGAATATGGCAGAAGTTCAACAAGATGACACAGCAATATATTAGACTGCCCTTAAATACTGAGGCACAGTAATTCTATGCATAAACTAACAGATTAGCTGGGAATGTGGCAGCAGTTCAACAAGATGCACATGGCGATTACACTCAATCTGCACTGTCCCTGCAGACTCCCTATGCTCTTCCCACAGTCTCAAAAAACTCTCTGTATGATCTCCCAGCACTGTCCCTGCACTCTCCCAATTTAACATTCTTCTATTAATAGCTTTCTGCAACACTGTCTGTGCATAAGCACTTGTCACGTCTCTCCCTAAGCTCAGCTTACAGTGAAATGGCGGAGACTGCGCGGAATGAGGCTTTTATAAGGCTGTGGTAGTTTTATGAGGAATAGCTATCTTCGGATTGGCTGGCTGCATGGCATTATGGGTAATATCACGTTCCCAGGCTTCTTACTTTCACTTTCTAACACGTGCACGTCTTTATACAGTATATTCACAAGTATAACATGATAAAAGGGTGCATGTCTCAAAAAGTGATATAAATATAGCATAGTTATTTTGCATGAGAGTTTCCTTAACTATTCATTAGACATATGACAGCCCCAGCAGCATTTTAGTGATAGTTATAAATATAGTATAAAGTACTATTATATTTTTAGTTGATTTCAGCAATGTAAAACTCCTCAGAGATCAATGTGCTGGTGAATGTACTACACTAGCTGTAATGGATATGATTACTACATAACCCATAGGAAATGCAGTCCTAATTTTTAAATCTAGTGTATAGGGAATTTATAATGAAGTCATGCATCATTTTATATACCGTACATAGTTGCTTAGAATGAAAGTACAGTAGCTATTTTTATATGTAGCAGTTCTCTGTTAGCATTCTTAGATAACCAGATAATTTAAAATCCCATTATCGATGTTAGAATTATAAAACTAAAGTATCTTTTGAATCCATGATTATTGTGTGTTTGCAATACCCAGTATTGGCCTCAGTATGTATGTGATGACATGTTAAAAGGATTTTCCGAGATCTTTATACTGGTGATCTATCCTATGGATAGAAGTTATAAATCACAGCAGATTTTATCTTGATCAACGTATCTTTTCTTTTTATTTCAGAAAAACAGGTTAAGCGGCAGTACATGTGTTAACATTTTTTGCTCACAAGCCTTCATCAGACACTATAGTGTAAAGAGAATTGAACAAAATAATGAATAATAACTAAAAATTAAAAACGAAAATCCATACAATGACTGATAAAATTAAAATGAAATTATCCACAGTATCCACAGTTGTTTATGCGGCTTCAGGATTTCAGCTAAAGTTGTAGGTTTCAACATGATGTCCATATGACGTGTTATCATAACCGTTTAACAGAGAGATTGTCATGATTCACAACCAGGGCAATATTCCCTATGTCTGATTATGCTGATTATGCATTAAGGTATTCATATAGAAATATGTCAAATACAAAAGTATAGTTATTTGGTTAAAATTACTCATGTGGATCAGAGTTTGGAACGCATGGCGGCCGGAAGTTGCGTTCCACAGACCGGAAGTTGTCCGGAGGTGGAGCACAAACTAAGTATGGTAGGAAGAACACAGGGAAACTAATACACTTGAATAGAGCGCTATATAGGAGAGAAAAACAGATGGAGAAAAAGGACAAAGAGGGAAGAAAGGAAGTAGTAGTAGATTGTAAATAGGAAATAGGGAAAATAAAGACAGAGAAGAGTGCAAAGAAAAAGGGAAGAGTAGGGAAGAAATACTGTAAAAGGATACCCTTGTGTGGCACTGGTTCCAAGTAGTTATCATGGGGCCTGTAATGAAGCCAACAAAGAAAGAAGATTAGTAACCATACATTACTGGATAGAAACTTGCAGTGCTATGTACATAATAAAGAATATTTGTAAGCTGAAATGGATACATTAAAGGAGATTCTGTATTTCATATTCCCTATTCATCCCCTTAGGGGTAAGACTCTTTAACGTATGGATCCAATAGGCTTCTCTGAGTTTGAGTGTTTTGGATCTATTGCCACCCCTTCTTGGTGAAGTAATATGCTCGAGAACTTGAAATCTGAGTTGTGCAATAGTATGTCTTGCTTTATGGAAATGGAAGGGGATTGGCAGAAGTAGGTTCTGCCGTCTGATGGTTGACTTATGTTGACATATTCTTTCTTTGATTGTTTGGGAGGTTTCACCTAAATATGTCAAGCCACACGGGCATTTGATGAGATAGATTGCATAGTCTGAATTGCAGGTGATAAAACCCCGAACAGGTATTGATTTACCTGTATAGGGGTGAGTGATGACTGGACCTTTCTGAACATTCGAGCACTGAAAACAGTGGAGACATGGGAACGTACCTCTCTTTTGTGTTTCTAAAAATATCTGTTTGGGTAAAAGGTTTGATGAGACTTCATCTGCCCTCACCAAGAGATCACGTAAGTTTTTTGGCCTACGGTTGCAGGGTAATACAGGGTTACTGAATTCTTCAACTTTAGGATATGCCTTTTTAAGTAGCGGCCAATGTCCCCGAATGATCGCTGTTTAATTTCTTGGATGTGTTGTGATCTAATTGAGGGGTCCTCAACTATGGTTTGTACCCTCTTTAATTGAGAGCCTGGAAGTGCTTTTTTTGTGGTGGGGTATGAAAACTGGAAAAGTGGAGTAAGTTGTTCCTGTCAGTGGGCTTTCTATATAGGTCTGTCGTTAGTTTACCTGAGGAATGTTTCGAAACTAGTGTATCAAGAAAATTAATGGAGAGTTCATTATGGTGAATCGTGAATTGTAACTCAGGATATATGGAATTTAGGTAGGTGTGAAAAGTCAATAGACTGTCTAGTGATCCTTTCTAGATACATAAGATGTCATCTATGTACCTTTTCTAGATGATGGTATGTGTCATGAAAAAATGATGGGTATAGACATAGGTCTCCTCAAAGTCTGCCATGTAGCAATTTGCATAGGGTGGGGCTACATTAGACCCCATTGCAGTACCCTGTTTCTGTAAATAAAAGTTATCTTGGAAAATAAAGAAGTTATTACGGAGTACAGTCTCGAGTAGATCGAGAGAGAATGAGATTACCTCTTTGTGTAGTTCCGTGTTGTCTAACAATCTTTGTGCTGCAAGTAGGCCTTTGTCATGTTGTATAGAGGTATACAAACTGGCCACATCCCAGGTGACTAGAATAGCATCAGCTGATAGAGGGTCTGTTTGTCTGATAATCTGAAGGAAAGTTGTCGTATCATTTCATCCATGTGCTAGGAAAGTCCTTAATATCATTCGGGGACATTGGCCGCTACTTAAAAAGTTGAAGAATTCAGTAACCCTGTATTACCCTGCAACTGTAGGCCAAAAAACTTACGTGATCTCCTGGTGAGGGCAGATGAAGGCTCATCAAACCTTTTACCCAAACAGATATTTTTACAAACACAAAATATAGGTACGTTCCCATATCTCCACTGTTTTCAGTGCTCGAATGTTAAGAATGGTTCGGTCATCACTCACCCCCATACGGGTAAATCAATACCTGTTCGGGGGTTTTTCACTTGTGATTCAGACTATGTAGTCTATCTCTTCAAATGCCCGTGTGGCTTGACATATGTAGGTGAAGCCTCCCAAACAATCAAAGAAAGAATATGTCAACGTAAGTCAAATATCAGACGGCAGAACCTACTTCTGCCTATTCCCTTCCATTACCCCTAAGGCATTACCCCTAAGGGTATGAATAGGGAATATGAAATACAGAATCTCCTTTAATGTATTCATTTCAGTTTACAAATATTCTTTATTATGTACATAGCACAGCAAGTTTCTATCCAGTGATGTATGGTTACTAATCTTCTTCCTTTGTTGGCTTCATTACATAGATTTTAGGCCATATCTCCCACCCCTACACGTCATATGGACATCATGTTGAAAATTACCAGCTTAGCTGAAATCCTGTAGCCGCATGAACAACTGTGGATACTGTGGATGATTTCATTTATTGTCTGTATCACATCAGTTATTGTATGGATTTTCATTTTTTATTTTTATTTATTATTAATTATTTTGTTCAATTCTCTTTACACTATAGTGTCTGATGAAGGCCTGTGAGCCGACAACGTTAACACATGTACTGCCGCTTAACCTGTTTTTCTGAAATAAAAAGAAAGATACGTTGATCAAGATAAAATCTGCTGTGATTTATAACTTCTGATACTTGGGGTGGGAACTCTATACACAGCATACATCCTACAGAATGCGACAAAGATTACTAATTGCTATCCTCTGGATAGGTCATAAGTATTTAAGTGGGGGTCTGACTCCTATGACTCCTGCAGATTAGCTGTTTGAGAAGGCACTGGTGCTCACACTAGCGCAACAGCCTTCTCTCTACTTACCAAGCACTGAGCCATCTATTTGATAGAGACTGTGTTTGGTATCGCAGCACAGCCCCATTTACTATTTGTGACCAATGAACGTGACATCACATGATGTAGGGAAAGCTACGAGAAGGCCATGGCACTACTGCTAGCGTAAGTGTCTTCTCAAACAGCTGATCGGCAGGGTTCCTGTGTGTCGGACCCCCACCGATCAGATCCTAATGGACTATCCAGAGGGTAGGTCATCAGTAAAAAGATTTTTGGAAAGCCCCTTTAATGTAGCAGAGTGGATGGAGGATGCTTGTTAATGCCACAGTGAATGGTCACTAGTGCAGTACACAGCAATAATGTAAATATGCTCTTTTGTAATATGGAACTGATGTGGGAGTATTGTGGTGTGAAACACCTTACTTTAATGAAAATCCCCAAAACTGAATAAATAACATCCTTCCTTACCTTTCCTCTAGGTTTGAGATGCCCAGGGATGAACCACACGAGATGACCACCTTTGAAAATGAAAAACAACCCTTTTGTGCTACTCACAATGCCTTTCAGAGTAATAAAGTTGTAACCTCACTTTATTCATCTGGGGATATCTGGAACCAAAAGGAAAGGTAAAAAAGGACACACATGTATCTTGGGATACAGCTATAGGACCCAAACTAGCACATATATATCACACCCTACATCATTGTCTTTTGGCTGCTCATATCCTACTTACAGTGGGGGAAATAATTATTTGACCCCTCACTGATTTTGTAAGTTTGTCCAATGACAAAGAAATGAAAAGTCTCAGAACAGTATCATTTCAATGGTAGGTTTATTGTAACAGTGGCAGATAGCACATCAAAAGGAAAATCGAAAAAATAACTTTAAATAAAAGATAGCAACTGATTTGCATTTCATTGAGTGAAATAAGTATTTGAACCCCTACCAACCATTAAGAGTTCTGGCTCCCACAGAGTGGTTAGACACTTCTACTCAATTAGTCACCCTCATTAAGGACACCTGTCTTAACTAGTCACCTGTATAAAAGACACCTGTCCACAGAATCAATCAATCAAGCAGACTCCAAACTCTCCAACATGGGAAAGACCAAAGAGCTGTCCAAGGATGTCAGAGACAAAATTGTAGACCTGCACAAGGCTGGAATGGGCTACAAAACCATTAGCAAGAAGCTGGGAGAGAAGGTGACAACTGTTGGTGCGATTGTTCGAAAATGGAAGGAGCACAAAATGACCATCAATCGACCTCGCTCTGGGGCTCCACGCAAGATCTCACCTCGTGGGGTGTCAATGGTTCTGAGAAAGGTGAAAAAGCATCCTAGAACTACACGGGAGGAGTTAGTTAATGACCTCAAATTAGCAGGGACCACAGTCACCAAGAAAACCATTGGAAACACATTACACCGCAATGGATTAAAATCCTGCAGGGCTCGCAAGGTCCCCCTGCTCAGGAAGGCACATGTGCAGGCCCGTCTGAAGTTTGCCAATGAACACCTGAATGATTCAGAGAGTGACTGGGAGAAGGTGCTGTGGTCTGATGAGACCAAAATAGAGCTCTTTGGCATTAACTCAACTCGCTGTGTTTGGAGGAAGAAAAATGCTGCCTATGACCCCCAAAACACCGTCCCCACCGTCAAGCATGGGGGTGGAAACATTTTGCTTTGGGGGTGTTTTTCTGCTAAGGGCACAGGACAACTTATTCACATAAAAGGGAAAATGGACGGAGCCATGTATCGTGAAATCCTGAGCGACAACCTCCTTCCCTCTGCCAGGAAACTGAAAATGGGTCGTGGATGGGTGTTCCAGCACGACAATGACCCAAAACATACAGCAAAGGCAACAAAGGAGTGGCTCAAGAAGAAGCACATTAAGGTCATGGAGTGGCCTAGTCAGTCTCCGGACCTTAATCCAATCGAAAACCTATGGAGGGAGCTCAAGCTCAGAGTTGCACAGAGACAGCCTCGAAACCTTAGGGATTTAGAGATGATCTGCAAAGAGGAGTGGACCAACATTCTTCCTAAAATGTGCGCAAACTTGGTCATCAATTACAAGAAACGTTTGACCTCTGTGCTTGCAAACAAGGGTTTTTCCACCAAGTATTAAGTCTTTTTTTGTTAGAGGGTTCAAATACTTATTTCACTCAATGAAATGCAAATCAGTTGCTATCTTTTATTTAAAGTTATTTTTTCGATTTTCCTTTTGATGTGCTATCTGCCACTGTTACAATAAACCTACCATTGAAATGATACTGTTCTGAGACTTTGCATTTCTTTGTCATTGGACAAACTTACAAAATCAGTGAGGGGTCAAATAATTATTTCCCTTACTGTATATACATTGTGACTACATCCAAAATTTGGCAAATATTATACTGTACATGTGTAAAACTGAAACTAAGCCTGAAACAAGAGTTATTAGGATAACATATGTTTCCTGAGATAGTGGAGGTGCCATGTGCCATCCATCATGCAGAAACTTTGGCACAGTTCCTTTGGTTTATTAGCAGGCAGAGGACAGCAACACGAGGTCAGCAGAAGTACTAGGGGCAAAGAGAATAACAAAGTACAAAGCAAGCTGGGGTCAGCAATACAAGAATAAAGCAGTACACAGGTCAGAGACAAGTCCAAGTATTAGCAATGATAAGGCAATCGGAAAAGTGGCTTAAACAGATAGAGACTTGAAGCTAAACCATGCCCCCTCCAGCCCTGAAAAGTGGCATGTTTGGCATAAAATGGCAAAATTGCACATTTTTGTGTAAATGAGGCTTGCTCTAAAATTTTCAACTTGTTTAGGCCAGTTTACTGTCATAAAATCAGTGATAAATTCCTCCCATTGGTTTTGCTTTCATATTAGTCATTGTTGTCTTTTGTAAGAATGCTGAAATTAGCACAGTGAATTGATGAAATTCCTTCAAAGCTTTTAAATGACACCACTAGATAAAGGAGTTCTCATTTACATTCTGTAGAGTAGTAATGCAAACAACCATCAAAATAATTATTTTAAAGGGAGGTGTGGCGAAAATAACCTCGCCACTGGGTTTTGGAGGGGCCTGTTTGCCAGCCTCTTGCCTCAGGATTATGGCCCATATACTAACTTTGAAGGAGAAGGTAGACCGGCCGCACAGCCTAAATCTGTGAAACTGTTTTGGGCAGGAAAGCCATGCTTGCGGTCAGCCAAATGTGACTTCCATGGAATTCAGGAACCCCTGCTCGGATCGGGGTGATTTCTGGATATGTTGTTCACCCAGATCAGAGCTATCCATGGATGTATAAATTATCGGGATATGTGGGGTTTTGAGGTGGCTTCTGTGTGTTGGGGAAAAATGTGTGTTTTCTGCCTATAAGTGATTAAGTTAGCCCATTATGTTTGGTAATTGTATAACAGGCAGAGCCCATTGTGTTTTGGTAATTGTATTTTGTTGATTGCGTCAAAGACAATGCCTATTCTGTTATTGAGTGCGTCACAGGCAATGCCATTGTGTTTGTTAATTGCGTCACAGATGATGCATTGTGTTTGTTGAATGTATAGTTTTTGTGTTTAAACTGTAAAACTGTAAAGGATTGGCTGCTATGTTATGTCCTCAGTTCCCAACCAGGTACACGGGGGTGGTACCCTTGTTGGAAAATGTGTATATAAGTCAATGCTTGTGTGTTCAATAAAGAGTTCCTGTTTTACCCTTCATCATGTTGAGGCTGGTGTTTGGGTAACTGATCGACACTGGGGATTGCTATACGCTAAAGATTGCTATGCTCCCCTGGCTATAACTACCAGCTCTTGTAAGAGCTGTTCCTGGTTCCTGTGGTGGTTACAGTGTCGAGTGGAGTGCTTAGAGTCCTCGGGAAGCACTAGGAGCATCCATCAATGGAGGTACCCAGTCGGGATGCCAGGAGATCCGTTACAGGAGGCTATCACAGTAGTATACTACTAACATCGTTGACATAAAAACAAGCGTAAAAACAAGTCCATACATACTTATGGTGGTGTTCATAGCAGTAGCTTTCCTGAAAAAAAAAATCATCATTAATTGCATCAGGCTGACAAGAGTCCACTGAGCATGGCCAAGCCGGGAGTGTCTTCTAACGTTTCATCAGAAATCCCTCCCCAACCCTTCCCCTTGAAACGTGACTGACATGACCTAACTGGGTGTATATAACAGAGAAAGGCACAGGCACAGTAGGTCCCTAAGGCTGTTGCCCACAGCAGGGAAGTGGGCTGGATTTAAATAGCACTTACAATGATGCAATTGCTAGTAGACCTGTCAGTCAACAAAGTTGCAAGGAAAGAGGTTGGAGAGGCTTCCCTGGCTTGGTGACACCCAATGGACACTTGCCAGCATGGCAATAGACACAATTAAAGTTCATTTTTCAAGTATATCACTGTTAGCAGTTTAGTCCTGTGAAATGTCCGCACAGACTCCCTCTAAAGGGGTTCCAGGCGTTATTCTTTAGGATAGGCCATCAAGGTTGAATAGGTGGGTGTCTTACTCTTAGCACTCGTTTCAATATGCTGACAGTAGCATTCAGGTGAACACTGCAGCTTCTTCCCTGTTTACATTGGGCTGGACATTGGTTTGTACTTTAAGTAGCATCAAAGAAGGACACAGATTGTGTTGACAGTGTAGACATCCCAGTTGCTGAGTTTTTTTTTATATAAAAAAAGGTTCCATCTCATAGTAATCTATTCAAGATACAGTAAATCCTTCTTCTCTTCAGAAATAGAGATTGCATTTAATTATAATTTGAATTCCTTTCGAGACAGCTAAATGCTATCCCTAAATGATTATCAAAGCATGTAGAAGAGAGTAAATAAATGCACACGTTTATCCTGGTGCTCTCCTTGTTGATGCTAATGTCTGAGCAGAAATAATAGACTTGGTCAGCCTTTACAAAGCTCATGGTTCACTTTGGCTCTTAATGTGCTTCACAACAAAAATGAATAAGCACAAGCAGGAGAGTCCATTGTGAGCATGGATGGGAAAAGTTGTCTAGTTATTTCTGGACGATTAACAATGAAAGGCAATTTGCGTGGCTCAAGCAAATTTGTATGAGAAGTTTGCCCAGGCTTACGCACACATTCTTGTTACTGTACATGCATGCCTTCAATCCTTTCATTCTCCAGCACATAAAATATGTGTGCTATTTATTTGATGTTTATCTTGTATAAATTAGGTGCAATTAAAATGTGGAACACAAGATACTTGTTCTGTACCAGACGTTCCACAGACACATCATGATTAGAGATGAGTGAAGTTTTGAAAATTAGATTCGGGCGCTTCGACAAATTTTTCCCCAAAAATTTGGTTTGATCCGAATTAATTTGTCACGAAGAGCGTTAAATCAGCTATATCCTTCCCTGCAGTTAACCCTGTCACGCATTTGAATATAACTGTACATCCAAATCACAAGTAATTTACTGCATTTGGACGTACAGTCACGTCCAAACTGCTTCGCTCTCCTGGTCCCTTGCCAGTAAGCACTCCAATTGGTTAGTCTCTGCAGACTAACCAATCGGAGCGCTTTAGTGTGAAAATGTCGGCTTCAGGCTGTGATCTCCATGCTGGAGATCACAGCCTAAAATCAGGCAAGACCCCATGTGTGCCGCCATGCTCCTTTATGTTTACACTGCCCCCCCAGATGCTGCCATTGTCCCCCATATGCTGCATTTCCTCCGATATGCCCCTGCAGCGATCTCTTCACTCCAGCTAGTGATGGCAGAAAATCTACACAGAAAAAATGTAATTTTAAAATTTCCCCTCCATTTTCCTTTAATTTTTGTGGAACACCTAAAGGGTTAACAAAGTTTGTAAAATCAGTTTTGAATAACTTGAGGGGTGTAGTTTCCAAAATAGGGTGATTTAGGGGTGGTTCTTAAAAAAGTGGGTTTTGGCAATTTTCTTAAAATTTTTAAAGTTTGCTTCTAAACTTCTAATCCTTCTAACTTCCTGAAAAAATAAAATGACATTTACAAAATGATGCAAACACAAAGTATACATATGGGGAATGTAAAGTAAAACAATTTTATGAAGTATCACTATCTGTCTTAAAAGCGGAGAAATTCAAATTTTTAAAATAGCAAATTTTTACAAATTTTCAGCAAATTTTGGCGTTTTTTTATGCATAAAGGTAAAACGTATCAACTCAAATTCACCACTAACATGAAGTATGAAGTGTCACGGGAAAATAATCTCAATTGGCTTGGATATGTAAAGGCGTTCCAAAGTTATTACGACATAAAGCGACACATGTCAGATTTGAAAAATGGGGCTCCGGCATTTTGTCCAAACTGGCTGTCACTTGAACGGGTTAAACTGCAGAGAGAGTGTATCTCAGTGTACATCACTGTGCAGCAACATGCATAGCTAGTCCTTTCTGATAGTAAAACAGTTACTGTGATAGGCAGTTCTCATACAGTATATGGACGTGCATGTCATGCAAGCCACCAACAGTCCTAGCTAATCCCTAGCTAGTAAAGGAAAAAAAAACTGCAGGAGCTGTGTCCCTAGGACTCTTTAGTTGAACAAAAGATGGACATGGAGGCAGTGACAATAAAGTAGTGGAGAGAAAAAGAAACGTTCTTTTAACCCATGTTGTGGCAGTGCAAACACATGGTTTTGGATCATTTTTGTTAGCTGTAGAATGACTGTGTGTCACTATTAGGGTCAGGTGCAGATCTTTTCATGATACATTATCTGAGAGTAGGACTCACTCCTGATTTTGGCTCACCATACATCCACATAACTGCTGGAATTAACTTATCAAATAATTGAAGTGTTAACTTTTATAGGTCAATGTTAGCGTCAGGTATAATTTACTTAACTGTGTAGTGGCCCAAGATTCTAATATAGTAGGAAAGAGCTGTCTCATTTTACACCGTCCGCTGTGTCCACATCGATTGATAGATAACCTATTTTGTTAGGCACTGATTCTACTATAGCATGAAAGAGCTGTCTCATATCACTGTTTGTGGGGTGTCCACATTGATAGATAATGTATTCTGTTAACCACTGATTCAAGTAGTGGACCCATGACAGAGTGGGGAGGTTGTCAGCAGTGAGGTTGTGTTGATGTCACTATTTATTTTCCCTTCTTCTGATGCATCAGAAGAACAGCCCCCCAAAAAATGGATTCTGTATTTTGAGTATCCGCCTTCACACGATCGGTATTTGGTTAGTAATTGATCAGTATTTGTAAAGCAAAAGCAGGAGTGGGTCCAAAACAGAGAGGAAATGTCATGGAAATATTTACATGTCTTCTGTGTTTTGGACCCACTCCTGCTTTTAGCTTCAAATTATGATCAAATCCTGGTACAAAATACTGACCATGTGATCAAGGTCTTATGGATGCTCCAAAGACAGGATCCGTTGTGTTTTTTCATTTTTCGGTTCTTCTGATGACTCAGAAGAATGGTAAAATAAACGGTGATGTCAACAAGGCCAAATGGGGACACTAGTGTCCAAAAACAAACTGGTGAGGGTGGCCACAGCATGAGCAGTCAACATAGTGGCCCAATCACAGCAGAGCGGTGAGGGTGTGAACAGCATGAGGAGTCACAATATTGGCCCAGTCACATAGTGGGGAGTGGGAGAAGAGCAACAGCAGTGGCAGTAACAGCACAAGATGGCGGCAGTAGGAGAAGATGGCAGCAGAGGCAGCAGGCGTGTGGCATCAGGTGGGTAGCAGCATCAGAATAGTGGCAACAGCATGTGGGCAGAAGTAACAGGCCATTTTTCACAATGTTCTAGTGTGACAGCACACTGCCTTCAGATCATTACTGGCAGAATGATCTAGTCTGATGCATCAGGCATTGGTATGTCGAAACCCTGGCTGATCCATGCCTGATTCATCTTTATAAAGGTTTATCTCTCAATATTTTGTATTGAAAGGCAAGTTCTCTTTGGTATAACTGTGCCCCCCGCCTCACTAAACACCCGCTCTGATGCCACACTACTGGCCAGACAGGAAAGCTTGTCCAGGGCAGACTCGGCCAGTTGCGGCCACAATTTAAGTTTGGCTGTCCAGGGGATCTTGGATGTGGGGTGACAGGGTGCATTCCAAGAATGCCATCACCTGCTGTTTCAAGTTCTGCTCCATGTCTCATTTCTGCTGGCTGCTTTCTTCAGTAGGCGGGTGAAGAAATGTGCTCATCATAGATTAAAGTTGCTGCTGATGGAGCTGGTTGTGTTCCTGCCCCACCCTCTGGAGGAACACTCAGAACTGTGCCTACAGTGGAGGCTGAGGACAAGGTGGAGGATGAGAATGCAAAGGAGGACATTGGCCATCACCTGGCCAAGTTGCTGGTGTGCCTGGGCAGGAATCACTTTTACCCAGTGGGCTGTAAAGTTGTCTTTGACCATAGTTACAGCTCCCCACATCGGCACTAGAATTTATTCTACCCTATACCGACAGGCTCAAGGACTGGCCCACCTTCTGCTGTACATATGTATGCAGGGCTGGTACAGCTTTTTTTAGAGAAGTAATGACAGCTTTGGACTCTCCACTTTTGCTTGGTACAAGAAATGTGCAGAGTCAACCACATGGAAATGAAGAGACTGTAGTTCCAGCAACTTGGCCATGGGCACGTTCAGCTTCTGCTCTGTTGGATGAGTGCACACATACTGTTGTTTCTTTCCAATGACCTCGGTGATCAATTGCTGATGAAACGCGTGACAAGGAGTATGATGAGGAGCATCAGGACCAGTAGACGAACGGAAGGAACAAAAGCTTCCTTAAGCTGAGGTGGAGGAGCCCTGACTGCAAGAGAAGCAGCGCTTGCTGCGTCAGGCTGTACTACTACATTAGTGCCACGTTTTTCCAAGGCCATTTTATGGTGATGCTCCATGTGTTGAACCAGGGCTGTGCTGCCAACATTAGCACCCTGGCCATGCTTCAACTTCTCCCTAAAGATTCTGCATACCGCCAGGCTAACGTCCTCCAGTGACTTGATACAAAAATCCCACACTGGTGTGTATGGCATTCTACCCCCTACCACTCCGTGATGACTGTCTGCCGCTGCCTCTATACAGGGAGTGCAGAATTATTAGGCAAGTTGTATTTTTGAGGATTAATTTTATTATTGAACAACAACCATGTTCTCAATGAACCCAAAAAACTCATTAATAGTAGTTTTTAGTTTGTTTTTAGTTTTAGCTATTTTAGGGGGATATCTGTGTGTGCAGGTGACTATTACTGTGCATAATTATTTGGCAACTTAACAAAAAACAAATATATACCCATTTCAATTATTTATTTTTACCAGTGAAACCAATATAACATCTCAACATTCACAAATATACATTTCTGACATTCAAAAACAAAACAAAAACAAATCAGTGATTAATATAGCCACCTTTCTTTGCAAGGACACTCAAAAGCCTGCTATCCATGGATTCTGTCAGTGTTTTGATCTGTTCACCATCAACATTGCGTGCAGCAGCAACCACAGCCTCCCAGACACTGTTCAGAGAGGTGTACTGTTTTCCCTCCTTGTAAATCTCACATTTGATGATGGACCACAGGTTCTCAATGGGGTTCAGATCAGGTGAACAAGGAGGCCATGTCATTAGATTTTCTTCTTTTATACCCTTTCTTGCCAGCCACACTGTGGAGTACTTGGACGCGTGTGATGGAGCATTGTCCTGCATGAAAATCATGTTTTTCTTGAAGGATGCAGACTTCTTCCTGTACCACTGCTTGAAGAAGGTGTCTTCCAGAAACTGGCAGTAGGACTGGGAGTTGAGCTTGACTCCATCCTCAACCCGAAAAGGCCCCACAAGCTCATCTTTGATGATACCAGCCCAAACCAGTACTCCACCTCCACCTTGCTGGCGTCTGAGTCGGACTGGAGCTCTCTGCCCTTTACCAATCCAGCCACGGGCCCATCCATCTGGCCCATCAAGACTCACTCTCATTTCATCAGTCCATAAAACCTTAGAAAAATCAGTCTTGAGATATTTCTTGGCCCAGTCTTGACGTTTCAGCTTGTGTGTCTTGTTCAGTGGTGGTCGTCTTTCAGCCTTTCTTACCTTGGCCATGTCTCTGAGTATTGCACACCTTGTGCTTTTGGGCACTCCAGTGATGTTGCAGCTCTGAAATATGGCCAAACTGGTGGCAAGTGGCATCTTGGCAGCTGCACGCTTGACTTTTCTCAGTTCATGGGCAGTTATTTTGCGCCTTGGTTTTTCCACACGCTTCTTGCGACCCTGTTGACTATTTTGAATGAAACGCTTGATTGTTCGATGATCACGCTTCAGAAGCTTTGCAATTTTAAGAGTGCTGCATCCCTCTGCAAGATATCTCACTATTTTTGACTTTTCTGAACCTGTCAAGTCCTTCTTTTGACCCATTTTGCCAAAGGAAAGGAAGTTGCCTAATAATTATGCACACCTAATATAGGGTGTTGATGTCATTAGACCACACCCCTTCTCATTACAGAGATGCACATCACCTAATATGCTTAATTGGTAGTAGGCTTTCGAGCCTATACAGCTTGGAGTAAGACAACATGCATAAAGAGGATGATGTGGTCAAAATACTCATTTGCCTAATAATTCTGCACGCAGTGTAAAGCCATGCTCTGCTAGTTGTCTCCTGACAGGTAGGCTCCTTAGTAGCAGATGGTCTACCCCAGGCACTTTTGGCTTCAGATCTCACACTGCTGCCACCCTGCTGTCTCACAACCATGCTTGCATCCTGCTGGCTCAGCAGCATGATGCCACCCTGCCATTGTCTCATGGGCAATCTGTCACCCTCACCCCCTGACGATGATGATGAAGCCCCCTCTTCAACCGGCTCCCACGTGCGATCGGCTACATCATCATCCACTACTGTCTGGTCATCTCTTATGTCACTTTGACTAGTCTCATGGCCACGTTCCTGAATGCTCACAACACCTGCTCCCACGTGACTGTCATTGTCACTACTTACACGCCTACAGGAGGATGCAGCAGACCGCTCCTCCAAATCTGGGCTGACCTGTAGCTGCTTGTCCTCAATAAGCTTGTCCTTGCTAAAAAGCAGAGCAGAGCTGGCAGCATGTATTATGTGCCTGGCAGAAGGAGAAGCAAAGTAAAGAGGCAGGTTCAGGACAGGTGAGGGCACAGAGCTTGTTCTTGGGCCATGCCAACTAAGTGTGGTGTCAGAGGAACCCACCAACTCCAGGCTGTGTATGTCTGATGTCAATTGAGATGCTGTTGAAAACCGAGTCAACCATTCCAGGACAGAGGGATTGGTAGTCAAAACACGACCGCTGGATGACAGTGGCAGCTCTAGCCTGTTGTTGCGGCAGCTGCTACCACCTCTCCTTCTTCTGCTGCTACTTGTGCTGGCTACAGCAACATTTTTGCCACTGTCCGTTCCATCAGCGGGCCCTGGCAGCTGTCTGTTGCACATACTGTACAGTAACACTAACTGTATATCAGGGATGGCCAACCTGAGGCTCTCCAGCTGTTGCAAAACTACAACTCCCATCATGCCCGGACAGTCTACAGATATCAGCCTACAGCAGGGCATGGGGGGAGTTGTAGTTTTACAACAGCTGGAGAGCCACAGGTTGGCCATGCCTGCTGTATATGTAAAATAATTTATTCGATGTAAATGGGGACACCCAAATAACAGTAGAACAAGACAGGTTATTCATCCCAATTTGAAAATCAAGGCCTAATGGAATTGTTTAACTATTATACAAGATAGACACCCCAATAACAGTAGAACAAGACAGGTTATTCACCTCAATTTGGGATTCAGAGCCCAATAGAATTGTTTATCTACTAAACAAGGTGGACACCCCAATAACAGTAGAATTAGATAGGGTATTCACCCCAATTTGAGAATCAAGGCGTAATACAATTTTTTGCCTATTAAACAGGGTAACAGTTGAAGGAGACAGGTTGATCACCCAAACTTGAGAATCAAGGCATAATAGAATTGTTTATCTATTGTACAAGGTGGACACCCCAATAACAGTAGAACAAGGCAATATATTTACCCTAATTTGAGAATCAAGGTCTAATAGAACTATTTATCTATTAAACAAGTTGGACACCCCAATAGCAGTTGAAGGAGACAGGTTATTCACCCAGATTTGAGAATCAAGCTGCAATAGAAATGTTTTTCTATTAATCATTGTGGACACTGTGACAAACTGCCATTTGCCACTGGCTAGCCTCCTGCCACTGGCTAGCCTCCTGCCCTACGACTGTGGCCCCGGGACATATTACCCTTCAAGAACAGTGTAACAGAACTATGCCGCATGTCTGGACTGTTAATAGGACCGAACGCGGTCAGCGGTGTATACTAAAGATTCTGTGGAACTAAAATCGGATGCGCAAATACACGAACACCGCTGACTCTTACCTTCTTCCATACTGAACTTTCAGCTCCAGAGACTAAGTTCCGTTCGAAGATGGGACTTAGTCGTTTTTCTGCATGAAATTGACCGACCGCACAGCCCAAATCTATGGAACTGTTTTGGGCAGGAAATTGTGCTTGCGGTCGGTCATTAAGGACTTCCACTTAACTTTTGATCCGCTGGAGGGATTTGTGTGATTTTTGGAAGTGTTTATGTTTGATGTATGCTGAGTTTAAATATGTAATGGAGATGGAATGTATGGTTTTAAAGTTACAGTGTATGTTTAAAAACTGTATTTTTACTGTCTGTGATAGTTATGTTAATCCATAATTATATCACAGACAGAAATTAGGATTTTGTGTATTCGGGTGGTGATTCCTGCCCTGTTGTTCCCACATGTGTATTGGTGATTTCCCTTTGTCCTGAGAGATAATTGAATTGCTCTTCGGGTGTCTCCAGAGCAGAGAGGAGGAAACCATGATGCATTGTGGGGACCTGTATAAATACGGGCGGGTAGCCCTCAATAAAGAGTTCAGTTCAGTTCATGTTTTTCTAACCCTTCAAAACGGAGCCTCGTCTCGTTATTGGAGGGAATTGCTGTATCACGCTGGGGATTGCTATGCTCTGCATATTTCCTGGAGGAGAGATCTTTCCCACACGGTCCTGAATGCTGGAGGTTCATTCAGTGTGGAAGGAAGATGGCGCGGCTCCAGTTAAGCTACGGCGGTTGTGGAGTCTGCGGTGGTTGTGGTGTCCAGTGCGGTGCTTGTGGTCCTCGGCGCAAGCTAGGAAGCGTCCATTAATGGAAGCGGATCCGTTAAAGACACCAATTAGATACCTCTATGCCCTATACCACAATTGATTCAAACTGTGCTGTCTCCTATGTATCCCTTCAGCTTCAGATTACAGTCCCTGCACTGTCCCTTTCACACTGGTAATTCAGTAATCTCTTTTTCTACAGATCATTATACATACAAACAATAGAGCTAAGAAATCAGGGTCATTCTAAATAAAAGTGGTACAATACAGACTATAAATGAGTTAATGGAAGCTCTTAGCGCACATATTTGATTAAACGTGTGTCGGGCCCATCTACCAGGTGTCAAGGTGGCTTCCGCAGATGGGTCCCTAACACTAAATATACTGCCCCTCTTTGGACTTACCTAAGCCTACATATTCAGGGCAGTGTAGAGACCAGCTACATACGTACTCTGCTCAGAAGTCCCAGGTAGATGGGTGTGTTCAGTCTAAAAGAGGCGCTACCCTCAATATATACTACAAGATAATTTAAACTTGAACCTTCAGAATCACAGGTGCATATCCATGAAGCAAACATGATTATAAAAAATAAAATGGCTGCACACCATTATACATACAAACTGGGACATCTGAGCAGAGTACATATGTAGCTGGTCTCTACACTGCCCTGAATATGTAGGCTTAGGTAAGTCCAAAGAGGGGCAGTATATTTAGTGCTAGGGACCCATCTGCGGAAGCCACCTTGACACCTGGTAGATGGGCCCGACACACGTTTGATCAAATATGTGCGCTAAGAGCTTTCATTAACTCATTTATAGTCGGTATTATACCACTTTTATTTAGAATGACCCCCATTTCATAGCTCTATTGTTTGTATGTATAATGGTGTGCAGCTTCATGGCTATGCACCATATCCTCCCAACTATCCATCACGTCTGGATTGGTGAGATTGTTCCTTTTTTCCCCTTACATTGTTTTATTTGGTCCCAATAACTTTGGGTTGTGTGCTACATGCTGTCTCAGCCAGGCGTACATTGAATTATTTGTGTAGTGTATGTCTTTTTAGTGTGGAGATAGTTTTATGCGGTTAATAGTAAAAGTTACGTTTTAGTTCCTGGGGTCTCTTTAGTTTTACCTTTTGAAAGTCCCACCATTTTAGTACTATTCCAGTGAATGGCATGTAATCTCAGCCTCTATGGTAGCACTGAGGCCACTGATTGAGCAGCAGTGGTTATGTAAGTAGATATGGAATGTCATCGCTTCCAGTCAGGCTGGAATGGGAGCCACAATGCATTTGCGGCAAGACTTTCAAAAGGTGAGTGAAGTTTGATCTTGTACAATGTCACAGACAATGTTTGTGAAACCACTGTGCCAACTAACCAGTTTTACTGTGGGCTATTCCAGAAGGCATTGTCCTGGCAGTTCCCTGGTTTTACCCTTTAACCCCTATACAGGAATCTGGACTTCGCTGTAGGTGCTACATGGTCACTACCTCTTTAAAAAGTCTTGGTGTAGTTGGCAGCTGACCCATGGTGCTCATATACACTGGTGCAAAGCACCAATGAATCAGGCAATACACATGGTCAGAAACAGGCCCAGGTCAGGGCAGGCAGAGTTCATGCAAATCTGTGATACAGGTCCAAGGTCAATGCTGGTAGCAGAAAGTCATTATGGAAAACAGGCACAGGTGGGTACACGGGCAGACAAGAAGACCAAACACATTAGCAGGAACTTAGCATGCTAGGAACGTAATTGCTCAGGCAAGGAGAGAGAGAGGGCAAGCGAGCAATTATAGCAGAAGCTGATTAACGATTAGGTGCAGCTGTGCAGCAGCACAAAGAGCAAGCAGGGGAGGTAAGTGGTGGCAATGGCAAAAATGGGAGTTGGTAATTTAGTGAATAAGGTTCCTAGTAGAAGTAACAAAGCAGTGATGGACAAGGGTCTGCAAATTAACATACAATATTTGCTTTACTGAATTTAGATGCAAACAAAAATTTGTTGATCACTTGAAGTACAAGGTATTAGACACCAAAGTCCCCACAGCAAATTGTGGACTGTCCAGTCTGCTTTGGGAATGGGGGTCTGTGGTTGGTATGAGGGACACTGTTGCAAGAAATAGGATTTGGGACTTGCAATGGGACAGTAGCTGACAGTAAGGGCTATATGGCTGCAACTGGACTTTTTATGGCTGGTACATTATGACTACAGTATGGGAAGTTTACCAGAGACCAGCAGATAAAATAATTATTTAGCAGAAGCAATGTATTACTAGTCAGTCCTGTGGGACAGCTTCAGACAACATACTGTGTAACTGGTAACTTGTATACTCTGATGGGAGTTCAAGAGGTGATCAGTCACCAGCCTGTGGGCATAAAATTCTGAGATTGTGAGCAAAGCAGTAGATAATTTTCTTGAATTAATCTAGTTGTTTTGCCAAAATCAGTATTAAACAGAACCAGCATAAGCTAAGCAAGAGCTAGAGTCCACCATTAATACAGAACACGAGTTCAGGAGTCCTCACATTCATGAGCTCCTGGCTCCCGCTGGCCCTGCAGCTTTTTTCCTATAGTAATCAGCAATGGGAGGGAGTGGTGGTGTGGGCCGTGAGCTCTTTAATAGGATGATTCCTGAGCTTGTGATCTGTACGCTGATCAATACTGATCTTAGCAAAACAACTGGGTCAATTCAAGAAAGCGATCCAGCAATTTGCTCTGTTCAGATGTCACTAGTTTATGTTGCATTTCAGCATTAGACTGCAGAGAACAAACCCACATCTATTTCCCAATGCATATCCCTCCTCCTGAAATAAAGACACAGACACCAGTTATCCTTGGACGGAGGTCGGTCACATCTTTTATTTTTTTTCAAAACTGATAAACACCATTATGTATATCTTAACATAAATATATATCTCCAAATGCCCGAAGTGGTATGCCAACCACCAAGCTCCCGGTGGTTAAGTACACCCTGAGCTCCATCCATTATCTCCAAACATCTGAGTGCCATGGAAGAACCAGTTAACTCCTAAACTGTGCTCCAACCCACATCCAACAGCAACAATGATTGCTCTACCCCGTCCTGCAATCCTGATAAGAAAATGTCAAGGCCGATATTGTTTCGGTATAAGCCATCAGCAGGGGAGCACCTAGTCTTTCTGCTGCCTGAGGCAAAAAACTAAAATGGTGCCCCCTCCCCCAATGCCAATTTGTTAACCTAACCCCTTTGCCACAATGAACGCGCTCATTGCCCATGGCCCTTCTGATGCCCTTCTCTTGCCCCTACCTGGTTCTGCCTGAGGCGATAGCCTCACCTGGCCTCATTGATGGTGCACCCCTGGACATAAGGCCCCATCAAACCCCTATTATCCCACGATGGCGCACCACAACCTCAGCCCGAGAATGCACATAACAGGAAATCCTACTGTTCACTGTCCTATGGGCTTTTTCCTCTGCATCGCAATCAAAGGTGGCCTGCCACACCACACAGGGCTCTATCTCCGGCCAAACTAAGACCAATACCTGGAAAACGTAGGGCATGCGGTCAAAATCCACCTGCCATCTTCAAAAAACTTGAGTCCACCTCAGGCCACTGAGCCACCCAAAATATGTGAGTGGCCCAAGAAACAGACCACGGGTAAACAGGAATCTAGAACAGAAAAAAGTTAATGAACAAAGTACGGACGAACGTAATCTTGGAAACACCTGGAACACCAATGCACAATGCTCTGAAAGACCCACCCTAGACGACTTGGTTACAGCACCAATATGGAAAGAATGTGAATGATACAACGTCGAAAAACAGATTGAAACGGAAACGCGTCAATGGTGAACCATCGTGCAACAAAAATTGATCACCCTGACCACACAACGACATAAACAGAGATACCCACTTTAGAGGGCAAGCCGGCCTTCCATACACCTGCAACGGGACCCATGTACCCCTACCAAAACAATCGGTCTATGTATAGTTATCTAACAACCCCACTAGAAACAATAACATTGTCAGCAAATAAACCACCTGGATGAAAAAGAGAAGAAGGAATAAGGTCACCTACCGCAAAGCCCCAAAAAAGCAAAAAAATAATTTGGCAAAATAAGCTTACTACATAGCGAGACAAACTTCCAACAAAGGATGCGAAACAGAGTACCTACACTCGGTCCACAATGGCTAACGAATAGCAGACCCGAAAACACACCATCCATTCGACGAAGGTACTAAACGTCTCAAAGAAATGACAAGCAATTGAACAACCCATCAGTAGTATCAGTATCATAGTAGAACTGACCATCAACCTGACAACCCAACAGTGATAGTAGTCTAGATGAACGGGGAGCAAATGAAAAGCCGGCTTGACATCAGACTTAGCCATCAACGCACCTGAGCCAGCTTCTCTAACCAATCCCACCGCTCTATCAAAAGATATGTACGACACCAAAGCGTCCTCCTTCGTAATACCGCCGTTTATCAATGAGCCTTCTTCTTCGGCACCATCCTAAAGGGTAAACCCGCAAGTTTTTGAAAGGTACAGTAAGGAGAAAAAGGGGCCCATCATTCTACCATGGCTTACTTCTTTATTCATTTTGTCCCTCAACATGTCCGGATGGTCATGCGCAGATTTCAGATTAGACGATGAACATGGGGAACTTGAATAAATTAAAGGGATAAAAAAAATACGTAAAACCCACATGCAACTTATCCACAGCCTTCTTATTGGGATACAGCTCTAGCCACGGTTTAATCTCTACCACGTTCACCGGTGTCTTTCCCATTAGTATCACCTACCAGGTGCAAGTGTTTATACTTGCACAACCCAAAAAACAACAGTGGCCCTCATTGAAGAGCCAGCAAGCTCCTGGACTTTGGACAGCCACTGCAACTTAGGAGGGGTGAATAACAGCAGCGGCCCAGGGTGGAAAGGAGGAAGGCTTATGGCCATCATTAAAAGCAGCCACACATCTGTAGCTTTGACATCCCAACCGAGATCACGGTTAAGAGCCAAACGGCAATGAAATTCCTAATCATTATGTCACCAGGCGCTACCCGTGTGTGATTTATACACATTTTAGATTGTGTACAAATAAATGAACTCTGCACAACGCTCAGGATGCCACTGCTCCATAACACAACCCAAAACTGTGAAAGCCTGCAGCCAATTCTTCATAGTTTTTGCAACCCACATATTCTGCTTGCTAAACTTTTCTGCATGAAAGACTTTCCTTATCCACTGTGTGCTGGTCCACTGACACCAAGGACTAAATGTCGACATAGTGGTTATTTCAATTTTTTTAATTTAATGTCCTCATCTAAATAAGATCCCAGTGGGCAGACCCCGAAAAAAAAATCTCTTTATAAACCCCCGCCTTAGGCGCCGCTCCATCAGGATCAACAGTGTTTCCCTGCTGTCCCGAGATTACTCCCAATTCTAACTGACCTAACAGGGCCTTAAGGACCTGCACCAGCCCCCCAGGCCCCAGCGAAGTCAAACTCACCGGCTCCAAAAGAAGTAGGGACAACAGGAGAAATTACAGGCTCTACCTCAGGAACCACACAGGCCATAACCTCGGTGCACTACTGACGGGTCAACATATCAGGCTTCTGCCTCACTCTCAAGAGATGCCGTGAGGATCTCTCAGAACTTGCAGAACTGGAGGTGCTCGCCTCGGATTAAAATGGAGAACATCAGCGGGAGAAGCGGGACAGCCCAGACTGTCCACTATACCTAGAGGACATGGAGCGGTGACAGGAACCTGGCCACCAACACCTGGACTCCCAACGCCGACTGTGCCTGTCTCTGCCCCTGGAAGACTTGGTCCAGGGCCGCCTGCAGTCCGGGTCAGGTGCATGCCTAGCAGAAACCAAGGGAGCACTAATGTGGGGAGCCAGTGAACCACCCACCTCAATAGGTGCCTGCACTTGCCCAGATACTGGCAATAAAGGCATCAAAATATTGCTTCTCTATGCTCCTCCATGGCTGCTACATCCAACTGTGAAAGAGGGGCTACTGAATTCATGGGGACAGAGGCAAGGGAAAGAGACACTACCTCTTCAGCAGCTGAGTAACTACTGACATGGTTCCCCATGTTCACAGGAGTGAGAACGGACAGGCCAGCTACAGGATCCTGAACAGCAGGTGCCTGCAAAGAATGCGCTACAAGAGGGGGCAGAGCTAACCCATCCACCGCCAAAAGCAGCAAGACATCAGCAAGAGAAGCAACAGCACTAATCTCATGTCGCTTACGCCTGCTAGGGGAGCCAGAGCCAGAAGGGACTCAGGTTAACAGGAGGGCAGGGTCACCGGGCGGACTGCAGGCCATCCACAGGGGCACAGGTAAGCTGGGCCGCTAATGCTAAACCAGGCAGCTCCCTGATTTCCACCATCAAGCAGGACAGGAAAGATGAACTGGTCTTCAGACGCGACCGCAAGGCCTAAATCAGCTGTCTTCCGTCAGCCATTCCCAGAGGACCAAGATATTCCTCAGTGACACTGGAAAGAAGCAGATTCCCTCCAAAGATGGGCTTCTAAGCCTCCTATAGGCAGGGCTATCCCCAAATATGTGGGGGAAGAGCGTACAGGATAACATCCCCATCTAATACCCCACATGAGCGATGAGGGGATGGGGGAGGGAGTGGAAAAGAGGGAAGATGAAGGGCAGGAAAGCATCCCTGGCATTGCTGACCCCTCGATCACCCCCCTTCCTCCTTTCCACTTTGTCTCCACAGTCAGGGACACCTGACCTTTATGGTATGGTGTTCTGCATGAATTGCATTAGAACATTATTAGATGATCTACATGTGATTGTATAAACTATAGCTGAAGTCATTTTTATTATTATAAATTAACTTTGGCTGAATACAGGGTCGTCAAATATTGTTTCCTTTTTTTTCACAAAGGGAATTTAGTCCTTTTTTTTCTTTTCATTTTTTATTAAGCAAAAAATTAAAAACATACTGTAACGGCACCCCGGGCATAAAAGGGGTTAAAACCGTTTAGGCGATCTTCCCCTTCCAGAGCTACAGGCACAGCTACTTACAGAACACCAAACTCCCGAATGGCATACAAGGGAATGCTCCAAACTCCCGAACGGAACCTCATGAATAGCTGCTAGCAGATGAATAGGAAACGCACCCAAGCGGCTTACACTCCTAGCAATCAGTCTCTAACAGTATACAGTGAATCCCCCCCAAGAACGAGACCAAGCTCTGTGTTGAGGGTAAAGCAGTGGACAGAATCTCTCTTTACTGAGGACTACCCACCCATATTTATGCAGGTCCCCATCTGGTGGACACTCCCCTATTGGGACCAGATGGAAGACTGTGACACAAAGCAGATAAGCAGCAATTCAGGCCACACAGACACAATACATCCCCACAATGCATCCTGGTTTCCTCCTCTCTGCCCTGGAGACAACCGAGGAGTAATTAAATTATCTCTCAGGACAAAGGGAAATCGCCACCATACACGTGGGGACAACAGGACAGAAATCACTATTCAAATATACAATGTCACAACCATTACAGTAAACATAGACATGTAACACATCCCCAGATAGCTTGGATCTGAGTGCATATTATTAGGTGAATGGCACTCAGACTACACTAATACAGTTCAATTGCCATGGAGCCAAATTCTTTCACATAGTGTTTGCAGGGGAAAATCAAGGGTTTCAACATGGGGCCATAGTCTAAAGGAAGCAGGCGGGCAACCAGGCTTCTCCAATGCAATGTGACGAGATTGGTCTCGTCACACATACATCATCCATCCAATTGACATCAAAGCCAATGGAATTTAGTTACATAGATTCCGTATCAATAAAGAAAATCACAAGTAATATAAACGTTTCCCCAGTATGCTTTCCCCACCCACCCGTCCCCATAATCTCGGGAACTACAGCGCTCATTGACCCAAGCTCTATGATGTCTCAGGCAGTTCTCTGCTGGGCCAAGAAGATGTCTACTTTAAGACGGCTAAATCCATTTAGCCCATATCTGGTACTATTGTTTTAGCTGTTGGTTTTCACAAGCGTGAACCCTTTCATAATACATTATCTTGGTCATCAAACTCTTCCACTCCATTTAGGATGACTTTCAGATTCCCATTTTCTAACTATACTGACTCTAGCAAGCATTAATCCTTTAAGCCATATTGCTTCATCCTTCTTGCTAATATTGTCTGGAGGGAGAAGGCCGAAGACTGCAGCTTCAATCCCGGGTACAAAACTAATAGCGGACACCCTGCTAATTTCCGCAAAGATTTTATTCCAATATATCTGTATAATCGGGCAACTCCATAGCAGATGTAGTAGATCAGCTTGCTCGCCTTGACATTTTAAACACCTGTAGTCTAGATCTTTATATATTTTAGATAGAAAATATGGAGTGTAATATAAACGGTGAACTATCTTAAATTGAATTAATCTATGATTTCCAGAAATTGAGGCTCTTTTTACATTCTTATATTGCTCCCAAGCTCCTTTGACCATTTGCTCTCACTCTTAAATTTTGTGATCTTAGCCAACCCTGTCCTAATTATTTTATATATTTGTGCTATTGAGACTCTGGATCCAAAACATTTAAAGCAAAAATCCGTAAATGTGTGATCCACTACCGAGAAATATCTCTTATTCTTTGTGCAATCAAAAGCATGTTTTAATTGTATCTAAACTTAACTAATGTATCTATCTCTAAAATAGTGCGTAATTCCTCCATCGTCCTCATACGCCCTGATAGGACCGATTGTGACACCCATGCTAATCCCCTCTTCCCCATACTGATAATCAACAAATTAACAAAACTCCCCCAAGTGAACATTCCTCCATAAAGGGTAGAAATGAAAAGTGTGAGTTAGTCCAAACACTGTTCTAACTTTGTTCCAAACCAAATGTAACATCCTACTAATAGGACATTGTTTCCCATGTGTACCAAAGTACCCACTTTCGGATAAAGTAAAGATATCTTGCCAAGTGCTCTCAATCTCCCCCATGATATACTGTGCCTATCCCCTACTCATACACCATTGGATTTAGGAAGCAATAAAGTAGCCTTGAAAGTAAGGAAGAGAAAGGCCACCCTTCTCATCCGCCAACCAAAGATATTTTTGCTTAATTCGAACACGTTTTCTGTCCCATATTAAGTCATTAATGAGTCGTTCCAATAAATTAAAAAAGGAATCTGTGTTCCATATTGGACATGCTGCTAGAATATATAGGGTTTGAGGGAGTATAATCATTTTGACCAATGCAATTCTCTCAGCTTGACCCAGTGGAAATTTTTGCCATACTCTAATCCTATCCCTGATCCCATCAGCCAGTGGGGACAAATGTAACTTTTTAAAATTCCAGGAGCACAGAACTAATCTGGATCCCCAAGTACTTAAAATGATCTGTAGGATTCAGTATATTAACATTTACGGCGGATTAATAACCGGGCGATTTAAAGGGAGAAATACTGACTTTGCCCAATTAACCTCAAAGCCAGATAACTGACCAAAGTTGTTTATCACCTTCATAACATATGGTAAAATTGTGTTTCCAGACTTCAAAAAGATAAGGATGTCATCTGCGTATAGGCTTATTTTATCATGGGTCCCGTTGACCCCGAATCCCTCTATCCTCTCATCTGACCTAATTCTACAAGCTAGAGGTTGCAAACAATAAGGGGGAGAGGGGACATCCCTGCCTAGTGCCCCGTGATAATCTAAGAGGTTCCGACCATGCCCCATCAATGCTGATTCTTGCTGTCGGGGAGCTATATAATAGCTGCACCCATTTAATAAAGTTATCTCCCAGATTCATCTTGGCCATTATCTTTCATGGAAGGGCCACTCCACCCTGTCAAACGCTTAAGCGGCATCTAATGACAGGATGGAGCAGTCCTCCCCCTCCCCCACTTGGATATTGACCATAGCTCTTCGTATATTAAATTGGGCTTGCCGCTTGGGGATGAACCTGGTCTGATCGGGATGGATCAGCCTATCTATAATACTTTTGAGTCTATTTACCAATATATTTGCATATATTTTAAAATCCAAATTAAGTAATGAAATTGGCCAATATGATCGTGTCTCTCTTTCGTCCTTCCCTTTTTTTAATATTAGTGTGATGACAGCCTCTAGCTGAGTGATTAAATGGCCAAAGAAAAAGGGGAGAACGCGCTCATAGGTGGTGGTGGACAAGATATGTTGTTATCTGCTCCTAGCCAGGGTGAGTGGTTACTACTCACCTTGGTTTGGTTGCACTTGGTGTAGTGCAATTCTGGTAGAGATAAAATCGTAGGGGTGATCTGGGTTGGTGCAGCCGAATATCGTCCAAGTTGATCATGGGCGGGAGCCAAGCCGCCACTTTGGTGCGTATTGTGGTATATGGGGGGGAGCTGGTCTGCACTTGGTTCGTGCGGTGAGCGGATGGACACAAGGCGCAATTCACAACCCAGTTGAGGATACAAAGTATTTTTTATTTTTTGGTTAGCAAAGACGACGCATTTCGGGGTACGCAGACCCCTTTATCAAGTCTGTATCCTTGTCACCGTAGGCTTAATGGAGGTCACCCTTGTTGGAGATCCCTTTTAGGGGGGGTATGGTGGTCCGCACTGCTTAATGATGCGGCCGATGGGTGTCCTCCTGTGGTAGCGCTTCTGAACGTGAAAAATAAAATAAAAAAATACTTTGTATCCTCAACTGGGTTGTGAATTGTGCCTTGTGTCCATCCGCTCACCGCACGAACCAAGTGCAGGCGAGCTCCCCCCCATATAGCCTCTAGCTGAGACTGGGATAAGCTTTTCCGAGACACATGAACTTGAAGTAGACAATGGAGCAACTCATCCCCATAGCGCCTATATATTTCAAATGGGAGCCCATCACAGCCAGGGGCAGAGTTCCCTTTCATTGATCTTAAAGCCTCCTGTAGCTCACGCAGTTGGAGTGGAGCGTTAAGCATAGCGCTTCCATCTCTGATAATGCGGGGATAGCAGTGTCCTTTAAAAATAAATCAAAATCCACTTCATTCTCCACCACCTCAGATTTATACAAACTAGAGAAATAGGCCAAGAACTCATTTTAATATCCTTGGGGTCATGTGATCAGTTTTTAGGAGAAGTCATTCCCCCGGATTTCCTATTTAGGGCCATGGGAGGCATTTTTTTTTCTCTTTTCTTTTTTTCCTTTTCCTCTTTTTTTAAATAAAATATTTCTTTATTTCTTTTTAATTTTTAGGTTGAGTATTTTTTAATTAAGTCTCTCTATAACCTATTGCAGATATATACAATCTAAGGCGCTCTAGGTTGTTCAAAAAGTCAATGCATAATATGAAGAATAAGGAAAAAAAAATAAGACAAAAAGTCATTAATTCATGCGGTGGAAAGGGATATAACCTCAAAGCTCCTCGTCTCAGATGAAACTGTGTGGAGGAGAGCTCACAAGGTCAGTCAGGTGCAGTACGAAGAGTGTTCATCTATTAGAGTTTAAGATTAATAGACGTTGGACTTACATCCAGGGGCACAGGCTACAGTGGCTCTTCATATACCCAGGCCGAAAATCTGACTATCCAGTGGACAGGATGTAGTAGCCGAAGGCGGTTAACAATATGTCAGAGTCCCGTATCACACAGAGAGGTCCACAGATTCAGGGGACCCAAATAGTAGCCTGAGAACTCCTCTTAAAATAGAGAGCTCAATAATGAGGCATGCAAAAAGCGGAGAAGGGGGCCAGTCAGTAATCTAATCTCTGGCAGCAGTTTTTGAGAATAACCCCCCAGATACACTAGGGTAATCCACCTCTCAATCCGCCACCCGTCAGAGAACCGCCATAACGATGAGCCGTGAAATAAGAACTCCAAGCATAATAAAAGAGCCCAAGGCGCCCAAACACAAAGAAAGTTCCTCCGCTTCACACTCTGGTTTACTCACGATACTCAGACCGTGCGCGACATCCTAACCAGTACACCGAGATGTCAGCAAGAGGAACGGAGCAGCCAGGTAGGTTCTGTCTGAGATGATGGTAAGTCTACCAGTTGTCGCCTGTTCCGGTCATGTGAGCGCCGTCTCTGGAACTAGGGCAAGGATACAGCTAGGGTGCAGCGGAGGAGCCAGAGCCTATCTCCACTCGATGCACAGACACGAGCAGGACAGCATCTGCACCGAGATGGAGTCGCCAAGCAGAGCCAAGGAGGAAGCCGTCAAGGCAGGAACCAGTCCATCTCTCCCAACGGCACACGGATTCACTTTCCCCCGGACACCGTCACAAGGTGGCGAGATGCGAAGCTGGCATTAGCAGGGGGGAGGAGAAGGAGGGAGGAAGAGGGGGGCGCAGCACATCCACACCTCTACGTCATGCCGCTATGCTGGGAATTTTGTCCTTTAACATTGCTGTTGGCAAAGCACTTTCTGTAAGCAATTGGTCTACAATATGCAGTAATGAGTTCCCACATTTCAGTGAAGTAGCAATTACCAACTGCTTTTTTGCAATGGAAGGACATCCAGAACAGAGCTTTCAAATAAGTGACCTGCTTCCTAAAAGAATAGAGAAATATTAAAGGTGTTATTTATGTAGGTAGGCAGACAGGAAAATGTTTTCTCAGCTTCATAGTTAAACAGATTTAGCAATACTTGTTTCCCCCACTCTAAATACAGGGCTGCCTACTGCAATGAACCAATACATCATTACCTCTTGGAAACTGAATATATGCCACAGGTAGGAGATGGCAACTATGGAAAATGTGAGGAGGAACATTTATTAAGGAAGCGTATAGTATATACTTATTTATTAGGAACTCATAGGTGGTTCATAACAGTTAAACCTTTTCTCAAACCCTGATAAGGTACCATCCACTTAGGAGGAAACACAATATTAATGCTAATATCATCATTGGTGTATCTCATTGAATGAAGCTGCATTTGTAACATTGACAATAATCCAGCCTCCTGCAGATTGCATGTAGTGTTGAACTCCCAGAATTAGGCTACTTTCACACTGGCGTTTTGGCTTTCCGTTTGTGAGATCCATTCAGGGCTCTCACAAGCGTTCCAAAACGTATCAGTTTGGCCCTAATGCATTCTGAATGGAAAAGGATCCGCTAAGAATCCATCAGTTTGCCTCTGTTTTGTCTCCATTCCGCTTTGGAGGAGGACACCAAAACGCTGCTTGCAGCATTTTGGTGCCCGTCTGACGAAACTAAGCCAAACGGATCCGTTCTGACACACAATGTAAGTCAATGGGGACGGATCCGTTTTCTATGACACAATCTGGCACAATAGAAAACTGATCTGTCTTGGCTATGTTAAAGATAATACAAACGGATCCGTTCTGAATGGATGCAGACGGTTGTATTATCTAAACGGATCCGTCTGTGCAGATCCATGACGGATCCGCACCAAACGCGAGTGTGAAAGTAGCCTTAGTTGTCATTATTTGCAGTTATATTACAAGTTATTCCTTGTGCTTGATATCATCACAAGATATCATAGTTTAGCCTGAAGATACTCTTTCAAACTGGTTGTCCAGCTAACGCAAGGTTTTAAAGAAGGCATAAGAAGCTGGCCATTGGTATATTGCTTCAGGTAACCTTGGAATGTCAAGTTTGCAGCAACTGAATACTCTGGCCCACAAATATTACCTGAAAATATACTAAGAGGGCATGTGGATGATAAAAAACCCATTGAACATTTCTTACACCTATTTTGACAGTGTTTAAAGCTCTGTTCACACTATCAAATTGTTAACCTTTTGCATATTTTGGTTAAAGGCCCAATTAGTTTAATTTAGAATTCTCAGTTGCTCTTTTTCTGCCGTAGTTAGTTCATCTGAAAAAGACACCTCCATGAAGTTCAACGAAGGGATGGTAGAGGATGAAGAGAAAAGGTGTGGGCAAACTTTAGAATTTTGTTCATCTCTGATACAAAGTTAGAAAACCCTCAAGGCAGGGGCGTACATAGAAATCACTGGGCCCATAGCAAGAATCTAAATTAGGCCCCCTGCCCCATTCATAGCCCCTCCCACTACTTGTCCCTGGCCAGTATATACAGCAGTGTACTTATATGTGAGGTATGAGGTATAGATTATAGCATATACCTCACGTTAGTACACTGCTATATGTACTGTATATGTAAACACACTGCATCTATTGTACCTTGTACCTCATATATCAGTACACTATTATATATAATATACATCTGTACACACTGCATCTATTACACATTGTACCTTACATATCAGTACACTGCTGGGTATACTACATACGTGTGCCCACTGCATCTATTATACTGTATAATAAATGCAATGTGTGAATGTGTAGATAGATAGATAAATACCGTATATAGATAGTATATACAGCAGTGTACTGATGTGAGAAGTACAAGGTATAATAGATGCAATGTGTACAGATATATGTGGTCAGTTATATATTATGGTTATTGTGTAAGGTACATGAGGTAATAGTGGTTGTAACTGTCTGCAGTACTACATTTATGAGTGAGATATGAGGAAAAATAGGGAATGAGGTGCAAATGAAGAGAAAGGAGAAGAACCTCCTCCTACCACTCTATTCTAGTCTCAGTGTAGAGCTCATCCTGCAGTTCTTCACCATGCTGTTGGGGGTTAAAGGACCTGTAATGATGTTCTGTGTGGTTACTTTACTAAACAGGACCTGTGATGATGATGTCACACCAGGCTCTGTACAGTTCCTTTACTAGATGTACAGGAACTGTGATGCTGAAGATGATGTCATCACAGGTCCTGGTAGATGTTCCTATCTAACCTGGGAACTACACCATTCTTTGTGCAGTTTCTTTACAAAATGTACACAACCTGTGGTGACATCATCACAGGTCCTTTAGATCTCTCCACTGATGATAGAGATACTATACTGGAGCTGGACAGTTATGAATTAATGAAGTAATGAATGAATGTAATGAATGTTTCTGCTATGACCATTCCATGTGGTAGGCCATTGAACAGATTTATAGCTCTGATGGTGAAAAAGCCTTGTCACCTTTGGAGAATGAACCTTTATTTTATCCATGTGGACACAGCGCCCAACTATCTTTTGAGGCAATTTTAGAGGGAACAGCTTTTCACCATATTTCTGTATGGGCCATTTGTATATTTGCACAGACTAACCAGATTATGTCATATGTCCTTGCAGGGTGGCACTTCAGTACCTAAGGACATATCTCATAAGTCCTTCCTATTGAAGGCTGGATCTTAGGCTGAGATATCAGGGCAGATAGGAACAAAAAAGCATTAAAACAAAACCAAGATTGCAGAGTTATAGCTCTTAGAATTGGGTGTTAGTGAGAGCTACATAAACATATAGCTTTGACTCCAGACCTGATTTCTAAGGGCTGTATATTCTGAGGTTGAGCAGCTACATTGTGATCTTGGTCTTCTTGGTTTTAAAGCTTAGATTGTGAGTTTTAAAACAAGACAGGCTGACATCTCTAGCTGCTACTCAGCCTGAGATATGCCAAGATAAAACTTCCCTTCCCTCCCTTAGCTATCTGTTATCAGAAAAGGGAGGGGGAGGCACTGAAGGTCATTCTGATAGGCTGCCGGAGGAGAAGAGAGACGCAGATCCTCCTTTCTATCAAACTGTACATTGTCCCAGGGGAAGGGTAATATAGACTTCTATGCATCTTATTATTCCCACTCATCCCATCAATTAGACAGCATACTTTCTTTCTGATTGTCATATATGAGGGGGTCTTTTTCTAGGAAAATAATGAGAAGAGAACGTCTTGCTCACCAATCAACCCTCTATGTCTAATTAGGCAGTTTATTGATGTCATAATTCAGATGTTTACTAGCATCTAGATAACAGCGCCAAATAAGTTGCACCAAACATACCACAAATACACAAATATCAATAAAATTTGTTTTACATTGCCCCTATCCTGTCCATATCTAATCTACAGGGTAAAATATTCAGACCATATCTATAGTGATATCTGTTACACGCTGCAGCAATATTGATAACGATTATCACTAGAGAGGAATATATTTCCGAAAGATGGGAAAAAATTTCCTTAGTCAACAATCATTTTCAATTACCATGTTTTTGTTTAAAAAAAAGCAGTATTTAACTACTTTTTAGACAGGTATAATACAGAGATTTTGTGCTCATATTATTTAGGCAACAACCAAATCTCCGGTGATACATCAGATACAGAATTATGGTGCACTAACTCATTGGCGTACATTTATCAAAACTGGTGTAAAAGAAAACTGGCTTAGTTGCCCATAGCAACCAATCAGATCCCAGCTTTCATTTTTCAGAGCTCCTTTGGAAAATGAAAACTAAGATCTGAATGGTTGCTATGGGTACTAAGTTAGGTTTACTTTACACCAGTTTGATAAATCTCCCGCATTGTCTGATGAAGTGCAGCAGTTTCAAGTTTTGTTGCCTTAATACAGGAGTAATAAAACTCCATATTATACCTGTCTGAACACGACCTTATTTAATGCATTATTTTTAATTTGGATTACAGTTCATATAGGGGGAAGGAAAATTAAATAATTCTCAATACTTTTATCAGAAGTTGGTTGGTGCATTTCTTTAACACATGGAGCATTGAATGTAGACATGTATGGTGTGTATAAACTCACATCTTACAGTTTTTTTTTTTTTGCAGAAGATCTCTGCTAGAGTATGATTTTTTTTCCAATTTTTTATACAACCACTGTTTGCTGCAAAGTACGTAGTATGAAAGTGTTACAGTCCCTCAAGGCAACTACAGTCATCAAGTTGTCCCTAGCTTTTGGGGGTTCACTTACTTGTCAAGATGTGTAATCCCTGTATTTTAACCACTTCCCGCAACTGTAACGCCGAAAGGCGTCATTGCGGCGGCTCCCCCAGGCTACGCTAACGCCAATTGGCGTCATCTCGCGTGAGCCGAGACTTCCTGTGAACGCGCGCACACAGGCGCGCTCGCTCACAGGAACGGAAGGTAAGAGAGTTGATCTCCAGCCTGCCAGCGGCGATCGTTCTTTGGCAGGCTGGAGATGTGATTTTTTTAACCCCTAACAGGTATATTAGACGCTGTTTTGATAACAGCGTCTAATATACCTGCTACCTGGTCCTCTGGTGGTCCCCTTTGTTTGGATCGACCACCAGAGGACACAGGTAGCTCAGTAAAGTAGCACCAAGCACCACTACACTACACTACACCCCCCCCCGTCACTTATTAACCCCTTATTAGCCCCTGATCACCCCATATAGACTCCCTGATCACCCCCCTGTCATTGATTACCCCCCTGTCATTGATCACACCCCTGTAAAGCTCCATTCAGACGTCCGCATGATTTTTACGGATCCACTGATAGATGGATCGGATCCGCAAAACGCACACGGACGTCTGAATGGAGCCTTACAGGGGCGTGATCAATGACTGTGGTGATCACCCCATATAGACTCCCTGATCACCCCCCTGTCATTGATTACCCCCCTGTCATTGATCACACCCCTGTAAAGCTCCATTCAGACGTCCGCATGATTTTTACGGATCCACTGATAGATGGATCGGATCCGCAAAACGCATACGAACGTCTGAATGGAGCCTTACAGGGGCGTGATCAATGACTGTGGTGATCACCCCATATAGACTCCCTGATCACCCCCCTGTCATTGATTACCGCCCTGTCATTGATCACACCCCTGTAAAGCTCCATTCAGACGTCCGCATGATTTTTACGGATCCACTGATAGATGGATCGGATCCGCAAAACGCACACGGACGTCTGAATGGAGCCTTACAGGGGCGTGATCAATGACTGTGGTGATCACCCCATATAGACTCCCTGATCACCCCCCTGTCATTGATTACCCCCCTGTCATTGATAACCCCCTGTAAAGCTCCATTCAGACGTCCGCATGATTTTTACGGATCCACTGATAGATGGATCGGATCCGCAAAACGCATACGGACGTCTGAATGGAGCCTTACAGGGGCATGATCAATGACTGTGGGTGATCACCCCATATAGACTCCCTGATCACCCCCCTGTCATTGATCACCCCCCCGTCATTGATCACCCCCCTGTCATTGATCACCCCTCTGTAAGGCTCCATTCAGACATTTTTTTGGCCCAAGTTAGCGGAAATTTTTTTTTTTTTTCTTACAAAGTCTCATATTCCACTAACTTGTGTCAAAAAATTAAATCTCACATGAACTCACCATACCCCTCACGGAATCCAAATGCGTAAAAATTTTTAGACATTTATATTCCAGACTTCTTCTCACGCTTTAGGGCCCCTAGAATGCCAGGGCAGTATAAATACCCCACATGTGACCCCATTTCGGAAAGAAGACACCCCCAGGTATTCTGTGAGGGGCATATTGAGTCCATGAAAGATTGAAATTTTTGTCCCAAGTTAGCGGAAAGGGAGACTGTGTGAGAAAAAATAAAAAATATCAATTTCCGCTAACTTGTGCCAAAAAAAAAATATTTCTATGAACTCGCCATGCCCCTCATTGAATACCTTGGGGTGTCTTCTTTCCAAAATGGGGTCACATGTGGGGTATTTATACTGCCCTGGCATTCTAGGGGCCCCAAAGCGTGAGAAGAAGTCTGGTATCCAAATGTCTAAAAATGCCCTCCTAAAAGGAATTTGGGCACCTTTGCGCATCTAGGCTGCAAAAAAAGTGTCACACATCTGGTATCGCCGTACTCAGGAGAAGTTGGGGAATGTGTTTTGGGGTGTCATTTTACATATACCCATGCTGGGTGAGAGAAATATCTTGGTCAAATGCCAACTTTGTATAAAAAAATGGGAAAAGTTGTCTTTTGCCAAGATATTTCTCTCACCCAGCATGGGTATATGTAAAATGACACCACAAAACACATTCCCCAACTTCTCCTGAATACGGCGATACCACATGTGTGACACTTTTTTGCAGCCTAGGTGGGCAAAGGGGCCCACATTCCAAAGAGCACCTTTAGGATTTCACAGGTCATTTACCTACTTACCACAAATTAGGGCCCCTGGAAAATGCCAGGGCAGTATAACTACCCCACAAGTGACCCCATTTTGGAAAGAAGACACCCCAAGGTATTCCGTGAGGGGCATGGCGAGTTCCTAGAATTTTTTATTTTTTGTCACAAGTTAGTGGAAAATGATGATTTTTTATTTTATTTTTTTTTCTTACAAAGTCTCATATTCCACTAACTTGTGACAAAAAATAAAAACTTCCATGAACTCACTATGCCCATCAGCGAATACCTTGGGGTGTCTTCTTTCCAAAATGGGGTCACTTGTGGGGTAGTTATACTGCCCTGGCATTCTAGGGGCCCAAATGTGTGGTAAGGAGTTTGAAATCAAATTCTGTAAAAAATGACCAGTGAAATCCGAAAGGTGCTCTTTGGAATATGGGCCCCTTTGCCCACCTAGGCTGCAAAAAAGTGTCACACATCTGGTATCTCCGTATTCAGGAGAAGTTGGGGAATGTGTTTTGGGGTGTCATTTTACATATACCCATGCTGGGTGAGAGAAATATCTTGGCAAAAGACAACTTTTACCATTTTTTTATACAAAGTTGTCTTTTGCCAAGATATTTCTCTCACCCAGCATGGGTATATGTAAAATGACACCCCAAAACACATTCCCCAACTTCTCCTGAATACGGAGATACCACATGTGTGACACTTTTTTGCAGCCTAGGTGGGCAAAGGGGCCCACATTCCAAAGAACACCTTTCGGATTTCACCAGCCATTTTTTACAGAATTTGATTTCTGTAAGTTGTGGAGTGTCGATTTGTAAAAAAGGGCCTGGTCTTTAGGGGGGTATAAACCTGTGGTCCTTAAGTGGTTAAGGTTGTTACTTTTTTTTTTCAGTTCAAGACCGCATTTTTGGTTGTTGTCTGGTGATTTTATGAAGATATGTGAATGTAACTATAGGCCTAAGTGGTATGTATGAACTCTGCACGAGCTGAAAATTGATTTTTAGTTGGTGTGGTGCATATAACCTTCTGCTTAGGTTAGATTTTTATTCACTAACATCAAATTACATTTTAACAGAAAAATTGCATAAAAGCGTCTGTGAATACAAAGTGCTGAATTTGTGCTGCATTTTGACAATGTACTAGTTGTCTACTTTAAGAAAATATATGGGCATGTTGGGTTTTAGTATGATTTTTTTATTTCATAATTTAGGTTTTATTTATACATATCAAAACTAGCAGATGGCTACTAGAGATGCAAAATGTCCAAACACTCGTGGCAGCAAAAGAGTTGATCGTGTACACCCTTAAAAAGCCTCATCTCTAGATTAAATAAACTTAATTATTTTAACCTTTCCTAACAAGATTCTCCATCCCCCATTTCCTATCAGATTCATAGATGACCGTCAGGTAGGGGATGGTAGAGAATATGGATGAAGGGAAGAACAAGGGTTCAGTCTTGGAACTTTGTTTCTCCTGTTGATTCAGAAGATGGCAAAAACACACAGCATGAGACAATTTTCCCTAAAATCCTTCCAGATCCAATGTTGTACTAAGACTGGATCAACATTCAAACAAGGATTCTGCACATTTATACAGTATAAGCATTTATGTTATGTCATTTCAAGGAATCTTCAGCGAGCGTCTGAGGAGCCAGTAAACAGGATGGGAATGGTAGTGGCCCTGATGAGATGTTGGCCATAGTACTCCCTCAGGATGTTGCACCCTGGGGTTTGGTGCAGTGAAAAGGTGATGTAGAAGAACAAACGTTTTTTCTTTACTGAGTGTAAAGGATGAATTACAGTACATCCAACTGTCATCTGTACAATGTCTCTATCTTCAGATGATATGCTATGATGGCAGGCAAGATAGCAGACAATAGCACTCTAGTATAGCCCTTTTTGCTCTCCTAATTCCCCTTTGCTAACAGCAATAAGCTGGCACTTGTGGCTATAGGAGTCTGTCCTGAACTGTGGTGATGGGTGTCTTAACTTGTTATCCCGTCACCTGCAGCAGTGTCTGTATAACTGTAGTACTGATCACTCTGCTGACTTTGTATGCTATAACTTGCAGATCTTCTAGTACCCTTGGATCCCACAGTCTCCCTAATGTAGTGGTCCTCACAGATGAGCTGTAACTTCAGTCCCATGGCCCTTGAAGCAGATGGATGGATTATTCCAGGCTTGCTCAGCTAACTCTCCCTAGAACTCTCTAGAACTTTCCTTCCTGGCAGGAAGCAGGACCAGCCCACTCCTACCAAGAGGGTAGGAATGGAATGGTACGTTCCATTCATGATACAAACCATACCTTATCATTCTGAAGCTTACATCAGATACATAGAACAATATTACATTACAATATATAATGAACAATTGCAGATACCCTATCATTTAATCATTTAAGCATTTCTTGAAGTCATTTTTTTTTACCACTCTTATAGTTAGGCTGATACTACATAACGACATGCAGCACCAGCCACCTAGGAAAATGTAGTATTCAAGGGATACCATTTGAGTTTGCTGTGGCTCTATGATATTAATATCTATCAGGTATGGTAAAAATCAGAAACTGGCAAAATAACATCTCATGTGTGCACTGTATACCACATTATTCCTTGCTTTACAGGTTCTGATAAATGATGGGGGCAGATACTGATAGTTCACCATCCTTACATCACCTTCATAATAAGGAAACACATAAATGTAAAAACAAAATTATGTCCTTAAACTCTAAACTGCATCTGATTACCCTTCAGCTTCACAGCCGACGAACAATATGTTCAAGGGTGAAAGTACTTTTTTTATTATACTCTTTCTTTTGAGCATATAATAGATCACAGTCAGAGTACAGCGTGCATATGTGCAACACAGGGAGTTCATCCACCAGCTCGTCACACAATGCCAGAAGGCTATAAGAACAGTAATGTGTAGGATGTGCGGGGGAGAAAATGCATGTTAACTAGAGAGGAGAGAGGTGCACAAAGCACACTAGAATATAGGAAAAAGAGAAAAACACATTTATTGCAATCTCTTAATACAGAAACATGAAGGGTGTAATATGTATAAACACATCTGTAACATGTTGCCTTACAACATATGCCAAATGCACCCAAAACATTGATCATATGTACTGTGAGGGATTCAGTAGGAGGGCACCCAGACTATGTCTAGCTGTTTTTACTTGGCATTTTACAGTACTTTTGTCTAAATCATTTTTATAGATAATTGTCCCAAATTTATTATGGTTAGGACCACAAGATCAGGTTTCTGCATGTCGTTTTGGAAGCCAAAACCAGGAGTGAATTAAAAAAAGAGGAGGAGTTGTATCTGTCCTGTATACTTTCTCTCCTTTTATGAGCAACTTTTGATATTGGCTACCAAAACTGCACGCGGAAACCTGAGCGTGCGGCCATACCCTTACTGTAATTTTGACTAACCAATAATGTAAAATGTGCCAAAACCATTGGGGGAATTTTTAGTGCATCTAGGATTAGACTTAATTATTAATCAGAGGCAACAAAAACAAAAAGCCACTGTGCCTAGGATGCCAAAAGGGTGGCGTTTAGCAGGAAAGTGGCATCACTTACAGTGAAAAGGGTGTGACCTAAAATGCAGCAATTTGCAGCAAAATTGTGCCAAAATTTTGGCACAATATGAGCCAATCAATATGTAAAGTAACTTTAGACTAATGTGTCTAGTCAGTGTCTAGCTATGTCTACATGTTCTAAATTTCAGACAGAATTACTAAAGCTGTCCCAGCGTGCCTACAAATACAAGACTGTTGACTCTTCATGAAGGCTAATGTCTAAAATAATTCTATATGCAAAATACCAATTTGAAGTGTTCATATGAGACACATCATGCGTCAGAAGTCTACATTTTCATCTTAATATCCTGCTGCTACACCTATCCACTGGTTGTTCATCCACCACATAATACAATTCAAGTTTTTCAGTCTCACCCACAAAGCTCTCCACAGGCCTGCACCTTCATACATATCCTCGTTCATTTCTCTTTACCACCCTACCCATGCTCTTTCTTCTGCCAATGATCTAAGATTAATATTCTCCATAATCAGAACCTCTGACTTCCATCTTCAAGACTTTTATCTAGCTGCATCAGTTCTCTGGAGCGAATTACTCTGGACAATCAGTTTAGTTCTCAACTTCCTTAGTTGTAAAGATGTCTTAAAAACATATCTTTTTAGGCAAGTTTATCATATTCCCTAATCTGACTCTTCCATATTTATCAACCCCCCCTCCCAATTCTTTAGAACCAAATAACATCATCCATCAGTAATCCGCACACTTACTGCACAGATTTATCTGCACTGCTTTATTTAGCATAGAGATGGCCAAAGCCCTACAGAAGACATGCATTTTTTACCTTTGTGTCACCCCTATTTCCTTATAGACTGTAGGCTCTTGTGAGGAGGGCCCTAACTCCTATTGTCTGAATGTCGTAGTATTAGTTGGTGGTCCCCAAGGCTTATCGCAAGCTTGTGTTAGATCTAGCCTGACCTGCCAGATAACTAGCCCCCAGCCACATTTCCGTAGTCCCCTAGTACCTCTCCCAATTATCGAAGTAACGTTTGACCGAATAGCTATAAACTGCATAGGCCCAGTACCGAAGTCTGCCAGAGGGCATCAACACATTTTAGTCATTCTAGACTACGCCACTCGGTAACCGGAGGCGGTGCCACTAAGACATACCTCGGCCAAACTCATAGCTAAGGAGTTAATGGAGATGTTTTCCCGAGTAGGACTACCTAAAGAGGTTCTGACCGACCAGGGGACCCCTTTTATGTCCAAGGTGATGAGGGAACTCTGTAAGTTGCTGCACATAAAACAACAACGGACGTCCGTTTACCATCTGCAAACGGACGGTCTGGTAGAACAGTTTAACCAAACATTAATAAATATTTTGAAAAAGTTAGTGTCTAAAGATGGGAAGGACTGGGACCTCCTTTTGCCCTATCTCATGTTCGCAGTGCGAGAGGTACCCCAGGCGTCTACTGGGTTCTCGCCCTTCGAACAGCTATATGGCAGACACCTTCGTGGTCTCTTGGACGTGGCAAAAGAGGCGTGGGAACAACAACCCACTCCACATAAAAATGTAATTGAGTACATTACCCTGATGCAAGATTGGATAGAAAGAGTGTTGCGGGGTTAGAGGCAGCTCAGCGAGCCCAGGGTCGGGTCTATAATCGGCAGGCTCAGGTCCAGATCTTTAACCCGGGTGATCGGGTTTTGGTTTTGGTGCCGACCGTGGACAGTAAGTTCCTGCCTAGGTGGTAGGGTCCCTACGAGATATTCAAGAAAATTGGAGATGTAAACTACAAGATACCCCAGACAGGGCGGTGAAAGCTGGAGCAGGTTTACCATGTGAATTTACTCAAACCGTGGAAAGATAGGGAAACCTGTACAGAAGACAGCCCGCGGCCGGGTTTTCTAGGAGAAGAGGTACCGGCCCCTTTGTCTAATTCAAGAAAGGCGGCATCCACAGTAAAAATTACTGACAGCCTCTCCTCTAAACAGACTCAGGAGGCCAGGGAGTTCGTTAGTCGGAACACGGATGTGTTCTTGGACGCACTTCCATAATCCAGCATGACATTGTCACTGAGCCTCAGGCAAAAGTCCGATTAAAATCATACCGGGTACCCGAGGCTCTCTACGAGCCATATCGGAGGAGGTGCAGCTAATGTTTCAGCTAGACATCATTGAGGAGTCAAAAAGTGAGTGGCCAGTCCTATAGTATTGATACCCAAGCCGGATGGGACGTTGCAGTTTTGTAACGACTTTCGAAAACTTAACAAGGTTTCCAAATTTGAAGCGTATCCCTTGCCCCGGGTTGATGAGCTCATCGAGGTTAGGACAAGCCCGGTATTTTTCTGTTTTGGACCTCACGAAAGGGTACTGGCAGGTGCCCTTAACGGAGGCTGCCAAAGAGAAAATTGCCTTCATCACGCCTGAGGGGCTGTATCAATATAAGGTCTTACCCTTTGGTCTGCATGGCACCCCTGCCACTTTTCAGCGACTAATTGACATTGTGCTTCGTCCATAGTGTCGGTACGCCTCGGCTTACCTGGACGATATTGCCATCTATAGTACCGACTAGGAAAGTCACCTACCCAAAGTGCAGGCTGTAGTGGACTCCCTTCGGAAAGCTGGCCTAACCGCTAACCCTAAAAAATGTGCGATAGGGTTAAAGGGGACTAAGTACCTGGGGTATGTCATTGGGCACGGAGTCATCAAACCCCAAGTGAACAAAATAGAGGCGATACGGAATTGGCCCTGACCTGTCACCACTAGGCAAATAAAGTCATTCCTGGGAATGGTGGGCTATTACATGAGGTTTGTTCCTAACTTTGCTACTCTAGCCGCGCCCTTGACAGGGCTCCTGAAGGGGCGAAAATCAGTGATGGTTCGCTGGGATGATCGGGCGGAAGAAGCTTTTGCTAGTGATGAGCGGGAGGTGCCATATTCTATTTCGCGATATTTTGCGAATATTCAATTGAATATTCATCTTATATTCGTCGAAATCGAATATTCGTCATTATTCTATTTATCTCGAATAATATGCGATTAAATTTTTCGCGTATTGCAATTTTCTTTAAACTGTATAAGGCAACTTTCATATTGGTTCGCTAATATGTGTATTTTACGAATATTCGCTGTATTGCTATAACTTCGAATATTCGTAATATACTCATATAGACTGATCGTTACTGATTTATAATTTCCCTCTTTATGTAGGATAGTTTATGTTATGCGACAAATAGGCAATTACATATGCGAGTGAATCGGGTCGCATAAGGACTGTAGGCTATTGGGTTGGCTTGGTCGAATAGACGAAGATAGAGAATATAGCGCTATATTCACTATATTTGACAATTCTACCAAGCCAACCGTAAGTAACGGTTGGCTTGGTAGAATTGTTGAATGTCGAATATAGCGAATATAGCGCTATATTCTCTATCTTCGTCTATTTGACCAAGCCAACCCAATAGCATACAGCCCTTATGCGACGCGATTCACTCTCATATTTAATTGCCGATTTATCGCATAACATAAACTATCTTACATAAAGAGGAAAATTATAAATGAGTAATGAGAATCGTTACTGATTTATAATTTTCCTCTTTATGTAAGATAGTTTATGTTATGCGATAAATCGGCAATTAAATATGAGAGTGAATCGGGTCGCATAAGGACTGTATGCTATTGGGTTGGCTTGGTCGAATAGACGAAGATAGAGAATATAGCGCTATATTCGACAATTCTACCAAGCCAACCCATTAGTGATAGTAAAAATTACTACTATCACAAAATTTGTGATACTAAATTACTAACACTAATTTAGTGATATTAAAGTAAATTACTAATATGACTAATGGGTTCAGATGGGAAAAAAACGAATATTCGTTATAACGAATATATTTTAATATATTCGAAATATTCGCGAATTTACGAAGTTGTAATATTCGTACGAATATTTCGATACTCGAATATTCGCGCTCATCCCTAGCTTTTGCTAGGATGACTCCAAAGTAGGCCTCGGTGCTGTACTGTCTCAGGTAGTCAAATGGAAGGAGCATTCCATTGTCTTCCTGAGCCGCAAGCTCACCCCAGCCGAAACCAGGTACAGTATAGTGGAGAGAGAGTGCCTGGCTATCAAGTGGGCAATCGAGTCTCTTCGCTACTATTTGTTGGGGAGAAAGTTCCGCCTGGTGACCGACCACTCCCCTCTCAAGTGGATGAGCCAGGCCAAAGACAGGAATGCCTGGGTCACAAGATGGTTTTTGTCTCTTTACTTTATGTTCTCAGTAGAACACAGAGCAGGCCGGTTGCAGGGAAAAGCGGATGCCCTGTCCCGGGTGCATTGTCTGGCGTGTGTCCACCCCCTCAGGGTTGAACAAGGGGGGGGGGGGGGGGTATGTGACACAGTGAGGGGTTGTGTCTGGCAAGGCAGGTATTTTCCTCCCAGCATGTTTGGCTGGACTGGTTTCCAGCCAGGTGAGGTCAAATACCGGACCGGAGTTGAAGTGCCAGTCCGGGTTTTGGCAGCACATGGGTGTCCTTAAATAGGCAGCTGGGCTCAGCAGAGATGGCTCTGTTTTTGGGATCTGAGGCTTTGTGCCATGGGAAAACAGCTAGGCAGCTGGGCTCAGCTTTGGGATCTTAAGCTTTGTGCCGTGCTGGAGGGCTGAGAGCCGCACGCTGGGAAAACAGGCCCCTTAAAGCCTGCTGTGGACTACTGGAGGCAGAACTGCCAGCAAGGTGACTTGTGCTATATGAACTTTCCATTGTGTGTGAATTAACACCAAGACTGCAAAGTTACGTGCTGTTTTGTGCAATTGCCTCAAGTGTGAATAAACACTGACGTTTTGAGTTAAGAACTTGTATTTTACCTCTGTACTGCGCCCGCTTACCCTATCTACCAGAGCAAAACCCCACAATATATAAAACAACCAGTCTTGCAGGATACCCTTTTCCTGGGATAAATAGTAGCTTGTTGCTAACATAGATTTCAGTCACCATTTATGCCAGTTTCTGCAAATGATGATAAATGTGCCTGGGCCAATGACCTTGTCCGTGCATCACGCTCACCATGCACCCTTTTCCAAAACTGACAAGGGTGTCATAAAAACACCAGTTGCAACTTGATTTAGTCACAATGGGGTTTAAAAAAAAAAGAAAAGTTGTGCAACTTTTTGAGGCCAAAAGCAAGCCGTGGGGAGGTAATAAATCTCCCCCAAAATCCCTAGCTACTTGAATGAGACTGAGCTACTGTTGGCCAAGTCAAGCAAAATCAGTGTGTACAGCAACTTGTGAGTGATACTTGCAGTTTCCTTGCACAGAATTCAGCAGTGACCTTTTAGAGAGATCTAGCTTTCTCTCTCCCCAGGCTGAGGGATCAAGTGAACATCATAGCCTAGACAGGTACACCTTAAGGCCTTAGGCCTCCTTCACACGGGAGTCGCGTGTGAGGGCCAGACAAGATACGGGTGCGTTGCGGGAAAATGCACGATTTTTTCCGCGCGAGTGAAAAGCGTTTTAATGCGTTTTGCACGCGCGTGAGAAAAATCTGCCTGTTTGGTACCCAGACCCGAACTTCTTCATAGAAGTTCGGGGATCGGTGTTGTGTAGATTTTATTATTTTCCCTTATAACACCTCACGCATTGCCCCTGCGCTGCACCTGCATTGCACCTGCATTGCACCCGTGCTGAATTCTCGCCCATGTGAAAGGGGCCTTAGGCTACTTTGATATAAGAATTTTTCCTTTCCGGTATTGAGATCCATCATAGGATCTCAATACCGAAGGAAAATGTTTCAGTTTTGTCCCTATTCATTGTCACTGGGGACAAAACTGAACTGAAAGGAATGCACCAAAAAGCATTCCTTTCCGCTTGGTTGCGTTTTTGAGTACATCATAGAATGCGATTTCCTGGACACAATGGTTTTACTGCTGGATCCGTCATGGCTATTTTAGAGATAATACAACCAGATCCATTCATAATGGATGCAGCCGGTTGTATTATCCTGTATTATCCATGATGGATCCAGCAGAAACGCAGATGGGAAAGTAGCCTTATTCACACATTAGCGTGAGCCAAAACCAGGTGCGGGTCATAAACACATACAGGTGCCAATCTTTTCATTATATCTTATCTCTATGTAGGCTCCACTGCTGGTTTTTGCTCACAATCACTGATGGAAATCACTGACCGAACACTGACTGTGTGAATAAGGCCTCATGCACACGACCGTTGTTGTGGTCCGCATCCGAGCCGCAGTTTTTGCGGCTCAGGTGCGGACCCATTCACTTCAATGGGGTCGCAAAAGATGCGAACAGCACTCTGTGTACTGTCCGCATCCGTTGCTCCTTTCCGTGGCACCGCAAAAAAAATATAGCATGTCCTATTCTTGTCCGTTTTGCGGACAAGAATAGGCATTTCTACAATGGGCCGCCCTTTCCGTTCCGCAAATTGCGGAAGGCACACGGGCAGCTTCAGTTTTTTGCAGAACCGTGGTTTGCGGACTGCAAAAAACGGAATGGTCGTGTGCATGAGACCTAAGGCCCAGGCTGAGCTCTTAGCGTTAACTCATTAATGACTGGATCACGTAATATATATACTTAAAAAGGATTCTGAAATATTTATATATACTGATATTTAAAAAAAAGGTTCACAAATTGATAAGGGTTTAAGGAAAATAACTTGAAGGGAATTCATTGGCCCCAATTAATGTTGCCTGTCATATAGTTCTTGTAAATCTTATGTGGTAGGAGAAATGTTGGGTCATCTTAGACACCAGTAGGTAGGTGCAATTGCAATATCTGCCCTTATATACTGTACTAATGCCCCTGAATATGCACACAGTGATATCTTTACCTAGGGAAAATTTGTATAATGATGTCACAGATTGCACACAATGATCTCCTACCACAGTATTAGAAAGACGGTTACTTTATGCGACTGTGCAGGCAGCTCAGTGATGTCACAGTAAATGGATAGTAAGCACACTGATGTCACAGTACAGGGATAATAAACACTGATAACACCGTACAAGGACAATAAACACAGTCAGTTTTTGCGGCTCGGGTCACACAGTCAGCAGCAGCATGAGGAGGCCACAGACTGGTGCCGCGACCGGGTCCGCAGGGACAACACATGAGGCATGGTGGGCCGACGGGAGTAGTAGTATTTTTACTCACGGTTAACAGCGCTCCCTGGGCCGGCGTGCAGTGAACAGAAGGATAGCACCAGGTCCTTCGGGGCATTTTCTGTTTGTCCAGGGATTCCCGCCAGATGGTGGTTGAGGTGCCCTTGGTGGAATGGGCTTTTTAGGTGCCTTGGAGGCGGAGTCCCTGGTGTTCGTGACTCCAGCACCGTAAGGTGCAAATAGGTGATAAATTCGCACAATAAGGAGACCAGTTCTATTAACAAATTCCTAGTACTTTACTGAAATTGATCCAAAGGCCATCAATGTGCGTAAAAGTCATTTACAGCAAGGCAGCTTCTACAATGGCTCAGGTTACTTCCCAAAAGTTGCATATCAACCTTTTTCCCTCGTTTCTCCAGGCTGGAGGGGTGTACTATCTCTGCTGTACTGTATAGTCACATACTTCTGTATCCTCTCTAGGAATACTATCTCCTGACAGGTGGCCTATCTGTCTTTGGTTATAGTGGGCAGCTGGTAGCTTAGAATCTCTCCACCTAATGCAAAGGAGACTAGAGCCTGATAAACAACAATTACCTTACTTTGCCAATATTCTCACTCCCTCTCTGGGTTGCCTGGATCTTCTATATTCTTTTCCTTCTATGGGGTGGTACGTGGTACATGGAACTAACTCTGGAGTTTTGATAACTCTGCAAAATGAGTGCTGAGGTGCAGCTTTGTCCCAGACATCACATCCTCCTCCTTCTAATTCTCCTCTTCAGAGAGCAGGACGGAGTCAGCCCTGGGAGGCTTATTAAAACCTCCCCCTCCCTGTGCAACTTTATGGAAACTCAGGCACAAGCACATTTTCATGAAACACAATCACAGTTTTAAACAGTGTGTTTCAGGATACTGCACTGGCAAGGTGATGTAGTGTGGAGGTGGCAGCAGCATGAGGAGGCCACAGAGTGGCACAATGACAGAGTGTGGAGGTGGCAGCAGGCCATTTGCACAAGTGACTCGGAGGGACTCCCTGTCTCCATCTCCACTGCATACTGCCACAATATGCCTGGGTCATCTTGCAGTGTCCCACTACGTGTGAAAAGGGGACACTTTAAACCTTTGTGTATGTCATTTTATGCCATTGTCTATTTTCCTCTGTAATAGCTGCGAACTCCTCACAACAGGCTGGTAAATGCATTTACACACTGTCACCACTAGGTGAAGCTGTCACATTATATATATATATACAGTCAGGTCCATAAATATTGGGACATTGACACAATTCTAAAATTTTTGTCTCTATACACCAACGCAATGGATTTGAAATGAAATGAACAAGATGTGCTTTAACTGCAGACTGTCAGCTTTAATTTGAGGGTATTTACATCCAAATCAGGTGAACTATGTAGGAATTAAAACAGTTTGCATATGTGCCTCCCACTTGTTAAGGGACCAAAAGTAAAGGGACAATTGGTTTCTCAGCTGTTCCATTGCCAGGTGTGTGTTATTCCCTCATTATCCCAATTACAATGAGCAGATAAAAGGTCCAGAGTTCATTTCAAGTGTGCTATTTGCATTTGGAATCTGTTGCTGTCAACTCTCAAGATGAGATCCAAAGAGCTGTCACTATCAGTGAAGCAAGCTATCATTAGGCTGAAAAAACTAAACAAAATCGCTATATTTCCCTTATGGTGTTAGGATGTGGTGTTTTATTCAATAAATCAAACAAATGTCCTTTGGGACTAGCTTACACCTATTACCCTACACCTTTAGGATTTAGGAGGTGTAGGATAATAGGTGTAAGCTAGTCCCAAAGAAAAAACTAAACAAACCCATCAGAGATATATCAAAAACATTAGGCATGGCCAAAACAACTGTTTGGAACATTCTTAAAAAGAAGGAACGCACCGATGAGCTCAGCAACACCAAAAGACCCGTAGACCACGGAAAACAACTGTGGTGGAAACGAATAATTCTTTCTCTGGTGAAGAAAACACCCTTCACAACAGTTGGCCAGATCAAGAACACTCTCCAGGAGGTAGGTGTATGTGTGTCAAAGTCAACAATCAAGAGAAGACTTCACCAGAGTGAATACAGAGGGTTCACCACAAGATGTAAACCATCGGTGAGCCTCAAAAACAGGAAGGCCAGATTAGAGTTTGCCAAACGACATCTAAAAAAGCCTTCACAGTTCTGGAACAACATCCTATGGACAGATGAGACCAAGATCAAATTGTACCAGAGTCATTGGAAGAGAAGAGTATGAAGAAGGAAAGGAACTGCTCATGATCCTAAGCATACCACATCATCAGTAAAGCATGGTGGTGGTAGTGTCATGGCGTGGGCATGCATGGCTGCCAATGGAACTGGTTCTCTTGTATTTATTGATGATATGACTGCTGACAAAAGCAGCAGGATGAATTCTGAAGTGTTTCGGGCAATATTATCTGCTCATATTCAGCCAAATGCTTCAGAACTCATTGGACGGTGCTTCACAGTGCAGATGGACAATAACCCAAAGCATACTGCAAAAGCAACCAAAGAGTTTTTTAAGGGAAAGAAGTGGAATGTTATGCAATGGCCGAGTCAATCACCTGACCTGAATCCGATTGAGAATGCATTTCACTTGCTTAAGACGAAGTTGAAGGGAAAATGCCACAAGAACAAGCAGGAACAGAAGATAGTTGCAGTAGAGGCCTGGCAGAGCATCACCAGGGATGAAACCCAGCGTCTGGGGATGTCTATGCGTTCCAGACTTTAGGCTGTAATTGACTGCAAAGGATTTGCAACCAAATATTAAAAAGTGAAAGTTTGATTTTATGATTATTATTCTGTCCCATTACTTTTGGTTCCTTAACAGGTGGGAGGCACATATGCAAACTGTTGTAATTCCTACACCGCTCACCTGATTTGGATGTAAATACCCTCAAATTAAAGCTGACAGTCTACAGTTAAAGCACATCTTGTTCATTTCACTTCAAATCCATTGTGGTGGTATATAGAGCCAAAAATGTTAGGATTGTGTCGATGTCCCAATATTTATGGACCTGGCTGTATATATATATATATATATATATATATATATATATTAGAGGCAGGCATAGGAAGTTAGTTGGGAGGAGGTTAGGAGGGGAGAGTATGTAATTTATGCTGTGTGCCCCTGGACACTCCCCAGAAGGGCAAGATAGATAGGAAACCAAGCCAAAGGACTACTGGATCCCTTCTTTTTGTGGTGCCACTGTCCTGGAGTCAGAGACGAAGTGGACTTATTATATTGAAGCAACCTGTTCAAATAATGGAGCAGATGAGTAATGCCTGCCGCTAGGGCAAGATCCAAGTACCAAAAGGCTGAATTTCCAGAGTAAGCGAGCAAGTTAAGGAAAGTATCACCCTCTCTCAGATTGAGTTGGAACCTGCATACCACTGTATCATCGTGCCTGTTGTTTGAAGTTGCAGCTTACCTCCATCTTCTGTACCAAGGCATTATTTGCGTGGATGCTACCTACCTGAAGGCAAATATTTCAAGTAAACTTCTTGTTGATTCAACTGCTGACTCTCTCCTTATTCTATACCATATCTCAACGCACCAACTGGTGCTGGCGTCACGAACACCAGGGACCCTGCCTCCAAGGCACCCAAAGCAGCTACACCACCAAGGGCACCTCAACTACCATCTGGCTAGGAATCCCTGGAAAAATAGAGAGTGCCCCGAAGGATTTCGTGCTGTCCTTTACTTCACTGCACACCGGCCCAGGGCTACTACCCCCATCGGCCCACCATAACCACAACATATTGCCTCTGCGGCCTGGTAGCTGCAATCTGCCTCATCCTCCTCATCTCTCTATTGCTCCTCCAGATGCTCCTGCTACTCCTCTCCTGTCACCTGTGTAGAAAAACCACTCATTTCGCTACACATTGCTTGTGCTCCAATGTCCTCCTCCTCCTGTTCAGCCCCCACAGGGCTCATGCGGCCGTGAGATCTAGGCACAATGGCTCCAGTCCCCTTACTAGCCAGATATACCAGCATCTGTTCCAGGATATGAAGCAATGGAATGTTGTTGTTTATCCAATAGAAAAAAAATATACAATGCAACAGCACTCTGAAAACCAAATAAAGTAGAATAATGCCATAGTAATAGAAAATATTGTGGTGCTAATGCTAGGCTTATTTTGTAAATTTCAGATTCTTGGCAAATACATTTTGTACAAAAATTATTTTGTCCCGTCTGCCACACGTCAAGGCGATCTCTGTAAGACGGGAACCTAACACTAAATGCTACCTGTTATGTGCCATAACGGCCACCATAAAATTCAGGGAGTGCAGGTTCCACATGCATGCTGGGTCCACTCTGCTTTTTATCATTTTTGGGGCCAAAATGGCCACCAGTAAATTCAGGGAATGCAGGTACCAACATGGATGCTGAGCCCATTCTATACCTCTCCTGGTGCCAGACGGCTTCCAATGAATGCAATAAGAGTCCATGTTGGTACCTGCATTCCCTGAATTTAATGGAGGCCAAAGTTTCATGCAAAGTTTCCTGGCCATATTTAGGATGTCTTGCAGATGGGTAGAAGACTTCAGGAACTACTTGACAACCAGATTGAACACGTGCATCATGCAGGGCGCATGGCTCAGCCCTCCTTGATGCAGCGCCGACACCATGTTTTTCTCGTTGTCGGTCACTATGGTTCCAATTTTGAGTTGTCACGGAGAAAGCCAGGATTCGATTTCTTGATGAAGGACACGGAGCAGTTCCTCCCCTGTGTGACTCTGTTCGCCCCAGGCAAACTAGAGGCAGAACAATGTGACACTGCAGTGCCCTGCACATGTGGTATGCTGGAGGAGCACTGTGAATTGTCCCTGCAGTGGAGACTGAGGACACGGTGGTGGATGAGGAGGCAGAGGCGGACAGGTCGCAAGACCAACAGCGTGAGAGCGTGGTGGCGGAAGTGGCGTCATCTAGCCAAGTTGCTGGTGTGACTGGGCAGGAACCACATCCACCTAGTGGCCCGTAAAGGACATGTATTGCCCCTGACTGTAGTTACAGCTCCACACGTCGGTGATGCCATGCACTTTGGCAGACACCGACAGGCTCAAGGACTGGCCCACCTTCTGTTCTACATATTTGTGCAGGGCTGGTACTGCCTTTTTGGCAAAGAAATTACGGCTTTGGACTCTCCACCTCGGCTCGTCACAAGCCATGATTTCTTTAAAAGGTGCAAAGTCCATCACTTGGGAAGGGAGGGATTGCAGTTCAAGCAACTTGTCCAGGAGCATGTTCACCTTCTGCGCCATAGGATGACCACATGTGTACTGCTGTCTCTTGGCAATCGCTTCGGTGATCAACTGCTGATGAAATGAGTGATGAGGAGTAGGAAGACGAGGAGCAGGAGCATCAGGACTGGTAGATGATGGGAAGGACAGACAGCTCCTTTCGGCTGAGGTGGTGGAGCCTTGACTGCCTGAAATCGGGTGCGTGCCACTGGATGATGCAGCGGTTGCTGTGGCAGGCTGGACCACCACATCGGAGCCACGGTTCTCCCAGGCCACTTTATGGTGACGCTGAATATGTTGACGCAGGGCCGATGTACCAACATTTTCACCCTGGACACGCTTCACCTTCTGCCCACAGATTCGGCAAATGGCCATGTTCACTTCCTCCGGCAGCTTAACAAAAAACTGCCACACCGATGAGTAGGTGATTTTACCCCCCAACACTCCGCACTGACTGACTGCTACGGCCTCTGCCTCCTTGAACCCCTGCCCCACTACTTTCAGGACAGGTAGGCTCCTGCAAAGCGGGTGGTCTACCCTGGGCATGTTTGGCTCCCAACCTCCCACTGCTGCTACCCTGCTGACTCCCGGCCATACTACAAACTTGCTGGCTCAGCCACTGCCTCGTGAGCAAGCTGCCACCCTCTTCTCCCGATGATGACAAAGCCCCTAGTTCACCCGGCTCCCAATTGTAATCCGCTACATCATCATCGAGTGCTGTCTGCACGTCAACGTGTCCTTCTCAATGGTCTCTGAGCCAGGAGCATGATTGCTTGCAACACCAGCTCCCATGCCACTTTCCTCATCACTACTTGCCAGCCTACAGGAGGAAGTGGCAGGTGTCTCCTCCAGATCTTGGCTGGGCAGTAGCTGCTGACTGTCTTCTAGTAGCTCGTCCTCTCTGTATAGTGGAGCTGAGCCCACAGCATATAATACTTGTCTTGATGAGGGAACAGAAAACGACAGAGGCAGGTTGAGGATAGGTTAGGGCACAGGGCCTGCTCCCGGGCCATGCCAACTAAGGGTTGTGTCTGACGAACCCACCGACTCTTGGCTGGGGGTGTCTAATGTCACTTCGGACTAAATGGATGACCGAGTCAACCATTCAAGCACTGCTGGGTTGCTGGTCAAGATACGACCGCTAGATGTCATCGGGAGCTCCGGCCTCTCGAAGTGACCCCTGCTGCCACGCCCCCTTACTCTGCTGCGACCTGTGCCTGGGCCAGAAACATTTAGGACTCTGCCCCTCCTCTGCACAGGGCCTGTCACTTCTCTGTCTGACATACTGTTAGATCAAATAAATAAATAAAAAGGAAATTAATACACCACAAAAAAGGCTGTAATTTTTTCACTTCACCGCACAACGGCTAATAAGACTTTTTTTTCCACTAATACACCCCAAAATAGGCTGTAATTTTGTCACTTCACTGCACAAAGTCTAATAAGCCATTTTTTTCCTCTAATACACCCGAAAAAGGCTGTTATTTTGTCACTTCACCGCACAAAGGCTAATAAGCCCTTTTTTGCCCATTAATACACCCGAAAAAAGGCTTCAGAACATATAACTGCACTGCTGAACGGTTAATAACACTTTTTTTCCCCACTAATACACCCGAAAAAAGGCTGTATTTTTGTCACCTCACCGCACAACGGCAAAGAAGCCCCTTTTTTCCCACTAATACAACACAAAAAAGGCTTTAAAACATATAACTGCACAGCTAAATGGCCAATAAGACTTTTTTTCCCCACTAATATACCACAAAAAAGGCTGTAATTTTGTCACTTCACCGCACAACGGCCAACAAGCCTTTTTTTCACACTAATACACCACAAAAAAGGCTTTAGAACTCATAACTGCACTGCTGAACGGCTAATAATTTTTTTCCCCCACTAATACACCCTAAAAAAGGCTGTAATTTTGTCACTTCACCACACAACGACTAACAAGCCTTTTTTCCCCACTAATACACCCTAAAAAAGGCTTTAGAACATATAACTGCATTGCACGGCTAATAAGACATACAAATATTTCCTAGTAATGCACCCTGTTAATGGCTGTATCACAAAGCGCTTGCACCCCAATAACAAGCAAGGTTTGCTGGAATTACAGGTATTATCTATTGCAAACCTAAAAGCAGCAGTATAATGGCAATTTGGATCCCCAGTCAGTGCAGCAAGTTGTAATAGGATTGTTCCTATTACGAAGCGTGAGGAAATTCAGATTCAGTGTGAATCAAATTTTTCCTGAAATTGAGATGAAATTCCACTTCGTCAATTTTGATTTGCTCTTCTCTAATAATAAACATAGTGATGTCACAGTACAAGGACAATAAACACAGTGATGTCACAGTACATGGATATCAGGATGCAAGAGAAAGAGATTTATGGGGCACTTCACTGGGTGGAATAAGCACAGTGATGTCACAGTACAGACATAAGAATAGGCTCGAACTGGCACACAGGTGGATTCCAGGTGGACCCCTGAACCAGGAAATGCAAGATCCAAAATCAGTAACAGATGACAAGGTCAGGAGATCAAGCCAGGTCAATAACAGATAATCCCACAAGTTCTGATAACAAAGCAGAGATTTTCCCTTTGAGGTCCTCAGAAGATGACATCAAACAGTAGACTTGGTCTTGAGCCTACGACTGAAATGGATCTGTGCAAAGAATAAAGCAATGGGCCATGTTTTGGCCTATGCAATGGGACACAGTTCCAGATAGGCAGATATACCTCCCACCTGGCATTTTGGCCGACGCTTGACAGCCCTCAGCAACTGACCAAATAAAATGATTAAATTCTTGTTGCTTGCAGCCACCACAAGGGGGAGCTTACTAAAAATATAGTATACATGTAGATCACAGATTACAGCTATATTTTCTATGAATTATTTACTGTTAATTATAATTTTATACTGTTGTATAATATTTAAGCTCTTATTTGTGTCACGTATGATAATATCTGCAAGTATTTTTGTCTATGACGTGTTTAAACATGAACAAGTGCTTTAAGCAGTGGATGTCAAGCAGAATAAATTTAGGTTTTTCCATGATGAAGAACAAGGTCATCTTTCAATTATGGCAAGGCGGAAAGAAACAGCTGTACTATTTACAATGCCCGCTGACAGATAGGGATGAGTAAAGAAGATTTTTCTTTGCGCCTTCAGGTGTGTGGGAGTTGAAACACTGAAAAAGATATTGTACTTGTTAACCAGCTTAGAAAATTCAAGTATATTAACTATGTATTGTAGTGATTACCATAGTGTATGACCATCATCAAATAAGGGGCCATACAAACTGAACTGGTCATGCTTAATTTTCTATTTTGTGCACGAGCATAAGTTAATTGTAAATGGTCTTAGGTTATATCCACAAGATATGGATTTTCCTCTGCAGAGTTGCAGTGGAAATTCAACAGCATTTACAGTAGCAGCAAAGTGGATGAGATTCTACCAAATCACATCCACATGTTCTGGAAAAATTTGCATGCAAATTAATCTGCAGTACAAAATTTTAATCCATAGCATCAGGGGCGTTGCTAGGTTAAGGCTACTTTCACACTTGCTTTTTTGCCTGATCCGGCAGGGTTCAGCAAAAACGCTTCCGTAACTGATAATACAACCGTCTGCTTCTGTTATGAACGGATCCGGTTGTATTATCTTTAACATAGCCAAGACGGATCCGTCATGAACTCCATTGAAAGTCAATGGGGGACGTATCCGTTTTCTATTGTGTCAGAGAAAACGGATCTGTCCCCATTGACTTGCATTGTGGGTCCATCTTGCTCCGCATCCCATGATGGAAAGAAAACCGCAGCATGCGGAACGGAATGCATTTGGAGCATTGAATGACATTGAATGGCCCTCCTCAGGATCTGAAAGACCTGTGTGACATCACAGGTCATGTGATGGCAGTGGTTGAGAAGGACCTGCGATGATGTCACCATCATGTGACCAGTGCAGGAGAGGATGGCAGTGAAGAGGAGAAGACTCAGGGGAAGAAGCTGTGGTGATGTCTGCTATACGAGGAGAGGTAAGTGAAGTGAGAGGCAGAGCAATGCTGAGAGTTGTGGTTATTTAACTGGGACTGTATGTTAGGGCTGAAGGGAGGAATGTTATTTACATGGGACTGTATGTTGGAGGTGACTGGGGAGGGAGTCATGTTTACATGGGACTGTATGTTGATGGTGGCTGTAGGAGGGAGTGATGTTATTTACATGATACTGTATGTTGGACGTGGCTGGAGGAGGGAATGATGTTATTTACATGGGACTGTATTGATGACGGCTGTGGGAGGGGGTGATGTTAATTAAATGGGCGTCCTTTCTTTGGCACCCTGTCCCCCCCAGTGCTTTAAAAAAATTGTACCCCCCACAGTAGTATTGCCCTCATTGTACAACCGTAACAGTAGTTTTGTATAGACGTGTGCCCCCTCACAGTAGTTATGCCAACATTGTGCCCCCTCACAGTAGTTATGCCCACATTGTGCCCCCCTCACAATAGTTATGCCCTATCTGTGCCCCCTTCACAGTAATAATTCCCATTGTGCCACCTTGACAGTAATAATCCCCGTTGTGCCCCCTTTATAGTAATAATGCCCGCTGTGACCCCTAAATAGTAATAATGCCCATTGTGCCCCCTTAATAGTAATAATGCCCATTGTGCCCCCCTAACAGTAATAATGCCCATTGTGCCCCCTTCACAGTAATAATGCCCATTATGCTAGTAATGCCCTCTGTGCCCCCTCCATAGTAGAAATCCCCATTTTGCCCCCTTCACAGTTATAATGCTCTCTGTGCCCCCTTCATTGTAGTTATGCCCTCTGGCTCTGTGCCCCCTCTGTAGTAGAAATGCTTATTGTGCCACCTTCACATTAGTAATGCCCTCTGTGCCCCCTCCATAGTAGTAAATTCACAGTGAATCACAGCACTCGGCAGAAAACTGGCAAATTAATGGGTGCTCGTCCCTTGTTATCCCTGACTCCACCTCAGGAATTCTTCAGACAATTAATCAAAGTTTGAGACAGCACACCAATAGGAATTTTCAATGCCCTCTGTGCCTCCTCCATAGTAATAAAGTCCGCTGTGCCCCCTCCATAGTAATAAAGTCCGCTGTGCCCCCTCCATAGTAATAAAGTCCTCTGTGCCCCCTCCATAGTAATAAAGTCCTCTGTGCCCCCTCCATAGTAATAAAGCCCTCTGTGCCCCCTCCATAGTAATAAAGCCCTCTGTGCCCCTCTATAGTGAAAAAACAAACAAAAAAACACAGTAACTACTCACCTTGTCCCGCTCCTGAAGCTCACATACCTCTCTTCCCTGCATGCACAGATCGCTCTGCAGCACTGTGTTGGGGAGGAGCTTATGCAGATTTCCGGGCTGCAGTCCCGCCCTCACAGGCTGGCAGCGAGATCCGTGCCTGCAGGCTGAATGCTGGAGTGGGGAGAAGTCTTCCTGCAGGCCTGAAGGAGGGGTGGAGCGCTGGGAGCTGAGCGGTGAGTGACAGGATCCAGCTCCCTGCGCTCCAGCAATGATCGCTTCCCCCCTTCCTTAGTACGCAACTGCATGGGACTGAATGTTGGAGGGGCTTGGGCAGGGAGATGTTATTTACATGGGACTGTATGTTGGAGGGGGCTGGGGCAGGGTGATATTATTTACATGGCACTGTATGTTGAAGGCGGCTGTGGGAGGGGGCTATGTTATTTATATGGGACTGTATGTTGATGGCGGCTGTGGAAGGGAGTGATGTTATTTACATGGGACTGAATGTTACAGGGGTCTGAGGGAGGGAGTGATGTTATTTACATGAGACTGAATGTTGAGGGGGCGATATTATTTACATGGGACTGTATGTTGAAGGTGGCTGGTGTAGGGGGAATGATGTTATTTACATGGGACTGAATATTAAGGGGGTGATGTTTACATAGGACTGTATGTTGAAGGTGGCTGGAGAGATGTGTGATGTTATTTACATGGTACTCTATGGCAAATGGAGGAAAACTGTGTTATTTACATGGGACTATATGTTGGAGGGGCTGAAGGAAGGGGAGTGATGTTATTTACATGGGACTGTATGGTGGAGGGAGGAGGGGGCACTGCAAATCCAGAGGACACTATAGGCATTCTTATTACTACTGGGGGCTCTATAGGAGGGACCTATAGATCTGCATAATTTCTATTAAGAGCACTGTGGGCGCCTTATTACTACTGGGGGGTCTGTAGAGAGCTTTATTACCACTGGTGGAACAATAGGGGGCCTTATTTCTACTGGGGGCTCTGTGAGGGTATTATTAATACTGGAGGGCTCTTCTACTAATGGGGGCACTCTTGGAGACCGTTATCACGGTTGGGGGCACTATAGGGGGCAGTATTACTAATGGGGGCTTTCTTGGGGAGCATTATCACAGTTTGGGGCACTGTAGGGGGCAGTATTACTAATCAGGGCATTCTAGAAGGGAATTACTATTGCTGGGACTATGAGAAGCACTATTACTATGGGGGCACTTATTTTTCTTCAGGATAGTATTTGGGGGGTAGAGAAAAGTGAGGAAGCTAAGATGTCTGTGTTTCACACTCTGCAGAGACGAGGTGGCTGAATGAAGTTATACGGACCAAATGGAGAAGATGATGATAGAGAAGATCTACACCAGAGGAGACGTCACCTGGAGGCACTGGATGTGAGAGGTACGTGCTGCTGTATAGGAAGTACAGCAAAATGCGGTGTGTGGGAGGAGGGGGGGAACTGTTGAGGGTCGACTTAGATAACTGGGCCATATTCATTGGGGCTTTGGCCCCAGATATTTTGAGACCCTAGCAACGCCCCTGCATAGCATATCAGTTTATGCAGCAGATTTCTACTGTGCATTTCACCAAATCTGCAGCAAAATCAGAATTTTGCCAAAGAGTTGTTGCTAGATTTCCATGTATTCGCTATAAAATCTGCAGTTGATTTTTTTACACAGAAATTATATCCTGTGGGAATTTACCCTTACAGTTTTCGCAATTTTATTTTTTTCCTATTTCCATGGCTTGGGTCAGTGTATGGCTGAACAATGATGTGTTCATATGTGTTCATATAATGATAATATACCATTGTCACTCCTGTGATGTGATACATGCCACCCTTTTGCATTGCTTTTTTATATAATGATCATATATAGAACTGCATTTTTGATGTCACCCCACAAGTTTTCTATTGGATTAAGATCCGGGGATTGGGCTGACCACTCCATAACGTCAATCTTGTTGGCCTGGAACCAAGATGTTGCGCGTTTACTGGTGTGTTTGGGGTTGTTGTTTTGTTGGAACACCCATTTCAAGGGCATTTCCTCTTCAGCATAAGGCAGCATGACCTATTCAAGTATTCTGATGTTTTCAAACTGATCCATGATCCCTGGTATGCGATAAATAGGTCCAACACCGTAGTATGAGAAACATCCCCATATCATGATGCTTGTGCCACCATGCTTCACTGTCTTCACAGTGTACTGTGGCTTGAATTCAGTGTTTGGGGGTCGTCTGACAAACTGTCTCCGGCCACTAGACCCAAAAAGAACAATCTCACTTTTATCAGTCCACAAAATGTCTCTTTAGGCCAGTCAATGTGCTCTTTGGCAAATTGTAACCTCTTCAGCACATGTCTTTTTTTCAACAGTGGGACTTTGCGGGGGCTTCTTGCAGATAGCTTGGCTTCACATAGGCGTCTTCTAATTGTAACAGTACTCACAGGTAACTTTAGACCTTCTTTGATCTTCCTGGAGCTGATTATTGCCATTTTGGCTATTCTTCTATCCATTCGAATGGTAGTTTTTCGCTTTCTTCCATGTCTTTCAGGTTTTAGTTGCCATTTTAAAGCATTTGCGATCATTTTAGCTGAGCAGCCTACCATTTTCTGCACTTCTTTATATGTTTTCCCCTCTCCAATCCACTTTTTAATCAAGGTACGCTGTTCTTCTGAACAATGTCTGGAACGACCCATTTTCCTCAGAATTTCAGAGAGAAATGCACTGTAACCAGCATGTACAACATTTGCTGCCTTCCTTCTTTAAATAAGGGCAATAATTGCCACCTGTTTTTCAAAGAATGAATTACCTCACTCATTGAACTCCACACTGCTATTATTTTGAACATGCCCCTTTCAATAAGTGATTAAATTACAGAGAATCAGCAGCAAGCATGTCATGACTGTTGGGTCTGTTGGGTTTCTATTAATTTACTACACCTGCTAGTGAATTATTTGCCATGTAGAAATATTATTTCTACCAAAAACAGTGATTGATCAGGTTAGTGATGTCTGACTGCTATTATTTTGAACATGCCCCTTTCAATAAGTGATTGAATTACAGAGAATCAGCAGCATGGATGTCATGACTGTTGGGTCTGTTGGGTTTCTATTACACCACTACACCTGCTAGTAAATTATTTGCCATATAGAAATATCTTTTTCTACCAAAAACAGTGATTGATCAGGTTAGTGATGTCTGACTGCTATTATTTTGTACACAACTGTACGATCAAAACTGGACGAAAATCCCTTCTCAACTAAGGCAGTAACGTAAACCAAAATGAGAAAAGTGTACTAAGACAGAAAGAGGTGAAAACCAGACAGGCAAAACCAGGACCTGATCAGGATCCTAAATCAGATACAAACACAGGTGAAGCCGGGAGAAAACTTCAGAGACAAAGTCAGCAGGCAAAGAAGAGGTCACAAAGTAGCAGAGTCAAATACCAGGAGGTCACAACAGAGACAAAATTGGTAATCAGGAGCAATGTAAAAAAAAAAAGGCAAAGGTCAGTGATCCAGAGAAGGAAACACACAACTAACTAATGAGGCTTAGAAAACAAATCACAGGCACCTGTGGCCAGCAGCTGCCCGTCTAAATAGTCTGCCTCAGGGAGCCTTTTCGGTCCAGTATCCAGGCTTCCTGATAGGTCAGGCAGCCACACTGTCAGCGGGGCTAGTTTTCGTAGCAACAGAGCAATGCTACTACCATATTGTGACTGGACTCTCAGCAGGATCACACACAGGTAAGTGCATGACAGATACAATAAGTTTGTCATTAGGGATGAGCGAATCGACTTTAGATGAAACATCCAAAGTCGTTTTGCATAATACTTCATTTGAATACTGTACGGAGCAAGCGCTGCGTACAGTATTAGAATGTATTGGCTCCTATGAGCCGAAGTTATTACTTTGCGAAGTCTTGCGAGACTTCGCATAATAACTTCATAAATCAATTTCTACTGTAAAAAAAACATTTCCTGAACTCGGGTTTAGTTTCAAGTGGTACCTTGGAACCAAACCCAAGTTTGGGAAATGTTTTTTACAGTGGAAAGCAATTTATGAAGTTATTACTCGAAGTCTCGCGAAGTGACAACTTCGGCTAATTGAAGCCAACACATTCTAATACTGTACGGAGCGCTCGCTATTCAAAGTATTATGTGAATCGACTTCGGATGAAACATCCGAAGTCGATTCGCTCATCCCTATTTGTCATCACTAGAAGTCACAGTCTGCTATTCTGTTCCTGATCCAGATAACAATGCTTCCAGTGCTATGTTTTTACCAGTGTGTGCTGTTAAGCAGTGGTGGATTTGCCCGTTTTGGGACAGTTCAACGAATCCAATTGTTAAAGCCAGTTGTTGTTCAAAAGCCAACAAACTTCTGCATGTCAGCCATGGTAGCATGCATATTGTTAGGAAGTACTGGTATAATTTTGTTTTTTGCATTGTACATTTGGAGAAGTGGCTGCCTCCAACTGGGCTGCACACTCCTGTCCATGCTTTTAGAGCATAGTATGGCTGCATCCTACAGTACATTGTCTTGAATTCCTTGCCTTGAACGACAGGAATACAGGCAGGAAATTACGCAGGATAAATGTGGATAAATCGCAATAGCACAAGACTATTAAAATACCTTTGCTGGTCACCAGTAAACCTAAAGCTCAAGCAACCTGTGCCTTAATAGGATGCCTTAAATACCCAGGGAACACTCAGCCATTGGTTGGCGAAGGTTTAGTGAGTGCGTGCACTGGCGCTTCAAAAGGCCGTACGGGAGCATGCAAGGCAGGATGATGGAGGATATAACATGGAGAGGATGCTGGTGACCAGCATGCCAAATGCATGGTGAATGTAACGGCGTCCACACCCACAGGGAACAGCAGCAGGAAGGCGAACATGGACTGTAGGCATAACACTCACTCTTTCCTCCTTTATTTTCCTGAATTGAATCACACAATGTTTGGATTCACTAGACTTGGGTCGAATTTCTGAATAAATTTCCGAATCAATTTGTTCATCTATAATCCTATGTTTATGTCCATCTTAAAGGGGTTGTCCGGGATTGAGGACTTTGTTCCATTAGTACAAGACAGACATACATGTAGTATAACATACATCCATGTCCTACCTTTGCCACGTGTTTCTGAAGGCCCGTTTTCTTATAGGAAATTCTTGGACAAAAGTGAACTTTTCTTAGACTCAGTGATGTATCGGGTCCCTTGCAGGAGCGCTGAAGCCTCATCTTCCGGCTGCTCATGGAGCCCGGTGACATCACTGGCACTGATGGCCCTGCTTTAGCACTGCTCTAGCCAGTAAAACGGCTAGGGCAGCGCTAAAGCCCGCCCATCAGAGCCGGTGACATCACCGAACACACTGTCCGGCGGAAACCTGCGCCCGGCAGTGTGTTATTGTAAACAAAAAAGCCTTTGGCCTGCGCGATTTAGTGCAACGCAAAGGAGAGCATCAGAGCATGAACTGCTCCGATGCTCAAGTCAGGGGGGCTGCCTGGGTGAAAATAGAGGTTTGTTCGGGTTAAGCTCTGAACCCGGACAACCCTTTCAGTTAGCCACAAATTGTATGACATTATGGAGGAGAACTACCATATTTTTGCTTTACTCCAACGTTAATGTGGCACTGGTGGAGCATGCCTACAAAGTCTGTTGCTCCTCAAGAATAGGAGCAAAGCTGCAGTACTGGCACAACCACTACCATTTGAACAGAGCTGCTCTTCCAGCTCCATTTAAAGCTTTAATTTGAGTGCCAGAGGCAGCAGGAAACGGCTGACCGGTGGGGGTATCCAGTATTGGACCTCCAACGATTGGATATTGATGACCTATCCCAGGAGCCTGGAAATCCCCATTAACTTATTTTGCTTGTTGCTGATTTCTGCAGTAAGTTTTACAACTACAGCTTTCAGTTTTTAAGTATAGTTTGCCAATAGTATAATAAGCAGTTGAATATGTACCGTATATATATTCACCAGTATATAACCTAGGCTCATATCACTATTACATGGATCTAATATAGTCTGGTGAGATTATACTCCATGTATCTTTTTTAATATTCTCAAGAAAGCGTAATGGGTTATAAATAAGTAAACAGGGAGTCTTTGTCATTCCGAGCATAGTTTCCATCCTATTATATTTATTTGGCACCCTGAGATAAGGAAAGGAATGTGCTCTACAGCTCTTATGCTGAAGTTAATTTTACCTCCTATATCAATAAACATTTGCTTTGTAAGACATTGCACTACAGATATCAGTCTGGCAGGTATGAGATCATTATTCTGCCTAGGCTATTATAAGATGTCATGTCATCCTATTATGTTGATGCTAACCTTGGTCAAAAAAGTCGGAATACAAGTGTATAAAGTGTGTACTTTCATCTCTTTCTGCAGACATAGCAGGTGTCAGCATTGTGCTACTGAATTGAAGTTATATGCGCTTACCATACAACTGTAGAAGGCATAACACTATCTAGCATACTCTTGGTATGGACATTTTCTGCGTTCCTCCTCCTATATGAAGATGCAAACTGCTGCTCAAATGTAAATACTAGCAAAATGGCCTATAACATCACAGGGATATTCCATGTATTGCTTACAGTATCTAACCAGCCTCAGATTGGAGTCATTTAGTAAACTGTTGGCTTAAATCAATATCTCTGCAAGGTCATTCATATGTCAGCCAAGGTAGACAATCTGGTTAGTGGTGGCAGCATCATGCAATATACATATTCATTGTTCTGTTGTTTTACTTATGCTAATTCGTTTTTTGCATTGATGAGTTAGGCAACCTGCACACGTGGATTACACAATTTTTTTTCAGCGCAGATTCTTCAGAAAAAACTTTGCATAATACAGTGCTAGCAAAGTGTATGAGACTAGACAAATCTCATGTACACTTTGTTTTTTTATCTCCATGAGGAAATTGACCTGCCATGCAGATTTTGAAGTCAATTGTTTGTGTGATTTTTGCTGTATATTTCACCCTTTTCAATGGAAGAGCAAAACCGCACATGTGCGCAGGTAGCGTTAGCGTATTCTCAGATCTGATCAAGCCAAGTGTCCAGCTATCAGCTTTTTTCACTAATAAGTGAAAATAGAAAAATATCACTGTATAAAAGTGAATAATTTAAACTTTAGATTTTATTTCAGTTTTTATTTCCTGCACTTTAATATTATGATCATATGTTTAATTGCATTGGTACATATACCAAGGCACAACGTGTAGAGCACATGATTATCCTACGGTGGGATCCTGAGCACCCTCTATAAACCAGATTAGCTTCTTCTCTGGTAGACATGAGCCCCACCATGGATACATGTGATAACATGACCTCTCAGTCTACAGTTTTCTCTGCTTGTGCATATACACAAAGGTACGGACAAGTGGTTAAGTAGTTAAATAACTTGACCTCCATCTTTATGATTACATGCACCCCTTCCCAACAGCGATGTTTTAAATAAAGAAAATAGGGGACTGATTCTGAGAAGGTATAAAATGGTTCGACTATTTATTGATAGGTGAGCATCATTTATTGCAAAATGGCCAACCTCTATAATATCTGCTTAACTCATTGAATGTTAATTTTAAGAAAACTACTTACTGTAGAAATAAATTTTGCCCCAGAAGCTGTACGACAGAGCAAATGTCAGTACCAGTGAAAACTTGTGCAATGCTCATATTGTGAGAAAATCACATTTAGTAATCAATATTTTAAATTAGATCACCAGAATTAGTTCTCTCTGGACAAAGCTGTGTTTAGGTATAGACAAACACATATACAGTGGGGGAAATAATTATTTGACCCCTCACTGATTTTGTAAGTTTGTCCAATGACAAAGAAATGAAAAGTCTCAGAACAGTATCATTTCAATGGTAGGTTTATTGTAACAGTGGCAGATAGCACATCAAAAGGAAAATCGAAAAAATAACTTTAAATAAAAGATAGCAACTGATTTGCATTTCATTGAGTGAAATAAGTATTTGAACCCCTACCAACCATTAAGAGTTCTGGCTCCCACAGAGTGGTTAGACACTTCTACTCAATTAGTCACCCTCATTAAGGACACCTGTCTTAACTAGTCACCTGTATAAAAGACACCTGTCCACAGAATCAATCAATCAAGCAGACTCCAAACTCTCCAACATGGGAAAGACCAAAGAGCTGTCCAAGGATGTCAGAGACAAAATTGTAGACCTGCACAAGGCTGGAATGGGCTACAAAACCATTAGCAAGAAGCTGGGAGAGAAGGTGACAACTGTTGGTGCGATTGTTCGAAAATGGAAGGAGCACAAAATGACCATCAATCGACCTCGCTCTGGGGCTCCACGCAAGATCTCACCTCGTGGGGTGTCAATGGTTCTGAGAAAGGTGAAAAAGCATCCTAGAACTACACGGGAGGAGTTAGTTAATGACCTCAAATTAGCAGGGACCACAGTCACCAAGAAAACCATTGGAAACACATTACACCGCAATGGATTAAAATCCTGCAGGGCTCGCAAGGTCCCCCTGCTCAGGAAGGCACATGTGCAGGCCCGTCTGAAGTTTGCCAATGAACACCTGAATGATTCAGAGAGTGACTGGGAGAAGGTGCTGTGGTCTGATGAGACCAAAATAGAGCTCTTTGGCATTAACTCAACTCGCTGTGTTTGGAGGAAGAAAAATGCTGCCTATGACCCCCAAAACACCGTCCCCACCGTCAAGCATGGGGGTGGAAACATTTTGCTTTGGGGGTGTTTTTCTGCTAAGGGCACAGGACAACTTATTCGCATAAACGGGAAAATGGACGGAGCCATGTATCGTGAAATCCTGAGCGACAACCTCCTTCCCTCTGCCAGGAAACTGAAAATGGGTCGTGGATGGGTGTTCCAGCACGACAATGACCCAAAACATACAGCAAAGGCAACAAAGGAGTGGCTCAAGAAGAAGCACATTAAGGTCATGGAGTGGCCTAGTCAGTCTCCGGACCTTAATCCAATCGAAAACCTATGGAGGGAGCTCAAGCTCAGAGTTGCACAGAGACAGCCTCGAAACCTTAGGGATTTAGAGATGATCTGCAAAGAGGAGTGGACCAACATTCCTCCTAAAATGTGCGCAAACTTGGTCATCAATTACAAGAAACGTTTGACCTCTGTGCTTGCAAACAAGGGTTTTTCCACCAAGTATTAAGTCTTTTTTTGTTAGAGGGTTCAAATACTTATTTCACTCAATGAAATGCAAATCAGTTGCTATCTTTTATTTAAAGTTATTTTTTCGATTTTCCTTTTGATGTGCTATCTGCCACTGTTACAATAAACCTACCATTGAAATGATACTGTTCTGAGACTTTTCATTTCTTTGTCATTGGACAAACTTACAAAATCAGTGAGGGGTCAAATAATTATTTCCCCCACTGTATATTGTATTACTTCTGATGACCAAGCCTAATATTAACCCCTTCCCAACTGCCCACTGGCAGTGCAGATAGCATGTATATAAATGGTCAGCGCTGGGATTAAAGCTCCTGCTTCTGCAATGTAGCAGGAGCAGGTTGAGTCCTGGCTGTGAGACACAGCGGGGACCCTGAGTTTATTACCACTTATGCCTTCTCCTGTACCAGGAGGACAGCTCTGCATGAGCTCAGGGGGGAGAGCAGGAAGAGTTAGAGCCGCTTCTTCTGATGTCTGGGGCAGGGGCAGGAGCAGAGCTGCAGGGTCTAAGGAGCGCTGCCTGTGTGTAATTCCCCCACAGGGGTCTGTTTTCCCCTGTAAGCTCCTGTGGATGCCCCATTTACAGTGGAAACTGTGAAAAAAAGTCAGTGTCCTCCAGAGGTCTTTTAATGAACTCCAGGGGGACAAATTATATGCTAAAAATAAATTAAAATAGAAGTTAAAAAATAATAAAAAAAATACAAATAGGGAAACCATTGCAATAATTAATTTTTGTGTCAGCTTTAATATTTAAGAAATAAGAAGCTATAATTAAAAAAAAAAAATTTTTAATAAGGGTTAGCGTTTTCCCCCAAATTAAAGAAAAAAAAGGAAAACAAAATCTAAAAAAAACCCCATGCTAATAAAAAGTCCTAGTGTCAAGTAAAAAAAACATTGCAAAAATTATTTTGTAGTCAAGCAAAAAAAAAATATTAGGGTTACTAAACCACCAAGTGCACAAAATCACAAAAAGTTGCCTGGACATTCAGGCCTTTTTTTAGGCCCAGTCATGAAAGGGTTAAATTAAAGATGAAAAGAGGCAGATTGTGTAAAAAGTCCTCTTTTTTTGCAATTCACTTTGTGGCTCATCAGGAAACTGTGAATCCTACGGGTGACTACATGACCTGCCTAACTAATAGGACTAAGCGGCTTGAGTTGTGCCATAACCGCTGCGTCGTAGGGGTACCTGAATAAGAGGGAATCCCTAGAGGAATGAAACTGAATAAGGGGGGGTAGGGAGGATATGCCGAATCCACACAGGACGAGGTGGCGTGGGTGCGCCTAGCTATATGAAGGCGTGGGGAGGGGAGGGGCGCCCCTACGACGGCCAAATACAGGCCAATAAATCGGTCTTAATACTTGTGGTCGTGGCTCATCAGGAAACCGTGAATACTACGGGTGACTACATGACCTGCCTAACTAATAGGACTAAGCGGCTTAAGTTGTGCCATAACTGCTGCGTCGTAGGGGTACCTGAATAAGAGGGCAAAACACCAGAAATGCGAAATTAGGAATTTATTACATACAATTCTTACATCACCAAGTGCTGAAATGCAAGCAACATTTCCTGCTTAGGTTGGGGAATGTATATATTAAAGCAGGAGGATCGCCAACGGCCTAATTTGTGAATAATATGAGGCGGGACCTTGTTTCTGGACGCAGCGGATGCAGCGCCAATCTGGAATGAGTGACCGGACACAGTGGCAGGGTTCAACCCTAGATTTGAAACTAAAACACGGACATGCTCAATGAATTGTGAGGTGGTTAATGGCCGCGTGGGAAACGGCAATAGCGGCCCCTGAGGATCATGACTTGCTAGGGTGGTTAGCAAGAGTTGCAGGACCATGATGGGACACCAGGCATGGGCCGTCGGGAAAAGGTCACCAATGTAGGGGGACCAGTCTGGGACGTCTTGGTGACCGGTAAGGAAAAAACCAGACCATCGGAACTACTAATCAGCTGATTGATTCTGATGAACCTGCTGTTGGAGTTCTTGCAGGTGAACTCTCCTGGTCTTAGGAAGCCGTAGAAGGCGAAGTAGACAGCTGCTTTTAACACTAAACTGGGGAGAAGTACGAACGGAGCTCTGTCAAGCATGACCGATAGGTCTCGGAATAATTTGCCGTAAATGCCGGTACGGCGCGACTGATTTGCAGTACGGGATTTCTCTAATCCTCTCAAAGCAGCCTTGATAACGTGCGCAGAAAACAGGGAGCCCCTATCCGAATGACTAAGCAAGGTGAAATGCTGGACCCCTGCAAGGTAGGACTGGACGGTATTGTGTGATAGTTTACACTCCGAATGGCAGTAGCCAATGAAGGCCAGGACATAGTTGATTAAATTGTTATCTCGCTGGGGATACTTCTCTTGGAACTTGCAAAACAAACTCCAGCCCATAGAGTAGCTCCTGGAGGTATTGGCCGATAGGGATCTGACAACTAGTCGATATGCGGTGAGAAGATGGCTGGTTAATACAGAAACAGGGTTGAAAATTGTGGGACTGCGGTCCCTGTGGCGTGTGCTTCCGGCATAACCTGGAAAAAGAGGGAAAAATTAGCCTGAGGCAAGGCGTCGGCCGCTACATTCTGGGTACCACAGATATGTGAACAGCAATAACGGAAATTGTAAGTCAGGGAGAGCTGGACCAAGCATCTAGCGAGAGACATGACATGTGGGGACTTGGAACTACCCTTCAATAAAATTTCTACTGTGGCAGTGTTATCGGAAATGAAGACAACAGTGGAATGGGACCACAGGTGACCCCAGGCATGAGCAGCAGCTACAATAGGGTAAAGTTCGAAGAGAGCTGACATCTGCATGAACCCAGGAATCTTACTGACTTCATCCAGTGGGTGCCAAAAATGGCGGCAAACCCTGTAGTGGCTGATGCATCCGAAAAGACCATAGGGGAAGTATTACTGGCGGCTGGAATAAAGAAGGAGACTCCGTTCCAATGACATAGGAAATGATCCCACATGACTAAGTCTGCTATGGCTTGCGCATCTAATTGAACTGGACTGTCTTGGTTGGCTGCATCAGGGAAGAGGGCTAGCAACCGAGATATGAATGACCTGCCCTGAAGAATGATTCGCATGGCAAATTTCATCATCCCCAAGAGTGACTGCAGATCCGCCTTGGTTGTGACTCTGCCTAGCGTGAACCTGTGAATGACGTCTCTAAGCCTAGGTGATGACAGTGGAAGGGCCTTCGGTTTTCTTAGGAGACACGGGAACCCCAAGCTTGGAAAAGACTGCCAACAAGGTGTCAAGGGCCTGCGGAGGTCTGTCAGAGAAGTCGTTGAGATAATGAATGATGTGATCGCAGCGGAATTCTGTTTCTAAGATCCAGTGAAGGCTCTGCGCGAACTGGTCAAAAAGCCAGGGGCTACTCTTAGAACCAAAAGTGATCTTGGTGGCGAAATAGTAAAGGTCCCGCCACTTGATGCCATGCCATTGCCATAGTGAAAGCATGATAGGGAGGAGTTTAAAAGCATCAGATATATCAGCTTTAGACTGCATTTTGGTGGCTATAGCATGGTCAATGGTTGAGTATTTCATGCTCACTTCTTCGGAAGAGATTAGGAAATTGATGCTGGGAATATGGGAACCATGAGGGGCAGAGAGGTTGTAAATTAATCTTTCTTTATTGCTGAACTTGCCCATCACTACCCCCACCGGACTGACCCTCCAGCGATCGAATGGTGAGGTCGCGAAAGGCCCTATAAGAAAACCTTTTCCGAGCTCAGTTTGAATCAATGTGTCTATGGCATTGGGTGCTTTATTGGCTGACTGTAGGTTGCTGCATTCGTATGTCACCTCAGGAAGTGCTATCAAACCTGTATGGAAGCCCTTCTTGAACCCCGAGATGAGAAAATTAACGAACTCAGGGTCGTGATGACCCTGCAGACAGTGCTGTAAATAATCAGTGTCCACTAAGCTCAGGTAGGATTTATCTGATTTTAATGTACACACCACCTTGGGGTGAGCCCGGAAACAATTGGTGCACACGTGGAGAAGGCAACATTGACCATAGTTACAGGCTGAGAAATTGTAATTATTACATATTTGGGATCTACCTAGAAATTTGACAGGACGACCCAATTTGTCAACCGTGCCAAAGCCCTTATTGGCCTCTGACGGGCCGGCAGCAGAGGTACTGGGTGTTATGTCCATACCTCCAGCTGCCAGATGACACCAGTCGGCGGTGTAAAAATAGATTGACACCGAGCACAAGATGGGGCTTCGAGGCCAGCAAAATGTCTACAGAAGAGCTCGGTGTCAATATTGGCCCAGTTAGTGGAGAACTGGAACTGACTAAGGCTGCGGCGGCTTTTGCCCCAAGTCAATCACTCTGTAAAGATACAGATCTAGCTCTTCTCTTCTATCTGGGCGTACTGAGCAAATTACATCCCGATACAGACTAAATGCCAGAACAAACTCAGGAATAGTGAGTTTCCTATTGAGCTTGTGGTCACGACTCCTGAGAACCACGGAAACGTCACCCCAGGCGATGACCTTGTTGTCAGAAATATTCCTGGTGGCAATCAATAAAGATGTGAGATTCACATCTCTGCCCTCTAGAATGTCTTTCTTGACGTTAGCTGGGATGAAATGAGCCTGCATGATGACGGGCACAGAGGGTAAGGTACCTGAGGAACCTGCGGCTGAGGTGGAGGCAACTGGAAGATACCGAGAGGGATTACTGGCGGGGACCTCCCGGGCCTCTACAGTCTCTAAACGTGCTTGAATGTTATTAATCGAAGACGTCCAGTTGTTGACCATTGGGAGAAGAAACTGACAGCAACCATGCCAACGTTGGTCATAGTGTGGACTTACTGAGACTTCAGCAAAAACCTGCATAAATAAAATAACAAAGAACTTATAACGAACATGATAACAGCAAAATGCAACAAAGAAGTAGTAATGACCCCTGCACCTGCAGAAGTAGTAACGACCCCTGCAGGGGGGTCCAGCAGTGTCTGTCACTTGGAGATGTCAGGGGCAGAGCTCCTGGAGACACGACGTATCCTCATCCACACACTCTTCTGTGCGATTCATCTGCTCTGTCACATGAAGCCACATATTCGTCTCCAAAGTACAAGCCCTCCTCAGTCAATCTGATTCCCTGCCCTCTGTGGCGGCACCATGCCCAGCAGATCCTTGGTACAGCACAGTGACACCAGGTTACACACCAAGATGTTCTCCACTCCCAGCCCCTGACAACCTGTGTGACAACCTTTCACAAAGTGCTACCTCCAGCCAGAGCCCTGCTGTCAACTGCCCCAATCTCCTTGCTGTGATGCATAAAGAAGCATGTGAGGGCCACAGAGGGCCCATGGAGCCCAGATCCTAGAAGCTGATCTGCCCAGCTGATGTCACTCCTGGAGATTCCTGTAAACTGGAGACTGTATGTACACTAATAGTATACCTACATAACCCTGACAGCCTGCACAGTCACATGTGGGCACAGCCCTGGCATCCAATACATATCACAGAGAGCTATACTGTGCAGTATAGCATATAATGCACAGTATAGCTCTCTGTGATATGTATTGGATGCCAGGCTGTGCCCACATGTGACTGTGCAGGCTGTAAGGGTTATGTAGTGTATATTAGTGTACATACAGTCTTATAATTTATAAGACTGTATGTAAATAATATACACTACATAACCATGACAGCCTGCACAGTCACATGTGGGCACAGGCTGGGCCCTTCTTACCCCCAGTATTTGCGGCTCCTCAAGTCCTCTCAGGGCTGTTTATATCGGGTCGGGCTCTGCTTCCGGTCTGCGGCCTGGGCCCAGCATATTGAATCTGGAGGTGAGGTGGCGGGACCTGAGGCCACTCGGCCTATATGACATAATTGATTATATTGGGTTTGGTCCCAAATAATAATTTCCTTTGGTGGGCACAAGATACCCTAGTCTAAACACTGCAAATGTGGCAGTTTTGTTGCAGAATTTGCTGTGACAGAAAATCTTTTGGAATCATGCAGCATGGTATTTCAGCGGTTAGCACTAGTGTCTTGCAGAACTGGAGTCCTAGGTTCAAATATGACCAAGGACAATGGGCCAGATTTATCATGACTCTGACAGCTCACTCCACTTTAACATATGGCTAAAGTCAGTTTTAGCCAAGTCAGATGTATGATCGGCCCTTTAAGACTGTAATAAATGTGGTTTGACGGTAGCAGTTTATCCGTCAGTAAGCAGCTTTACAAAAGTCGCACATCTTTACGAAAAAGTCGCACTTTTTTTATGAAAAAGTCGCATGTTCTATTAAAAAGTCTCATAAGATAAGCATGGTCCTCACTGGAGTGAAATTGCAACTTTTTTGCGACTTTTTAAATAGTTCCAATAGTAAATCTGTCTAGAGATTCATTTACATAAGAAAACACGCCCACTTTCAGAAAACTGGCGAGCATAGTGCAGAGCAGAAAAAAGTCGCAAATTTGTGCGCAGTTTTAGCGTTTGGGACTTTTTTTGGGACTTTTTCACTCCATTATTCTAACCTGAGCTAATGATAAATCTGGCCCATAGACTGCAATTTAGCTAATATAGCGCTGTAGTATTTTTTTTTAATAGTGTAAATTTTTTCCAAAAATGAAGTTCAGAAGAGACAAAAAAATTTGACTATAAAAAAAGATTATAGCACTATATTAGCTAAATTGCAGTCTATATGTGTATTTTACGAATATTCGCTATATTGCAATAACTTCGTTTTTTAGAATATGATGAATATTCTAAAAAACTAAGTTATAGCAATATAGCGAATATATTCGTTATTTAGAATATTCGTATATATTTTTTTTTAATCTGTACTGTTATTCCACTTTGGCATACTGCTCCCCGACAAGCGTCCCCGTCACCATGGGAACGCCTGTGGGTTAGAATATACCATCGGATCTGAGTTTTCACGATCTCAGGGAAAACTCAGATCCGATGGTATATTCTAACCCACAGGCATTCCCATGGTGACGGGCACGCTTGTCAGGGAGGTGTATGCCGAAGTTGATTAAATAACGAATATATTCGCTATATTGCTATATATTCGTTTTTTCGAATACTCGTGGATATACCAATAAAAAGAATATATGGCAATATTCAGCCGATCTCCAATAGGTTGCTAAAAGAAAATTTGGCTAGATGGGCTTAGATGATTACCTAGGTCAGGCAGGCCAAGCAGGAAGAAGCACCAGTACGGCAACGGCTGGGTGGAATAATCGAAATCTTGATTTCGATTTTATTTTTTTCTAATAATATTCGATTTTTTTATTTATTTTTTATTCGCTATTTCTGTCCCTAATTTAAATAAAGCGGGTAAAAGATATAGTTGCATTCCATGAAAAAAATAAAAAATAAGCCAGAAAGGACTGTTATTGTTAAAATGTTTGAAATTGTTATTGTTAAAATGTGATTAAAAATATTTATCTGCCGCAGACTTGATGTGCCCGATCTTGAAAGTTCTATCAGTCAGAGGAATGGGTTTATTTAAACAAAAAAATTAGAAAGTCAAATAGTGTAATTTTTATCATGTTAGCCCATTCCTGCTGCACACTTACAACATGATGCTGTCAGAGGTGTCTTGGTTTATTTTCGGTGTTGTCCTGGTCTGGTAGGGGCAAATTCCTGCTGCACACTTCGAACATGCTGCTGGCTGTCGTGCTGAGTTAGGCCGAGCTATGTGTAGCCCTTATACTGGACCCTTAACATCTACCTGGTGCTGATGCTGAAGTCTGTCCTGACCCTGATGACTTAGGCTACTTTCACACTTGCGTTAGGTGTGGATCCGTCTGGTATCTGCACAGACGGATCCGCACTTGTAATGCAAACGCTTGCATCCGTTCAGAACGGATCCGTCTGCATAACAGCTTTTTCAGATCTCAGTTTTCACAATCGTGAAAACTCAGATCCGACAGTATATTCTAACACAGAGGCGTTGTCACAGCCAGACAGCTGAGAAGCTCTGACAGGAGCCTTTCAGATCCTCCTCCTTGAATTTCTTTGTTTTGGTTGAGTTCCTCATCTCGTTAGTCTATCTCAGCTGTCATGCAGTTGGACTGATTGCTGCCCTTTAAGTTCCTCCCCAGAATGCAGTAGTGTGCGGCTTATACAACTTCCTGGAGTGTGTGTGTGCATGCTGTTCCTAGTTCTCAGTCCACAGTCCCCAGTCGTCTGCAAGATAAGTGCTGTTTAAGTATTTATGATTTTCTGTTTTCTGGATCCAGGTGACCCTGACTCCCTCTGTGTCTGTGTAGGAAGCCGGTGGTCGTATCCCCTCACTATTGTAGGGTCTTCAGGTGTAAGATAGTCGAGGTACGTGGATATGCGCCCATCCACCTTTGGGGTGGTCGCATAGGCTGAGCAATAAGGGAGAGCGGCAGGTCTCATGCAGGGGTCTCCCTTTTGTTCCTTAGTTGTGGATCCAGTGAGTCATTGTTTATATTGTATTGTCTTGTTTCCTGTACACCATCCGTGACAGGCGTTCCTATGGTGATGGGGACGCTTCAAGTTATAATATACTAAGAACTGTGTACATAACGGCCCCCTGCTGCCTGGCAGCACCCGATCTCTTACAGGGGGCTATGATCCGCACAATTAACCCCTCAGGTGCTGCACCTGAGGGGTTAATTGTGCGGATCTCAGCCCCCTGGTCGGGTGCTGCCCGGCAGCAGGGGCCAGATCCCACTCCCTCCCCAGTAATTAAAGCATTGGTGGCCAGTGCGGACCCCCCTCCCTCCCCAGTATTAAAGGCATTGGTGGTCAGTGCGGCCACCCCCCCTCCCTCCCCAGTATTAAAGGCATTGGCCGGCTGGTCGCTCCTCTTACTGGTAAGTGAAAGGTCTGTGCGGCGCATTGCTTATAGCACAGACCTGTCACTTACCAGTAGGAGGAGCGACCAGCCGGCCACAGACAGCGCAGGTAAGTATAATGCTTCTAAAATGGCTAAGTAACCATGGCAGCCAGGACTGAAGTAGCGTCCTGGCTGCCATGGTAACCGATCGGAGCCCCAGCGATTAAACTGGGACTCCGATCGGAACTCTCCGCTGCCACCAATGATGGGGGGAGGGGGGAGAGGGGAGGTCGCACTGGCCACCAATGAATTTAATACTGGGGAGGGAGGGAGGGGGGGCCGCACTGGCCACCAATGAATTTAATACTGGGGAGGGAGGGGGGCCGCACTGGCCACCAATTAATTTAATACTGGGGAGGGAGGGAGGGGGGCCGCACTGGCCACCAATGAATTTAATACTGGGGAGGGAGGGGGGTCTGGCCCCTGCTGCCTGGCAGCACCTGATCTCTTACAGGGGGCTATGATACGCACAATTAACCCTTCAGGTGCGGCACCTGAGGGGTTAATTGTGCGGATCACAGCCCCCTGTAAGAGATCGGGTGCTGCCAGGCAGCAGGGGGCAGTTATGTACACAGTTCTTAGTATATTCTAACTTGAAGCGTCCCCATGGGAACGCCTCTGTGTTAGAATATACTGTCGGATCTGAGTTTTCACTCAAATCCGATGGTATATTCTAACATAGAGGCATTCCCATGGTGATGGGGACGCTTCAAGTTAAAATATACCATCGGATTGGAGAAAACTCAGATCCAATGGTATATTAATAGGGACTCCTGACTTTACATTGAAAGTCAATGGGGGACGGATCCGTTTGCAATTGCACCATATTGTGTCAACGTCAAATGGATCCGTCCCCATTGACTTGCATTGTAAGTCAGGACAGATCCGTTTGGCTCCGCACGGCCAGGCGGACACCAAAACGCTGCAAGCTGCGTTTTGGTGTCCGCCTCCAGAGCGGAATGGAGGCGGAACGGAGCCAAACTGATGCATTCTGAACGGATCCTTATCCATTCAGAAGGCATTGGGTATGAACTGATCCGTTCGGGGTCCTATTGTGAGCCCTCAAACGGATCTCACAAGCGGAACCCCAAACGCAAGCGTGAAAGTAGCCTTATGTGTGGGCCTTATACTCCACCGTTACCGATACTTGCTTTTGTAGGTCCTGACACGGCTGAGTTATGTGTGGGGCGTATACTACAGTGTTACCATGTACCTACTGCTGTCTGTTGTGCTGTCTGTCCTGATAGAGAAGAGTTTGACCCTGGAATAAAGTGGCCTTACAACTAACTTATAAAATTACACAGTAACATTACATTATAAAAAACGAAAACAGCCTGTATCAAACTGAAAAATGGTATTTATAACAAATATAATAACAAAACATGCCTCTAGGGCAACTTTTGGAGCTCCGATAATAGCTCGTCCATTTCTTTAAATCTGAGAAGGTACTTGTGGCGAAACCAACCTCGCCACTGGGTTTTGGAGAGGCCTGTTTACCAGCCTCTTGCCTCAGGATTATGGCCCATACTAACTTTAAAGGAGAAGACAGACCGGCCACACAGCCTAAATCTGTCTTTGGAATTGTATTTTGTTATGTGAGGGTACCCAGATAGCTAATTTTATTGTATTCGTGTATTCTGAGTGCCATTCACCTAATGATATGCACTCAGACTTGAGCTATCTGGGGCTATGTTAAATGTCTGTGTTTGCTGTGGGGGTGTGACATTGGGTGTTTGGGTGGTGATTTCTGTCCCGTTGTCTCCACATGTGTATTGGCGATTTCCCTTTGTCCTGAGAGATAATTGAATTGCTCCTCGGGTGTCTCCAGGGCAGAGAGGAGGAAACCATGATGCATTGTGGGGATGTATTGTGTTTGTGTATCCTGAGTGCTACGTATATGTCCTGTGTCACAGTCTTCCTTCTGGTCCCCTAGGGGCGTGTCCACCAGATGGGGACCTGCATAAATACGGGCGGGTAGCCCTCAATAAAGTGTTCCTGTTTTATACCTTCATGAAGTCTTGGCTCATGTTTGGGGGATGGAATAACTACACTCTTGGGGATTGCTATATCACAATTCTCCCCTGAGTATAAGCTCTTGTAAGAGCTTGCTCCTGGTTCCTGTCTCTGGATTTAGGAGAGGTTCACCCACTGGAGCCTGGAGCCTTGTCGTAGGTCCAGCGTGGGTAGGAGACAGTGATACCTCCACCAAGCTTCGGCGGTTCGTGGGGTCTGCAGTGCTGACGGTGTCAAGTGGAGTGCTTGGAGTCCTCTGGAAGCACTAGGAGCATCTATCGACGGAGGTACCCGGTCGGGGTGCTAGGTGTTCCATTACATTGGTGGCAAGCAGTGGGATGGCGTCCTAGTGCGAGGAGAAGCAGCTCAGAGACACTGGTAACGTGTGGAGTTACAAATTGAGGGCAATGCTAGCACTCGTGCCGCGCCCCTGGGAGCAGAGGTATCCAGCGACTTGGAGCAGACAAGTATGGAAGGCTCTGAAGATAACTGGCTGGCCGAGGTGAGGCAGCGAGTGGCCCAGTATGAAGATAATGTGTCCATGGATATATACCAGGCCATCTGGAACCAGGTCACAGCCAAGCGACATGCAAGGATGGAACGAGAATTCCGACTGGCGAAAGAGAGAGAAATTGCCCAGCGGAAGGAGTGTTACAGCAGCCGAGCGGAGGCTGCATCCGAGGAGGTTAGCAGTCTCCCCCTGAGGCGGCCAGAGGAACCCAAAGTAGGGGTCCTCATAGACTGGTCCTGTGAGGAACCACAACAGGCAGGTGGAGACGGGACCGAGGTCTCTCCACCGGGATGCTGGGCAGCTGGCCCAGACCCTCAACAGCAGCCGGAGTTGCCAGGTGTGGACGCAGGTGGTCCTTACTCGCAAATGTTGAGGGACCTCACAGACTGGTCCTGGGAGGACCCACAGATGGCAGGTGGAGATGGGACCGAGGTCTTTCTACCAGTCCTACAGGGATGCTGGACGGTCGGTCCAGATCCCCAGCCATCTCCGCAGGGATACCAGGAGGAAGAGGTAAGCGAGCCCTCCCCTTCCCAGCTACTTCCCAACCGAGTTCTGGGGGCAGGGGATGAGCCTGTGATACCCACTGATCTCTCTCCCCAACCACAGGGGGACAGCACCCCTAACTCCGATGGTGCAGATGGGACCGCGGTCTCTGCACCAGGCCTACCGGGATGCTGGACGGCTGGTTAAGATCCCCCACCAACCCTGCAGGAATGCCAGGAGGAGGAGGTAAGTGATTCCTCCTCTCCACAGCCGATCTGCAACAAGGTCCTGGGGATAGGATTCCCTGACCACATCCCAGCGGAAGAGCTGGCATCTAGGCAGAGCGCAGTCGGCCTCTGGCCTCCCCTATCCTCTTATCCAGAGCCTGACTCCCCACAGGCTACCCCGGCAGAAGAGCTGGCATCTGGGCAGAGCGCAGTCAGCCTCTGCCCTCCCCTATCCTCTCCTCCACAGCCGATCTGCAACAAGGTCCTGGGGATAGGATTCCCTGACCACATCCCAGCGGAAAAGCTGGCATTTGGGCAGAGCGCAGTTGGCCTCTGCTCTCCTCTATCCTCTTCTCCAGAGGCTGACTTTCCACAGGCTACCCCAGTGGAAGAGCTGGCATCTGGGCAGAGCGCAGTTGGCCTCTGCCCTCCTCTATCCTCTTCTCCATAGGCGGACTTTCCACAGGCTACCCCAGCGGAAGCGCTGGCATCTGGGCAGAGGGCAGTCGGCCTCTGCCCTCCCCTATCCTCTTTTCCAGAGCCGGACTTCCCACAGGCTACCCCAGCGGAAGAGCTGGCATCTGGGCAGAGCACAGTCGGCCTCTGCCCACCAAGTACCTACAGCTCCAAGCTAGAGAGCAACAAGGAAGCAAGGAGTAGCAGATGCCCCCTCAACTGCTGGGGACATACAGAACAGAGCCAGGCCCCAAAATTCAACAGGTCCAGTATTGGGTTGTGGGTGGACTGCCAGACTAACTCAGATACCGACCGCCATGAGGTCAGGTATCTGATTAGTCTTCCCTGGAGGGGGAGAAGTGTGGCGAAACCAACCTCGCCACTGGGTTTTGGAGAGGCCTGTTTACCAGCCTCTTGCCTCAGGATTATGGCCCATACTAACTTTAAAGGAGAAGACAGACCGGCCGCACAGCTTAAATCTGTCTTTGGAATTGTATTTTGTTATGTGAGGGTACCCAGATAGCTAATTTTATTGTATTCGTGTATTCTGAGTGCCATTCACCTAATGATATGCACTCAGACTTGAGCTATCTGGAGCTATGTTAAATGTCTGTGTTTGCTGTGGGGGTGTGACATTGGGTGTTTGGGTGGTGATTTCTGTCCCGTTGTCTCCACATGTGTATTGGCGATTTCCCTTTGTCCTGAGAGATAATTGAATTGCTCCTCGGGTGTCTCCAGGGCAGAGAGGAGGAAACCATGATGCATTGTGGGGATGTATTGTGTCTGTGTATCCTGAGTGCTACGTATCTGTCCTGTGTCACAGTCTTCCTTCTGGTCCCCTAGGGGCGTGTCCACCAGATGGGGACCTGCATAAATACGGGCGGGTAGCGCTCAATAAAGTGTTCCTGTTTTATACCTTCATGAAGTCTTGGCTCATGTTTGGGGGATGGAATAACTACACTCTTGGGGATTGCTATATCACAATACTCCCCTGAGTATAAGCTCTTGTAAGAGCTTGCTCCTAGTTCCTGTCTCTGGATTTAGGAGAGGTTCACCCACTGGAGCCTGGAGCCTTGTCGTAAGTCCAGCGTGGGTAGGAGACGGCGAGACCTCCACCAAGCTTCGGCGGTTCGTGGGGTCTGCAGTGCTGACGGTGTCAAGTGGAGTGCTTGGAGTCCTCTGGAAGCACTAGGAGCACCTATCGACGGAGGTACCCGGTCGGGGTGCAAGGCGTTCCGTTACAGTACTTTTTTTCAATTTCCCTCTTTCTTATTGACGCGCTGACACATCATTTTCAATTCAAGCATATCTTTACTGTATTCTGTTTTCAGATCTTCAAAGTGCTTTCTGCACTTGTTTACTACTGAAAAAAAAAAAAATGTTTTATTTCAATTATGGTTACTTACAAGACAATTAGTGCATTGTGTGTAGTATGTGTTTAAACACTGCATTTACATCTAAATACAATAACTATAGATATTTACATTAATTATATTTTGGTTTTCTTAGTGCTAGTTAGGATAGAGTATAATGTTATTTATTTGGTTAGTTAATATTTTTAGGTAGTTTACAGAGTATGTCGCATTTTTTTAATTTTCCTATTACACTAGTTTCTGTTGTCCCCTCATTGTTGCCACTTTTAACCACTTCACGGCCGGCCATTAACCCCTTCACGCAACATCACGTACATGTACGTGGGGGAATGTGGTGCCTCACCGCATCCCCACGTGCATGTACGTGATCGGCTTTCACTGTCAGCACAGGGAGCGAAGCGCTGAAGCTTCAGTGAAGCCGGCGTGCTGGGGTTGCTAGGCAACCAGAGAAGCCGGCAGGAGCTGTATTGTAGCTCTGACCCGCCCACGATCGCTGTGATTGGTCCATTACTGCAGACGGACCAATCGCAGCGCATCGGGGCAGGTAAGGGGGGGTTAGGGGGAACTATGTGTTTCTCCTTCTCTGATCGCCCCAATTCCTGTCAGGGAAGCGATCAGAGAAGGAGATAGTGTAAAAATCTTCCCGACCTATGATGAGTATACTCGTCATGGCGCACTGCTACTTAGCGCGCCATGATGAGTATACTCGTCATGGCATAAACTGTCACCATGTCTGCAGACATGGTGACAGCGCTGAGATCCCGGCTGTCACACACAGCCGGGCACCTTGGGTCAATGCCGAGGGGGGTCCTGTGACCCCCCCCTATCGGCGATCGCTGCAAACCGCAGGTCAATTCAGACCTGCGGTTTGTAGCGCTTTCTGCGGTTTCTGATCCCCGCGGTCCCTGAAACTTTAGTATGTCCAAAATAAAGATGTTTCACCCCCCCTGCACCCCTGAATGATGTTATGTGGGTGGGTGGTGCAGGGGGGGTGTCGCAGGCGGTGCGGAGGTGCGGTAAGGTGCGGGAGGCGGGCGGTGCGGCAGGCGGGATCGCGATCCCCCGCCCGCCTCCCTTTCAATGATCGTTGGCGTCTAGTGGGTATACCAGGGTGCCAGCACATTGCTGTCACCCTGGTATAAACGGCTGACATCTGCGATGCGATGTCAGCCGTTTAACCCTTTCCATACAGCGGTCCGTACGGACCTGCTAAAAGGCATAGATCTGTTCAGACAAGTGTAAAATACAGTACAATACAATATATATTGTTCTGTACTGTATTATACAAACATCAGACCCACTGGATCTTCAAGAACCAAGTGGGTCTGGGTCAAAAAAAAAGTTAAAAAAGTAAAGTTTAAAAAAAACACATTTATCACTGAATAAAATAAATAAATAAATACACTACACATATTAGGTATCGCCGCGTCCGTAACGACCTGATCTATAAAACGGTCATGTTACTTTCCCCGTACGGTGAACGCCATAAAAATAAAAAAAATAAAAACTATGAGGAAATTGAAATTTTGCCCACCTTACTTCCCAAAAAAGGTAATAAAAGTGATCAAAAAATTTGCATGTACGCCAAAAAATTACCAATCAAACCGTCACCTCATCCCGCAAAAAATGAGCCCTTACATGAGACAATGGCCCAAAAAATAAAAAAAACTATGGAGACTATGGAGATACTAAAACATGATTTTTTTTTGTTTCAAAAATGATATTATTGTGTAAAACCCTGATAAATTATAAAAAGGTAGACATATTAGGTATTGCCATGTCTGTAAGAACCTGATCTATAAAAATACCACATGACCTAACCCCTCAGGTGAACACTGTAAAAAAAATTAAATAAAAACGGTGTCAAAAAAGCTATTTTTTTGTTACCTTACATCACAAAAAGTGTAATTGCAAGCGATCAAAAAGTCATATGCACCCCAAAATAGTACCAATCTAACCATCATCTCATCCCGCAAAAATGATACCCAATCTGAGACAATCGCCAAAAAACTGAAAAAACTATGGCTCTCAGACTATGGAGACACTAAAACATGGTTTTCTTTTGTGTCAAAAATGATATTATTGTGTAAAACCTAAATAAATAAAAAAGTATACATATTAGGTATCGTCACGTCCGTAAGAACCTGCTCTATAAAAATAGCACATGATCTAACCTGTCAGATGAACGTTGTAAATAATAAAAAATAAAAACAGTGCCAAAACAGTTATTTTTTGGCAAATTTTCCATTTTAATTCATTTTTTCCCATAACAAAGCAAGGGTTAACAGCCAAACAAAACTCAATATTTATTTCCCTGATTCTTTAGTTTATAGAAATGCCCCATATGTGGTCGTAAACTGCTGTATGGCCACATGGCAGGGCGCAGAAGGAAAGGAGCGCCATATGGTTTTTGGAAGGCAGTTTTTGCTGGACTGGTTTTTTGACACCATGTCCCATTTGAAGCCCCCCCCCGATGCACCCCTAGAGTATAAACTCCAAAAAATGACCCCATTTTGGAAACTACACCCATCAAGGTATTCAAAACTGATTTTACAAACTTTGTTAACCCTTTAAGTGTTCCACAAGAGTTAATGGCAAATGGAGATGAAATTTCTAAATTTCTATTTTTTGTTACTTTGCCTCACAAAAAGTGTAATATAGAGCAACCAAAAATCATATGTACCCTAAAATAGTACCAACAAAACTGCCACCTTATCCCGTAGTTTCCAAAATGGGGCCACTTTTTTGGAGTTTCTAACCTAGGGGTGCATCAGGGGGGCTTCAAATGGGACATGGTGTCTAAAAACAATCCAGCAAAATCTGCGTTCCAGAAACCATATGGTGTTCCTTTCCTTCCACGCCCTGCCGTGTGCCCGTACAGCAGTTTACGACCACATATGGGGTGTTTCTGTAAACTACAGAATCAGGGCCATAAATAAAGAGTTTTGTTTGGCTGTTAACCCTTGCTTTGTTACTGGAAAAAAAATATTAAAATCGAAAATCTGCCGAAAAAGTGACATTTTGAAATTGAATCTCTATTTTCCATTAATTCTTGTGGAACACCTAAAGGGTTAACAACTTTTGTAAAATCAGTTTTGAATACCTTGAGGGGTGTAGTTTCTTAGATGGGGTCACTTTTATGGAGTTTCTACTCTAGAGGTGCATCAGGGGGGCTTCAAATGGGACATGGTGTCAAAAAAAAAAACTGTCCAGCAAAACCTGCCTTCCAAAAACCGTATGGCATTCCTTTCCTTCTGCGCCCTGCCGTGTGCCCGTACAGCGGTTTACGACCACATATGGGGTGCTTCTGTAAACTACAGAATCAGGGCCATAAATAATGAGTTTTGTTTGGCTGTTAACCCTTGCTTTGTAACTGGAAAAAAAATATTAAAATGGAAAATCTGCCAAAAATTTGAAATTTTGAAATTGTGTCTCTATTTTCCATTAAATCTTGTGCAACACCTAAAGGGTTAACAAAGTTTGTAAAATCAGTTTTGAATACCTTGAGGGGTGTAGTTTCTTAGATGGGGTCACTTTTATGGATTTTCTACTCTAGGGGTGCATCAGGGGGGCTTCAAATGGGACATGGTGTAAAAAAAACAGTCCAGCAAAATTAGCCCTTCCAAAAACCAAACGGCGCACCTTTCACTCTACGCCCCGCTGTGTGGCCGTACAGTAGTTTACGGCCACATATTGGGTGTTTCTGTAAACGGCAGAGTCAGGGCAATAAAGATCCAGTCTTGTTTGGCTGTTAACCCTTGCTTTGTTAGTGGAAAAAATGGGTTAAAAGGAAAAATTAGACAAAAAAAATGAAATTCTCAAATTTCCTCCCCATTTGCCAATAACTCTTGTGCAACACCTAAAGGGTTAACAATGTATGCAAAATCAGTTTTGAATACCTTGAGGGGTGTAGTTTCTTAGATGGGGTCATTTTTGGGTGGTTTCTATTATGTAAGCCTCGCAAAGTGACTTCAGACCTGAACTGGTCCCTAAAAATTGAGTTTTTGTAAATTTCGGAAAAATTTCAAGATTTGCTTCTAAACTTCTAAGCCTTATAACATCCCCAAAAAATAAAATATCATTCCCAAAAGAATTCAAGCATGAAGTAGACATATCGGGAATGTAAAGTCATCGCAATTTTTTGGGGTATTACTATGTATTACAGAAGTAGAGAAACTGAAACTTTTAAATTTGCAAATTTTTCCAAATTTTTGGTAAATTAGGTATTTTTTTGTGCAAAAAAAATAATTTTTTTGACTTCATTTTACCAGTGTCATGAAGTACAATATGTGACGAAAAAACAATCTCAGAATGGCCTGGATAAGTCAAAGCGTTTTAAAGTTATTAGCACTTAAAGTGACACTGGTCAGATTTCCAAAAAATGGCCTGGTCCTTAAGGTGAAAATGAGCCCGGTCCTGAAGGGGTTAAGAGTAGGCCTCAGCGGGACATGACTTGATGCAGAGGGACAGTCTATTACGGACCAACAGACACCCAGCCCCCAGGCATAAACGTTTGCGAACCGGGGTGCAAATGCAACTTAGCTAAACAGGCAGCCATGTTAACTAAGGGCTGCTATTTTTCAGATTCATTACACATGTGCATTACAGCTCCGAAGATGCAGGGTGTGGTGTGGGGATCGTGGGATGCTTGTGAATATGTTATGTATATCAAATTATAGTAATGCGTGCACATATTTACCCTCTCGGTGGAGGGTGTAGACCACCTCTTCCTCCTCTTCTGGAGCTGGGGAAGCGGAATCAGGTGGCTGGGAAGGTCCGGCCTCCTTCTCAGTCGCCTCTGTTTCGCCAACATCTGGGGGTGAAGTGGCCTCCACATATTCTCCCTCCTTCTCCATGGGCGCCTCCACATTTTCTCCCTCCTCCTTCATGGGCGCCACCTTTTTTTTTTTGTGGCGGCGGACCGAGGGAACGGGTTTACCTGTAATAATGACACAATGTTAAGAATTTACACAAACAACTCATAAATCATAACAAAGGTAAAGATCAAGAAATTCCTATATGGTGGAATCTGCATGGGATTATGAATTATACCAATAGTGGATTTACCTTATTTAAAATAAAAATAAAAGAAGTGTTATAGATGGGTAAAACTAGTCTAAGTTACAAGGTAGGATAAGGTAACATGGGATTTGTTAGGAAGGTGCCCTATAGGGTATTGTGACTGGGTAATGGATGTTTAGGTAAACCAAACAACAGTTTGGAAATAGGGGTTATTGGGGCATATAATTTTTTGTGGCTGCCAGCGTTAGACTGTCTGCCAAGCCGCATTTTGAAGATCTGCTGCTAACCCAACCTCCCTCCCTGTAGATTTAGTTGTCACGGTAACTTTATAATTAGAAGGAGGCTTAAAGTCTCCCCTTTAACTGTCACTTTGACGGTGACCGCCCCTTTAACAGTAACTTTGATGGTAACCGGCCCTTTCACAGTGACTTTCACGGTGAACGCCCTTTTAACTGTGAACTCCACAGCTCCCGTCAATTGGCAGTTAGGATTTAAGTGAAAGGCTGGCAGGCTTGTATTGGATAATACAGGAAATTTTTGGGGAATATCTCGTGAACGGTACGTCGTAGAGAGCCGAGACCCCAGCAAGATTTCTTTCCAGGTAGCAAGGGATGCGTATACCAAGTTTCGTTGAAAATCGATGGTTGCGTTTTTGAGTTTTTGCGGAAGATACATACACACATACATACACACATACAGCCAGGTCCATAAATATTGGGACATCGACACAATTCTTACATTTTGGCTCTATACACCACCACAATGGATTTGAAATGAAACGAACAAGATGTGCTTTAACTGCAGACTGTCAGCTTTAATTTGAGGGTATTTACATCAAAATCAGGTGAATGGTGTAGGACCAAAAGTAATGGGACAGAATAATAATCATAAATCAAACTTTCACTTTTTAATACTTGGTTGCAAATCCTTTGCAGTCATTTACAGCCTGAAGTCTGGAATGCATAGACATCACCAGACGCTGGGTTTCATCCCTGGTGATGCTCTGCCAGGCCTCTACTGCAACTGTCTTCAGTTCCTGCTTGTTCTTGGGGCATTTTCCCTTCAGTTTTGTCTTCAGCAAGTGAAATGCATGCTCAATCGGATTCAGGTCAGGTGATTGACTTGGCCATTGCATAACATTACACTTCTTTCCCTTAAAAATCTCTTTGGTTGCTTTTGCAGTATGCTTTGGGTCATTGTCCATCTGCACGGTGAAGCGCCGTCCAATGAGTTCTGAAGCATTTGGCTGAATATGAGCAGATAATATTGCCCAAAACACTTCAGAATTCATCCTGCTGCTTTTGTCAGCAGTCACATCATCAATAAATACAAGAGAACCAGTTCCATTGGCAGCCATACATGCCCACTCCATGACACTACCACCACCATGCTTCACTGATGAGGTGGTATACTTAGGATCATGAGCAGTTCCTGCAGCATCCCACTCAGGACACGTGGGAACTGCAAAATTACTGTAAAACTGCATTACTGTGTTGCATGTCATTTTGCATTACATCACCTGTTGTATCCCTGTTCATAGGCTGGTTAAGTGTATTTTATACATCACACCACTAGAGGGGGATAGCACTCAGTCTATATAAATACTTTAGTCAGGCCTAGTGTGGTGAAAAGAAGAGAGGAGTAAAGTTAGTTGTTAAGTTGAGACTACACATCACAGAGTAGTGGGTGAAGTCAGAAGCAGCAATGAGGTAGTGCCAAGGTATGAGGAGCGGGAGAGCGTTTTCCTCCTGTGATCCTCTTAGTTCCTTTCATCCTACAACCAGAGGATAGAGTTGCGTCCCTGTAAGAAATCCAAGCAGAGAGACATCGGTGATAACAGCCACTACCTAAGGCTTAATGGGCACCTTTGCACATGGTGGAGGACAATCTAGCTACAGGCAGCCTCACCATAAATTATAGAAGACAGATTAGCTACCTGTTCAAGGGCTTGGAAGATACAGACATTATAGGACTAAACATACCAGAAAAGAGTACTACAGAACCACAGCCTGAGTCGGAACCTAGCCAAACCTATTAACAGTGGATCAACAGAATTCCTCTAAATATCAAAAGACTGTATTCTGTCTGGATGTATATGCCGCAACTAAAACCAGCTACAGTAAAAGTTGTGAGTTGTATCCTACCACTGTCTACTTCATTCTTCAATATTGCTACAACTGGTTGTACCACCATAAACGGTACTCGCGTCACAACAAATACCACCAAGGGACCCAGTCGCCACAAGCACCCTAAACACCGCTGTCATCAAGGGCACCTCAACCTCCATCTAGGCTGGTGCTTCCCTACCACAGAGTGTGCCCCGGAGGATTTCGTGCTGTCTTCCTCATCACTGTGCTGCTGGCCCAGGTAGGCTTTCTGCTAACCATGAGTAAACTGATGAACTATTATTACTGGCCCCTCATCGGCCCACCGTGCACCTCACGTGTCGCCCCTGCGGTTCTGGCACGCCACATTCCTTTCCTTCTCCATAATCTTCTCTTCCCATCACTCTGGTACAAGTTGATCTTGGTCTCATCTGTCCATAGGATGTTGTTCCAGAACTGTGAAGGCTTTTTTAGATGTCGTTTGGCAAACTCTAATCTGGCCTCCCTGTTTTTGAGGCTCTCCAATGGTTTACATCTTGTGGTGAACCCTCTGTATTCACTCTGGTGAAGTCTTCTCTTGATTGTTGACTTTGACACACATACACCTACCTCCTGGAGGGTGTTCTTGACCTGGCCAACTGTTGCGAAGGGTGTTTTCTTCACCAGGGAAAGAATTCTTCGATCATCCACCACAGTTGTTTTCCTTGGTCTTCTGGGTCTCTTGGTGTTGCTGAGCTCACCGATGCGTTCCTTTTTTTTTAAGAATGTTCCAAACCATTGTTTTGGCCAGGCCTAATATTTTTGCTATCTCTCTGATGGGTTTGTTTTGTTTTTTCAGCCTAATGATGGCTTGCTTCACTGATAGTGACAGCTCTTTGGATCTCATCTTGAGAGTTGACAGCAACAGATTCCAAATGCAAATAGCACATTTGAAATGAACTCTGGACCTTTTATCTGCTCATTGTAATTGGGATAATGAGGGAATAACACACACCTGACCGTGGAACAGCTGAGAAGCCAATTGTCCCATTACTTTTGGTACTTTAACAAGTGGGAGGCACATATGCAAACTGTTGTAATTCCTACACCGTTCACATGATTTGGATGTAAATACCCTCAAATTAAAGCTGACAGTCTGCAGTTGAAGCACATATTGTTCGTTTCATTTCAAATCCATTGTGGTGGTGTATAGAGCCAAAAATGTTAGGATTGTGTCAATGTCCCAATATTTATGGACCTGACTGTACATCCTTTTACATATATATATATATATATATATATATATAGTACAGACCAAAAGTTTGGACACACCTTCTCATTCAAAGAGTTTTCTTTATTTTCATGACTATGAAGGCATCAAAATTATGAATTAACACATGTGGAATTATATACATAACAAACAAGTGTGAAACAACTGAAAATTTGTCATATTCTAGGTTCTTCAAAGTAGCCACCTTTTGCTTTGATTACTGCTTTGCACACTCTTGGCATTCTCTTGATGAGCTTCAAGAGGTAGTCCCCTGAAATGGTCTTCCAACAGTCTTGAAGGAGTTCCCAGAGATGCTTAGCACTTGTTGGCCCTTTTGCCTTCACTCTGCGGTCCAGCTCACCCCAAACCATCTCGATTGGGTTCAGGTCCGGTGACTGTGGAGGCCAGGTCATCTGGCGCAGCACCCCATCACTCTCCTTCATGGTCAAATAGCCCTTACTTTCAAAGTCTTCCCAATTTTTCGGCTGACTGACTGACCTTCATTTCTTAAAGTAATGATGGCCACTCGTTTTTCTTTACTTAGCTGCTTTTTTCTTGCCATAATACAAATTCTAACAGTCTATTCAGTAGGACTATCAGCTGTGTATCCACCTGACTTCTGCTCAGCGCAACTGAGGGTCCCAACCCCATTTATAAGGCAAGAAATCCCACTTATTAAACCTGACAGGGCACACCTGTGAAGTGAAAACCATTTCAGGGGACTACCTCTTGAAGCTCATCAAGAGAATGCCAAGAGTGTGCAAAGCAGTAATCAAAGCAAAAGGTGGCTACTTTGAAGAACCTAGAATATGACATATTTTCAGTTGTTTCACACTTGTTTGTTATGAATATAATTCCACATGTGTTAATTCATAGTTTTGATGCCTTCAGTGTGAATCTACAATTTTCATAGTCATGAAAATAAAGAAAACTCTTTGAATGAGAAGGTGTGTCCAAACTTTTGGTCTGTACTGTATATATATATATATATATATATAATCTTGAATCCCATGCAAATTAGATGGGGGGATGTATGTAATGGTCGGGAACTTTGACCGGAATGCTGAATGATATTTGCAGTTTATGTAGATATAAACAAAAATACCTATATATATTTATGTGTGCGTGAAACGTATGAAATCATCCGGTGACATCATACATCAGTACCTTGCTGTGTGTATAACAATATATATACAATCCCAGCGAGGTAGAGATGGATGATGTAACCGGAAGATTTTGTACATGTCACAACAGGTATTAAGTAATCATTTGACAATGGATGAAATACGGATGTAGTAGAGTTAACACACATGCTTTATGAGACGTGTTATGTAAACTTAATGCAATTAAATACGTTAAGATATTTTATAAAATGGCTTGTGTTTCAAGATTACGTGTTGAGTTAAAAAATTTGAGTTAAGAGGTTGTGTGTTAACCATACTACATCTGTACGGATTAGCAGCATAACTGAATATATACATTACTGAGTGTTGTAGAGAGAGATACAAAAATCAGGTAAGCATTGTACCTGGGCATAATCGCCAACTATACTCATCGACCAGATCATGTTGTAGGCGTTTCAGGTCGCACCACTTTTTTTTAATCGTCTTGTGGTCGTGCCATATGCCACTTTTCAGTTTTAGTTCGGCCCGGACCGACCGTACAATGGCCACTTTCTCTAGCCTTTTCTGGGTCCATGGATAGCCCCTTTTCAGAAAGCGCTGAAGGATAAAGATGAAAGTATATAATCACAATTTTATTATTATACAAATATTCAAAGAAATATCCACCAAAAAAAAGCAAAAAGTAGTTACGTCTTTAAAGGGGAAATATTAGATTTAAAGTTACCGATATAAGATCGGATTGTATTGCGATTATATGTATGTGAGGTCTGAGCAATCAAATATTGGCCAGCGCTGCGATGTACCTGTCTAGTGAAGTGACGGTACGGTATTGGGTGTACCGCTGGTTTGCATCCCATGGTGCACCCTGGGTAACGCTAAATGAACCATCAAATACTGGCGGTCTAACAAAAAAAGCTCATGGACATAAATTTAAATCTATATATATTGTGTGTATGGTATATAGTGTGTGGTATATATTGCATGGCAGGAAAATGGACGTGCTACGTGCATGTGATAGATATTTATCTGTTGTCCATGCATACAGGCTACTGACATAGTGCTGCAAAGTAACAAGAATACTCAGTGCACCAATCAGTAGTATCTGTTATTGGGGGGGGGCGGGCGGCGGAGGAAAAATTTTATTTTTATTTTTTTGTATCATTGTAGTTCTTATTCGCATACACGAATATTTAGCAACACTCAATCTACATATAAATAATTTTGATGTAGATCGAGTGTTGCTAAATATTCTTCTGACATGCATGCAATATGAAATAAAATACAGTGCTGTGATCCAATATTACTTACAGTGAGAAGAACAACTTCTTCCTTTTGAAATCGAATTCTCCCCATTTTCGATCGCCGATTTTTCATTGAACTAACGCCAAACTCCAAATGCAAAACCGAAACCGAAACCAGGGAACATGTCACGTGACACGATTACTTTACTCATAAGATCCTCACGTGATCATTCATAACATTCCCGTTTTTCGGGTAAAAATCGGGAATTCGAATAACAAGATTGATTCCACCCTGCTTCTTGCAATATAGCGAATATTCTAAAAAATAATGTAGAATCGATCGATTTAGCTAATATAGTGGTATAATCTTATTTGTGGGCCAATGACTCATTGGCCCGCAAGTAAGAAGCAGTGAGGGATCATGTTTTTTCAGATGTTTAAAATTTACGAATATTCAATATAGCGAATATATAGCACTATATTCTAAATATTCTCGAATTCACGAAGTTGCGATATTCGAGAAAAAAAATTGCTATTCGAATATTCGCGTTCAACACTAATTCTAATCGATAATTTTTATCACGAATATCGGGACTTCGAGAATTAGCGAAGATCTAGAATATAGGGCTATACCTCCGTAATAGTGAATATTCTAGATTTTTTTCATCAGTACCCTCACTGCTTCTTGCTTGTGGGCCAATGAGAAGGCTGCAATAACTTTGTCTGAGCTTAGCAACATCCCTAACAACCAATAGGAAAGTTGCCTACCCCTTACTATATAAGAAACTCCCCAGCAGCCATTTTTTCTGCTTTTTGCAGTTCTGAGAGAGAGAGAGCAGTGACATTGCTGTGCTCTGTGCTTTGCTGAGTCATCTGGATCCTTATTCAGTTACATTAGATAGTTAGTTAGCTCATATATATAATACAGATAGTCAGTGTAGGTTAGATAGTGATATAGTGTAGCTGGTTCCAGATCAGGGTGTTAGGTAGTGTGATAGGAATTACTGTCCTGTGATATATTGGAGCACTCTGCTCTGCTGTGGGGACTCGCTCTGGTAGACAGGATTAGCTGACACAGTATACAGGCAACAACAAGTTTTTTGGATCAAACAGTTCAGTGTTTTATTCGCGCTTTAGTCAAGTGACAAAACAAACAGTCATATTCAAACAAAAAGTCACCTTGCGGTGTTGGTGGTAATTCACACCATGCGGCAATTCTGCCTCAAAGAGTCCTTGCTGATAGCAGCACCAACCTGTTTTTACGCCAAAGTCTACTTTCACACTGGCGTTTTGGCTTTCCATTTGTGAGATCCATCATGGGCTCTCACAAGCAATCTAAAACGGATCAGTTTTGTCATAATGCATTCTAAATGGAAAAGGATCCGCTCAGAATGCATCAGTTCAGTCTCCATTCCGCTTTGGAGACACACACCAAAACGCTGCTTGCAAACTGAGCCGTTTTCACTGACACAATCTGGCACAATAGAAAACGGATCCGTCTCCCATTGACTTTCAGTGGTGTTCAAGACGGATCCGTCTTGGCTATGTTAAAGATAATACAAACGGATCTATTCTGAACTGATGCAGACGGCTGCATTATCTGAACGGATCCGTCCATGACGGATCCGCACAAATCGTGAGTGTAAAAGTAGCCAAACAGGTGGAAAACCTTCATCCAAACACAAGGCTCCCAGATCCCAACACAGAGACCTGGCTTCTGAGCCTAGCTGCCTATTTAAGGACAGCCAGGTGCTGCCAAAACCCTGAACGTCATTTAAAATCTGGTGCGGTATTTGACCTCACCTGGCTGTAAATCAGCCCAGCAGCACATGCTGGGAGGAAATTACCTGTTTTCCCAGACCAAACCTCTCACTGTGTCACATACACCCCCCCTTTGTTGAACCCTGAGGGGGTGAACACACACCAGACAGTGTACCCGGGACAGGGCATCTACGTTTCCCTGTAACCGGCCTGCCCTGTGTTCCACCGAAAACGTAAAGTTTTGTAGGGAAAGAAACCATTGGGTGACCCGGGCATTTCTGTCCTTTGCCTGGCTCATCCACTTGAGAGGGGAGTGGTCAGTCACCAGGCAGAATTTTCTCTCCAATAAATAATGGCGCAGAGATTCTAGTGCCCACTTGATAGCCAGGCACTCTCTCTCCACTATACTATACCGGGTGTCGGCTATGGTGAGCTTGCGGCTTAGAAAGACAATGGCATGCTCCTCCCCGTTGACTTCCTGAGACACTACAGCACTGAGGCCTACTTCGGATGCATCCGTTTGCACCACGAACTCCCTCTTAAAGTCGGGCGTCACCAAAACCGGTGACCGACACAGGGCCTACTTCAAAGCGGCAAAAAACTCTTCTGCTCGATGATCTCAGCGAAACATCACTGATTTTCGTCCCTTCAAGAGCCCTGTCAAGGGCGCGGCTAGAGTAGCAAAGTGTGGAACAAACCTCATGTAATAGCCCACCATTCCCAGCCAGGAATGACTTTATTTGCCTAGTGGTGACAGGTCGGGGCCAATTTCATATCGCCTCTATTTTTTTGGGGTTTGATGACATACCCCAGGTACTTAGTCTCTTCTAACTCTATCGCACATTTTATTTGGGTTAGCAGTTAGGCTAGCTTTCTGAAGGGAATCCACTACAGCCTGCACTTTGGGTAGGTGACTTTCCCAGTCGGTACTGTGGATGACAATATCGTTCAGGTAAGCCGAGGCGTACCAACACTGTGGGGCAGGGGCGCCATGCAGACCAAAGTGTAAGACCTTATATTGATACAGCCCCTCAGGCATGATGAAGGCAGTTTTCTCTTTGGCAGCCACCGTTAAGGGCACCTGCCAGTACCCTGTCATGAGGTCCAAAACAGAAAAATACCAGGCTTGTCCTAACCTCTTGATGAGCTCATCTACCCGGGGCATGGCATACGCATCGAATTTGGAAACCTCGTTAAGTTTTCGAAAGTCGTTACAAAAACGCAACGTCCCGTCCGGCTTGGGCATCAATACTATAGGACTGGCACACTCACTTTTTGACCTCTCAATGACGTCTAGCTGCAACATTAGCTGTACCTCCTCCGATATGGCTTGTCACCGAGCCTCAGGCACCCGGTATGGTTTTATTTGGACTTTTGCCTGAGGCTCAGTGATAATGTCATGCTGGATTATGGAAGTCTCTCCCTATTATGAGTTCATAATGTAAATTGGTGGCGACGGCCACCTCGTGTGTCCACCTCCCGGCACCGTGGACAGAGACACCAGGGCAGTGGGATAGTCCTTTAAGACTCCATGGATGCACACGACCCCTCCTTTTAGGCCAGTATACTCGGCGGGCTGCAGCAGGGAAGCTCTTACCAGGGACATCAGACTCCCTGAGTACAGCAGAGCTACCGCCAGAGTGTCTCCCACTTCCACCTGGCACAGGTCGCTATTGTCTATATTCTCTGGGGTATCTGTTGCAGACAGATTTCTGGCATACAAGGAGTGGCGGTAGCCATAGTTAGTATCCATGGGTTCGCCCCAAAGGGGACAGTCATCCTTTATGTGGCCAGGCTCCTGACACCGCCAGCAGACTAACGGAGCTAGGTCTGTAGGGGGTATATCCTGGGCTGGTTTTGCTGGCACCAGTTGCCAGGTCTGGGGTGGAGATTTCTGGGGTTTGACTGCCCCCCTCCCAAAAGAACCCCCCTGTAGAGTCCTGGTAGCCTCATAGCGCTCCTCCTGGTCGACTATCTCAAGGGCATGACCAGGAGACACCTGGCCGATCCAGTGCTGGAGAGGGTACGGCAAAGCCCTCCAGAATACATCAGCCAACAGACAGTCCAGCATAGCAGTGGAACTCAGCACGTCAGGCTGCAGCCATTTTTGCAACCATTGTAACAGATCATAATACTGAGGTCTCGTGGGTTTAGCCGGGTTAAACTCCCACTGATGCACCCGCTGAGCCTGGACCAACAGATTCACCCCCAGTCTTGCCAGAATCTGACACTTTACTGTCATGTAATTGGCCGCTTGATCATCTGGTAAGTTGAAAAACACCTGCTCTCAATGCCAGGAACAGAGCGACGACCTCAGCCTGTTTTCTCAGACCAAACCTCTCACTGTGTCACACTGCATATAAAGCTATTGTTCTGCCATGTATGCGTAATGTAATCAAAAACAGTGATGTAATGTAAAATGACTTACAGTGATCAGGAGTTTTTCCTCACAGTCCCGAAAGTTGCTGCCAACCATTTTTTCCAGTCTCAGGAAACTTCTAGCAGCTTGAAAAATGTAGCAAAATTGAGCCACGTCTGTTATTGCGCACGCAATATGCGCATATTACATTGCCGATTTTTGCAATCAAGAAAATAATGACTGGAGATCACGAATTCTAGAATTTAAAAATTTATGGGGAATATCAGGCCAAAAATTCGCAAAATATTGCAAAAAAGAATATTGCCTATGCTACTCATCACTAATGAGCGAAGTTATGAAAATCTTGATTCTGCTGCTTCGCCGAAATTTGATTTGAGACTAATTACTTTTCCATGAAGCACATTCCTTTGTATGTAGTAACGACTGGGAGCGGTGATTGCGCCACCCTCCATCATTTAACCCTTTAGATGCCTTGTTAATAGCTGATCTTGGCATCCAAGATTAAAATTAAGGCGTTTCAGGGGCAAATCCATTAAAAAAAATACACACTTTACACAAGATTTTGCACGTTTTCTGCATTTAATATGGCCGCAATGAAATGTATGAGGTGAGTATGTATGTATTTTTTTTATTACCGCCATATCAGGAAAAATAGATTTGTTACTAAGAAGAGCAAGGAAATTTGGCTTCGCAGCAAATCAAATTTTTCCTGAAATTCAGATTGAAGTCCACTTTGGATACTTCTTTTTTCCACACTAAGACTCCATTCACACGTCCGCATTTGCAGAGCGCGGCCCCGATCTTCCGGACCGCAGCTCCGCAAAAAATAGAATAGGCATTTCTATAGGGGGTGCCAGCTGGGTGTGTTGCGGATCCGCAATTTGCGGGTCCGCAACACACCACGGACGTGTGGATGGACCCTAATTGTGAGTAATAAAGTGCTGAAGTCTATTAGGGTGCCCTATTCTTGAGATAGGGGCAGGCTATGCAATGCTGCTGATGCAGTGTCCTGAAAACATACTGCTTAATGTTGTGATTTTGTTTCATGTAAATTGTGCTTAGAAATGTGTTCTCATAAAGTTGCATAGGGAGAGGAAGGTTCTAACAAGCCTCCCAGGGCTAACTATGCCCTACTCACTCAGTGCACAGTGTCGGAAGAAGAAGGTCAGTGTGTCATGTCTGAGGATAAGCTGAACCTCAGCAGCCATTTTTGTGAGTTATCCAAACTCCATACTTAGTTCCATGTACCAGCCCATAGTGTCACGATAGGTAGATAAGTGGGGAAATAACCAAACACAGGAAAACAAACAGAACAAATGACTAGGCCCAAAAGCTAGGGAGAAAAGGGTCACCTCCTAGCGATCCTTAAAAGTTTTCCTTATGTGAATACCCTAATGGTGGATATGCACATGCCCTCGTGCCTAAACCTATACACCCTGGGCAAACCCTAAGCTGTATGGAAAAGGGAAGAGGCAACCTGCTTCTTCAAACCCATAGGAAGAAAGAGTCTCCCTAGAGGCCTAGATAAAAGACACAATGGGAAATAATGGAGAGGACTTATCTAGAGCAGAGCTGGAGCAGACGATCAACCACACATCCAGAGCTCAAAGGAAAGAACTATAACCCACACAGGCCACTGGGGGAAGGAGGGATAAATAGCTAACAATCAAATCCAGTACACCTGAGGGAAGGTGGATCCAGCTCAAACCCAAACCAAAACAAACAGAGAAGTCAGACGTGCAGCCAGTCTGACAGACCTCCGCACATTCACAGGGCAAGGCGTGACAGTGCCCCCTTCTACGGGTGACCTCCGGACACCCCGGACCAACTTTATCCGGGTTTGCCCTGTGAAAGGCCCTCACCAGGCGGCTAGCACTAACATCAGTAGCCGGAACCCACATTCTTTACTCGGGACAGTATCCCTTCCAGTGCACCAGGTACTGAAGGGAACCCCGAAGAACACGTGAGTCGAGAATCCTAGAGATCTCAAACTCCAAATTGCCATCCACTAGGACAGGGGGAGGTGGCAATAGAGATGGTTCCACAGGTTCCACATATTTCTTCAATAAAGACCTGTGAAACACATTATGGATCTTCCAGGTCTGTGGAAGATCCAGACGAAACACCACCGGGTTGACAATAGCAGAGATTTTGTAAGGGCCAATAAATCTTGGACCCAATTTCCAAGATGGTACCTTCAGCCTAATGTTTTTAGTGGACAACCACACCGAAACACCCACACACAGGTCTGGACCAGTCATACATCTCCTGTCAGCCATCCGTTTATATCTTTCACCCATCTTTTCCAAATTAACTTGGATCTTCCACCAGATAGATGACAAGGTGGAAAAGAATCTCTCGTCTTCTGGCATCCCAGAAGATCCAGTCCCAGAAAAAATACCAAACTGTGGGTGAAAACCATATGCGCCAAAAATAGTGACTTATAAGTGGACTCCTGTCTACGGTTATTCAAGGCAAATTTGGCTAGAGACAAGAAAGAGGACCAGTCATCCTGGTTCTCGGCAACAAAACACATCAAATAGGTCTCCAGGTTTTGGTTAGTGCGCTCTGTCTGACCATTCGACTGGGGATGAAAAGCCGAAGAGAAAGACAGTCGAATTCCGAGGCGAGAGCAGAACGCCCTCCAAAACCTGGAAACAAATTGCTTCCCCCTATTAGACACCACATCAGGAGGGAATGCCATGTAGTTTCACAATGTTATCGATAAAAACCTGAGAGAGAGTTTTGGCATTGGGCAAGCTAGGTAACGGTACAAAGTGGGCTATCTTACTGAAGCGGTCCACTACCACCAAAATCACAGTTTTCCCAGAGGAACTCGGTAAATCTATAATAAAGTCCATGGACAAATGCGTCCAAGGACGAGACGGGATGGACAAAGGAAGAAGGGATCCTGAAGGCCGAGTGTGAGCCACCTTCGCACGTTCACAGGTCTCACAAGCTGCCACATAACCTTCCACACCCTTGCGCAACCCTGGCCACCAGAATCTCAGAGAAATAAGCTCTATGGTAGATTTGCTTCCAGGATGTCCCGCAAGGACTGTATCATGATGTTCCTTGAACACCTTGTATCGCAGTTCAGCAGGAACAAACAACTTGTCTAGAGGACAAGAATCAGGAGCCTCCTCCTGGGCCCCCAACACCTCCATCTCCAACTCAGGGTACAGAGCGGAAACCACCACCCCATCAGCCAAAATCGGAGCGGGATCCTCCGAATCACTCCCCCCAGGAAAACTACGTGACAACGCATCTGCCTTGACTTTTTTAACCCCAGGGCGAAAGGTGACCACAAAATTGAACCTAGTAAAAAACAGTGACCATCTAGCCTGTCTAGGATTCAGGCGCTTAGCAGACTGCAGGTTAGCCAAATTCTTGTGGTGAGTATATACCGTAATAGGATGAGTAGCCCCTTCCAACCAATGACACCATTCCTCAAAGGCCAATTTGATGGCCAGTAATTCTCTATCTCCTACATCATAATTTCTTTCAGCGGCCGAGAGTTTCTTGGAGAAAAATGCACATGGACGCCATTTGCTAGGGGATGGACCCTGCGACAGAACTGCTCCGACCCCCACTTCTGATGCATCAACCTCCACGATGAACGGTTGAGACACATCAGGTTGCATCAGAATGGGAGCAGATGCAAAACATTTCTTAGTAGCAGAAAAGGCCTGTAATGCCTCATCCGACCAGACAGAGAAGTCGGCGCCTTTTTTAGTCATATCTGTCAAAGGTTTTACAATAGTGGAATAATTAAAGATTAATTTTCTGTAGTAATTGGTAAAACCCAAAAACCGCATCAGAGCTTTCTGATTCTCAGGCCGGTCCCATTCCAGTACCGCACGGACCTTTTTGGGGTCCATACAAAAACCATAGTCAGAAAGCAGGTATCCCAAAAATGGTAGCTCCTGGACAGGAAATACACATTTTTCCAATTTTGCATACAATTTATTCTCTCGAAGGATCGACAACACCTATCTCACGTGATCCTGATGGTTCTCCAAATCGGGTGAGTAAATTAATGTCATCAAGGTAAATAACAATGAACCTTCCCACTAAATGATGGAAAATATCATTGATAAATCGCTGAAAGACCGCTGGCGCATTAGGTAAACCAAAGGTCATGACAAGATTCTTAAAATGACCTTCGGGTGTATTGAAGGCCGTTTTCCACTCATCTCCTTCCTTAATTCTGATCCTATTATAAGCTCCTCTTAAATCCAACTTGGAGAAGACCTTGGCTCTGACAATTTGATCAAATAGATCAGAAATCAAAGGAAGGGGATACGGATCACGGACCGTAATGAGATTCAATTCCTGGAAATCTAAACACGGTCTAAGTGATCCCTCTTTCTTTTTTACGAAAAAGAAGCCGGCGGCCACAGGGGACTTAGATGGCCTAATATGTCCCTTTGCCAAACTCTCGGCAATATACTTCCGCATTGCTTCTCTTTCGGGTTGGGAAAGGTTGTATAGCCGAGATTTTGGCAGTTTAGCTCCAGGGATGAAATTGACTGGGCAATCATATTCTCGATGGGGAGGGGGGGGGGGGGGGCAACTCCTGAGCTCCACCCTCCGAGAATATGTCCGCAAAATCAGAGAGAAACTGAGGTAGGACTGGAGGGAAACACCAAATGGAAAAGGATTTAGGAAAACTAGAAGAATGGTCAGAACTCTGGCAACTGAAATTTAATGTGGATAAGTGCAAGATAATGCACCTAGGGCGTAAAAACCCAAGGGCAGAATATAGAATATTTGACACAGTCCTGACCTCAGTATCTGAGGAAAGGGATTTAGGAGTAATTATTTCAGAAGACTTAAAGGTGGGAAGACAATGTAATAGGGCAGCACGAAATGCCAGCAGAATGCTTGGATGTATAGGGAGAGGTATAAGCAGTAGAAAGAGTGAAGTGCTTATGCCGCTGTACAGAACACTGGTGAGACCTCACTTGGAGTATTGTGCGCAGTACTGGAGGCCATATCTCCAGAAGGATATAGATACTCTAGAGAGAGTTCAGAGAAGAGCTACTAAACTAGTACATGGATTGCAGGATAAAACTTACCAGGAAAGGTTAAAGGACCTTAACATGTATAGCTTGGAAGAAAGAAGAGACAGAGGGGATATGATAGAAACTTTTAAATACATAAAGGGAATCAACTCGGTAAAGGAGGAGAGCATATTTAAAAGAAGAAAAACTACCACAAGAGGACACAGTTTTAAATTAGAGGGGCAAAGGTTTAAAAGTAATATAAGGAAGTATTACTTTACTGAGAGAGTAGTGGATGCATGGAATAGCCTTCCTGCAGAAGTGGTAGCTGCAAATACAGTGAAAGGGTTTAAGCGTGCATGGGATAGGCATATGGCTATCCTTCATATAAGATAGGGCCAGGGGCTATCCATAGTATTCAGATATATTGGGCAGACTAGATGGGCCAAATGGTTCTTATCTGCTGACACATTCTATGTTTCTATGTAGTTGACACCCCTGAGATAGAAGCACAAAGACAGTTGTCCGTACAAAATTCACTCCAGCTACTGATTTGTCTTGTTTGCCAGTCAATAGTAGGGTTATGCTTTATCAACCACGGTAAAGACATGGCTGTCTCCAATGAATCGGGATATTCATGAAAAGCAAGGGCTTTCAACCTCCCAGATAGCCCCCGACAAAACGGACTCCAGAGTGCAGGATCATTCCACCCCAAGTCAGTTGCCCATCTTCTTCTAAATTCTGGACAATACGACTCCGCAGTACGTTCTCCCTGTAGCAAACTGCGCAACTTAGATTCAACCATAGAGACCCGGTCTGGGTCATCATAAATCAAACCCAAGGCTCTGAAAAATTCATCCACCGACCGGAAGGATGGTGAACCAGTCGGCAGAGAAAAAGCCCAGGACTGCACATCCCCTTTGATCAGAGATGTAATGATCCCCACTCTTTGATTCTCGTCACCAGATGAAATCGGCCGCAGACGAAAATACAACATGCAGGACTCCCTGAACCGAATAAACTCATCACCACCCCCTAAGAACCTATCAGGGAGAGCGACTTTAGGCTCTAAGCAGACCTGATTTCCTCCAACGGCGCCAGACGCCAGAGCATTCTGACACTGTGCAACAGAACTGCGGAGGTCAGCAACCTCTAGCGATAATCCCTGCATGCGATCAACCAAAGCATCCATAGCCTCCATTTAGCAAACAGGAGGGAAATTACAGTTTTTTGGTGGGTTATAATGTCACAATAGGGAGGTAAGCGCGGAAATAACCAAACACAGGAAAGCAAACAGAACAAATGACTAGGCCCAAAAGCTAGGGAGAAAAGGGTCACCTCCTAGTGATCCCTAAAAGTTTTCCCTAAACTGCTGTGCCCATGTGCATACCCTAATGGTGGATATGCACATGCCCTCGTGCCTAAACCTATACACCCTGGGCAAACCCTAAGCTGTAGGGAAAAGGGAAGAGGCAACCTGCTTCTTCAAACCTGGAGGAAGCAAGCGTCTCCCTAGAGGCCTAGATAAAAGACACAATGGGAAAAAATGGAGAGGTCTTATGTAGAGCAGAGCTGGAGCAGACGATCCACCACACATCCAGAGCTCACAGGAAAGAACTATAACCAGACCACTGGGGGAAGGAGGGATAAATAGCCTCACTAACAATCAAACCCAGTACACCTGAGGGAAGGTGGATCCAGCTCAAACTCAAAACCAAAACAAACAGAGAAGTCAGACATGTGCAGCCTGTCTGACAGACCTCCGCACATTCAAAGGGCAAGGCGTGGCACATAGAAGGGAAAATATTACAGTATCTCCAGGCTACCCAGATTGGGAATGAGGCTATTGACGAAGGAACTGTCATTTATCAGTCTCCAGACTCCTTTGCATCAGGTGGAGAGATTCAAAGCAACAAGCTACTCCCCATAATTAAAGACAAAAGGGCAATTAGTCTGAGTATAGTATTCCTAGAAGAGAATACAGAGGTACAGCATTATACAGTACAACAGAGATAGTTCATCCCTCATACCTGGAGAAATAAGAGAGAGAAAGACTGATTGTCATAGAGGACGATTCCTTATGCAACTTCTGGGAACTAATGTGAATCACTGTGAAAGCTGCCTTTATGTAAATGTGTGGTTTGGTATGCTACAAAAGAATTGGAGTCAATACGAACAGGATTCATTCAATATGACTGTGTGCCATTGCCTTATGAGAATAAGCCCCACTTGTTTGCCTGAGAGACTGTCAATGTGCTTTAATGCAGCGCAAACTTTTAACTATTTATTGGGCTGCAGAACTGTTTAAATTGCTATAAAATTGCATGGATGTATGATACAAGTCATCTGCAATCAAATCAAAGTGTTCAAAATGGAAAAATTGCATGTTTCTGTTGCTTGCTGTCAGTGAATGGACTTTTGCACTGGACCTAAAATGGCCAGTGGAGGGCTTTTTAATTAATTTATTGCGCCATTACTGTAAGTTATGCCCTGCTGGCGGCGGGAAAACTGAGTTACACCCCCTATAGAGCGGGAAAAGAGAAGCCAATCCTCTTATGCAAAATACCTTATTACAATTATGCCAATACTATAGCTGCTGCTAATAGTTGCAAATCAGCGCCGCCCCTCCTGTCTTGCAAACGGACGTAGGGGTAGGGCCGCGCATAAGAAGGGAGCGTGACGTGCATATGCACACTAAAGAGATGCAAGACTATATGAGGGTGAACTGAAAAAATAGGGAGATCAACAGCCCTTCTTTTCAGAACAAATATAATAGTGCCGCTGGGAAGAAGTAACCTTAAGCGGGACTGTTTGGGAGCATAATCTGCCTTACAGAGCACCATACCGCTCTGTATTAAGTTGTCACAATGTCTCTTAAAGAGCCAGACACCTACAAAGTAGCGGTTGCCCATAGCAACGCAATGCCAAAAGTGTGTAAAACTATATTTAACCTGCATTATATTGAAGGCCTGTCACTGCCATGTCTGAACAAGGAGATAGTGTATAGCCTGACCTCAACAGGTCCCCTGCAGTAGCCGCAGCTGGTCCTAGTGCATCACCAGCCGCTGCAGCACCAAGCATAATGCCTTTAACAATGCCTTATTTACTTGGAGCACCCTGGTTCCCACAATATGCAGGGGAAGCTCATACTTTAAGGGAATTTAAAGAAAAACTGTTGGCTATATTCAGATTGTACCCTGTGTCAGCCGAACAGCAAATGGAAATCCTCCTTGAACAATTGGAAGGAGCGGCCCTCAGAGAAGTGAAATCCTGGCCAAGCTCAGAGAGAAAAACACTGAAGCAGATATTTGCTTGACTCTACGCCACTTTTGAACCCAGGACTGTGTCAGAGGTCAAGAGGAGATTCTTCAGCAAGAGACAGCAGCCTGGAGAGTCACTTAGAGACTTTGCATTATCCTTACAGGAAGCCCTGAGAGCTGTTATACAGGTAGACCCACATAAGGCAGAGGATCAAGATAAAACGCTGAGAGAACAATTCATTGAAGGTGTTAGGACAGAAATCTTAAAATTCCAGTTAAAAATTTTAGCTGCACAGCAGCCAAGTTCTACCTTCCCAGACTTCAAAGAACTAGCTATCAGTATTTTGGGGAAAGACCCACAACCAGAGCCTGCTAGGCCTGCTGAAATGTCTGTGTATAAGCCAACTACATCTCCAAAATGTCACCCTATAGTCAGTCAGGAAGCCCAAGTTCCTGATGCAGTCGCTGCCTTGACAGAGCAAGTTAACTTCCTAACCAAAACTCTGGAGAAAGTATGCAAAAAAATAGAACAGTGGGAGAAACCCTTGTTGCTGGAGGATGAGACACCGTCCCCAAGGAAACATTTCCCTCCTGATTATAAAGAGACTTATTCCAGAAACGCTGGTAGACGCCCCACTGACCGGCTTTAATGAACAAAAGCGACCCATTTGTACATACTGTCACAAGCCAGGTCATACAGAAATTATGTGCTGGCAGTTAAAAGGTCGACCCCCGAGGCTAAAGACCGCCCCTCGGGAGGTAGAGCAGTAGGTCCAGAAGATCCTAGCTGGATGCCCAGATATGTAGGCTCAAGTCTAGAAGTGGTTCTCCGAATCAATGGGGTTACCTTTGTTGCCTTATTGGATACTGGGTCTCAAGTCACAACTATCCAACAGACTGTGGTAGGTTGTGGTGGCTCACTAGCAAGTAGTTAAGGTATGGTGCTACAAGCTCATATAGAGGGAATCACCCCACCCTCTCTTAAAGGCAAATGTAGTAATAGGGAAATAAGCGAGCACTCATACACTTGGCAACCAGATTGACATGTGCAGAAAATATTTATTAAATCCCCATAAAATACAAGTAATAAAATTTATAAGAACAATGTAGCAATAATATACAACATTACAGTGACATATATTGTGGTAGATATGATCGACACTATATTCATATGACTCAATAGTGTCGATAAATTCAATAGTATATATCTCACCAAAAAACTTCAAGTATATGCTGTTATTTGGGAAGAGGGGGTATTATCTTCTAGCGCTCTATCCCAATTTGGGAAACTGAATGTCACTGAAAATGCTGTAGGTGTATTCACTGGAAGTGAAATATGTTCATAAAGTGTCCACAGGAATCCTGATAATGTGAAAAGTCTATTATAGCATATCCTTTTAAGCTCGATATGAGCTTTGGATTGAAGAAAACTTTAAATCGATGTTTGGCTTACCGTCTAGCGTCTGCTGTCTCCCTATTGCTTCAATGGAGCTTTAAATATTTGCCGGCTTATTCAGTCGCTCCATACAGCAAGCTGGTTTAAATTTCGCGGGAGTTCCAAAGATCGCAGGAGTTACCACTCTGTTCCGCAATTTCCTTTGGTGCAGCTTTCAACGATAAGAATAGTTAATCCTTTACTGTAGAGATTTTCTTCTGTATGGCCATACAGTATTATCGGAGGCTTTTCAATGCAGGTACATCACTTGTTTCACCATACGCGTTACGGGTAGATTCACTCTCCCTTCCTCAGTGGAAGGGAGAGTGAATCTACCCGTATGGTGAAACAAGACTGCATTTGAGAAATACTAGGACCAAAACCAGCTGACACAGCCACCAGAATCCTGGCTGAGCATTATTGCCAGCAACAGCAAACCTGTGCCAATGCATGGATACTGGGAGCCAACTCTTCAAGTGGGAGGAACCACACTACCCCAACAAGGCATCATTGTTGTGCAAGTTAGGAAAGATAACAACCCTCCAGTAGTCCTAGGAATGACGTCCTTAGGAACTGTTATACTGAAATGCTCGAAGCTTTGCAGAAGTCTATGCCTACCGCTTCACCTGCCTCCAAAAATGTGATACAACAGACCATTTGTGTATTAAGTGCACAACGGAAATTTGCTAATGAGAAAGGAGAGATTTGCTGTGCTCGCTTTAAAGATAACCAACCAGTGATACTGAAACCCAATACTGAAACACTCCTATGGTGCCGAGCCATTCTTGGAATCCAGGGTCAAGACTACCAAGTCTTAGTAGAGCCTATCAACCTACAGGACCATCCTCTAGTCCAAGCTGCAAGAAGCCTAGTGACTGTTTCTCAAGGTAAAGTGCCAATTCGTCTCCTGAACTTAAGTAGTAGCAGTATAACTTTGACCAAGCACTGCCCTGTTGCTCAGTTGTTACAAGTCACTTTTCAAGATGTTATCAGTGTACCTGCAGCTACGACTGAATAGTCTACTGAAAAGCTAAATACTCCAAATACATCATGGTGGACAGAACTCCATGTGGGAGATACTTCTACCACCTGAGGAACAAATTGAAGGAGTCTTAAAAGTCATTAAGGAACATCATCAAGCCTTCAGTAAACATCCTTCAGATTATGGAGAGGTCAGTATATTCAAGCACACCATCCCTACCGGTTCACACCCTTCAATTAAAGAAAGGTACCGGCCTATAGCACCAACTATGTACCAATCTGTGAAAAAAATGATCCAGATGAAAGATTCAAAAATCATCAAAGACAGCCATAGTCCATGGGCTGCACTTCTAGTCCTTGTCCGAAAGAAAGATGGTAATATTCGGTTTTGTGTGAACTAGAGGAAGATTAATCAAGTTAACCACAAGGATGCCTATCCTTTACCAAGAATCGAGGCGTCCTTGACAGCATTAGGGTCCTTAGCTTACATTTCTACTCTGGATTTAACCAGTGGATACTGGCAGGTACCCATGGCTTCTGAAGACCGTGAAAAATTGACGAAGGAAGGTAACTGTCATTTATCAGACTACAGACTCCAGGGCTCCAGATGGCGACCATAATGGTCGCCAATGCGACTTAGAATTGCAAAGTGGCGACAGAACATTGTAGTCTTGTCGCCATTTGCGCCTAGACCCTCCGCTGCTCTGACGCTTTCACATTAAACAGACATGGCACGTGCTGCTCTCAGCATGTGCCATGTTCTCCTCAGCAGCACAGGGGAGAAGGAGGCACTCCCTCACCCCTGTGCCGCTGCCACCAATGGACTGATAGCAGGGAGGAGGAGGGGAGGGGCTGTGGCCACTGCGCCACCAATGAATATAGTTTATGCCTTATTACAAACCCAAAATACAAAGGAGAAATGTCTCTGGTAATCTTACGGTAATTCCTCTGCGCTGCAAGCCGCAAATAGTGACGTGGGTTTTTGTCACTTAGCCAAGGTTCAAACAAAAAAGAGACTGCGCTGCAGAAAGATTATTTATTTATTTATTTTCTTCTTCTTTTCCTCTCTCCTCGGATTAAAAGGGAAGAAAGCTAGGTTTTCACCAGGTTCACAGGATGTAACAAAATCCTCCTCAGATCTACAAGAGCCTGCAGAGTGCAAATTGAAACTCCATATGGTGAAGTACTGCCACTGTGTTTTACAACCGCAAGGAAGAAATATACTCACAAGATTCCATTCACAGTGTGCGTATTTATCACCACTTGTGTCCCCACATCTCCATAAGCTTCAGCAAACACCTTCTCTGGTATTCCTTAATCTTCTCATAGATCCCTGTTTCCTCATAGACCAAAGAAACGCGGAGGATAGTGAAGCACTTAGGGGTGAGTATAATCATTTATTATACTCACAAAATTAAAAATCTAACAAGCATTCAGATCAGCCTTACAAACGCAGGCTGCGGGTGCCGGCCATATACCATACCCGGCCTCTATAACTGCTCGCTGCCAACCGCCGCTATTAACCGGTCAGGTGCGGCACCTGAGGGGTTAATTGCGGCGGATTGCAGCGCGCAGTTATAGAGGCCGGGTATGGTATATGGCCGGCACCCGCAGCCTGCGTTTGTATTCAGGCATAAACTCTATTCATTGGTGGCACAGTGCACCGCAACACCCCCAACCCCACTATTATAAAGTACCGTATAATCATTGGTGGTGCAGTGCGCCCCCCCCTGAACCCCAGTACTATAAAGTAGAATCATTGGTGGCGCAGTGCGCCCCCAAACCCTCCCTTATTATAACTATTATAATCATTGGTGGCAGTGGGCACAGGGTCCCCCTTCCCTTCCTCATTGGTGGTGCAGTGGCAGCTTCTGATCGGAGCCCCAGCAGTGTAATTGCGGGGCTCCGATTGGTTACCATGGCAGCCAGGACGCTACTGAAGCCCTGACTGCCATAGTCTGCTCCCTGCTGCTGTGTGTACAAAGCACAGTGCAGCAGGGAGATTGTGAAGTCCTATTCACCCTGATAGAGCTCTATCAGAGTGAATTGGACAAGGGATGAAAAGATCCCAGGTTCTAGCCCCTAAGGGGGGAAATAGTTATTATATAAAAAGTTTAAAAAAAAAAGGTTAAAAAAAAACAGACACCAAAATATTAAGTTTAAATCACTCCCTTTCCCAATTTTACATATAAAATATATAAACAATAAATAAATATTACATATTGCCACACCCAAAAACGTGCGAACTATTAAAATATTTAAAAATATTTCCTATGTGGTGAACGCCGTAACAGAAAAAAAAAAATAAAGAACGTGCAATTTGCAATTTTTTTGTCACCTTGTCCCGACAAAAATTAGGATCGGACTGTTCTATTATGGTCCAGACGTTCCATAAAATATGGAATGCACGCGGCTTTTTTGGTGTTTTTTTTTTTTCACGTGGTATCGAGTATCACAATATTTTTTTATGATATTGAAATCGAGTCAAAATTTTGGTATCGTGACAAGTGTTTACCTTTGTAATTTTTTAATGTAGATTACTAGTTAAATTTGACTGCATCAGACTGAGTTGAAAGGTGCTTAAAATTAGAAATGAGTGAAAATGTCCCCCAGAGGTCTCTCATTAGGGAATACTATTTTAAAAGTTTTTTTTTTTCAGTGTCCACCAAATAAAACTAAGAAAGAAAATACGTCTCCAAAAAATCATATCAGGATACTGCTTTATCTGACACATAACAAAATTCCACAAAACTTATTTTGGGTAGCCCAGCAAATAGGGTCATTAAACTACATGTGCACTAATTCACAATAATATATCTGGTTATTAAGGGCTTTTAAGGCCTGGCCATTAGGGAGTTAATATTGCATAATTACTTAATTAAACTTAGTTCCAAATTTACTTTCATGGCAATCTAGAAAAGTGTAAAAATGTTAATCATGTAAATAAATGTTATGTTCTATCAATCTAAGGCTAGTTTCACACTTGCGGCAGGACGGATCCGACATGCTGTTTAGCATGTCGGATCCGTCCTGTGGCTGTTCGCCGTGCCCCCGCTCCGTCCCCATTGACTATAATGGGGATGGGGGCGGAGCTCCGGCGCAGCACGGCGGTGCACGGAGAAAGCCGCCGGACTAAAAAACCTGACATGCAGTAATTTTAGTCCGGCGGCCTTAAGCCGTGCACCGCCGTGCTGCGCCGGAGCTCCGCCCCCATCCCCATTATAGTCAATGGGGACGGAGCGGCGGCCCGGGGGCACGGCGAAACAGCCGCAGGACGGATCCGACATGGTGAACAGCCTGTCGGATCCGTCCTGCCGCAAGTGTGAAAATACCCTAAGGTATTTATGAAAAAAATTGTCGTTATTATCAGGGCTTTTTAGTTGGTGTCCCAGAGTTGTAGTCAGTTTTAGAGGCTTGGAGTCGGAGTACAGTAAAATAGAGTAGTTGGAGTCAGAGTCAGGGTATGTTCACATCAGTGATAGAAATCTGGCAGGCTGTTCCAGCAGAGAAACAGCCTGCCGGAGTTCACCGTATCCGACATAACCAGATACTGACATTCCCTGGTGGATCCTCATTGACTATCCGGCCACCTTCTGGCATTTGTGCCATCTTAACAGGCTGTTGGATCTCCTAACGCTAGTGTGAACCTAAAGTCAGAAGTTGGCTTACTGACCGTACAGCTCTATGTCTGTAGGAACATTGCATTATGACTCACCCTTGATAAGTAATCTGCAAGAATTAGATTTTGGGTGAATTCACTTTAAGCAAGTATAGCAAATGTTTAATATTTTATACATTTTCATCAAAGTAGCATCTATCCTCTGAGTCATCTATTTACAGTAGGTCAGTGTTAAATGTCCTATAACAACCAGAGAGCAACATTGCATAATGAGATCAAGCATTTCCATAGCAATTGAAAGCTTGTTCGCGTAATATACCGCTATTTAAAATTAATTTGCGAAACACATTTCAAGACACCTACACTAAAAAGTAACAATGTACTTGTTTTTTTATAACTTTTATTTAGATTACCGTCACATGTATGGACTGCAGCTCGATTAGTCACACAACACAAAACTAAATACTGCTACTAGTGTTGAGCAAATCGAAGCATCTGAAGTAGAATTCGATTGGAAGTTTAGAAAAAATTTGATTTGCAACTATTCCAAATTTACTCGCGCTTCGTGATAACAAATCGTTTCTTTCCTAAAATGAAGGCTACACATGTTACTAAGTGAAAGTATGAAGCCTAGGAACTTGAGATCCCCCATAATGCCATGCAGCCAACCAATCCGCAGATGGCCATCGCCTGTGATGTCACAGCTCTATAAAACCTTCATCCGGCACGGTCTCTGCCATATCACTGTGAAATAACAATCTGTAGAAAAAAGAATACTGGATTGCCAGTGTGAAAGGGATCAATAGGAGACAGCGCAGTTTAAATCAATTGCAGTGTAGGGACAGAGCTATCTAATTGAACAGTATCCACAGTGATTTATAGAAAAACAATTCTATTGGGCCCTAATTCCCAAATTGGGGTGAATAACCTGCCTAATTCTACTGGTATTGGGGTGTCAATCTTGTTTAATAGATAAACAGATAAATTGATTAGGTCTTGATTTTCAAATTGGTGTGATTAACCTGTCTAATACTACTGTTATTGGGGTGACCTCCTTGTCCGCGTTGATTCTCAAATTTGTTAAAACTTCAGTTAGGCTACTTTCACACTAGCGTTTTGGCTTTCCGTTTCAGAGATTCGTCATGGGCTCTCAAAAGCAGTCCAAAACGGAGCAGTTTTGCCCTAATGCATTCTGAATGGAAGGTGATCAAAAATCAGGAGCAAATTTTACTCAGATGATGTATCATAAAAAGTTCTGCACCTGTTCTCTGTTTTTGACCTGTAAATTACCAAATAAGTGTGAACTGAGCCTAATAGTAACGTACAGTTATTCTACAGCTAACAGAAGTGGTTCAAAAGCATGTGTTTGCACTGCCACAACATGGCTTAAAAGAACCCTTTTTTTTCCACTACTTTATTGGCACTACCTCAACTACCTCCATATGCTTTTTTTTGTTCCACTCAATAGTCATTGGGACACAGCATCTGCATAGGAGCACATTGTTTTTTTTCCTTTACTGAAGGCTGCTGTATGCTTTTCTTTTGATTTAGCTACAAATAAGCTAGGACTGTTAGTGGCCTGCAGAACAATGCACACATCCATATACTGTATGAGACCTGTCTATCACAGTAACTGTTTCACTACCAGAAAGGACTAGCTATGCATGTTGCTGCAATGCACAGTGATGTACACCGAGATACACTCTCCCTGCAGTTTATCTGAAGGCCAGGATATAGCTGATTTACCGCATTCTGTAACTAATTTATTCAGAATAAAGCTAAATTCTTTGAGAAATTTGGCGAAGTGTCAGAATCAAATTATTCCAAACTTCGCTCATCTCTAACTGCTACCGATAAATATCTATTACTGCCATGTTTGTTATCTGCCCTATGTGAGAGCAGGATATGGTAGAGGGAGTGAAGCAGAGTTCTGTGTAATATAGATTGGGACATTGTCGGCACGAATATTATACAATATTGGATTGGGACATTTCCGCCGCATTGATTTATTGTCCCAGAGATCATGCAAGCTATCTAGCACGTGTCCACTGTATGTTCATTGTGCAGGATTGGCACACAACGTGATTTATACGGTTGATGTGCGTTTTTATGTATGTTTTATATTATTTTTAGGGGTGTGTTTTTAAAGCATTAAATTACTATATTATATCCACCACTGTGTTTCCCTTCTGAGTGTGCCCCTTCACATCTGCTTACACCTCATTTGCTCTTTGTAGGTCCTGAGGGTAGGGCCGGAGGGTGAGCACCTTATCCATATGGAGGAGGGGTGAGCCGCTGTATCTTTTTCATTTTACTTAATTCAGTACCCTCAACAGCTGAGCTCCCCTTTCCCCGAGATGGACATTTGGGAACACTTAGACAATAAATACAAAAAAATAGAGGCATTTACCTTTAATGTGGAAGGTGAAGCATTGGCAGGAATGGAAAGATCAATTGATGATGTTTTTAGGGTTCTGGAGAAGACATTGCAATGTCAGTTGCGCAATAAGTGGGAGATAAGATCACTTATGCAATATTTTGATAGGGGCCACATCCCTAAGGGTTTGACACTCACCAAGACACCCGCATCGGATCTGGTGGATGACAAATTCAAAAAGGAATGGGATGGATTCCTGAAAATGCAGTCAGGAGCTCTCATACAAATGATCATTAAAAGAAGGACACAAATGACAGAGGAGATGACAGGGCAAATAGATACCCTAAAAAGGGAGATGGAAGCATTCCCAGACACTGATGTAGTCCGCAAATGGCATGAGAGGATTTGTAAAAATTTGGACGCATTGGAAAGAGAGATAATAGGAAAAAAGTCTAGGAAACTACACCACATGGAGAGGAAAGAAGTCACTGAGGATTACGAACAGAGGGAGGTTGAGCACAGTAATACACAGGGGATACAATTTGAGAATGTTAAAATCACAAATAGGTTTGAAACACTTGCAACACCACATTTTTTAGATTTCACTCCCCCACATCACAAAGCACGAACGAGGAGCACACGCACTCCTACCCCACCACGACAGGAGATAAAGAAACACAATCACAGGACACAGGGGTATGTACACGATTACAATTTGAGGGAGCGTCCGAGGGATTATGCACAGGACAGAGGGAATCACCAAACACACAGACAGGAGCACAGGTATTATCAGAACACAACACATCACCACACACCAGTAACAATCAGGCCAAAAAGACACGAGCACAACGGAAAATACGAAGAGGACGACATGCACATAAGAAGGAATCACAGGAACCAATAGTAGCAACCACCAATGTAATAAATATCAGTGACACTGTACTCACAGACATCCAGGTGCAGCTGCTAAATAAGGGTCTAAAGTTTGCCCCCACAAATCCCCTGGACAAGTTTGCTACATACATTGGAGTCGAGAAGTTCATCAGACGACTGTGTCTTAAGAAATATTTTCTAAAAATCCCTATTAATAGAGAGATGGATATGGAAGGGAATACAAGTAAATATCTACATACAGATTTGAAGGCTAGATCCAGAAAATGTCCTAGGCAGGAGATCAGTAGTGAAATGGCTGCATTTAAGAATAATGTAGAGCAGGATCTGAGGAAAATTAAAAGTCGGAGGGTCAATACAAACTTAAACAAAGAGGAAATCAAGGCAATTAAATTATTGCAGGAGGCAAATGATATCACAATCAGGCCAGCCGATAAGGGCGGGGCAGTTGTGATACTCAATATGGCAGATTACCTACAAGAATGTTATAGACAATCAGGATCAGAAAATACCTATCAAAAACTAAAAGGGTACCCGACAGAGGAGTATTATAACATTCTTAAGGGTTATTGTGAGAGGGGATCACAAGTGGGTTTTCTTTCCAATCAGGAAGCTAGGTTCATCCTGGATACTGAGAGGAGGATTCCGATGTTCTATTGTGTCCCCAAGATCCATAAGAATCTGGAAGCACCCCCAGGCCATCCAATAGTGTCGGGGATCCAGTCTATATCATGTAACTTATCCAAGTACATTGACCAATGGCTTCAACCTTATGTCAAGCGAGTGCCATCTTATATTAGTGATACCACCGACATTATTAAAACACTGGAAAATGTCAAATGGGTGGACGGATGGATCTTGGGGACACTGGATGTCGGATCCCTCTACACGGTGATTGAGCACACCAAGGGGATACAGGCAGTATATGAACAATTGTCGGGAGATGCCGGTCTTTCTACAGAACAATTGGAATTCCTATTGGATGGAGTTAGATACATATTGGCTCATAATTTTTTTTCTTTTGAGCGGGAGTTCTATGTACAGCGTACCGGCACCGCCATGGGCACCAGATTCGCCCCCAGCTATGCCAATCTATTTTTGGCCCAGTGGGAAAGGGAGGTCATTCTACCCAGGCTGGGGACGGATCTGGTGCTATGGCGGCGTTACATTGATGATATTCTATTTATCTGGCAGGACACAACTGAATCCCTTAAATTATTTCTTAGTAACATCAATAATAATGATAGGAACCTGGTATTCAGCCCCATGGTAAGTAAAGAAAAGGTGGAATTTTTGGATTTAGAGATATGGGTGAAGGATGACCAGCTGCATTGCAACACGTTTTTCAAGCCAGTTGCCAAAAACAGCTTCATCAGGTTTGCTAGCTGCCATCTTCCACGATGGTTGATCAACATACCTACCAGTCAGTTCCGTAGACTTAGATGGAACTGTACGGATGATAGCAAATTTGAGGAGGAAGCCACTGGCTTGAAACAGCAACTGTTGGAAAGAGATTACCCAGCCCAGGTAATTGACAAATCATTAGAGAAAGTACAAAGGATGGAAAGAAAGGATTTTTTCTTGGCCAGTCAGCCTCAATTGCGAGATGAAACATTGAGGATTATCCTTCCATTTAATTCCCAATATAGGATGATGGAAAGGAGTATTCGGAAGCATTGGGGACATTTGCTGAATGACAAGGTGATTGGTCCTCTTTTGAGTGATGCACCTAAAATAACATACACGAGGGCTAGCAATCTAGCTGGCAAAATAGCCCCGACCGTAAAAGTGAGAAAAGATAACCAACAACAAAAAAACTATTAGTTGACAGTGAATGGGTTCTTCAAGTGTGGCAGATGCGCCAACTGCAGGATTACTAGTTTCCCCCAAAAAAAACACAAAAGTAGTATCTACAGTTAATTCTTTTAGTTTGGAGATACAAGAATGCCTGACCTGCGATTCCGCTGATGTCATATATTTGCTACAGTGTGGGTGTAGGAAGCAATATGTTGGCAGAACAAAAAGAACGCTTAAAAAGAGTAGCGGAACATGTGGCAAATATCAGGAAAGGTGTAGAAACGCACTCACTGTCCAAACATTTCAAAATCAAACACAATTGTGATCCTACTGGCCTAAAATTCATGGCCATTGAGAGGGTTAAGAAGGTATGGAGAGGGGGAAACCATATTGCACACATGTCTAGGCAAGAATACCGCAGAATTTTTGAGTATGATACAATTATTCCCAGGGGCCTAAACGCAGAGATGGAGGTGTTTGGGTTTCTGTAACAAATAGGGGGGTTGTCCGGTGGGGATGGGACATCGCAGTCTGGCCGATTATCGACACTGTGATCTCCCCTCCCTGCCGGACGGCTCCGCTTAGCCACAATAAAATCAGTCAAAGGATACAATCCATCACTGGGTCCTGATGAACACTATACTGATCCACAAAGGGACTGTTGGAGGAAAGATGACGGTTTATGACCAACAGACCATAAACCGCACATAAAACGCAATTCACATTGATGCGTTTTTGATGCGGTTGCCTTCGTAATGATTGCCTGACCTTGCAGTCTTCTCCACAATCAGTTTTTATCTTGATTTATGTATGTGGGTTTATGTATTTATTATTATAACTTCATTTAAGTACATTTTAATTTTAAGGCATGCATGATAACATAAAGAGATAACAATCCAATCCATCCCGCATATTAGGACACGCACAGAAAAGTGGGATTGTGGGTAAGAAAATTCCATTTATATAGAGTGAGAATCCACTCACTCGGTTGGCCACTGAGGAAGGGGCGCAAGACCCTGAAACGCGTCTGGCATTGCAGAGTGAGCGTGGATTCACAGAAAGAATAAGGAAGCCCGACATTAAAGGATACAAGTGTACGAGATTTACTTTCATCATAGAACCGGAGTTGCAGTCGCACAGCAGTGACGTCAGCTGAGCGTCCATCCGGTACCCTAGGCAACCAGGTCACGTAAGACGCCACGCACGGCCGAGTACACCACGTGGGACGCTGCGAGTGTACGGCTACCTGGGAACACCGCTGCGGTTAGGCAGTGAAGAGGGGTAAGACCGGGCTCGCATTTGAGCATTACAAGTTGCAAGAGACTGTAAGTAATTTCATCACCAGTCCCACTGTAAAGCAATAGGAACTGTTATACACTATTGAACGCTCACATTACCGGACACTGGTATTGGGTTGTACCATTACTACTACTGCTCCATCTGGATTTGGCCATAGTGCCATTGCTATATCAGCACAATTCATACTATATGGAATTAGGACTCTGATTGGGACATTGTCGGCACGATTATTATACAATATTGGATTGGGACATTTCCGCCGCATTGATTTATTGTCCCAGAGATCATGCAAGCTATCTAGCACGTGCCCACTGTATGTTCATTGTGCAGGATTGGCACACAACGTGATTTATACGGTTGATGTGCGTTTTTATGTATGTTTTATATTATTTTTAGGGGTGTGTTTTTAAAGCATTAAATTACTATATTATATCCACCACTGTGTTTCCCTTCTGAGTGTGCCCCTTCACATCTGCTTACACCTCATTTGCTCTTTGTAGGTCCTCAGGGTAGGGCCGGAGGGTGAGCACCTTATCCATACGGAGAAGGGGTGAGCCGCTGTATCTTTTTCATTTCACTTTTTCATTCTGTGTAATATATGTTTATATGATTTTGAGCAGGATTTCAGAGTAAATACTGACAGGACTCCTAAGAATTACAGTGAGAGTCCTGATTACCCCACCCTTTCACACAGTGAGTGAATGTGTGGATGGGATCATCAAGGTTCTCTCTATCTCTCCTAGGAGTCTGGTCAGGAGTAAAGGCACATTTTCACTGCGTCAATGAGCATACAATTGTCAGGAAGGATGAATTCCTTCCCAACACTTGCCTGCTCATCAGTGGAGGTGAAGCGATGCACTTACATGTAGCAATCACCTCCACTGTACAAGGACTACTGCCATCACTCGTCCTCATAGAAATTGTTTCTGGGCAGCATAATGCAGTTTAGACAGCACGATTAGCTGCCCCGAAATGATGACTGAGGTGTCTGCACCTCTGATCATTTCCCCCCATAATCTGCTCGACAAGTGGTCAGTCTAAATGAAGCTTTACTCTGCTTTTTATAGCTCTTGCTGTCACCTGCTTATCATTTTTGAGTCAATATTTATTTACTGATAAGCAATGGCTAGGCAGTTTTGGTGGAGACTGCTCTATACTATATGTAAAGCTAGGTTCAAATCACTGCTTAAATTCCATCCGTGCCCAATGGATACCATTCCCTATATTCATTCTGCTGGACAAAATACTGCTGCATCTAGTGGTATTTGGCCTGACAAAATGTTGGTACTGATGTTGTAAACATGGTGAACCCCATTATAGTGAATGGGATCCGTCGGGCACTGGCAGTGTCTTGCATGTGCCTGATCCAGCAATTCCAGTAATCTGTTCCTATGCCAGTACAGAATACTGGAAGTTAAATGTTTATGTGAACCTAGCTTTAATTCTGCAAAGCTTTTGTAGGAGAATTCTTCAGAACACTATGTCCGTCCCAGATTATGGTTCTCTGTAAAAGCTGTAGTTTAAGCTGTTATTTAAACATTATGTATAAGGCAGTCTCCTGGAACCTGCAGAACGTGTACTTTCTTGGGATCTTCGTCAAGTATATGTATTTATCACAATATATATCGAAGCTTGTAGTCCTCAATATTAAACTGTGTTGCCATGGAACTTTAACATTTCAAACTTTAGTGCATTTCATCTGTATAATTAAATATTGTTCTGTCTTCTTACACTTTCACACAGTGTGCAGTCTGACATTCAGCATAAACCATTCATGTCTTCCAAATAAGAGGACTGTTCTTTGTAGTCTAACTTGTTTATTGATCAACAGGTCATACATATGTGATTGATTGATTATATACGATTGATTGATTGATTGTATAAAGCATAGCGTAGCATTTACTATAACATTACATTATCACTGAAGCACATGGCTGCCTGTACATAAGATTGCATTGCTAGCTAACAGTAATAACAACTCTCTGAGTAACAATTACAACTAGCTAAACAGCTCTACAACACACAATATCCCTGAAACAAAGGTAGATCTCTCACCAGATATGCTTTCACAGTTTGAGAAGGAGACATGCATAGGACAGCTCTGCTGATGTGTCCTGAATACTTCTCTTTCCCAGGATGCTTTGCCTATCCACAATGCAGTGCAAAACCCACAATGTAGTAGTATTCTAACAGGAAAAACAAAGTGTAATACCACTTAACACCGCTAGATAGTGCTATAACCACACTAAACACTTCAGAAATACAAAGATTGAGGCAGACGTGATCTGTAATGATTCTCTAACTCAGCTGGGCAGAACACTCCCTGTCTGGCGCCAACAGGCTAGGTCTTTCATTCTTAGCAACCCATTTTGGTCAGTGATGGGATCGAGCTTCATCAAAGCGCTATTCTTGTAGACTGTTTGACCTTTGCTGAAGTAATCTATTTCCTTAGCATAACATTCGTGTTGTATAGTGCAAATTATTATACTCTTGGACCTTTCCATATTGGGAGCGTTAAAGGCGGGTTTGCAGTGATGCCAGCCTTTGCAGGGCTTCTGACTCACAGATAATGTCGACTTGTAAGACTGAGCTATATGAACTACACAGGCTATACCACAAATGAGCAACATCCAGGTGGACAACCTGTTGAAATGATGGGATTTGAGTTGATGGTCCAAAGTCACTGTACGTAGAACAGATACTTCAGGTCGGATTTTATCATCTGCATCTGGGTCTACCAATTCAAACGTGTCGGATCCGACACTGCAAAACATTGAACAGTACAGGAATGCAGAACCCGTAAACCCTGTTGTGTCCTTAAGGTGGCTTGGTGCGACGGATATAGTCGCGCGTGGCCTGCAGGATTATGGTGTGTGGGCACGTAGGACAAGTGGATCTCCTGATCCATAGCACCCGATTGCTGACATAGATGTAAAAGTGTCTGGTTTTGTTGCAAATATATCCTAGGACTACCATGCTATCCGTATAAAACTCAACTTCTTTCGATTTCCAGGTTCATTCCTGATGTTATAAGTTCAGCCACCTCCACTGCAAGCACAGCAGCACAGAGCTCCAGTCTGGGAATTGTGTGTTTGTGGAGTGTCGCTAGTTTGGTCCGGCTCATGACAAACCCTATATGGCATTGTTCTTTGACATCAATGGTCTTTAGGTATGCTATGGCAGCAATTGCCTTGACTGAAGCATCGCAGAAAATATATAGTCTTTGCATCTTGACTTCAGTAGATGGCACAGAAGCATATGGTCGTGCCTCATGAAGGCTGGACAAAGCTTCGAGAGACTTCCTCCAACCTGCCCACAGGTCTTTTTTCTCCATGGGAAGCGGATCATTCCAATCAGACGTCTCTGTGGTGAAATCTCTTAACATCAGTTTGCCTTGGATGGTAACAGGCGCTACGAATCCCAGAGGATCATATAAGCTGTTTATGGTGGACAGAACTCCTCTACGTGTGAAGGGATTTTTTTACCTTGCTAAATTGGAAGGAGAATGTGTCTGCCTTTAAATCCCAGAGCAAACCGAGGCTCTGCTGCATGGGAAGGGAGTCGGTGCTAAGATCCAAGTCCTTTAGATCATTTGAATGGTCTTGGGGTGAGAAGGTCTCTATTAACTCACGGCTGTTGGAGGTGATTTTGTGCAACCTCAAATTAGATAGAGCAAGCATTTCTTGAGCCCTTTTCAGGAGACTGATTGCGGTCTCGTTCGTGGGTGTGGATTTCAAGCAGTCATCCACGTAGAAATATTTTTCCACAAATGATCTGACATCTGACCCATAATTTCCTTCACCCTCTTGGGCTGATTGTCTGAGACCATAGATAGCGACTGCAGAGGAAGGACTGTTTCTGAAGATGTGCACTCTCATTTGGTACTCTACAATGTCTTCATTGGGGTCATTTTTGTGGTACCAGAAGAACATCAAGTAGTTCCTATGATCTTCCTTGACGAGGTGGCAGTGGAACATCTGTTGTATGTCGATCATAAATGCTACGGAATCTCTGCGGAAGCAGAGAAGTACCTTGAGAAGTCTGTTGTTATGGTCTGTGCCAGACAGTAAGATATTGTTTAGTGAGATGCCTTTGCACCTGGCGCTCGAGTTGAATACTACTCGTATGTGCCCTGTTTTTTTAGGATGATACACGCTGAATATGGTATCAACACTCCTCGGAGTCTTGGAGCGCGGGTGCCATTTCTGCATGGTTGTTCTGGAATATTCTTTCCATGAAGGTAAAGAAATGTTCTTTTGTCTCCGGTGTCCTCTGAAATTTGTGCTTGAGGGAGATGAATCGACTGTAGGTTAGTTGTTAGGTAAGCGTTGTCTCTGGTGTTTAAACGGTAAAGGTGCGACCCAGCTTTTTGACTTGTCTTTTACTATTCCTCGATCCATGATATCCAAGAACAGTCTGTCTTCTATGGACATTGCGATCCTGTTGTCTTCCCTTGTCCTGTGAAAAACTGTGTACCCTAATTGATCTTGCTCAACATCGCAGGCATGGTCTTCACAGGAGGGATCTGTGAAAGGACAAGGCACAGGAGCTCTGTGTGGCAGTTCTTTTTATCAGGAAACTACTGTGACATAGCTGGAATATGGAAGGGCATCCATTTTCAAGTTTGTTGGTGAGCACACTGTTGACTGAGGTTGGCTTGTGTGTTCCTTCTAGACAGACATCTCCCATGATGACCCATCCTAGGTCAAGTCTCTGGGCGTATGGAGCATTTTGGGGGCTGTTAATCTGTCCTCTAGCCTTATGAACTCGTAGTGTGTCTCTTCCAAGGAGTAAGACTATCAGGGCTTCTGGGTCCAGTTCCAGTATCAGGTGAGCTATACGCCTCAGGTGGGGGTGGTATGCCGCTACCTCTGGTGTAGGTATCTCAGACCAGTTGTCAGAAATGTGATTGCACCCCAGTATGGTTGGCAGGGACAAGCAGGTCTGACATCCATGGACTCTACCTTGTACCCAGTTGCTTTCCTCCCAGCCATCTCAACGGTACCTGAACATGTCCTTAAGGAGTAGGGAGAACTGGGCCCTACAATGTTAAAGGTGTTGAAGAGGGTGGATTTAGCTAAAGACCTGTTGCTTTGATCATCTAAGATTGCATATACCTTGATCGCCTTATCTCGGTGGCTGACCGGATAAACTCTGACAAGGCAGATTTTTGAGCAGGACTTCCCCCCTGCAAGTCCTTTACGGATCTCTGTACAGTGAGAAGTGACTACTGCAGTGTCTGTCAGTGTCTATCTACTTCCCATCATGCTCCTCTGCTTGGGATGATACCTGAGAGGGTGGTCCAGGGTGTAAAGCTGTGTTGTGTTCTGTGCTACCGCATTCTGTGCATGTCACACTGATGACCTTACAGTTCCTGGCGAAGTGCGATGTTGTAGCGCAGCATCTGAAGCAGATGTTGTTTTCTTTGAGGAATTCTTTGCGGTCCTCTAAAGACTTCTCCCTAAAGGCTCTGCATTTTAGTAGATAATTTGGTTTCTTGTGCAGGGGGCATTGTTTGGTAAAATCTTTGGGTATGTTTTCTTCTTGAGAAGACTTAAAGGGAACCTGTCACCGGAATTTTGTGTATAGAGCTGAGGATATGGGTTGCTAGATGGCCACTAGCACATCCGCAAAATCCAGTCCCCATAGTTCTGTGTGCTTTTATTGTGTAAAAAAACCGATTTGATACATATGCAAATTAACCTGAGATTAATCCAGTCCCTGAGATGCTAGCCCCGGTAGATCTTCTTCTGCCTGAGCAACCTGTACCTCTATCAAGAAGTCACTGAGCTTCTGGTAACCCCTACCCACTATGCTGGAAAAATTATCAATTCTCTTATATAAATCATTTTCTATAGTTTCTATTGACCCATAACACTCATCAAGTCTTTCCCACACCATCTTTAGGCCTTTACCCGGCTAGTTTATGTTAATGTCTCTGATTCTTTTGGCATGTTCAGCAGACTCGCTTCTAAGAGATCTAACTCCTCACTACAGGAAAGATGTAAGTCCCTTATGGCATTCTGGAAGGAGGCTCGCCATGCCCTGTAGTTCTCGGGGTGATCGGTGAACTTTATAAGTGCTTTGGTAACCAGCTCCCATTTAGCAAAGAACTTAGCAAAGTCTATGGCAGCCTGGTTAGCACCAATACTACTCGGTGTGCTGTTGTTATGCTGCATGTGTGGTGTATCACCATACCTTTTTGGGGTTTCTGGTTTAGGGAAGTCTGTATAATACCGTTCTGACGCGAAGGTTGTCCTTTTAAGTCGAAGAAAAGGTTGTAGCCTTTATTCTGTAGGGCGGTAGTTGTGGTCAGCATCGCTTTGTTGCATACCGTCCTGATTGAGGTACTGCGGTTCAAGGTAGGATCTTTGGCACTCTGTATAAGCTGGCTGATATACTGGATCATAGTTGTCATCTGTCTTGGGATGCTGATGGACGTATTCTGAGACACACTATGTTGGATCTTGTTCATCTAGGTCTAGCCCAAGTACTTGGCTGTTTTTCTTTGATTTGGGGAACTCCAAGACTTCTAGGAACTCTGCTTTGGCTACTGTGGCTGCCGCTTCTTTCTCTGCGGCGAGTTTTTCCAGTGACGCTTGCAGGCATGCTGTCTCTTCTTCCAGTGACGCTTTCAGGCGTGCTATCTCTTTTTCCTTTGACGCTTACAAGGACCCAGATGGCGATCAAAATGGTCGCCAATGCGACTTAGAATTGCAAAATGGTGGCAAGACTTTGTAGTCTTGTCGCCATTTACGCCTAGACCCTCCGCTGCTCTGCCACTTTAAGAATAAAGGTCTTGCATCCAGCAGACACACAGCAATCCAATAACAGTGCTCCATACAGTACAGAGCTCTGTTATTAGTGAGGAGGCGGCTGATTTGTCAGTATCAGCATGCTGCCGTACCATTGGCTGCTCCTCTCTTCCCCCCTTCTCCCGCTCTGAACACAGCAGTTTGCTTTTCAGTTATAAAAATGGGGAGTGCGTTCACTGCCGACTGCTCCATAGACAAGGGGCAGCTACAGTAGACGAGTTTTTCAGTCATGCAACGCACGGAGGTGAGCGCGTTCTGCTTACACTGCGCCATGTGCTGAGGGTGCCCTGTGCCCCCCATGTAAGGGGTAAGTGGTGGAGAAGAGAGGGCAATGATGGTGGACAGCTGTAGTGCGCTCAGCCACACACAGAATGCCAAGTAACGCTGGGCTTTATGTCTCCTCACACTAGCAGATGAAACTGAATCCATAGCTGGTTTACGCAATTCTGTCACAGGGCCTGGGGCACTTTTTGTCTGTGTGCTAAATAAAAAGAAAGGAATGCACTGTTACCTGCACGACCAATCATCGTAATGTAGTGCATGGTTTCAAATCGTTACAGTTAATGGGGTCGCATTGCAACCCTACAGATTCGATTCGCTCATCCCTAGTTGCAATAACGACTGTCATGGACGCCTGTACAGACAGTTTTTCTCCCTAAAAAATGTTGAATGCGTATGAATACGCACAATAATTTAACTGCCATTCATGGAACAGGGGAGCATGTGCTACTGCCGACTGCTCATGAAGGGCCAGGGACAGCATGTCGGGAACGGAGCCTCTGCTGAGTAAAGACCATGTGCCCAGGTGATGTGACACCAGAAGTGCCAGCGTGCCCTGCAGACTTCTATCTTCTGCTGGAAGCTCAATGTGGAGGTTTATGAATGGGAAAAACTAATAGCCAAGAGGCTAAAGAAAACCCTGTTTCTGACCCTTATGATGAACCAAAAATTTGGCGACTAAAAAATTTCATTTGGCGCTTACATTTTTCAGATTAGGAGCCAATGGCTCCTTGATGCTTTTTTTGTCTGGAGCACTGGCTTACAGACATGCTGTCTCTTCTTCCAGTCATGCTTGCAGGCTTGCTCTCTCTTTTTACTTTGACGCTTTTTCTTTCTTTAGTTGCATCTCTTGTGCAGCTAAGGAAGACATTAATTTTGCAGCCTCAGCTTGTGCACGGGCGAGAGCAGCCTTTTCTTTTATTGAGGACTTGCTAGAGCAGCTTGCTAGTGACCTAGTCCTGTAAGATGATGCTTGGCTAGTGGACATTGTGTGCTTTTTGCAGGCTGTTCAATGTCTCTGTGCAGAGTCTAGGTATGAACAGACTTCAGCGTGGTTTGCATCTTGCTGCACTTGCTGGGGGCTGCACACTCACTTCTTGTGACTGTATGGCAGCCGCTGCAATCTTGTATGCATGTGTGTGATGGTGGCTCCGTATATTCAGATCCACTATCGCTGGTGAATAGTATCTGTTTTACTATTCTGTCTTCTTACACGTTCACACAGTGTGCAGTCTGACATTCAGCATAAACCATTCCTGTCTTTCAAATAAGAGGACTGTTCTTTGTAGTCTAACTTGTTTATTGTAATCACAGGAAGCAACCTGTTTAAAACGTAGCCTTTAATCTAATATCAACATAAAATAAGAAACTCCCACAGACACACACAGAAAAGAACAAAAAAAGAAAGATATATCCTTGATGACATAAGAGATAATACTGCAATCGTCCAGTGGCACGGGTCAATGATAGACGAAGTGGACAGTCATGGATTCTGGTCTGTCCCTAAAGCTGACCCTTGAAGATCCTTTACCCAGTCAAACAAACAAAAGCGGGTGGTTGGCACAAATGACAGTCCTTTATTCAACAGTTTTTGCTCGACCTCTGATAGATCTATCCCAGATAAATTAAGAATCACAGGTAGATAGATCTATCCCAGATAAATTAAGAATCACCAACAGTTTATTGAGGTGGGAGAGTTTCCACCCCAAACCGCTCAAAAAGGGTATCCCTAAAGGACAGTTTCTGCGGATACGCAGGAACTGCTCCGACTCAACTGAGTTTGATAAACAAGCCAGCACTCTGTTTCATCGGTTCAAACAGAGGGGATACTCGGAGGATTGTCTTTATGAAGCCTGGAGTCATGCTGGGTCCCTTGATAGATCAGCATTAATCCACTCTGTAGGGAAGGGTAAGAAATCAGAAGATGTCATTAGAATCATAGGCACGTACGACACTGAGTCCAATCAAGTGCGTCAGATCATCGGACGTTACTGGTCGTTGATTAAATCTGATCCTGACTTGACCGACCTTCTTCCGGAACACCCCTCAATCACCTTTAGACGGGGTCGTAGCATAGGGGATCAGCTGGTACACAGCCATTTTGAACCAACCCCCCCTCCATGTACCTGGCTAGCGGACAGGAGAAACGGGACCTATAGGTGTGGTAAATGTAAGGCCTGTTCCTTTATAGCAGTAGGCCAGTCCTTTACGAATGCCGAACAGAACCATACATATATGACCCGTGGTTTTGCAAATTGCAACACAACAGGTGTGGTCTATATGGCTCAGTGTAAATGTAACCTCAAATACATTGGTAAAACATGCAGAGCATTCAAAAAGAGGATCCTGGAACACATCGGTGACATCCGCCATAAGCGTGATAAGCCCTTGTCCAGGCATGTGGTTCTTAAACATGGAGGAGACCCGAAAGCAATTAACTTCTCCATGGTGGAGACAATAAAACACTCCATCAGAGGAGGAGACATTGACATTATCCTGAGACAGAAAGAGTCAAAATGGATACACAGATTAAATACTATGTCACCTGCAGGACTGAATGAAAATATCGATTACTCCTGCTTTCTTTAGTCAGCCATATACTATCTAATATGGGGTCGATATATATATCATAGCACGGTAATAATTTGAGGGGAGGATATGTGGCCATCCCCATTACTGGTATGCTTTTTTATTCTATCCCATGTACAAATCAATTCACATATATATAGATTATTAACTCTATTCACTATGATATAACAATAGATCTTATAAATAGCTTTATTAAGCCTGCAGGATTCTTGTCCCATGAATATCATCGCCTCCTATGTATGGGTACCGTGTCAATACCTGTCCTATGTATTGTCCCCATTCTATTCATGTATATTATACCGGTTCATGGTCTGTGCATCTATACTGCACAAATTGTCTTATACCCTTAATCACGGCCCAGGTATTCACATTGGGTCCTCACAATTGTATCACAACGATGTTTTATTCATCCTACTGGACCCGATTTTGATCACAACATGATCCGTGTATCACAAGCATTTGATTGCTTTAAACTGTACTTGCCGAGCCATGTGATCGGAGGTGACTGGCAACGTCATCAGGCAGCGTCCTGACACTATGCTGATGACGCGACGTCTGCTGGGCCATATGACCGAGTGCGGCCAGTGATGTCAATAGCGATGTCTGGTATGCCGGCTGCACATTGTAGGACACGAGTAGGATTAGGTCTGCCCATAGCAGCAGGGTACACCCCCTGTGGGTGTAATGGGGCGGCATCGGCACATAATACATAGCAGGTGTGGGGGTGGCCTCAGCTACTCAGTATGACAGACACGCCCACTAGAGGCGTGATTGAGTCATAGGCTCACCCCCAACATTACTCACTAAGCGCGGGCTATTTAAACCAGACAGGCTTCCCTGCATGGCGACCTCACACGCAGGACCAGTGAGGCACCCTTACCTGTGAGTTCCACGGAGGGCTTCTCTTCCTACTTACTAAAGGTTGGTGTGCATGGCCTTATCTGGCTGTTAACTATGATTTCTTCTGCCCTAAACAGTGTACACACGGGCTATGGATGGAGTGACAGAGAACCTACTAACTCCATAGACAGCCTGGGGCCTATTAGACTGCATCTGGACACGCAAGTAGTACCTGTTACTTGTTTGCCATGCTGTTCATACATGTTATCACACATATGTGGCCGCCTCTATAGGTCGTTACTCTGTTTACCTATGTGGGAACTATATTTGCATGAGCCTGTATATCTGTGTGGTAATCTGCAACTCGTGCTCTATACACACTAAGGCAAGTGACATACTCAGGTAATGTCCCCATGGTCCTCTAATATGGTCCTTGTATCTGACCGCTTAAAAGCTATCTATTAACTGAACTTAATGAGACCAGTAAATGATCTGGTCTAATCGTGTCATCATGATTGAGGACTCTGCTGACTGCTCCGTTACCTCTTATTGATGCCAAAAATAGCATTGTACTTATATATGTCCCCTGAGGAACCCGAAAATCAATTAGGGTGAAACGCGTTGGGACACTGGCACATGATTGCATGCCACTACAGGCAGTGGTCCTGGTGCCTAGAGTGTATACACATCTCAACTATACACTTGCTTGTACAAATGTAAACGGCGATTATCGGCGTATGAACATCACACATTTCTGATGTGTGGGGGCCACGCATCGATATTGCCTATTTGATGATGCATACTCACAGATGATCACACCTGTGGTTGTCTGTGTACCTTATATGACATATCTGTGTGAGCAACTGTCCACCCACAAGACGCAGCATCCATGAGTGTGGGTGGTTCATTGCTCCCTATACTGTCAATCTATATTCGTTTTGTTTGTTTTTTTCTGTGCGCCTAGAGCAGGCCCCTTAATAGAGACTCACCGGGATTATAGGGTCTATCCAGGTATCATAAGGAGGTTCCTGTGTACGGGATCGTCCTTATCAGGACGGCTATTCCGTCTTTAGGCAGGGCTATCAAGTCTAGGGTCAGCTTTAGGGACAGACCAGAATCCATGACTGTCCACTTCGTCTATCATTGACCCATGCCACTGGACGATTGCAGTATTATCTCTTATGTCATCAAGGATATATCTTTCTTTTTTTGTTCTTTTCTGTGTGTGTCTGTGGGAGTTTCTTATTTTATGTTGATATTAGATTAAAGGCTACGTTTTAAACAGGTTGCTTCCTGTGATTACATTTATTACATATACACCACCTGTGGTTATCACTCCCTCTGACGGGATATCGTCTTAGCTGTGATTAACTTGTTTATTGGTCAACAGGTCATACATATGTGATTGATTGATTATATACGATTGATTGATAAAACAGGATTGTTTGTTAAAACTTCAAGAATACAAATAACATGTATAAGTATAAAGCATAGCGTAGCATTTACTATAACATTACATCAACACTGAAGCACATGGTAAAATGGCTGCCCATACATAAGATTGCATGGCTAGCTAACAGTAATAACAACTCCCTGAGGACCAATTACAACTAGCTGAACAGCTCTGCAACACACGATATCCCTGAAACATAGGTAGATCTATCACCAGATATGCTTTCACAAGGATGGTGGAGTTTGAGAAGGAGACATGTATAGGACAGCTCTGCTGATGTGTCCTGGAGACTTCTCTTTCCAAGGATGCTCCTTCCCCCCACAATGCAGTACAATACAAGTAAACTAGTCAGAAATAGTCAACGCTGAATCTAAAAAGAAATCTAAACAAAATTGTCAAGATCTACAATGCTACAATCTAAGAGTGGCAATACACAATAGATAAACACCGGCTAATCTTGACGATTTTACTAGGACTCGTCTCCCTCTTAGGCCTCTTGCACATGACCGTATGGCTTTTTCAGCATTTTGCAGTCCACAGAAAACGGATCCGCAAAAAATACGGATGACGTCCGTGTGCATTCGGGTTTTTGCAGAACGGAACAGCTGGCCCCTGATAGAACAGTTCTATCCTTGTCCATTATGCGGACAGTAATAGGACATGTTCTATCTTTGAACGGAACAGAAAAACGGAAATATGGAAACGGAAGGCATACGGAGTACCTTCAGATTTTTTTTTGCAGATTCATTGAAATCAATGGTTCTGTATACGGTCCGTATGCGGAACGCAAAAAACAAAACGTAAGAGGCTTTAATGTGTAACAGATGTTAGTTAAATGAAAGAATATGTAGGCTTCGAGTTGCCCAATCCTTTGTTGTCACAGGAGACAAGCCACTGCCAAAGGTGTCTGTCAGCAGCTTATTTCTGTTTCCCAATTACAAACACATTCACAGGTTTAGACGAGGGTGCATGGGGATGTGTTGGTCCAGAGGAATAGCTGGTGGCTGAATAGGCATTGTTTTTTTTTTCTTCTTTTATTAATAAACCTTTTATCCATTGCACTAAACATTGCTGTAATGTATTATGTCTTGAAATAGTTTGCATTATGCATCACTGGTTAGAGCTATATTACACCTATTTTGAAATATATGTTTTCATATATGGTTGTATTTATAAGTCCTCATATATACAGTCCAGTCAGATTATTATGACCACTTCCTACTTTCGACATTGGCAGTGCATAGCTTATAAAGGAAGTCACATGTTAAGCTGGCTTGGTGAGTATATAACCCTTGTTGCTGTCATGGGTAAAAGGGAGGATTTATCAGAGCTTACAAAGGGATGATTTTTGGCTTTCAGGCCAATGGTGGCAGTATTTCTTAAAGTGAGCAGTTTGTGAACTGTTCACATGCTGTGGTGAAAGTGTATCGTGAGTGGACAATTAGCACCACTTCGAATAAGCAATGTGGAAACTGTGGAGAACCATGTGTTATTGATGTGAGAGATGAACGTCCGCTATGAAGGTGTGCAAGGGTGGACCGACATGCTATAGTAGTAAGTGGAGCAGCTCACCTCCAAAATTAACCAGGAGGCTCCCAGATGTGTATCTAAAACAGTTCAACGAATGCTACTGCATATGGGGCTCGGAAGAGAACAGATGGTCACTGCACCTTTGCTAACAAAGCTGAATCGATAGAAAAGGTTTCAATTTTCACAGCAGTATCAGAATTGGACCTATGCTGATTGGCAAAGGGTTGCCTTCTGTGATGAATCATATTTTCATTGAACAGATGGACGTTGGTGTGTCAGGTGAGAAACATCAGAGAACAATCACCCTGCAACCATTGCTAGAAGAACACAAAGTGATGGTGGAAGCATTAACATCTGGGAAATGTTTTTGTGGCATTCTCTGGGCCAATTAATTCATGTGGATGGCACTGTTATCCATTCTTGCAGATCACATACACCCATAGATGCTGATTTTCTTCCCTAGGGCATACAGGATCTTCCAGCAAGACAATGCGACTTCACATGGCTTGAAATGTCAAACATTGGTTGTAAGAGCATGATCAAGACCTCCGCGTACTACCCTGGCCCAATAATTCTGTGGGTCCACCTCGATTGCTGTGTTTTCTCTGTGGATCCTCCCCCTATGCACCCTCCAGATACCTGTGACAACCTACCAGGACTTTATTGAGTCACTGTCAGCTCGTCTTGCTGCTGTAGTGCTGCACACGATGGTTAGTTTGCATATTAGCTGCTGGTCATAATGTGACTTGACTGTGTATTATGTAAATCCATGTAAAGCCATTTCTGTGTGAGGGACATTATATTAAGTGAGTGATGACAAGGTCAACATTTGAGAGCAAGTATTAATCAGTTTCACTTCTGCAGTCTTGACAAGTAATGATATACATTATGTCTGATACTCGGTGCAGAGACTATGTAATGCACAGCAAGGTTAACTTAGTGATAGTGTTGCTGGTAATACTGTATGTACTACTGCTGTAAAACTAAAAAAAATTGGTTAAAATAGTTTTTTTTTCTCTTTCCATTAATGTAGTGTACTAGAAAATCTATATATATATCCATAAATCGAGGTTACATGTGTTTACTGTATGTCTATATTAATCCCTTCTACCCCGGGCCAGTTTTCGCTCTTCTGCCCAAGCCATTTTTGCAAATCTGACATGTGTCACTTTATGTGGTAAGAGCTTTGGAACACTTTTACTTATCCAAGCCATTCTGAGATTGTTTTCTAGTGACACATTGTACTTCATGATAGTCATAAATTTGAGTCACTATATTTCACCTTTATTTGTGAAAAAATCCCAAATTTACCCAAAATTTTGAAAAATTCCCAAATTTTCAAATTTCAATTTCTCTACTTTTATAATAGATAGTGATACCTCATATAATAGTTATTACTTTACATTTCGCATATGTCTACCTCATGTTTGGATCATTTTGAAAATTACATTTTATTTTTTGGGGATGTTAGAAGGCTTAGAAGTTTGGAAGCAAATCTTGAAATTTCCAAAACCCACTTTTTAAGGACCAGTTCAGGTCTGAAGTCACTTTGTGAGGCTTACATAATAGAAACCACCCAAAAATGACCCCATTTTAGAAACTACACCCCTCAAGGTATACAAAACTGATTTTACAAACTTTGTTAACTCTTTAGGTGTTCCACAAGAATTAATGGGAAATGGAGATGAAATTTCAGAATTTCACTTTTTTGGCAGATTTTACATTTTAATAAAAAAAAATTCAGTAGCAAAGCAAGGGTTAACAGCCAAACAAAACTCAATATTTATTACCCTTATTCTGCGGTTTACAGAAACACCCCACATGTGTTGGTAAACTGTTGTATGGCCACATGGAAGAGCACAGTAGGAAAGGAACGCCATATGGTCTTCGGAAGGCAGATTTGGCTAAACTGGTTTTTAGATTCCATGTCCGATTTGAAGCCCCTGTGATGCACCCCTACAATAGAAACTCAAATGTGACCACATTTTGGAAACTACGGGATAAGGTATCAGTTGATTGATACTATTTTTGGGGTATATATGATTTTTAATTGCTTTATATTACGTTTTTTGTGAGGCAAGGTAACAAAAAAATTGATGTTTTGGCACCGTTTTTATTTTCTATTTTTAACAACATTCACCTGACAGGTTAGATCATGCGCTATTTTTATAGAGCAGGTTGTTACGGATGCTATGATATCAAATATGTCTACTTTCTATGATGTTTGTTTCAGTTTTACATAAAGCATATTTGAAAACAAAAATTAGGTTTTTGTATCTCCATTTTCAGAACGACCTATTTTTTTTTTCTGCCGATCGTCTTGTGCAAGGGCTCGTTTTTTGCAGGAAGAATTTATGTTTTTCTTGGTACCATTTTTGGGTACATATGATTTTTTGATCATTCATTATTACACTTTATGGGGCAAGGTGACCAAAAAATTGGTTGTTTCTGACACAGTTTTTATTTATTTATTTTTACAGCGTTTACCTGAGGGAATAGGTCATGTGATATTTTTATAGAGCTGGTTGTTACCGACATGGTGATACCTAATATGTATACTTTTTTTAATGTATTTTTACTTTAGCACAATAATAGCAGTTTTGAAGCAAAAAATTATCATATTTTAGTGTCTCCATTGTCTGAGAGCGATAGCTTTTTTATTTTTGACCGATTCTCTAGGTAGGGTCTCATTTTTTGCGGGATGAGGTGACGGTTTGATTGGTACTATTTAGGGGGGCATACGCCTTTTTGATCACTTGCTGCTGCAATTTTTGTGATGTAATGTGACAAAAATGACTTTTTTTACACCATTTATAATTATTTTTTTATGGTGTTCACCTAAGGGGTTAGGTAATATGTTTTAGGTAATATGTTCTGAGAGCTATATATATTTTTTGTTTTTGGGCGATTGTCTTTTTTGCGGGGCGAGGTGACGATTTTATTGATACCATTTTTCGGGACATACGCCATTTTTGGGCTTTTTTTTTACACCGTTTTTTTTTATGGTGTTTATCGGACAGGGTGGATCATGTGTAGGGTTGAGCGAACCCGAACTGAAAAGTTCGGGTTCGTACCGAACTTTTGAGTTTTTTGTACCCGAACCCGAACATTTTCGTAAAAGTTCGGTGTTCGGTGATTTAATGGCGCTTTTTGAAAGGCTGCAGGGCAGCCAATCAACAAGCGTTTAACTAGTGTGCCCTTACAAGCCATAACAGCCATGCCTACTAATGGCATGGCTGTGATTGGCCAGTGCAGCATGTGACCCAGTCTCTATATAAGCTGGATTCACGTAGCGCCGCACGTCACATCAGCTCTTACTAGTGTAGGGAGAGGATGCTGCAGCTGTGAAGGAGAGATTAGGAAACAATTCTGGTGTTCTTGGTGTTAAATCTGCAAACTACAGTGATTATTTTTGTGGGTGCACTTGGAACTGCATGGGTGCCAGGGACATTACTTTAATCCTGTTTTGGTAGCTCAGTGGGCAACATCTAGGCATTTTTTAAGGACACCTGCACTGCATCTGTGCCAGGGGAAGGGAAAATAATATAGGTAATGCGTCCCGGGGGGGGGGGGGGGGGGGACATATTCAAATATTTTTCTGTGAAGTACCCCTGTGCTGAATATCTGACAGGGAAAATCTAATCTATTCATTAAATCCATCTGTTAGATTCCAGGGGGACAAATTCCCTTTTTTTGGTGGTCAAGTACCCATGCGGCCTGCAGTGCATACCTGACAGTGAAAATAATTCAATTACATTAGTCTGTCACATATTTGTGTGACCTAAAGCGATTTTTTCTCTTTCTGACACCGGCCCTTTGCATATCCAACAGTCAAATAACAGTCCACTAAAACCGTTAAATACTTTTTTTGTGCTAGATAGTACATTTGCAGCCTGCGCTGAATTTCTGACAGTCCAATAAAACCATTAAATACTGCTGTTACATTGTCTGTTGAAAAAAACTCTCTTTTTGTGGTAGATAGTACATTTGCAGCCTGCGCTGCATTTTTGACATCCAATAAAACCGTTACATACTGCTGTTAAATTGTCTGTTGAAAAAAACTTGCTTTTTGTGGTAGATAGTACATTTGCAGCCTGCGCTGCATTTTTGACATCCAATAAAACCATTAAATACTGCTGTTACATTGTCGTTTGAATAAAACTCACTTTTTGTGTTAGATAGTACATTTGCGGCCTGCGCTGCATTTCTGACAGTCCACTAAAACCGTTAAATACTGCTGCTATATTGTTGTTTGAAAAAAACACTCTTTTTGTGCTAGATAGTACATTTGCGGCCTGCGCTGCATTTCTGACAGTCCACTAAAACTGTTAAATACTGCTGTTATATTGTTGTTTGAAAACAACACACTTTTTGTGCTAGATAGTACATTTGCGGCCTGCGTTGCATTTCTGACAGTCCACTAAAACCGTTAAATACTGCTGCTATATTGTTGTTTGAAAAAAACACTCTTTTTGTGCTAGATAGTACATTTGCAGCCTGCGCTGCTGTAACCGATAGTTCTGTGAGAAGGTCTGGCAGATGTTCTTTTCTACCTCTTGTATGACATTCTTTGTTTTGGTTTCACATTGTCATCTCCTTTCCTTCTGCCAGGTGTCACTTATTTAGACTAATCGTCTTCCTTTATATTCCCTCCCATACTGCCTCACTTTGCGGGTTTATACTACTTCCTGGATGAAGTGTTCACTGCTGGAGGCTGCTGCCGCTGTTTGCTCAAGATAAGTCTTTTCCTTTATTGTCTTTCTCTGCTGGCTTAATTCTAGGTGACCCTGACTCCGTCCGTATTAAGTGCAGGGAGCCGGTGGTCGTGTCCTCTCACTGTTATAGGGTTTTCAGGTGTCACACAGTCTTAAGTACGTGGGCATGCAATCGTCTACCATTGAGACCCTTGCATGTGCATAGCAGTCAGGGAGAGCTCTTGGGTTTTAAAGGGCTCACCTATATGCTCCTTAGTTTGGCATCAAGCCAGTCGGTCGTTTATTTATAAGTTCCAGCTATCTGCAACTTCATCCGTGACATTATAAACCACCATAACCGTCTTAAGCATGGATCCGGTTTCAGCCTTGATTGACCGCATGCAAGTTCTTTCGCTGGAGGTAGCAGATCTCCGTAAAAGTGTGTCTCAGTTTCAGGTGACCGGTTCTGCTGGCGTTCATGAAGTTTGTTCCGAGCCTAAAATCTCGCTTCCGGATATGTTCTCCGGGTGTAGTGAGAATTTTGTTCGCTTTAGAGAGGCTTGCAAACTCCATTTTCGCCTACTTCCCCATTCCTCTGGTGATGATGAGGGTAGGGATCATCATCTCGCTGCTCAGGGATAACGCTCAGTCTTGGGCCTTTTCGCTGCCGGTGGGGGCACGGCCCCTCCGATCGGTGGATGAATTTTTAGTAGCCCTGGGGCAGATATATGATGACCCGGATCGTATTGCTCTGGCTGAATCTAAACTGCGTCTTTTATGCCAGGGTAAACATTCCGCAGAGGTATATTGTTCTGAATTTCGGAGATGGGCAGCTGATACTGGTTGGAATGATGCTGCACTCCGAAGTCAATTTTGCCATGGTCTTTCGGAAAGATTAAAAGATGCATTTACTTTTCATGAGAGACCAGCGCCGTTAGAGTCTGCCATGTCTCTAGCTGTTCGTATTGACAGGCGTCTTAGAGAGAGAGAGAGGAGACTACTCTTTCCTGTCATATTCAGCCCAAGGACAGTGGGGCTGTCTCATTCAGTGCGCAGGCGTCTCAGTCTGTCTCAATCCCCTCTGAGGAGGAGGCCATGCAGCTGGGTTTACTTGCCTCTGATAGTAGAGGATTCAGCTCTCACAGGAGGGTTTGTTTCTGTTGTGGGAGTATAAATCATTTGGCTAATGTTTGCCCCTCTAGGAGATTCATGGAGTTTTCTGAGGGAAATAAAAAAATAAAAAAAATAAAAACCCTCTAAAAACTTTCCATTTGCTTCTATTGGCAAGGTTGATGCGGAAATTGAGTTTGCCGTTTTGCTTGTAGTTCCTGTTTTCTCCTACCTGCCAGGGTGGCGCTAGACAGCAAGAACATTGTTTGTGAGATTTTTGTAGATAGTGGAGCAGCTGTGAATCTCATTGATAATCAATTTGCAACAACGCATGGTTTCCAGGTATGCACTTTGGAAAAGGATATACCTGTTTTTGCTATCGATTCCGCTCCACTTTCTCAAAGATCGTTAAAGGGAATAGTTCACAATATCCGTTTGACTGTGGGTAATGCTCATGTTGAGGATATGTCATGTTTCGTCTTAAGCGGATTACCTACTCCTCTAGTGTTGGGGCTACCCTGGCTCACTAAACATAACCCCACCATTGATTGGCAAGCAAGGCAAATAAATGGTTGGAGTGAGTTTTGCAGAGAGAATTGCCTCACGGCATCTCTTTAAGAGGTTTCTACCAAGACTGTGCCATCTTTTCTCTCTGAATTTTCGGATGTGTTTTCCGAGAGTGGTGTCCAGGAGTTGCCCCCTCACCAGGAGTACGACTGCCCTATTAATCTCATCCCAGGCGCCAAGCTGCCAAAATCATGATTATACAATCTCTCCCAACCTGAAAGAGTCGCTATGCTTACTTATATCTCTGAGAGACTGAGAAAGGGACACATCCGACCCTCGAAGTCACCTGTTGCCACTGTTTATTTTTTTGTTGTAAAAAGATGCTTCTTTAAGACCTTGTCTGGATTTCAGGGAGCTGAACCGTATCACGATTCGTGACCCATATCCGCTTCCTCTGATCCCGGACCTGTTTAACCAGATTGTTGGGGCTAAAGTTTTTTCTAAGTTGGATTTAAGAGGGGCATACAACCTAGTAAGGGTCAGGGAAGGGGATGAATGGAAGACGGCCTTCAATACCCCTGAGGGTCATTTCAAGAATTTGGTTATGCCCTTTGGTTTGATGAATGCTCTGGCCGTCTTCCAACATTTTGTGAACAGCATTTTTTATCATTTAATGGGGAAATTTGTACTGGTGTATCGAGATGACATTTCGATTTTTTCTCCTGATTTCAAGACTCATCGGGACCACCAATGTCAGATCTTGCTGATTCTGCGGGAGAATAAATTGTACGCTAAACTGGAAAAATGTGTGTTTGCAGTTCCGGAGATTCAATTTCTTGGTTTTTTTCTCTCCGCTTCTGGTTTTCGGATGGACCCTGAGAAGGTCCGCTCTGTGCTTGATTAGGAGCTTCCTGAGAATCAGAAGGCGCTGATGCGGTTTTTGGGTTTTGCCAATTATTACAGAAAGTTAATTTTTAATTATTTCTCTGTTGTTAAGCCACTCACTGATATGACTAAAAAGGGGGTGGATTTTTCCTTGTGGTCGGTAGATGCGCTTAAAGCCTTTTCTAGTATTAAAGAGAGTTTTGCTTCCGCTCCCATTTTGGTACAACCTGATGTCTCTCTACCTTTTATTGTTGAGGTGGATGCTTCTGAGGTGGGTGTGGGTGCGGTCTTGTCTCAGGGTCCCTCTCCTGCCAAATGGCGACCGTGTGCCTTTTTCTCAAGGAAACTCTCCTCTGCAGAGAGAAATTACGATGTGGGAGATAGGGAGTTGTTGGCCATCAAATTAGCTTTTGAGGAATGGCGCCATTGGTTAGAGGGAGCCAGACACCCTATTACCGTGTTTACAGACCACAAGAATCTGGCCTAGTTGGAATCGGCCAAGTGTCTGAACCCGAGACAGGCCAGATGGTCTTTGTTCTTTTCTAGGTTTAATTTTGTTGTTACGTTCCGCCCTGGGGTTAAAAATGTGAAGGCGGATGCCCTGTCACGTTGTTTTCCCGGGAGGGGGGAACTTTGAAGACCCGGGTCCCATTTTGGCTGAAGGGGTGGTCGTCTCTGCTCTTTATCCTGATTTGGAGGCAGAGGTTCAGGCAGCCCAGGCAGAGGCTCCTGATCTTTGTCCTCCTGGGAGGTTGCTTGTGCCTCTCGCTTTACGACACAAGGTTTTTAAGGAGCACCACGATACTGTCTTTGCTGGGCACCCAGGGAGTAGAGCCTGGTGGCCGGCTATTCATAAGACGGTTGAGGGTTTTGTGGCAGCCTGCGAGACCTGCGCTCGTGCCAAGGTCCCTCATTCACGGCCATCGGGTTCTCTCCTCCCGTTACCCATTCCTTCCCGTCCTTGGACGCATCTGTCCATGGACTTCATTCCGGACCTGCCTCGTTCCTCGGGGAAGACTGTGATTCTGATGGTAGTGGACCGTTTTAGCAAAATGGCGCATTTCATTCCCTTTCCTGGGTTACCCAATGCTAAGACGCTGGCGCAAGCGTTTGTTGATCACATTGTTAAATTGCATGGCATTCCTTTAGACATAATTTCTGATAGGGGCACGCAATTTGTTTCCAGATTCTGGAAGGCCTTCTGTTCTCGCTTGAGGGTTCGGTTGTCGTTCTCTTCTGCTTTTCACCTGCAGTCGAATGGTCAGTCCGAACGCGTCAATCAGAATCTGGAGACATATCTGCGCTGTTTTGTGGCGGAGAATCAGGAGGATTGGTGTTCTTTTTTGTCCCTTGCTGAGTTTGCTTTAAATAACTGTCGTCAGGAGTCCTCTGATAAGTCACCATTTTTTGATGCATATGGGTTTCATCCGCAGTTTGGGACATTCTCTGGAGAGGGGGCTTCTGGTTTACCTGATGAGGAGAGATTCTCCTCGTCTTTGTCATTTATTTGGCAAAAGATTCAGGGTAATCTGAAGAGGATGAGTGAGAGATATAAGCGTGTGCCTGGTCCGGACCTGAATGTGGGTGATCTGGTGTGGTTGTCTACAAAGAATATCAAACTGAAGGTTCCCTCCTGGAAGTTGGGTCCTAAGTTTATTGGGCCTTACAAGATCTTTTCCGTCATCAATCCCATTGCCTTCCGTCTTGATCTTCCTCAGACTTGGAAGATCCATAATGTTTTTCACAGGTCCCTATTAAAATCTTATGTCCAACCCACTGTACCCTCCTCTTTGCCTCCTCCTCCGATTTTTGTTGATGGTAATCTTGAATTTCAGGTCTCTAGGATTGTGGATTCTCGCTTTATCCGCGATTCTCTTCAGTACCTCGTTCATTGGGAGGGTTATGGTCCTGAGGAGAGGATGTGGGTCCCAGTGGCAGACATTAAGGCCACTCGTCTCATCAGGGCTTTCTATAGGTCTCATCCTGAGAAGGTGGGCTCTGAGTGTCCGGAGTCCACCCGTAGAGGGAGGGGTACTGTCACCGCCAGTTCTGTGAGAAGGTCTGGCAGACGTTTTTCTCTACCTCTTGTACGATGTTCTTTGTTTTGGTTTCACTTTGTCATCTCCTTTCCTTCTGCCAGTTGTCACTTATTTAGACTAATCGTCTTCCTTTATATTCCCTCCCATTCTGCCTCACTTTGCAGTTTATACTACTTCCTGGATGAAGTGTTCACTGCTGGAGGCTGCTGCTGCTGTTTGCTCAAGATAAGAATTTTCCTTTATTGTGTTTTCTTGCTGGCTTGATTCTAGGTGACCCTGACTCCGTCCGTATTAAGTGCAGGGAGCCGGTGGTCGTGTCCCCTCACTATTATAGGGTTTTCAGGTGTCACACAGTCTTAGGTACATGGGCATGCAATCGTCTACCATTGAGACCCTTGCATGTGCATAGCAGTCAGGGAGAGCTCTTAGGGTTTTAAAGGGCTCACATACAGTACAAACCAAAAGTTTGGACACACCTTCTCATTCAAAGAGTTTTCTTTATTTTCATGACTATGAAGGCATCAAAACTATGAATTAACACATGTGGAATTATATACATAACAAACAAGTGTGAAACAACTGAAAATATGTCATATTCTAGGTTCTTCAAAGTAGCCACCTTTTGCTTTGATTACTGCTTTGCACACTCTTGGCATTCTCTTGATGAGCTTCAAGAGGTAGTCCCCTGAAATGGTCTTCCAACAGTCTTGAAGGAGTTCCCAGAGATGCTTAGCACTTGTTGGCCCTTTTGCCTTCACTCTGCGGGCCAGCTCACCCCAAACCATCTCGATTGGGTTCAGGTCCGGTGACTGTGGAGGCCAGGTCATCTGGCGCAGCACCCCATCACTCTCCTTCATGGTCAAATAGCCCTTACTTTCAAAGTTTTCCCAATTTTTCGGCTGACTGACTGACCTTCATTTCTTAAAGTAATGATGGCCACTCGTTTTTCTTTACTTAGCTGCTTTTTTCTTGCCATAATACAAATTCTAACAGTCTATTCAGTAGGACTATCAGCTGTGTATCCACCTGACTTCTCCTCAACGCACCTGATGGTCCCAACCCCATTTATAAGGCAAGAAATCCCACTTATTAAACCTGACAGGGCACACCTGTGAAGTGAAAACCATTTCAGGTGACTACCTCTTGAAGCTCATCAAGAGAATGCCAAGGGTGTGCAAAGCAGTAATCAAAGCAAAAGGTGGCTACTTTGAAGAACCTAGAATATGACATATTTTCAGTTGTTTCACACTTGTTTGTTATGTATATAATTCCACATGTGTGGATGCCATAGTTTTGATGCCTTCAGTGTGAATCTACAATTTCCATAGTCATGAAAATAAAGAAAACTCTTTGAATGAGAAGGTGTGTCCAAACTTTTGGTCTGTACTGTATATGCTCCTTAGTTTGGGATCAAGCCAGTCGGTCGTTTATTTATAAGTTCCAGCTGTCTGCAACTTCATCCGTGATAGCTGCATTTCTGACAGTCCACTAAAACCGTTAAATACTGCTGTTATATTGTTGGTTGAAAAAAGCACACTTTTTGTGCTAGATAGTACATTTGCAGCCTGCGCTGCATTTCTGACAGTCCAATAAAACCGTTAAATACTGCTTTTACATTGTTGGTTGAAAAAAAGCACACTTTTTGTGCTAGATAGTACATTTGCGGCTTGCGCTTCATTTCTGACAGTCCACTAAAACCATTAAATACTGCTGTTATATTGTTGTTTGAAAACAACACCCTTTTTGTGCTAGATAGTACATTTGCGGCATGCGCTGCATTTCTGACAGTCCACTAAAACCGTTAAATACTGCTTTTACATTGTTGGTTGAAAAAAAGCACACTTTTTGTGCTAGATAGTACATTTGCGGCTTGCGCTTCATTTCTGACAGTCCACTAAAACCAATAAATACTGCTGTTATATTGTTTGAAAACAACACCCTTTTTGTGCTAGATAGTACATTTGCGGCATGCGCTGCATTTCTGACAGTCCACTAAAACCGTTAAATACTGCTGATATATTGTTGTTTGAAAAAAACACCCTTTTTGTGCTATAAAGTACATTTGTGGCTTGTGCTGCATTTCTGACAGTCCAATAAAACCGTTAAATACTGCTGTTACATTGTTGGTTGAAAAAAGCACACTTTTTGTGCTAGATTGTACATTTGCGGCCTGCGCTGCATTTCTGACAGTCCAATAAAACTGTCAAATATTGCTGTTATATTGTCGTTTGAAAAAAAACTCACTTTTTGTGCTAGATAGTACATTTGCGGCCAGTGCTGCATTTCTGACAGTCCACTAAAACTGTTAAATACTGCTGTTCCATTGTCGTTTAAAAAAACCTCACTTTTTGTGCTAGATAGTAAATTTGCGGCCTGCGCTGCATTTCTGACAGTCCACTAAAACCGTTAAATACTGCTGTTATATTGATGGTTGAAAAAGAGCACACTTTTTATGCCAGATTGTACATTTGTAGCCTGCGCTGCATTTCTGACAGTCCACTAAAACCGTTAAATACTGCTGTTACATTGTCGGTTAAAAAAACCTCACTTTTTGTGCTAGATTGTACATTTGCGGCCTGCGCGGCATTTCTGACAGTCCAATAAAACTGTTTCAAATATTGCTGTTATATTGTCGTTTGAAAAAAACTCACTTTTTGTGCTAGATAGTACATTTGCGGCCAGCGCTGCATTTCTGACAGTCCACTAAAACCGTTAAATACTGCTGTTACATTGTCGTTTAAAAAAAAAAAATCACTTTTTGTGCTAGATAGTACATTTGCGGCCTGCGCTGCATTTCTGACAGTGCAATAAAACCAGTCAATACTGCTGTTACATTGTTGGTTGACAAATTAACATTTTTGTGTGACCTCAAGAAATGTTTTCTCTTTATGACACCGGCACAGCCTTAATGTCAGTGAACCTAATTGTTGACTATTAGTGGTTAAATTGTCGCCTGACATAAACCATCTGTTAGTTTGGTGGGTGAATGCAAAAAATGAAGAGAGCGTTAAATAAGGGACATGGCCCTGGTCGTGGTGCTGCTGGTGTTGGTGGAGCTCCTGTTGCAGGGAGAGGATGTGGTCGATCTGTGCCAGCTACACGCACAAGTGAAACACCTTCCTCAGGTGCCAGTAGGCGACAGAACCTTCAGCGTTATTTGGTAGGCCCGAATGCCGCTCTACGAATTGTGAGGCCAGAACAAGTACAGGCAATAGTAGATTGGGTGGCTGACAGTGCCTCCAGTTCCTTCACATTGTCTCCCACCCAGTCCCCTGCTGAAAGATCAGAGTTGGCACCTGCAGCCCATGGCCATCAGTCTTTCACCTCGTCCCCTTGCAAATCAGCCAAGCAGTCTGAGCCCCAAGTCATGGAGCAGTCTCTTCTGCTTTTTGATAACTCTGCTAGCAGGGTTTCCCTGGGCCATCCACATAGCTCTGCCCCAGAAGTAGAAGAGATTGAGTGCACCGATGCCCAACCACTTATGTTTCAGGATGAGTACATGGGAGGACCACCGCAGCATGTCTTGGACGATGACGAAACACAGGTGCCAACTGCTGTGGCTTTCTGCAGTGTGCAGACCGACAAGGAGGGCAGGAGCAGTGGCGCACCTACAGGGGGGGGTCCAGCGGGTCTGGACCCCCCCTAGAACAACCAACCTAATTTTTTTTTTTTTAATCCTTCAGGGCCGCACCGCCGATCACCACAGGCGGCGCGGCCCTGGATGTAATTGCGGCCGCGGCGGTGGTGGTGGGGCAGTGGGAGTACTAGGAGATGAGCGCTTCCATTGTGGAAGCGCTCATCTCCATATCTAATCCATCTGTATCGCCGTCCTTAGGACAGCGATACAGATGCCTGTGCTGTGCTGCGGCAGGGGAGGGAGAGGCGTGTCCCTCCCCTGTTCTTCTGATAGGCCGCAGGCACTAATGCCTGCAGCCTATCAGAGGCTGGCTCAGGCGAGATGACGTCATCATCACGCGCCTGAGCCGGGCAGCACACAGCAGGGACACAGGCCGGAAGAGCCTGCATCGCATCGTTGTTTTGTTGCTTTGTTGTTTTGTTTTTTTTGGAGGGGGGGAGCTGGCACTATGGGGGCACTAAAGGGGAGAACGGCACTATGGGGCATCTGGTGGTACTCTTTTTTTTTTTTAAGTGGCACTTCTTACTGGCACATTATGGGGGGGGGGGGGGGGGGGGACCATGGGGGAGAGGAGCACTATGGGGGCTCTAAAGGGGCTTTTTTTTACACATTATGGGGAGAACGGCACAAGGGGGCATCTGGTGGCACTATAGGGGCATTATTTGGGGGGCACCATGGGGGAGAGGAGCACTATGGGGGCTCTAAAGGGGCTTTTTTTTTTACACATTATGGGGGGCACTACAGGGGAGAACGGCACTATGGGGCATCTGGTGGCACTATAGGGGCATTATTTGGGGGCACTATGGGGAAGTGGGGGTACTAAAGGGGCCTTTTTTTCTTATTGGCACATGGGGGCATTATGGCATCTGGTGGCACTAAGGGGGCATTTTTCACTGGCACATTATGGGAGGCACTATAGGGGAGGGTGGCACTATGGATGAGTGGAGCACTATTGGGGCATATGGTGGAACTTTATGGGGCGGCACCATGGGGGAGAGGAGCACTATGGGGGCATCTGGGGGGTCTAAAGGGGCTTTTTTTTATTGACATATTATGGGGGCACTATAGGGGAGAATGGCACTATGGGGCATCTGGTTGCACTATAGGGGCATTATTTGGGGGCACTAAGGGGAAGTGGGGGCTCTAAAGGGGCCTTTATTCTTATTGGCACATTATGGGGGCATTATGGCATCTGGTGTCACTAAGGGGGCATTTTTTTACTGGCACATTATGGTAGGCACTATAGGGGAGAGCGGCACTATGGGGGAGTGGAGCACTATTGGGGCATATGGTGGCACTTAGAAGGGGCATTTTTTACTGGCATATTATGGGGGACACTATGGGGAAGGGAGAGGAGCACTATGAGGGAATTTACTGGGGCACTATATAGGGGTATTTTATACTGGCATACATTATGGGGACATTAGCTCAACAGCGGGCACTAAGCGGGGGTATTTCATGTACTGTCATATTGTAGGGAGAATTATTAGTACTAGGAGGTATTATGCGGAGCTTTGCTAATACTGGGGGGCTATGAGGAACATGATTACTAGTATGGGCACTATAGGGGCATTATTACTACTAAGTGTGCTCTGGCAGAGAATTATTTCTATTTTGGGGAGCCCTGTTACTTTATCAGCTTAGCACAATAATTTTTGGGGGACATTATCTTTATACTATTAGTGTCTGGGCGCAGTTATTTTTTTAGAGCACTGTGTGCCAATAATTGTTGAGGGGGGCACTATCTGTGTGGTAGTAGTATTTCCAGGGGGACTGTTTCTGTAGTATAGTATTGGGGGCACAGCGGGCACAGTATTGGGGGTGGCAGGAAAGGGTGTTCAGAAGATGTGAAGATGATGGAAATGTGGGAAACTAATGTCTGTTTGTTAATCTCTGCAGAGATGGGAGATGGCTGAAAAATCATCATGGCGGTCTGGTCTGAATGGAGAAGATGAGGAAAGAGAACGTCTACAACAAAGGTGACATCACTGGATGTAAGAGGTATGTGGTGCTATGTAGGAGAGGAGATGTTCCGGCTCCTCCCCCTGCCATTTGCAGAAGGAGGATTCAGAGCTGGGTGATGACGGTCAAGGGGGGCAGCAGGCCACGGGCGGGTGGCAGATGGTGGGGGGAACCACAGGCCTTGAGCAGGATCAGGGGATGGAGGAGAGCGGAGGAGCTTCCTGGCTGTAGCTTGTTATATAAGCAGGCAGTGCAGCCAGGACAGACCCTCCCCTCTCCGTATGATGTGTAGAGACAGGCCGCAACTATAGAATGTCAGCTGTACAGTGTTTGTTGGGAGTGGCCTATTATATGTAGGAGGGGCTTTTAATAATGGGCGGGGCTTCGTGCGCCGCATTGTTATTTTCCTGCAGGCCTTTTAGAATCGCCAAGTAAAAGAATCAGCACAACACACTACACCCTTTCCCTGCATTTTTAAATATAAAGGGGGCTTTGAAAAATTCAATTAGCATAGCGCACTACACATGCCGCATTTTTTTGCCTTTCGGACCCCCCCTAAAGAAAATTCCTGGGTGCTCCCCTGGGCAGGAGTGAAGACTGGGTGGAAGATGATGTGGAGGACGATGAGGTCCTCGACCCCACATGGAATCCAAGTCATGCGAGTGACCTGTGTAGTTCGGAGGAAGAGGCGGTGGTCGCACAGAGCCACCAGCACAGAAAAAGAGGGAGCAGGGTGCCAAAGCGGAGCGGCCATCCCCTAGACAGTATGCCTGCTACTGCCCACCGCAGCAAGGGACCGAGCACACCAAAGGCAGCTCCAAGGAGTTCCCTGACGTGGCAGTTCTTCAGACAATGTGCTGACGACAAGACACGAGTGGTTTGCACGCTGTGCAATCAAAGCCTGAAGCGAGGCATAAACGTTCTAAACCTGAGCACAACCTGCATGACCAGGCATCTAAGTGCAAAGCACGAGCTGAAGTGGAGTAGACACCTCAAAAGCAAAGAAAGATCTCTGGCTCCTCCTGCTTCCTCTTCTGCTGCAGTCTCGGCCTCTTCATCCCCCTCTGGAGTGACAGTGGCACCTCCCACCCCGCAAACAAAGGATATGCCAGCAACGCCACCACCTGGGTCACCAAGCAACTACATCTCCCAAACACTGGAGTGAAAAAGGAAGTACCCCCCTACCCACCCCTTATCCCTGGCCCTGAATGCCAGCATTTCCAAATTCCTGTTCTTTGAAATGCTGTCATTCCATCTGGTGGACATCTGATGGCGGTGGCTGTCCCACAGTACGTTGTGCCCAGCTGCCACTACTTTTCCAGATGAACCATCCCTTCCCTGCACAACCAAGTGGGGGACAAAATCAGGTGTGCACTGCACAACGCCATCTGTGGCAAGTTCCACAGTATCTAACTACGGATACGTGGACCAGTAAGCATGGTCAGGGACGTTATATCTCCCTAACAGCACACTGGGTAAATGCAGTGGCGGCTGGGCCTGAGGCGGATAGGCGGCCTGAGGACGCTTCTCTTTGCCTCCTGTTGCTTCCTCCTCCTATTCCGCTTCCTCCTCCTCTACATCCTCCTCATCCAGTCAGCCTAACACTTTCACCACCAACTTCAGCACAGCAAGGGGGAAACGACAGCAGGTAGTTTTGAAACTTATCTGTTTGGGGGACAAACCCCACACCGCGCAGGAGCTGTGGACGGGCATGGAACAACAGACCGATGAGTGGTTGGTGCCAGTGAGCCTCAAGCCCAGCCTGGTGGTGTGCAATAATGGGCGAAATCTCGTAGCAGCTCTGGGTCTAGCCGGTTTGACGCACATCCCTTGCCTGCCGCAAATTTAATTTAATAACTTGTCCCACATTTCCACCCGATCAGATTTCAGCCATTGACCTCAATTGGATGTGGTATCCCTTTCTCAGGCTCCCTCATCGGCATGGAACCCTGATTCCCCGTTACCCATGATCACCATGGTAGACGCATAAAAGAACATCGAAAGTTGATAGGGAAGATATCCAATTTGATTGTGGAGGTCACGGGGACTTGCAATCAGGCAGAAGTTATCTAGAGTCAATAAAGTGGCAGCAGGGCCTCTCCTGTATAACATTTCCTCATTCAAAATACCGCAGTGACATTCCCTGTAATTTTTTATTACTCTTTCCAATAACAGGGCCTCTTAAGAGTCCTGTATTGTTATTTATTGTCACTACCTCTTCGAGATGGGAGTGGGTAATTGCCGCGCGCCCCCTCCTTTCCTTTGATTCTTCTGCTTTAATAACTTGTCCCACATTTCCACCTGATCAGATTTCAGCCATTGACCTCCCTTGGATGTGGTATCCCTTTCTCAGGCTCCCTCTCCGGCATGGAACACTTATTCCCCTTTACCCGTGATCACCAAGGTAGGCACATAAAAGAACATCGAAAGTTGATAGGGAAGATATCCAATTTGATTGTGGAGGTCACGGGGACTTGCAATCAGGCAGAAGTTATCTAGAGTCAATAAAGTGGCAGCAGGGCCTCTCCTGTATAACATTTCCTCATCCAAAATACCGCAGTGACATTCCCTGTAATTTTTTATTACTCTTTCCAATAACAGGGCCTCTTAAGAGTCCTGTATTGTTATTTATTGTCACTACCTCTTCGAGATGGGAGTGGGTAATTGCCGCGCGCCCCCTCCTTTCCTTTGATTCTTCTGCTTTAATAACTTGTCCCACATTTCCACCTGATCAGATTTCAGCCATTGACCTCCCTTGGATGTGGTATCCCTTTCTCAGGCTCCCTCTCCGGCATGGAACACTTATTCCCCTTTACCCGTGATCACCAAGGTAGGCACATAAAAGAACATCGAAAGTTGATAGAGAAAATATCCAATGTCACGTGGACGTGCGACATGGCGGAGCAGTATGTGTGCACACGCCTACACGTATTGACTGATGGTTATGCCCCCTTCAACTTCTGGGTCTCCAAATTGGGCACATGGCCTGAGCTTTCCCTTTACGCCTTGGAGGTGCTGGCCTGCCCTGCAGCCAGTGTATTGTCTGAACATTTGTTTAGCATGGCCGGAGGGGGTTATTACAGACAAGCGCAGCCGCCTGTCCACAGCCAATGTGGACAAGCTCACGTTCATTAAAATGAACCAGGCAGGGATCCCACATGAGTTGTCTGTACCTTGTGCTGAATAGACACGTATACCGGCCTCACCCAGCCATTGTTGTACTCCATCGCACTTTCTCTTCGTTTTATTTTTTATATTTCACAATGTGTTGGCTACCTCCTCCCCTGCCGCTTACACCTACACCGCCACATCCACCTACACCGCCACATCCACCGCCTCCTCAACCTCCTACTCGATGTGGACCTCCTCCAAGATCAAGATTATAATATTTTATTTTTACGTATTTTATGTTATTTTAAGTCATTTCCCTATTCACATTTGTTTGAAGAGCACTTACCATGCTCTTAACCACATTTTGCTGCATTTTGCAGCCCTCTAGCCCTTTCCATGACTTTTTTAGAGCCATTTTAATGCTCCAAAGTTCGGGTCCCCATTGACTTCAATTGGGTTCGGAGTCAAGTTCGCGTCTTTTTTGCGAAGGTCGGCCGAACCCGTCGAACCTGAACTTCCAGGTGTCCGCTCAACTCTAATCATGTGATATATTTATAAAGCAGGTCATTACAGACGCATCGATACCTAATATGTGTGTTTTTTTTATTATAAAATAAGGGTAAAGGGGCGTTTTTTTCTGTTTTTACTTTATACATTTTATTACTTTATTAATTTTATTAAAAACACTTTTTTAAAAACTTTTTTTTCTTTTCTTTATTTGCGATGTTCACTTTTAGGGGTCTGATCCCCTCTGCAAGCATTACAATACATCTTTATTGTAATGCATTGCCTGTTCGTGTACTACAGTGAGTAGTACACAAACAGGTTGCCTAGGAGACCCCCGCCTGAGGCTGGATCTCCTCGGCACTGGCACCGTAGAAGACAGAATGCCGTGCAAGGCATTGGGCAGCCTCTGCATGCCATCGGACTGCCTTCTGACACATCGAGTCCCCGACACAGCAGCGCAGGGACTCGATGTGCTCCCTCAACCGACACAAATCCCTTCTATGTCGCGGTCAGCGCGGACCGCGGCATAGAAGGGGTTAATCTGCCGACATCGCTGTAAAAGCAGGGGCCCGGCTACCAGGGACTGCCGGGCCCCTGCAGTGATCGTGTGCGCACCACTCCAGTGCTCGCACGATCACCATGACGTACTATTACGTCAAATTGCGGGAACACAGTGGCTTGCATGACATAATAGTACGTCATGTGTCGGGAAGGGGTTAAAGAGGGTTGGTTTCTCTTTTTTTTTGGAAAATACATGACACATGTTAAGAATCTTTTCTTAAGAGATGACGTTCCTATGTTATTTCTTTTTAAAGTATATGACTAAATTGATAACTAAGTAGTAGAATTCTTCTTGTCAATAGATTGTCACTAACACTGTCAGTACTTATTGAACCCTCAGTTATTTATACCATTCAATTTTACATTTCCAGGAGCAATATTAGATGACTGACATAGTGCAGAAAAGCTGCTCTAGCGTTGTAATTTTGTGGGAAACACATTGTTTTTATTGCCAATAAATATATTCTGTACGTTCAAGAGTCACACCATGTTTCCTTGCAGCAAGGAAAAAATAATTATAACTAGAAAAGCTACAAATTCTAGGGAAATTATGTGAAGTGTTCTTGCCTCCACCAGTAGTCTACAACTGGAGTGGGCGGAGTAACTGGGTGGAGTGGCTTGAGTAACTGTTGAAAGGTTGGACTGTTGGAGTGGCTGGAGTAACTGTGGAAAGGTTGGACTGTGCAGAGTAACTTTATGGAGTGGGCAGAGTAACTGTGTGGAGTGTTTGGAATGAGTAAAGATAGTAAACATTACACTAACCAATTGATTGATCAAATTTAAAAATTGCAATTCAACTTTTATTTATTTATATAGCACATTTAATTGCAATGTTGTTGCCCAAAGTGCTTCACAGTTACATTAAAACCTACATTTATAAAAACATTACCAGCCGATTTGTGTAGGTGGGCTTGAAAACGAGGGAGTGGTGGCAGTTTAGAAATCATGTCCTGATTTTTCAGCTCACACTCTAGCTTTTGTCAGCTCCCACTCTAGTTTTGAACATTCTGCCATTTATTCCTATGGGACCAATTTCGCCACAAAAACGCTGATATTTCGTGAACCATTAGGCGAAACATACCACAAAGTAATAGCACACCAATCGGGAACAATCCACAAGTTTCGGTATATTACTGTCTATGTAGTGTAAAAACTGTGGGAGGAGTTAGGGTGGTAAATTTGGCTATAATAAAAAGAATGTATATGTGAGATAACAGTAAGTGGTCTTGCCATGCAAGAACGCTTAATTATCTTTATTTCTATAGTGACAACTAAGGATGAGCAAACCAGTTCAGTCTGAACAAAAATATTTAAATATAATGGATATGTCAGCAAGGAAAGCACTAGGGAGGAAGAAGAAGAGATCTCACATGACCCTGAGAAGAAGTGGTGGGGGGAGGGCTTGCCTTGATTGGCTCCCAGGCGAACAAACAGCCTGGATGAGCCAATCAATGCTGCAGCAGGCAGGGAGGTGACCTAGCAGAATGAGCGGAACATGATTCAGTGCTGGGCTGTGAATATGGGTGGTTAGGTCTTACAGTGTCTGACAGAAAACCGATCAGGAACAGTGGGGAAAAAAAATCAGAGGCAGTCAGAAATCATTCAAGCTTGTATTCTATTGCCAGGGAGAGTAAGAGGAAAGGCTAGGATTACAAAGAAGAAGAGGAATTTTCTTGTGTAGAATAGGGACTAGCAGGAAACTCGTGTTCTACCATCAATCTAGCATAGCATATATAATATTAGTGAGAACTCATCTCTCATATTTAATTTATATATATTTTTTATTAAAAAAATACTGATTGAGGCAGCTCACACTAGAAAAAATGGATATTAAAGGGTTCTCTGTCATGTTTGGATCACCCAGAGTCCAATAATAAGAAAATATTTTTATAACAGTAAGGCAGGAACACCTAATACTGATTGCTGTAGGAAACACAGTTTTTTTTAAAACTTCTCACTCCTCGTATTTAATCAAATATAAGCTGAGTACATAAATTTAAATATTTGCTGAGTACATAGAGTAAAAAACATGCTGAGTACATATGAATTAAAAACCAAAAATAAATAAACTACACATCTAGTAAAATCATGGATGACGAAATCCCACCAAGGAAAAAAAGAAGGTTATGAAAATATACAGTTATTTCATATATGCCGGATACATAATAGAACACTATCTATGTTACTTTGTGTATCGTATAGAGGAGCCAGTGAAAGGTAATGTAAAGCTGACTCACATATGCTTCACACAGATCAAATACATGAATACTCAGTCCTCAAGATATCCTCAGAGTCCAGATATGTTGGTCTTGTATATACAGTTGCAAGAAAAAGTATGATTGAACCCTAAATTGGAATGATATGGATTTCTGCACAAATTGGTCATAAAATGTGATCTGATCTTCATCTAAGTCATAACAATAGACAATCACAGTCTACTTAAACTAATAACACACAAAGAATTAAATGTTACCATGTTTTTATTGAACACACCATGTAAACATTCACAGTGCAGGTGGAAAAAGTATGTATGGAGGAAGGTGCTCTAGTCTGATGAGACTAAAATTGAACTTTTCGGCCATCAAAGAAAACGCTATGTCTGGAGCAAACCCAACACATCACAACCCCTAAAGAACACCATCCCCACAGTGAAACATGGTGGTGGCAGCATCATGCTGTGGGGATGTTTTTCAGCAGCCGGGACTGGGAAACTGGTCAGAGTTGAGGGAAAGATGCTTGGTGCTAAATACAGGGATATTATTGAAGGAAACCTGTACCACTCTGTGTGTGATCTGAGGCTAGGACGGAGGTTCACCTTCCAGCAGGACAATGACCCCAAACACACTGCTAAAGCAACACTTGAGTGGTTTAAGGGAAAACATGTAAATGTGTTGGAACGGCCTAGTCAAAGCCCAGATCTCAATTCAATAGAAAATCTGTGGTCAGACTTAAAGATTGCTGTTCACAAGCGCAAACCATCCAACTTGAAGGAGCTGGAGCAGTTTTGCAAGGAGGAATGGGCAAAAAGTCCAGTGGTAAGATGTGGCAAGCTCATAGAGACTTATCCAAAGCGAATTGGAGCTGTGATTGCCGCAAAAATTGGCTGTACAAATGTTATTTTGTCCTATTTTTTGTTTGCTTCACAATAAAAAATAAAAAAAAACATCTTCAAAGTTGTGGGCATGTAAATTAAATGATGCAAATCCTCAAACAATCCATGTTAATTCCAGGTTGTGAGGCACCAAAACACGAAAAAAGTCAAGGGTGTGAATACTTTTGCAAGGCACTGTATATATATATATATATATATATATATATATATATACACAGCTCAAAAAAAATAAAAATAAAGGGAACACAAAAATAACACATCCTAGATCTGAATTAATTAAATATTCTTCTGAAATACTTTGTTCTTTACATAGTTGAATGTGCTGACAACAAAATCACACAAAAATAAAAACTGAAAATCAAATTTTGGAGGTCTGGATTTGGAGTCACACTTAAAATTAAAGTGGAAAAACACACTACAGGCTGATCCAACTTTGATGTAATGTCCTTAAAACAAGTCAAAGTCAAAATGAGGCTCAGTAGTGTGTGTGGCCTCTACGTGCCTGTATGACCTCCCTACAACGCCTGTGCATGCTCCTGATGAGGTGGCGGACGGTCTCCTGAGGGATCTCCTCCCAGACCTGGACTAAAGCATCTGACAACTCCTGGACAGTCTGTGGTGCAACGTGACGTTGGTGGATAGAGCGAGACATGATGTCCCAGATGTGCTCAATTGGATTCAGGTCTGGGGAACAGGCGGGCCAGTCCATAGCATCAATGCCTTCGTCTTGCAGGAACTGCTGACACACTCCAGCCACATGAGGTCTAGCAATGTCTTGCATTAGGAGGAACCCAGGGCCAACCGCACCAGCATATGGTCTCACAAGGGGTCTGAGGATGTAATCTCGGTACCTAATGGCAGTCAGGCTACCTCTGGCGAGCACATGGAGGGCTGTGCGGCCATCCAAAGAAATGCCACCCCACACCATTACTGACCCAATGCCAAACCGGTCATGCTGGAGGATGTTGCAGGCAGCAGAATGTTCTCCACGGCGTCTCAAGACTCTGTCACGTCTGTCACATGTGCTCAGTGTGAACCTGCTTTCATCTGTGAAGAGCACAGGGCGCCAGTGACGAATTTTCCAATCTTGGTGTTCTCTGGCAAATGCCAAACGTCCTGCACGGTGTTGGGCTGTAAGCACAACCCCCACCTGTGGACGTCGGGCCCTCATATCACCCTCATGGAGTCTGTTTCTGACCGTTTGAGCAGATACATGCACATTTGTGGCCTGCTGGAGGTCATTTTGCAGGGCTCTGGCAGTGCTCCTCCTGTTCCTCCTTGCACAAATATTGAGAAAAGGTGGTTGAGCGGCACTCCTTTAGATAGTTGGAGGTGCTCAGTGGTAAAGGTGCATATAATTTATATCAAAAAACCACGGCACTCTATAGCTGCTTTTAAGTTGCTTATTTTATTTCATTATTTCATTATATATCTTTTTTCATTTTAGTATCCATCCAAAAATAAGCCACTGGCCAACGTTTCGGTCTAGTCTTAGACCTTGTTCACGGCCTAATGTATAGACAAGTAAATGTTTTAAATTAATATTTAAATATATACAACAATAGAAAAATGGTTCTTCGTCAAATCACATAATATAGTTGACAATGCATTCATAATAACATCATTATTGGGAAGAAAATCTCTGTCATGTAAAGGAGAATACAAAAACGGACCAAAATCATATAAGGACGGACCCAAAATCATATAAGCATATATATCTCTTCAGGTGGTCTATCAATAGAATGGTATGCCGCAGGGTGAAAGCAGTAGTCTAAAAATGGGATGCTGTAATAGGGATGTCCAGATAGCGGTGATGTAGGGTATCTGTGGAATCCAAACAGTATAATATTATTAGGTAGATACTGGGATAGTGTTCTAGTCATATAGGTGATATAAATAATGTAGTTCAGACCACTTAGATACGATGCCAATAGACTTAGATATAGAAATAATGTCAGATGAAGGTAACATGAAGGTAGCATAAACACAGATATTGGCAGGATCCTTAGCCATCAATTTTAGAAGCGCACATACCTTAGTCTGCATAGTAGGGAAGTCTCTGGGATGGTATAGGGACGCTGCTAGTCTGTGCGATTTATAAAGGTAGCGAGGAGAGGCGTGGAGGGGCGTGTCTAGCGCCAAAAGCGTGCGCATATGTAAAGTGACTTACTAGTCCACGTGACAAGCGTCACAAGTGGACGCATGTGCAGAGCGACTTGGACGGAGAGTAGCTTGAGCCGGATGGAATGTGTGCGGGCGCATGCGCAGTAGAGAACGCTGGTCTAGAAAGGGAACTGGTAGAACGTAGCCACATATTGGAAGATGTGCGCATGCGCAATGGCAATAACGATTCTAATAGAAGGAATAGAACGGCATAAAGGACATAAAGTCAGCATTAATCATATAGAAATTGCTCATATTAGGACAAAGTCGCTATCTATTTGTTAGATATAGGAATATATGTTAAAACTAGGAATTTGGCTAGTCTAAGGTAAATGAGTAGAAATGCCTCTATGTATCCTAACATATATATCGATATGACACTATAATACTATAATACTATAATGTATCACTATAATATATTATGGCAGTGATATGATACTACCTGAGTGACAGTGGTCATTTCACCTGTAGAAAATAAAGAGTAGGGGGGGGGGGGAAGGGGAAGATTAATATCTGGAAACATATCACATATTTTTCTCACATATATATACAATATGTTAAACAATGAATTGTAAGATTGCTAGCATGTAGCCATATGGATCTAGGAAAATAGGAGTATAAAACACAAGAATCAAGAGATACAAAAATCAAAGTCTCTATTTAACCCACGGGGTGCCAGGGTGTTAAGTTCAAAGATCCAATACGCCTCGCGTTGTTTTAAACGTGCTATCCTGTTTCCTCAGCGTCTTGCCGATCCTACTTGTTCAAGGATTTGGAACTTTAATTGATTGATCTGGTGGTTGGCAGAGATGAAATGGTGTGGTACTGGTAGTTCGGTTTTTTGGCAGCGAATATCCGATTTATGCTTAGAGATGCGGTCCCGTACACATTGGGTGGTTTCACCCACATATGCCAGTCTGCACGGACAACGGATTAGATAAACAACGTATGAAGATGCGCATGTATAGAAGCCCTTTGGGTGGTATGTTTTGCCAGAATGTGGATGAATGATCCTGTTGCCTCGAATGACATTATTGCATTGGGTACAACTGAGGCATGGATAAGTTCCTGTTTTTGAAGGGGCCAATGTGGTTTGTCTTAAGGAGGGTTTCATAGGACCAATATCAGCTTTCACTAGTCTATCTCTCAGATTTTGGGGTCTTTTATAACACATGCGGACCGGAGACTGAAATTCTGGAATATCTGGATATGATTGTGTAAGAATTGGCCAATGTTTTTTTATTATTTATTATAGTTTGGATTTTGGGCATAATGGGATGATATGTCACCACTAACGGGAGACGAGGAGGCAATGGAGTGGTATTGGAAGAGGAATTTGGGCGTACAGGAAGAGTCTGTTCTTGTGTAAGTAAGGAACGTGGATAACCTCTATCCTGAAATTTCTGTGACATTTTTTCTAGTCTTATCTTGCAAAGTATGGGGTCCTTGACTATTCTAGATACTCTTTGGAACTGTGATCGGGGTAAGGATTGTTTCGTGGTACGTGGTACGGGGATGGCAGCTTGAATAGTGGAGGAGAGTGTTCCGGTCCGTTGGTTTGTGGTATAAGTCAGTGGTCAATGTGCCATGAGGTGTCTTAATAACGACCGTGTCCAGGAAACTGATAGATTGTGGATCGGTATGGGCTGTGAATTGTAGGTCAGGGTCAATACTGTTGATGTGTAAACACATGTGGAACACCTGTTTTATTTCTCATTAATGCAATTATCTAGTCAACTAATCACATGGCAGTTGCTTCAATGCATTTAGGGGTGTGGTCCTGGTCAAGACAATCTCCTGAACTCCAAACTGAATGTCAGAATGGGAAAGAAAGGTGATTTAAGCAATTTTGAGCGTGGCATGGTTGTTGGTGCCAGACAGGCCGGTCTGAGCATTTCACAATCTGCTCAGTTACTGGGATTTTCACGCACAACCATTTCTAGGGTTTACAAAGAATGGTGTGAAAAGGGAAAAACATCCAGTATACGGCAGTCCTGTGGGCAAAAATGCCTTGTGGATGCTAGTGGTCAGAGGAGAATGGGCCGACTGATTCAAGCTGATAGAAGAGCAACGTTGACTGAAATAACCACTCGTTACAACAGAGGTATGCAGCAAAGCATTTGTGAAGCCACAACACGCACAACCTTGAGGCGGATGGGCTACAACAGCAGAAGACCCCACCGGGTACCACTCATCTCCACTACAAATAGGAAAAAGAGGCTACAATTTGCATGGGCTCACCAAAATTGGACTGTTGAAGACTGGAAAAATGTTGCCTGGTCTGATGAGTCTCGATTTCTGTTGAGACATTCAAATGGTAGAGTCCGAATTTGGCGTAAACAGAATGAGAACATGTATCCATCCTCTGATGGCTACTTCCAGCCGGATAATGCACCATGTCACAAAGCTCAAATAATTTCAAATTGGTTTCTTGAACATGACAATGAGTTCACTGTACTAAAATGGCCCCAACAGTCACCAGATCTCAACCCAATAGAGCATGTTTGGGATGTGGTGGAACGGGAGCTTCGTGCCCTGGATGTGCATCCCTCAAATCTCCATCAACTGCAAGATGCTATCCTATCAATATGGGCCAACATTTCTAAAGAATGCTATCAGCACCTTGTTGAATCAATGCCACATAGAATTAAGGCAGTTCTGAAGGCAAAAGGGGGTCCAACACTGTATTAGTATGGTGTTCCTAATAATTCTTTAGGCGAGTGTACATAGAAGGAAATGGCATCCAACACGTCTCCAAGAAAATATAATATCCAACAGGATCAAACCAAGTAGCTACAGGCTGTATACTAAATGTTCAGTGTTCAGACAGCATTCAAATCACATTATTCTGATAGCAGTTTCATTTGGTGGTCCAATTGTTTGTTTTTAGCTATCAGACCTGCGGATAAATAATATATGCCTCGCTGAGGCTCTTACCCCACTCCTGTATGTGGTTTCTTCTTATTTGGGGTGGACGCCAGAAAGCCATATATGCCGCAGTGTTTGTTTCTGTATCTCCGCGCGCTGTTTGGAGCGATCACGTGATCCAACCATGTGATCGCACGGGAGGTCAGATAATTGGAGTTCCGTGCTCAATCCTATTATAGTAAAATGTCTCTGTACTTCACTTGGTCAGGACCTAGCAATCTCTAGCTGGATGACAGAATAACGCCATAATCTCCACACACAGGTCAGTTAAAATTATTTTTTTTGGTGGGGTTGGAGTTATTGAATTTAATAAAACCAGCACATAGGTGATCAGTACACTAATACACACTAGTGTAACAATATACTTGTGAGTAGTGATGGATGTTCGCGAACCGCGAGTTCGCGGCGGGCCCCATTTACTTTAATGGCAGGCGAACCTGAAAAAACTTTAGGTCATATTTGCAGCCACCAAATACTTACTAGAAGTGCACAAATAGTCCCACAACATGGACAGTGACATACCAAAGGGGGATCAATGGCAAAAATTCCCACAAAAAATATGTATTTTAATCAGCGGCCATTTTTATGCGTCTTAAAGGGAAAATCTCTAAAATGTGTCCTGCTGGAGCCTAGAAATTTTTTATTTTAGGCCGTGGGAGTACAGACCCCAAAAATTTGGCATTCACCTGACAAAAAAGAACAAGTGATTATGTTGCTGGAGGTACATTAGGTGGTCACTAGACCCATTGAAGTCAATAAGGACCCGAACTTTGGAGCACTAAAAAGGCTCTAAAAAAGTCATGGAAAGGGCTAGAGGGCTGCAAAGGGCTTCAAAATGTGGTTAAGAGCATGGCAGGTGCTCTGCAAACAAATGTGGATAGGGAAATTACTTAAAATAGCATAAAATACATAAAAATAAAAAATAATAATCTTGATCTAGGAGTAGGAGGTTGAGGAGGTGGTGGATGTTGCGGTGTTGGTGGAAGCGGTGGTGGAGGAGGAGGAGGAAATAGCCAACACTGGTTTTTGGTTTTAATATATTTTTTTTGTTTAAATTAGGGTACACCCCAAAACATTGGGAAATATAACCTGTGATAACCCCCTCCAGCCGTGCTAAGCACTATTATGGGGGGATCTGTGGATGACACTATTATGGGGAGATCTATGGTTAACACACTGCTATGTTATGGGACTATACCTCCCCTCATCCTTAAGAATGCATCCTGGCACTGCAGTACATGAATAAATTCTTAAGGATGAGGGGGCTATTGTCACATTTAATATAAACACTTACCATTAAACATCAATTACGGCACAGTCCCTCAAAAGTGTTTATATTAAAGAGGACCTTTCATAAGTTTAGCCATAGTCTAATTATGGTCTTACCTTATAGGGCGGCCCCCACTGATGCCATGGCACTTTTTTTCCCCCAAAGACCCCACCGTTTGTCCGCTCTTGGGCACGTTGATTTCAGCGCCTTATAATGAGCCAACTCGGTTATGCTAGGCGGAGACCCGCAGTTTCACTGGGGGCAGTTCTCTTCTCCCTGGCTGTGAGCGCATCCAATCAGAGCGCACCGCTCTTAGCCAGGGAGAATGAGCTCCTCCCTGGCTAAGACCCGTGCACTCTGATTGGATGCGCTTCTCCATGGCTAAGAGCGGTGCGCTCTGATTGGATGCGCTCACAGCCAGGGAGAAGAAAACCGCCCTCAGCAAAACTGCGGGTCTCCGCCTAGTATAACCGAGTCGGCTCATTATAATATAAGGCACCGAAATCAACGGGGCCAAGAGCGGACGAACGGTGGGGTCTTTGGACAAAAAAAGTGCCATGGCATCAGTGGGGGCCGCCCTATAAGGTAAGACCATAATTAGACTATGGCTAAACTGATCAAGGGTCCTCTTTAAATATGACTATAACTCCGCTCATCCTTAAGAATACACCCGTGTACTGCAGTACATGGATGCATTCCTGTGGATGAGGGGGGTTATAGTCACGTTTAATATAAAGATGTAGGCAAATAATGGTACAGTTCCTGGACAGTGTTTATATTAAATGTAACTATAACCCCCCTCATCCTTAAGAATACATCAATGTACTGCAGTGCCAGGATGCATTCCTATGGATGAGGGGGGTTATAGTCATATTTAATGTTCAGGTCTGCCCCTGAGAGCCCCTTTATATCCTGCCTGTCACTCACCCATGAACTTGAGTTGGAGACGGGCCAGTGGACAGCACAGCATTCAGGGATGACGGAAGGCCAGTATGAGTCCTTCCCTTCTTCCTTCCTAATACCAGTACCGCACATAGCGAGGAGGGAGTAAGCTGATTGGTGGAGGCGGCAGAGCAGCAGTTCCCGCTGCTGCTCACCACCAATCAGCGCGACATGCAGGGCAGCAGTACAGAGGAGAAGGAAAATGGCTCTCGTCTCTCCTCCTCCTCTGGAACGGACCCCGGCTGCAGAAAAAGGACGTGTGGGCTGGCGGCATTCAGCTGAATGTTTCACTGCAGCTGCCTGCTCCAGAGTGCTTTATACCCACTCGCCGCCCCACACTTCTTCCTTCTAGGTGGCCGGCTCACTTATTAAAGCTTCTGCAATGTGCCGGCCACCATGATTTTGGCACATGCGCTTTATAAGACACACTGACTTTTCCCCACCATGTTGGGGGGGAAAAGTGCGTCTTATAAAGTGAAAAATACGATAATTAATAAATTAAAGTTAAAACAATAAAGTGCAGGTAGTGCAAATAGGAATCAAAATAACCAACCAGGGATGAAGGGACCAACAGCAGCACCCCGGGGTATTTTCTGACTTGTCTTACCGTACTGCAATGTGACTATTATGAATGGATTTTAGTGGTTATGTTGTAATAAAGGTGTTATATTTATTAATGAAGCGTGGCATCAGTTTTGTGTTTGCATTAGGGCTATTAATTTAATAAAACTAGCATACACTGTATATACGTGATTATTACAGCAATACACATGCTAGGACAGAAATCTACCTTTGAGTATTAACAAGAAATTGAGCATGAGGCTTGGCCCTTAATCATCTGTTAACATTCATTTATTTCTCCCCACGGTTGAAATTAAATTTTTTTGTGACTTGTTCAATTTCATTAAACCAGCGTATGGGTGATCAGTTCAACAATACACAGACTATGGCAGCAATTTATCTGTGAGTGTTAACATGAAATTAAGCACGAGGCCTGGCCCTTAATCATCTGTTAATGTTCATTTATTCATACCTCCTATCTTTTGAAAAACACATGGCAATTTTTTCATACTAGACCATCCCCCTTAATGCCCCCACATAGTAATTATTCCCCCTTTGTGCTAGCAGACAGTAGTTAAGCCCATATTGTGTCCCCTTCACAGTAGTAATGCCCACATTATGCCTCTCACAGTAGTTATGCCCCCATGTGCCCCATTCACAGTAGTTATGCCCACATCCTAATAGAAAAAAAAGTACAATTGGGAAATAAAACAGATTAGAAAATAGAATGTGTCATTACTTCTTTTAATAACCAAACATTATGGTGATACATTCCCTTTATAGCAAAGGTTCATGCTTTACTAATTGCTGAGAAATACTAAAACCAAAATAATACATTGTCTTAAATGCATTAGGATTGCCATACAATTTCCTGGCACTGTAAACTTTGTTGGCATCATGCTTCAAACGCAAAGTTCATATCTAGTTTGATATTCTGAGAAGAGATCTTATGCCAAGTGGTTGGTTTGACAGCTCTAAGAGAAGTGACAGTATTTACTAGGAACACGCACCCATGTGAGACTGAACAGAATTTGTAGATGTGGGGAGACATAGGTCACAAATAAGAAACCCTCAATTATTGAAATAAGTCACAAGACTAGAATATAGATTGTAACTGAATTTATGGCAGCTCATGCTTGGTTCAAGGACATTACAAGCATCAAGAAGAGAAATTAAACAGTGTAAGGTTAGGGAAATGATCTGCTTAATGAAAGGGTAACAGATCAGACAAGATGTGTCACCCCCAAAAAGATTAGCTAAACCTGTTTAATAATGAGTGGAAATAATTAGATGACATCAGAGTTGTGATAATCATAGAGAATACATGACATGTAAACACTATTGATAATTGGAATTAACTTTTTGTAGTTTCTCAGAAACACATAATGGAAGAGTACAATAGCTATTGGGATGCTCAGAAAAATGAAGGGTACACTTAAATCACATGATCTCCATGAATGAAAGATTCAAGTTGAAAATCTTTACCGAGATAATTAATGCAATTTGTTGATAAAAAAAAAATGACGTATCGAAGGCCAGTGGAAACCAAAATCATGAACCAGTTGAGAGCTGGATTCCGATTCACCTTAAAAATCAAATCACTGGCTGATCCAATTTGTTTGAATTTCATAATGGCAACTCATAATGTAAATCAGTAGTGTGTATGGCCCCTGGTACCTAACAGTAATAAGGGTACCTTTGGCTATCACATGGAGGTTCTTGTGACCCTCCAGGAATATTTCTATTTCTAGCCATTAGCCTGACAAGTGACCTAAAGGGGTTGGCCAAATATTTGCTTACAGCCCCAAATCTGTTTTATGACAAATCATAACTTAAAGAGGACCTTTCACCAGAGGAAAGCCTCTAAACTAACTATACAGAAGTGTAGAGCGGCGCCCAGGGATCCCGCTGCACTTACTGTTATCCCCGGGCGCCGCTCCGTTCTCCGGTAATAGCCTCCGGTATGTAAGTAGTTAGGCTCCACCCACTTGATCCTGCCGGCGTCTTCTTCTCCTATGCTGTAGCGCTGGCCAATCGCAGCGCTCAGCTCATAGCCAGGCTATGAGCTGAGCGCTGCGATTGGCCAGCGCTACAGCATAGGAGAAGAAGACGCCGGCAGGATCAAGTGGGTGGAGCCTAACTACTTACATACCGGAGGCTATAACCGGAGAACGGAGCGGCGCCCGGGGATAACAGTAAGTGCAGCGGGATCCCTGGGCGCCGCTCTACACTTCTGTATAGTTAGTTTAGAGGCTTTCCTCTGGTGAAAGGTCCTCTTTAAAGGGGTTGTCTCACTTCAGCAAATGGCATTGATCACGTAGACAAAGTTAATACAAAGCACTTACTAATGCATTGTTATTATCCATATTACCTCCTTTGCTGGCTGGATTCATTTTTCCATTACATTATACACTGCTTGTATCCAGGAGTTATGACCACCCTGCAATCCAGCAAACCAACAGCCTCTCCGGTGGCCAGGACCACAGGAGTGCGCAAAGGCCGACGCTTTTTCCTATAGTGTGCAAGCACTGCCAACGCTGCTGGATAACAGGGTGGTTGTAACTCCCTTATCACTGCCCCTAACAACTCCCAGCTAGTTTATAGCTCCTCCCACCCAGCTAATTACATAGACAATCCCCTATCACTGTCCCTAACAACTCCCAGCTAGTTTATAGCTCCTCCCACCCAGCTAATTACATAGACAATCCCCTATCACTGTCCCTAACAACTCCCAGCTAGTTTATAGCTCCTCCCACCCAGCTAATTACATAGACACTCCCCTATCACTGCACCTGTTGCTGCCCATGGACAAAGCATCACAGGAAATTAGAAAGATCTGCATGGACATGGTCATGTGACCACAGCCCAGAACGGAAAACAGGAGCAATAAAGGTGAAATGAATTCATTACAGAACTACAGCAACCTTCATAAATGATTAATTTAAAGGATGCTGATGCAAACCGGAAGACCCCTTTAAAGATGAGAATAGCACATCTGTTTTATTGCTTTAAAAATGTACTTTTTTTTCACTAAGCAGGCCTGTGTTCTGATTCTCGAAATGTCCCAATGAGTCAGAAAACTGCAGAGTGAGTTTGCAGTGTGCTGTTATTCTGGTATAATAGATACTTCTGCTGTGCTGTTTCCGCAGTGAAGCACTTCAGTAAATATCTCGAAATTGCAGCTTCTACATTTATCATGTTAAGTAAGTACTTTGTAAGAATGCTTTGAACATACAGTGTCCTCCCACAGGCTTGGGATTAACAGTTTCTCTGGTTGCTCTTTTGAGCCAATATATTTCTTTCCGGAAATAACGATAGGTTGTTGTATAACTTGAGTAAATATTCTGCAGGCAATAGATGTTTCAAATTGTGAACTGTTGGTAATGTAATAGGCCTCTGCTAAAGATGTGTGGCCAAGGACTAAACAGGGTTTGTGGACAGTTTCACCAAGCAGAGTAATAATGTTACATTTGCATATCACCAACTTGTTCTGCCAACGATTAAGGTCATGTCTACCAGGATGGATAGGCTGCAGATCTGCTGTTGTGGATTTGTGTACAGCAAATCTTTAGGACATTACAGTATCACCAAAGTACTAGTTCCACGCCCTGCTGGAAAAACCCACAACGTAAATTGACCTGTGGCATGCATTGTACATCCGTAGAATTCAATTGTGCTGTGGTTTCACCCTTCACAGAACATGCACACAGAAAATAATTTGCTTCAGAGAAATCCGCCGTACATTTTGCTATGGACTCATGACAAATCCATGGCAAAATCTGCATGTGGTACATATGGATCTTGTTACAGATTTGCCATGGTTTTCACCTTATTCATGGAAATCCACAACATAAATTGACCCTGTCGTGTGGATCAAAACTTCTGCTAAGGAAATAGGGGGCAGCCAAAAGCAGGCCGCGACAGGAAGGAGCCTCCCTAGCATCGCCGGTGATGCTAGGAAGGCTCGTCCAAGTCACAGGCTGCTATTGGCTGATAAACCCCCCCATCGCCAGATGTTTTGATCCGTGAAACGGGGAGTTGCATTAGCGGCTATACGGGCATCGGAAGTAACACAGGTGCCGGGGAGCAAGGTAAGTACAACCTGTGTGAGGGGCCCGGGCATTAGAGAGAGCATTATAGGGGTTTGTTAACACTTTTAAATAGCTATTGGCTGCAGCATCTAAGGAATTAGACAAAGGGAGGGGCTCCTCTGTCACCCATCAGCATCTCACAATGCAAATCACTGGCGATGATGCTATCTCTATGGCAGCTGGTGCCTATCTCTGACCCCCAGTCTGCCATGGGCATCTCGTCACACCAGAGGTGTGCCCTAATAGTTTGCCTGTTAGTTTTGCATTAATAGACAGTAATGGTTTGGAATACTAAATATTTCAAATCATTATGTCAGCGATCAAAAGACTGCAGCTTATAGTCCCCTAGGGGGAAAAAAATGTAAAGTTAAGTTAGGTTAAATAAAGTTTAATAAAAAAAGCATCCCACAAAAATAAATCAATTCATTTTTTATAGAAAAAAATACTAATTTATTAGAAACATGGTACTGCTACAATTGTATAGAGAAAAAAAAAAAGAAATTATTTAAACCTTATCCTAAAGGGAATGAACAAAAAAACAATTATAAGAACTCAAAATTGGTACAAAAATGACAACTCATTTTGCAAAAAACAATCCCCCGTACTGATACACTGACAGAAAAATTTAAGTTTACCGATTAATTATATTCCAATTACATTTTTGCCAACAGAAATACAACATGCAAAAGGGCAAGCTTTGTTTTTCAAACTGCTTTTTCAACAGAAAATTAAAAAGCTATAGCACTTAAAAAAAATGCTTTAACCTAAAAGGTCCTGTGGAGGTTGAGATTAACATTACAGACATGTTAGTGGTTTCCTGCTATTGACTGACCTTAGTAACATTTTTAAAAGATTATGCACTCTGATGGAAACATTTGAAATAGTTTTAAATGAGGGTGCATAAAGGCCAAAGCAATTAGTAAAGAGTGACACAGTGTTCCACTCTACATAGTGTAAGCATTGTGCTGTCACTGGGCGCTCCTTCCTCATTTTACATGAATGTATTTGAATCACAACTTCCCTTTAAGAACATCTAGGATTATCTTTCAGTTACCCACAGAATGGGACTTTTATGCTTAAAATTCCATCTTAAAAAACCTTAGTAAAACCTTGGACATGTGAGATAGCATCTGAGTTCAGGCTGATTCCCACCATTTCTTAAATCAGAGATGGTGGATGTGCCAAATTCTCCTAGCACCCAGAGCAGATTATTTTACTCTGCACAGAACACCTTCTGTCCCCAGCTCTCTGTACTCTCATTGGTAATGTGCCTTTCTGTTGTAAACAGCTAGTTAGCCTGCATGTAACTGGAAGCCTGCAGCCTACAATGGTGATGAAAGGAACATACAATGTCCAAGACTCCACCATTGTTAGTGAACTAGGCTGATTACTTCTCTTAAAATGGGCATACACCTGGGTACAAGAGCCCACTTCTGTTTTAAACAATATCTATTAAAAGATAAGATACTCCTGCAGGAGAAACGTTGAATCTTAAATCGAAGTCACCAGATAAATTCCTGGCAAACCTACAGTTTCTGAGCAACTTTTCCTCTCACCACTGACAGACCATTTTTCAAGCAGCAAGTACAATGGATGAATGTGGTGACTCATTATTTAATGATTGTGACCATATATAATGGACTTTGTGTGAACACCATACTGTATATAGGAATCATACAATTCGATAACATTATGTACCAGGAAGACAAAGGTGTTATTTTTAGCCCAGATGAAATATTAAGAAAAACTACCTGTAATGAAAGAATGCTTATGGTTATCATCTAGTTTGGATCATTCATGGCTGGCAAAGGTTGACATCCACAAGGGGGAATGTCTAATAAAATTCCTTGGCTGGGAAGTTAGAGTGAGAGTCATTACTGTAATACCACAGACTTGGGGGCATTACTATTGTGTTGTTTATTTGCTGCACTAAATTCATTTTATTTGCAATTCTGTGTAATGTTATGTATGTCACCTGTATTGTGTCATCTTATCCAGCAGGGGGAGGTATTGTGTGGCAATGGCTGGCTGTAACCGTGTTTAACCACTTTGTCTCACGCCTCTTGGTAGAGTCGGCTCGTGCGACTTTTTGCCAGAAGGAGGAAGTCTAGAGTTAATTAGTTCATTCTATAGTCAGAGTTAGGCAGATAGGGGATGTAATAGGTCCTGTCCTGATAGTGGAAGGGAGTTGGGAAGCAGCTCATAGAGCAGTAACTCTCTGGACCATTTATGAGAGTCAGGATCCAGATAAATCTCATGCCATAAAGTGAGGAAGCAGCTCATAGAGCACCATCTGTCAAGAACTTAAGAAAGGACTCAAGTGAAGAGACCCTAGACAGCAGAGTGAACTGCGACACCAGCTTCTACAGATGCTGCAGTGAAGTGAGGGATTATGGCTGAGGACACCCCCCATCATCAAACAACCACTAGGCTAGCGACATCTAAGTGAAGAATTGCAGCCATCCAATCTGCCACCATACCTCCTCAGCTGGTGCCAGAAAAGAATTGCACTAAAGCCTGCTGCTACTGTATATATTTTCAAGTTGTACATTGCACTTAGTAAAAAGGACTTTCTTACATTCAACTCTGGCCTCATCCTTAAGTGCTACAACTTTCACTGCAATGGACCCTCGGGAGTGGCGGCCTGTGGTAGGACACTTTGACACAACTACGCTACATCAGGGCCACTACCACTCCGTTCCTCTACACCGGCTCCCACAGGGTCTCGCTTCATTACTATCTGAGAAGATATTGAGGGGAATGCATTAAGATTGGCATCATCAGGAGTCTCATTCACCAAAAAAAAAAGAAATGTACACTAGCTAGGGATCTAGCATAGACTTCTAGTCTAATGTACTCCATTTTTACAGCAGACATGTTGTTAAAGGAATTGGTCACTTCACAAAGTTTCTCTGTAATTCCTGGTATAATAGCTACTGCTGGTGATGTGCTAAGCCACTTCCATCCATATTCTGTATATCCAGCTCTTTTCTTCCTCACTGCTTCTCCTGTAAACAGTGTTTTGCCACAGCGGCCCTTACATCTAACGACACTGTATGGCTGTGTTGCCTCCCCAACAGTCCATCTGGTATTAAGCCCTCCCAATGTCATGTAGGGCATGGAGCAGTGCAGCCCTGTACTCCACCTGCACCACTCTCCTTACCTACTTGCAAGAGTCGCCCTAAATTGTGGTCCACAACTTGGTGACGGCCCCTAACTTGACTAAGTGCATCGGTCTAAACCTAGCGGAGTAAAGGAGTAGTCAGACAGAAAGAGGTAAAAACCAGACAAGCAAATCCAGGACTGGCCAGAGTCCAAACCAGAGACATACGTCAGAACCAACACAAGATACAAACACAGAGTAAAATACTAGACGGTGTCAGTGCCGGAAGATACTTTTAAGAGAATAATTGACAGTCAGGAACAAGGTCAGGGACAATCCCAATATTAGGAATCCAAACAGTAGTACAAAACATGCTTGTGAGACTAAGAAGACTATTCACAGGCATTTGTGGCCAGCAGTTCAAATCTCCTACTGACAGGAAGCATGATTGGTCTAATGTCCCTGCTACCTGATAGTCCGACCAGCCTGACTGTCAGCGGGACTGGTTGCCACAGCTATGGAACATCCCCGGCTGTGCCACAACAGAGAGGCCGGGCTTGCCGTCGGAGCACAGACAGGCAAGTACGTGACACCTGTCCTTTCTTATGCTGTGCAGGCAAAACACACCACAGCCACTACATTACTGTATTGAAAGCAGTGGCAGTGAGGAAGAAAAAAGCTGGATAAACAGAATATGGATGGAAGTTGCTTAGCACGTCAGCAGCAGTGACTATCATATAGTACAGTGAGTTACAGGAAAGCTTTGCAAAGTGGCCAACAACCTTAAATGAATTGGGCCGTGGGTGTCAGCCACTGTACATGGGGGCAGACTTAAGTTCAGAAAGAGCAGAGGTTTAGATGAAAAAATTACATGTTTTTCTGAAACTTTACCACAAAACTATATATCAACCTGCTCAGCGTCTTCTGCTCTATAGAATGCTGCCTGCAGACGGCACTGCATTTTGTGGTAACATTTAAGCCTAGTCCCGTCCCAACAAAACCACAATCCTTTTTACTGAGCCTCGTTGCCTTATCCAGCAGACAAAAGTCAAATTTCTGGAACCCAACCAGGTCTTTTGCATCACCCATGCTTTTATGGACAACACAGATGTTCTACCCTACCTGAGCCACCAGCATGCCTCTACCATACTATTTTCTGTCTGCTCCCTGCCTTAACTCCCAGACCACACCTTTGATGAACAAAATTTCTCTATCCAAAGAAAAAGAGATAATAAAATAAGATCTTTGCTCACACATAGACCTACTATATCTGAATACTGTACCGGAGAATTGGACATGCACTTTGACAAGATTATTACCACCTGATAATGTTTGGGCATATTGCTAGGATGTGTCATTATATTCTGATTTCTGGGCGTCCAACCTATCTTGAAAACAAAGGGGCAGAGGTCCATTTGGTATTTCTCCTGCACAGTACCACTCTTGGACATCCAACGTGCGAGAAACTGCAATCCTTCACCATTCACGTAAAGGGGCTGCATTATATACATAGCAAACCTTTAGTTTGATAACCGTGGATGTCCCGATAGTGAAAACCCCCACTGATGAGGAATTGATGGCCTATCATTGCGATATCATTGCAATATGTTGTCAATATAGTAGGAAAATCCACATAGCATGGGGTTTGCACTTTTAAGATAGGAATGAGGGTTGCATTGTTATATCTAGTGAGAGGACTGACTGCGTCCTTGATACCTCTTCACCTTGACAAAATGTTGCTTATCCCCTAGTAGGAATCTCCATTCTCCATGTAAACAAATTTTCATTAACACTTGTGTAGCCCAATCTAATATTTAATTTATGAACAATTTGAAATATATCCACCATCCATTTGTAAATATTATGTTAAAATATAAATGTCTGTTAGACTTCTATTCTCCCTCAACAAAATGAATCATCCAAAGACATGAGAGATTTGTAATAGTCTGAAACATCAAGTATGTTGGTATGGCCTGCAACCAGTGATCCACAGTAACAGCGGATTCCATGCATACTTCCAACACACAGCATATTTTAAACTTCTATTCAGGTATTCTTGCAAATGAAATGCAGCCTACCATGTGAGATTCCAAACACAGAGCTGTGGGTTTGGTACTGAATTACAGAGTGATTTGAGAACAGCTTTTGGGCCACACACAGAGGTACAGAGAGGTCATTGTACTGATTTGAAAGGAATAAACTATAGCCTTGGAGACTTGACTTGGCTATACTTTTCTAGAAAATGACTGAAAAAAGTCAGTAAAGGCTGAAACCAATGTAACTTTAGTATGTTGAATAAATAACATAAAACACACTTTTATTAAAGCTGTAGAGGTGAATAAAATGTTGGAGACTTAAGTCATTTATTTATTACTCCCCACTGGCCACATTGGTGAATGGTAGTCCGAATGCTGGGAAATATCACAATCAGTTCTAAGCTGTGGAGGAATGACAATATCAATTTTGGGGGCTACAGGGCATTGGAAACCTCACTCTATGCCCCAAGAGGTCAATGGGATTTACTGTCTTCGTGAATAACCTGTGTGTCCAATGATAGTGGTTCTTGACTTGGACCTCTGTTAGAAAAATGTGACCTAGTAGGGCAGATGGCTATTATAGTGTATTAAAGACAACCCTTTCATTTGTTTGTGATTTCAAGCTACACACTGGAAGCTGCTTTGAACCTGAGCTCTCAAGACTGGAGCTCTGAAACCACAGACCTTAGAATTGTGTTGAGCGATGCTATGGTGACCGTGCTATTAGTCACTTCTCCCTTGCTGGCTTACATACTCGAATCTCCTCTATTAATTTAAAGGGGTTGTCTGAGATTTTGATATTGATAGCCTATCCTCAGGAAAGGTCATCAATATCAGATTGGTGGGGCTCCGACTCCCAGCACCCCCCACTGATCAGCAGTTTAAGCTGATGTGCGCTGCAGCCTCTTCCTAGGACTGTGAAAAATCTATGGCACCCCAAATGCTTTTCAATGCTTTATTAGATTCAATAAATTTTGCTAGTATAAAGTAATTCATATCCAGGTGAATTTACATATTTTTTTATAGCCACTTATAAATTCCCAAAGGTTTCGGTCAGATATGACCTTTGTCAACAGTATCTGTGGCTGTAGAGGAAGGGCAGAGCAGTTGGATATAAAAAATAAATAAATACAATTTATGTACACTGCTCAAAAAAATAAAGGGAACACAAAAATAACACATCCTAGATCTGAGTTAATTAAATATTCTTCTGAAATACTTTGTTCTTTACATAGATGAATGTGCTGACAACAAAATCACACAAAAATAAAAAAAATGGAAATCAAATTTTTCAACCCATGGAGGTCTGGATTTGAAGTCACACTCAAAATTAAAGTGGAAAAACACACTACAGGCTGATCCAACTTTGATGTAATGTCCTTAAAACAAGTCAAAATGAGGCTCAGTAGTGTGTGTGGCCTCCACGTGCCTGTATGACCTCCCTACAACGCCTGTGCATGCTCCTGATGAGGTGGCGGACGGACTCCTGAGGGATCTCCTCCCAGACCTGGACTAAAACATCTGCCAACTCCTGGACAGTCTGTGGTGCAATGTGACGTTGGTGGATAGAGCGAGACATGATGTCCCACATGTGCTCAATTGGATTCAGGTCTGGGGAACGGGCGGGCCAGTCCATAGCATCAATGCCTTCGTCTTGCAGGAACTGCTGACACACTCCAGCCACATGAGGTCTAGCATTGTCTTGCATTAGGAGGAACCCAGGGCCAACCGCACCAGCATATGGTCTCACAAGGGGTCTGAGGATCTCATCTCGGTACCTAATGGCAGTCAGGCTACCTCTGGCGAGCACATGGAGGGCTGTGCGGCCCTCCAAAGAAATGCCACCCCACACCATTACTGACCCAATGCCAAACCGGTCATGCTGGAGGATGTTGCAGGCAGCAGAACGTTCTCCACGGCGTCTCAAGACTCTGTCACGTCTGTCACATGTGCTCAGTGTGAACCTGCTTTCATCTGTGAAGAGCACAGTGCGCCAGTGGCGAATTTTCCAATCTTGGTGTTCTCTGGCAAATGCCAAACGTCCTGCACGGTGTTGGGCTGTAAGCACAACCCCCACCTGTGGACGTCGGGCCCTCATATCTCCCTCATGGAGTCTGTTTCTGACTGTTTGAGCAGACACATGCACATTTGTGGCCTGCTGGAGGTCATTTTGCAGGGCTCTGGCAGTGCTCCTCCTGTTCCTCCTTGCACAAAGGCGGAGGTAGCGGTCCTGCTGCTGGGTTGTTGCCCTCCTACGGCCTCCTCCACGTCTCCTGATGTACTGGCCTGTCTCCTGGTAGCGCCTCCATGCTCTGGACACTACGCTGACAGACACAGCAAACCTTCTTGCCACAGCTCGCATTGATGTGCCATCCTGGATAAGCTGCACTACCTGAGCCACTTGTGTGGGTTGTAGACTCCGTCTCATGCTACCACTAGAGTGAAAGCACCGCCAGCATTCAAAAGTGACCAAAACATCAGCCAGGAAGCATGGGAACTGAGAAGTGGTCTGAGGTCACCACCTGCAGAACCACTCCTTTATTGGGGGTGTCTTGCTAATTGCCTATAATTTCCACCTGTTGTCTATCACATTTGCACAACAGCATGTGAAATTGATTGTCACTCAGTGTTGCTTCCTAAGTGGACAGTTTGATTTCACAGAAGTGTGATTGACTTGGAGTTACATTGTGTTGTTTAAGTGTTCCCTTTATTTTTTTGAGCAGTGTATATTCACCTGGATTTGAATTACCTTGTACTTGCATAATACTGTATATTGCATTTAGTAAAGCATTGAAAGCATTTGCCATAGATCTTTCACATTTGATGCGTGACTCCATAGTCCTCTATGAGCACCCACAGCTGACCAATTGTGTGCAGGTCACATATACCAACAACTTCTTCTTGGCCAGTGACTAGGGATGAGCAAATCGACTTCGGATGAAACATTCGAAGTCGATTCACATAATACTTTGAATACTGTACGGAGCGAGCTCTCAGTACAGTATTAGAATATATTGGCTCCTATGAGCCGAAGTGATTACTTCGCGAAGACTCGCGAGACCTCGCATAATAACTTCATAAAACCCAAGTTTGGGAAATGTTTTTTTTACAGTAGAAATTGATTTTCTATAATATATCTGAAATGTGTTGCCGTATGGTGGCTCACAGACCGAGTACAGGACTGTATTGTCATACAGGGTCCACGTACAGCACAAGGCTCTGCCATCTGCATGAGTCCTTAGTCTGTTTATACATACGGCTTTAATTCAAGCTAGCCATAGCCATAGAATAATTCATCTTCCTACATCTACTGTCATCATCAGAAAGTAACTGAGAAGAAACTGTATTTTAGATTTTTGGTCAATATATTTTTTTTAATTTTGTCATGTTAAATCAAGTAGCAGTTAATACAATGACCATAATGTGTATGTTGTTTACTTCTTTACCGATTTGTACACTTCTCAATAAAATTGACAGAAAAATTGGACATAAAATACATGATACAATATTGCTGTTTAACATTTGCTGACATCTAGTGGCCAAGCAGGCTACAATCAGGACTGGTAATCACTGACATCTCATTTCACAACCTACAGTGATATTGAATGGTATCAGCTCATTATCACTAGTAAGTGGATTGTTTGCTGGAGCTGCATAGATATGAAAAAACACAGAAAAATACAATGTTACAAATCTCAGAAGAGTACAGACTGAAGTTTAATTTTTAGAATAATTAACTCAATAATGGTGAAATTGGAATTAGATCACAGCACAATAATAGTGAATTAAAAATAATGTATTTGTTAGTAGGAGAGTTGCTCGTATGTGACAAATACAATTTATTAGTCCAGTTAATTCCATGTACATTAATTACTTTCCAGCATAACTAAAGGCACAGTCGAAAGCATAAGATATTTAGTGGGACAGACGCTTTTAGTTTGAAAGGTTCCCCTACCATATACTGATGACATGATGCCCTCTGTCTGGGACCCTTAATAATAAGTTGTAAACCATGGGGGAAGTTAGTAGAAAGTGTAAACTTTTCCTGCACAGGGGAAATTAGTCCTTGCAAAATTCTCATTAAAGCCATTTATCTTTACATATATTGCACACATGTGCCTGGTTATGTCACGACCGCTACCCCAGCAGCAGTCGTGTCGCACCAGACGGAGGGGAAGGGGGACCCTTATCTACGGATGGGAATAGTATGGCCACCCCTGACTAACCCTAAGCTGGCACCTGTCTGCCCTGATACCCTAGACGGGGTGTGAACCCGTGCGGCAAGCAGGATGCCTAAACCCTCAGTCGCCCTAAAAAGCCTAGAGTGGGGAAAGGCCGATGGGAGCACTAGTCACCATCACTCATGTCTAGGAGAACAGCAGGGGAAGACAGCAACAAACAAACTATATCAGAGATAGACTTATCCAGTCACGAGCAGAGAAGGCGATCCCAATCACGACAGTCCACGCCGGACAAGAGCTCCACAGCAACACCATCAAACGATCTCCTTCAAAGGTCAGAATAGAACTGGAAGTAAAGACTATATCTGGCAATGACTGCAAGTGAAAGTGAAACTAATATAGTAGCTGAGAGTGGCAGACAGGACTCACCTGAGAAGGATGCCTACAAACTCCCAGTCAGGACAAAAAGGTTCACAAGGCAAAACCCAGATGACATACCCTGAACCACGGAGCAAACTCACAAGCTATCGCGAGTAGCAAGTCGCTGCGACCTTCTCCTCCTAGACCTGTCTGGATCAGTCACAGTCGTGACAGTACCCCCCTTTCTACGAGGGGCCCCTGGACCCTCAAGACCAGGCCTCTCCGGATGGGAGCTATGAAAAGTCCGAATGAGTCTATCCGCTTTTATCTCTGATGCTGGAACCCACATTCTCTCTTTGGAACCATAACCTTTCCAGTGCACCAGGTACTGAAGAGAGCGGAGAACATATCGTGAATCAACAATCTTTTCTACCTGAAACTCAAGACTGCCATCAACAACCACCGGTGGAGGCGGTAGTGGCAATGGTTCAGGAGGTTCTACATATCTCTTAAGCAGAGATCTGTCGAAGACATTATGGATCCTTAGAGTCTGAGGTAGCTCCAGACGAAAAGCCACCGGGTTAATGATCTTAATTACCCTATAAGGACCAATAAATCTCGGACCTAATTTCCACGAGGGAACCTTCAACTTGATATTTCTGGTAGACAACCACACCAAGTCATTCACCCCAAGGTCCGGACCTTCAGAGCGCTTCCTATCAGCCGCACGTTTGTATCTACCACCAATTCTCTTCAAACTTTCTTGCACACTCTGCCACACTGAAGAAAGTGAAGGCGCAAATCGTTCCTCCTCGGGAATCCCAGACAGCCCCCCCTCACTAAACGTACAAAACTGAGGATGGAAACCATACGCACCAAAAAATGGTGACTTATCGGTGGATTCTTGACGACGATTATTAATGGCAAACTCGGCTAACGGTAAATAAGATGACCATTCCTCCTGATTTTCAGAAACAAAGCATCTCAAATATGTCTCTAGGTTTTGATTGGTACGTTCAGTCTGACCGTTGGACTGTGGATGGAAAGATGAAGAAAACGACAGATGAACCCCTAAACGAGAACAAAAAGCTTTCCAAAATTTAGAAACTAATTGGGTACCACGATCCGAAACAATATCGGAAGGGACCCCGTGAAGCTTCACGATGTGGTCAATAAAAACCTGAGCCAGTGTGTTAGCATTAGGCAATGCGGCAAGAGCAATAAAGTGCACCATTTTACTGAATCTGTCAACAACTACAAGAATAACAGTCTTCCCCGCTGATACTGGTAGATCCGTAATGAAATCCATTGACAGGTGCGTCCAAGGCCTGTTGGGGATGGCAAGAGGTAAAAGACGCCCTGCCGGACGAGTATGATCTACCTTAGAACGAGCACAGGTAGCACATGCAGACACAAAATTCAACACCTCCTGGCGCCATTTAGGCCACCAGAACCGACGAGACACTAACTCAGAGGTTGCCCTACTACCTGGGTGTCCTGCCAGTGTGGAGTTATGGTGTTCTTTTAGTATCTCCAGTCGTAAATTTTCTGGCACAAACAGTTTACCTGGGTGTCCTGCCAGTGTGGAGTTATGGTGTTCTTTTAGTATCTCCAGTCGTAAATTTTCTGGCACAAACAGTTTACCCGAGGGGCAGGAGGCCGGGGCGTCCCCCTGAGCTTCCAACACCCTCCCCTCCAAACCTGAGTGTAATGCAGAGACCACCTCCCCCTTTTGCAAAATGGGCTCTGGTACCTCAACATCACCCCCTCCAGGAAAACTTTGAGACAATGCATCCGCCTTAGTATTTTTTGCCCCCGGGCGATAGGTTATTACAAAATTAAACCTAGTAAAAAATAACGACCACCGAGCCTGTCTAGGGGTGAGACGTTTAGCAGACTCCAGATATAATAAGTTTTTGTGATCAGTAATCACCGTGACGGGATGAACCGCCCCCTCCAAAAAATGACGCCACTCCTCAAAAGCCAACTTAATAGCCAAAAGTTCCCTGTTGCCAATATCATAGTTCCTTTCAGCAGTAGACAATTTCTTCGAAAAGAAAGCACACGGACGCCATTCACCAGGGGACGGGCCCTGAGATAGTACCGCTCCCACCCCCACCTCTGATGCGTCAACCTCTACAATAAAAGGAAGCGAGACATCTGGCTGTACGAGAATAGGGGCCGAGGTGAATCTCTCCTTCAGAGATGCAAAGGCAGTTTTGGCTGCATGTGACCATTTGGAAAAATCGGATCCCTTTCGGGTCATGTCCGTCAGTGGTTTGACCACCAAGGAATAGTTTTTTATAAACTTTCTATAAAAATTGGCAAACCCCAGGAAGCGTTGCAATGCCTTCAGGTTCTCAGGCAGATCCCAGTCTATAATCGCCCGGACTTTCTCTGGATCCATGCGGAAACCTGAATCTGACAACACATACCCCAGAAATGGCAGTTCTTTTACGGCGAACACACATTTTTCTAACTTAGCAAACAATTTGTTGGCCCTTAATATCTGCAGCACTTGTCTCACATGGATCTTATGTGTATCCAGATCCGGGGAATAGACCAGAATGTCATCAAGATATATCACAACAAATCTCCCGATAAGGTGACTAAAAATATCGTTGACAAAATGTTGGAATACCGCAGGCGCATTAGTAAGACCAAATGGCATGACCAGATTTTCATAATGCCCTTCCGGAGTATTAAAAGCCGTCTTCCACTCATCCCCCTCTTTGATGCGAACCAGGTTATAGGCTCCTCTGAGATCCATTTTGGAGAACCATTTAGCACCAGCAACCTGATTAAAGAGGTCGGGAATGAGAGGAAGAGGATAGGGATCTCGGATAGTTATCCGGTTTAATTCCCGGAAATCCAGGCAAGGACGTAGGCCCCCATCTTTCTTTTTAACGAAAAAGAACCCTGCAGCCACAGGTGAAGAAGAGGGTCTGATGTGTCCCTTAGCCAAACTCTTCGAAATATAATCTTTCATAGCCTTCCTCTCCGGGCCGGAAAGATTGTATAACCGGGTTTTAGGTAGTTTGGCCCCAGGTAGTAGATTAATCGGGCAATCATATGGACGATGAGGTGGTAACCCCTGACAACCCTTCTCAGAGAACACATCCATAAAATCTGACAGAAAGGCAGGTAAAGATGTTACAGAGAGTGTAGAGCACCTACTACTCAAGCAGTTGTCCTTACAATGTTCACTCCACTCCACAATCTCCCCGGCCTGCCAATCCACCACTGGATTGTGAGTCACCAGCCAGGGAAGCCCCAATACCATAGGAGCCGGAAGACCGTCCAGGACATAACACGAGATATGCTCTTTATGGAGGTCCCCTACCTGCAGATGGATATTATGAATGATCTGAGTTAACTCTTTCTGAGTAAGAGGGGAGGAGTCGATGGCAAAAACAGGAATAGTTCTGCGTATCGGTTCTGGAGTAAAACCCAGAGCCTGAGCAAACCGTGAATCCACCAAGTTGACCCCCGCCCCACTGTTCAAAAAGACGGAACAGATCTCAGTCTTATTGCCCGCCTCAACGGTAGCGGACAACAAAAACTGAGACATGCGTATGGAGGAAACGAATACGCCCAGACTGTTATCCTCCCCACAATCTGGGGACTCTAGTTTTCCCGGCGGCTCCTTTGTTTGTGGTCTCTTGGGTTCTGAGGGACAAACCTTTACAAAATGACCCCTCCCCCCACAACAAAAACAAACCTCTGACCTACAGCGGAACTTAGGAGGATTCACCCGTCTAGTGGCGCCCCCTATTTGCATTGGTTCGACTGGATCATAACAAACCGATCCCTGCCCTATAGAGGCCTCCGTAAAATTTAATAGTCTCTGCCTGAGTCGTCTGTCGATTCTTATGGACAGAGACATAGCAGCCTCCAGAGACCCAGGGACCTCGTATACCGCCAGCGCGTCTTTTAATTTTTCAGACAACCCCTGGCAGAACTGACTCCTAAGGGCCGAGTCGTTCCATAACGTATCAGTAGCCCACCTACGGAATTCGGAACAATGTAGTTCAGCAGACCGGTTCTCTTGCCGAGACCCTGTCCGGGTCATCATATACGAGACCCAGGGCTTCAAAAAACTCCTCCACTGATCGTAAGGCCAGAGAGTCTGATGGTAGGGAGAAAGCCCAAGCCTGCGGATCTCCTTGCAGGAGAGAAATTACAATACCCACCCGTTGTTCCTCACCGCCGAAGAATCTAGGGCGTAACCTGAAGAACAATTTGCAAGCTTCTCTGAAGGTTACAAATTGGTCTCTCCCTCCTGAGAACCTATCAGGTAAAGCCACTTTTGGCTCAGGAGTACCTTGGTTTCCCGTAGCAACGGTGGAACCCAAGGATGACTGCTGCTGCTGCAGCACTGTTGCTTTTAATCCTGCCACTTCAAGGGATAATCCCTGTAATTGTTTCGCCAAAACCATAACCGGATCCATAGTGGAACAGAAAAATACAAAGCAAAACAGCAAGCAAAAAAAAAAAAAAAAGAAATGTCACTTTTTTTTTTAAAAGGCCAGATATACTGTCACGACCGCTACCCCAGCAGCAGTCGTGTCGCACCAGACGGAGGGGAAGGGGGACCCTTATCTACGGATGGGAATAGTATGGCCACCCCTGACTAACCCTAAGCTGGCACCTGTCTGCCCTGATACCCTAGACGGGGTGTGAACCCGTGCGGCAAGCAGGATGCCTAAACCCTCAGTCGCCCTAAAAAGCCTAGAGTGGGGAAAGGCCGATGGGAGCACTAGTCACCATCACTCATGTCTAGGAGAACAGCAGGGGAAGACAGCAACAAACAAACTATATCAGAGATAGACTTATCCAGTCACGAGCAGAGAAGGCGATCCCAATCACGACAGTCCACGCCGGACAAGAGCTCCACAGCAACACCATCAAACGATCTCCTTCAAAGGTCAGAATAGAACTGGAAGTAAAGACTATATCTGGCAATGACTGCAAGTGAAAGTGAAACTAATATAGTAGCTGGGAGTGGCAGACAGGACTCACCTGAGAAGGATGCCTACAAACTCCCAGTCAGGACAAAAAGGTTCACAAGGCAAAACCCAGATGACATACCCTGAACCACGGAGCAAACTCACAAGCTATCGCGAGTAGCAAGTCGCTGCGACCTTCTCCTCCCAGACCTGTCTGGATCAGTCACAGTCGTGACAGGTTATCCAGAAGAGAGGGATGCCTTTTATAGCTGCTCTCCAGTTCAGAAGAGTCCTGAAAAGAGACTCATCTATAGTTTTCGAGAATACATTAAATCAGATAACCAGTTATAAAGTGTAACTGTTATTTCAGTTGACCATTTTTAGCTGTTTTCCTCAGTGCAGTCTCCAATTCTTATTTTTACCTTAGTTATCAGATGTAGACTAGCTGCTATAATGTCTCCCACGGACAGCACATTGAGAAAACAGGAGATTCTGCCCCCTGTCTCTCTGTAGCAAGTCCCCAAAAATAGCATTAGTAATGTTGGATATTATATAGCAGAACTAAGATTTAAGATGTAAATCCAGCAGTAAATTAAGACAGTATAAGAAACCTACTAGATTACAGCAGTTTCTAGGTCTGCTTTTCTGCCTGTGTCTTTATCCTGTAGCCATCTCCAACTTCCATACTCCATACTTCAATGAGCTACTAAGGCCAGGTTCATATCTGCAGTGGAGTATCTGCCAGGTGCTTCTGTCATAGATTCTGGCATGTAGAAGGATTTTGTTCAGCAAAGTGCCAGAATACATATCAGAAAGCTGACCGATGCACAGTCAATAGAATCACTCAGGTGACGTTCTTTGACAAATGTCAGATCCAACACACATGTGAACCTAGCCTAATATGTCTTCACTGAAGACAGATTTGAGCAGTGAATTGATTGTTAGTTAAATAGGAAAGGAGGAGCAGTAGAAAAGTCTGATAAGAGAAGAAATAAGCAGTTTTCTGTAATAAGATATATTACAAAGTTTCTTGTAGTCGCTGTCACGAACCGGCAGGACAGGTAGTGAATCCTCTGCACCAGAGAGGCGATGGCGCGGGTTGTACTAGAGGACCGGTTCTAAGCAGTTACTGGTCTTCACCAGAGCCCGCCGCAAAGCGGGATGGATTTGCCGCGGCGGTAACTACCAGGTCGTGTCCCCTAGTAACAACTCGACCTCTCTGGCAACTGATAAGGCGTGGTACACAGGGAGAAGGCAAGAGCGAAGTCGGATGTAGCAGCGGTCAGGGCAGGCGGCAAAGGTTCAAAGGCGAGTGGACGGTAGCAACGGGTACGGCAACAGGTAAAGCAAACTAACATAGTAGGGAACGCTTACTCTGAGGCACAAGGCACAAAGATCCGGCAGAAGGCTGTGGGAGGAGAAGGTATAAATGGGCAGTGCACAGGTGCAGCCTAATTAAGTCAGCACTGCCTCTCACAACCTTAACCCTTAATAACCCCTTTGGACCAGGCACCAATCACTGGTGCACTGGTCCTTTGAATCTAAGAGTCCCAGCGTGCGCGCCCTAGAGAGCGAGGACGCACACGCCGAGACGCTGGAGTGCTGCCTGGGGACATACGCTGTGAGCGCTCTGAGGCCAGCAGGGGACCCGGAGCGCTCAGCGTAACAGTCGCCTGTACTATTGGTTTTTGACAACAATGTACTGACAGTTACACTTGCAGTTAAATACTCCTCTTATGCTGAAGGAATACACAAAACTGTTAAACACTATCTGCTTATACTCCAAACCCTAATTCCAAAGGTCTGTTTAAAGACAATCTGACACCAGCGACTTATTAAGGGTCCCAGACAGAGGGCATCATGTCATCAGATGGTTTGCATAACACACAGCTGTGGGTAACCTAATTAAAATGCAGTTTTTCTTTTGTTGATCTGAAGCTGCGTTCCTGAGTTATGATACTTTTTCTTAATATGCAAATTATGCTTTTGGTGCAATGAGGGCATCACCATTGCTCTTTTTGCACCCAAGCGCCACTGATTTCTGTGGCCAGCCTCTTCATGGCTGCTTTGACAAGTCCAGGTGGCGGCAATGCAGCAAGCGATGGGCTGGCCACAGAAATGAGTTGAGCTTGGGTGCAACAGGAGCAATGGTAACACTCTGATTGCGCCAAAGGTCTAATTTGCATATTAAGAAAAAGTATCATAACTCAAGAATAGAGCCTCAATCAACAAAAGAAAAACACTGTTTAATCAGGTGAAGCACACTTTGTGTCTATGCAAATAGTTTGATAGGGCGGTTGCTGGTGATTCTCTTTAAATCATCTATTACTATGTGCAATGTCATTGAACCATCAGGAAATGAATGGGCCAGAAAATTAATCATCTCTAATTCATTCCTATATTTTCTGGTCTCAAGAGCATTCTAATATAGATGTCAACTTTCAGCCATTGAGCTTTTTGCCTCAATGAACATAAAGATTTTGCTTAAATACCTGGAAAAAAAACCTGTTTTATGCTATTTTCACAAACATATCCCAGACTTTCCAAAAACATAATGCCAACAGTATATCTAGAATCTATTATCTGTGCTTACTTTCAATTTCATATATATGGAGCAACTGCATACAGTCTTGCTACTGGAAGCTGAACTATTGCTCCAGATTCCTCCTACCTTAGACCACCTGCACATGTTGTGGAATACATGCAGCTTTTCTGTGCAGAAAAACCACAGCGTATCACAGTACCAGCAAAGTGTATAAGATTAAACTAATTGTATGTGCACTTTGTGGATTATTTCTGTGTGAAAATTAACCTGCGTTGCATTTTTTAAATTTAATAGAATATCAATTATTTGGAATGAAATGGCTCACACTATACACAAAGGAGATAGGGCGGGTGCACTATCTGTTTGGGAACCCAAACCACCAGAGCAACAAAGTTGTAGGTAAATGTAAATAGGCACACCACCTACTGGAATGATGTCAGAACACCTATGAAATGCTGAAACATCTGCTCACATTTATTATATACAAATCAAAATAAAATAATGTATAAAAATGATCTTGAAACAATAATGGATAGCAGTGAAAATTTACATAACACAATAATTATTCATCCTAATTCATTTCATTCCTAAAAAAAACTTTTTATATAAAAGTCCAATGATGCAGGCAAAAAAACACACAATAAATGTAAAATTCCTAGGCACGATGTTTCAAAATTCCTGGTACTAGCCACTGAGGAAGAACTGAAGCTCCGAAACACGTCTGGCGTTATATATGTCATATTACGTTTGATGTTGACATCGCGAGATTGTTTCAAGTAATCAGTCGGTGCAACTATATAACAAAGCATTAGCTTGGTGAACAGCATAATTAATTTGCACGTGTGTATGGAGGCGCGCTGAAGGTTGGAAGACTGCTACCAGCAATAGAAAGGAGCTACAAGGTTTAACTTGTCCTCTCTCAGTAGTCTTGATTTCTCAAGATTGTGTAGTGTGTGCATTTCTTTCAGCCATTCTGGAATTCAGGGATGTGATTTCTCTTTCCATAGTTTAGGAATTAGAAGTTTGGCAGCATTAAGGATATGTAGTGTGAGGGGACGTTTGACGTTTGAGGAACGGCAGTCGAATACACTAAAGAAGAATAGTCTTGGTGGAATTTCAGCACGGGTATCGAAAATATGCCCCAGAATAACAGAAATATTCCTCCAAAACACCTTCATGCATTTGCATGTCAACCATATGTGTGATAGTGTACCACGTTCTTCCTCACATCTCCAACACAGGGGGGACACATTTGGGAACATACGGTGTAATAATACTGGGGTTCTGTACCATCGTGACACCAGTTTAAAATGCATCTCCTGTATTTTGGTGATACTGACTTTGATCTGGCATTTAGGATGATATCTCTCGTTTCGGTTTCGTTGAAAGTGATCCCTAACTCAGAAGCCCATTTGGAGAGGTAGGAAGGAGGTAAATTAGAATTATTTATTATATTGTATATGGTAGAGATCGGTCTCTTGATTGGAGAGCCAATATTTATACTCTTCTGGATAGTGGTCATAGGTAAAGAAAGGGAGTTATAGGCCTCAGAAGCCAAAATGCATCTTTTAAACTGTGTATATTCTTTACTTGTGAAATTTAGGTCTTGAAAGTATAAGTTTAAATCGTCTTTCGATATAAATGTATTTCCACTAAATAAGTTCCTAACTGGGGAATTATACAGCTCTGAAGTGTCTAGGACTTTTTCTTTTACTAATTTCAGTTTAGCCGGAATTAGTGTGCTTATTGGGGCGGTTGCGCAGTATGTTGGTAGAAAGTGAGTTTGTTTGTTCAACCTATGCCAAACTTTCAGGTATAGTGTGGTTATGAGATCCTTAGTTTTGGATAAAGGAGGCCTGGCAGTTTCCCTGGTCTTCCACAAAAGTATTTGTGGATTAGGAGGAAGAGATTCCTTCTCTAGTTCAAGCCATAATTTCCTGCTTGGTTTAACCGTCCATTCCAATTTGGGAATATGTACCGACATGTGGTATTTTTGAAAGTCCGGGACTGCCAAACCCCCTCTAGATCTGGGTCTAATATATCATATAACATGGGATCTTTGGAACTCATTTGTTAAAAGTGACTTTATCTCAAATCTTCTCTGATCAACTCTAGACATTAAAGCATAGATACCGATGAGTCAAGCTCACATTCTGAGCCCTGATAATCCCCTAGCCCTAAGTTTTCTCCTACCCTCCCCCAGTTATCTTTGTTATATCTTTGTTATATATATTGATGGGCACACGGCATACACATGTTTACAATATTTATATAGAATTTTATATTTCATATACCGTGCATGAATATTAATGCTACGTATATTGTGATTTAATTTTCAGACTCTGAGTTTGTTAATAAAGACTATGGTCCTTGCTAGGTTGATAATAAAGTGAATCTCAAGGTTTAATATTTTTCTAATTAAATCTTACAAGTGAGTGAATATTTAAGTATAATTTTTACTGATACGTTTATTATAAGTCTAACTTTGAGTCTCGAGATTGTTAATAAAGACTACGGTCCTTACTGGTTTAGTAATAAAGAGTCTTTCAAGATATAATATCATTGTAATATGCGTACACAATAACATGTAAATATACTTACTGTATACTGTACATGATTATTAATATGTACTTTATATTATGTCTATCGCTTTATGTATACATCTAAAAGGAAATGTATACTGACATAAATGATTTGTATGCCTGTTATATATGAAAAATGTTCAATAAAAACAAAATGTTACAAGAAAGGAGCTACAAGGAGCGATAAGGACACGCTTACAAGATAGGGGTGAGTGCACAGCCCCGCAGCCGATTCCCGCTCCGAACCAACCTCAAAGGAAAGCGCTCCGTCATGAAACCTCACTGCTATGAGTGCTTCTGCCTTCAAGCAACTACTGAGGTAAGCGCTTTGTTGCGCAGCCATTCAATATAATCGCTACTGCTAAACAGTTACAAACGCACCTGACAAATATTGGAGCTCTACTCCTGTGGCAGACTGCTACTATATTCATTTTAACCACCCAATTTTAACCACCTAAAATATATGGATCGGACACTTTGCTCTTCTGAATCCCTTTGAAACATTTTTTTAACCCTGCAAATCATGTACTCTGATTAACCATTATGAACTCAATTCATATCAGTCTCTATATGAATCATGAGGTCTGAGTACCAGGAACTTTGAAACATCGTTTATATCCTAGGAATTTTATATTTATTGTGTGTTTTTTTCGGGGGCATCATTGGACTTTTATATGAGAAGTTTTTTTAGGAATGAAATGAATCAGGTTGAATATCTATAGTGTTATGTAAATTTTCACTGCTATCTATTATTGTTTAAAGATCATTTTTATACATTGTTTTATTTTTATTTGTATATAATAAATTTGGGCAGATGTTTCAATATTTCATGGGTGTTCTGACATATCATTCCAGTAGGTGGTGTGCCTATTTAAATGTACCTACAGAATATCAATTATGTTTGCGGTTTTAGCTGCAGATTTCACCCTTTTCAATAGCTGCATCAAATCCACACCAAAAACTGCTGTTAGACATTGCGGATTATGGTGCAAAAATGCTGCCAAAACGCACATAAATTCACATGGAAATTTGTACGGATCTACACGTGTGCAGGTAGCCTTAAAGGGGTTGCCTAAGTTAATAATAAAACTGGAGAAAGGCAGGGAAGGTGTTAAAGTAACAAAAGAAGTTATACTGACTGGTCCATATCCACTCTGCTCCAGTGCCACTGCTCCTTTCCTGCTTAGGCTTTGTTTGCATGGCTGCAGTAGTGACATGCCCTTATACCACATATAATCACTGCATCCAATCACTGGTCTTGTGCCATGTGACACTGAGACCAGTGATTGGCTACAGAGGTCCTATGTGGTATATAGGCACATCATGGCTGCAGCCAAGAAGATGATGTCTTGGCTGCAATAGTGGAAAGGATTGGAACAGCGGTTCTGGATCGGAGGAGGTTGGTGCTAACGAGAATAACTTCTACTGCGTGTTTAACACTGTCCCCGACTTTCACCAGGCTTTTATTATCTTTGAAAATCCCTTTAAAAGGGCTGTGTTCCACCAATTTTTGGGGGAAAAACTTTATTTTTTCAAATTTTTTTTTTTACTTTATATTTTGTCCCACTATATTTTGTAATCCTTTACAATGCATTCCAATATCTGTATTGGAATGCATTGGCTGTATGCATAATACAGTGTGTATTACTTATACAGCTTCCGGCCTGTGTGATCCAGGGGACGATCGCCGACACAGGGGGTCACGGGACCCCCCCGCTCAGTGACCCAAGGTGCCTTCTCAATGATTTGAGCAGGCATCTTGTCCGATCACCACCCGCCAGGCGGCGGTGATCGGAACTATACATGATGTACCGGTACGTCATGTGACCTTAAGTACCGGGACAACATGCCGTACCAGTACGTCATGTGTCCGGAAGAGGTTAAGGGCAATGGTACCAAATATTAATGAAATGTATGTAGACTTTTGAATTGGAAGAAAGTAATAAAAATCCCTTAAACATCTCTCTATTTAATTATTCTGGAATTTGGAAAAAAATATTCAATTATGGTAATCCTAATTGACCAAAAACAGGAAAGGTTTATTCTGATTTCATGTCAGATATTGATAAAAACATGCATATGTGTATTTTTTTATATAGTGTATGTAAACTTCTGGTTTCAACTGTAGATGGTAGATCAGAACATTTGACAACCCACACCTTGTGAGACTGTGGTGTAAAACAATTCTATACAAAACAAAATTCATACATTTAAACTGGAATCATCGTAGCAGTGTAATTTGTAAGGAAGTAACTATGAAGCACTGCATGAAAATCCAGGGCATGTTAGGCTGGTTTAGAAAAGAATTTGAGAGGTCACATGCTGAGTATTGGAAGCACTTCAACTGCAAATCCTCTTCTGCAATTAAAGCAAATATTTCTCTTCACTTTAGCAATTAAACTGTGTTCAATGCAAGATCATTTCCTACCATCGCTAACGTATGGCCTGTTCCCAATGAACATTGTGAGGTTAAGCACAGGTAATCGATAATGTTAACTCCACAATCTCGTGCCAAGTACAGAGCAAAATCCTCAATTCAGTGAAAGTAGCTTAAAAAATGAATGAAGGTCAGAGCTGCACAATGGAAGCTGCATTGTTATGTCTTAAAGATTGCAAATAGGATTTAATTCCCAATATACAAATGTTTGTGCCATAGAGCAGCACTAAGACAGAGTGTATCGTTTCCGAGCCCTTCTAGGAGTACAAACTCATGATGTGGCAATAGCACAAGATTCCTATCTAGTTGTGTGCGCAGAATACCATTTATAGTTGCAGATAATGGGGTGGTAGCACAATAGCTTTTGTCTTAGTGCTGGCAGAGTGTGAGGAGCACGAAAACCACAAGTTTAAGTATACTGTGCCTCGATGCAAATGTTGGTTCATAAATGGCTATAAGAAAGAAACATTCCTCACATTCCACATGTATTAACCCCTTCTACCCCAGGCCCGTTTTCGCCCTTCTGCCCAGGCCATTTTTTGAAAATCTGACATGTGTCACTTTATGTGGTAATAGCTTTGGAACAGTTATTTATCCACGCCATTCTGAGATTGTTTTCTCGTGACACATTGTACTTCATGACAGTCATAAATTTCACCTTTATTTAGGAAAAAATCCAAAATTTACCAAAAATTTGGAAAAATTCACAATTTTCACAATTTTAATTTCTCTGCTTTTAAAACAGAACGTGATACCTCATAAAATATTTATTACTTACATTCCCCATATGTTTACTTTATGTTGGCATCATTTTGTAAATGTTATTTTATTTTTTTAGGATGTTAAAAGGCTTAGGCCTCGTTCACATGGGCATCGCGTGTGAGGGCCGAACAAGATGAGCGATTTTTCTGCGCGAGCGTTTAAGTGCGTTTTGCATGCGTGTGAGAAAAATCGGCATGTTTGGTACCCAGACCAGAACCCGAAATTCTGAAATTCTTCTTCACAGAAGTTCGGGTTTGGGTTAGGTGTTCTGCAGATTTTATTATTTTCACTTATAACATGGTTATAAGGAAAAATAATAGCATTCTTAATACAGAATGCTTAGTAAAATGTCCATTGAGGGGTTAAAAATAATAAACAAATTTAACTCATACACTTAATCGTAGCGGATCTCCTCTTCTTTCTACTTTCTTCAGGACCTGGCTAAATGACCTTTGATGACGCCACTGCGCTCATCACATGGTCCATCACCATGGTGATGGACCATGTGATGAGCGCTGTGACGTCACCACAGGTCCTTTTCATCAAAAAAGAAAGAAGACATGCCAGGCTGAGCGTTCAAGTGGATTAAGGTGAGTTTATTAATAGTTTTTTATTTTTTAACCCCTCCATCACTATTTTACTAAGCATTATGTATTAAGAATGCTATTATTTTCCCTTATAACCATGTTATAAGGGGAAAAAATAAAGATCGGGTCCCCATCCTGATTGTCTTCTAGTAACCATGCGTGAAGATCGTACCGCATCCGCACTTGCTTGAAAGGGGCCTTTTTTTTCCTTGAAACTTTTTTTTTATTAAAAACACTTTTTTTTTCTTTTTTTTAAAACTTTATTTCTGTCCCTCTCTGGGACTTCAACTTTTGAGGGTCTGATCCCCACTGCAATGCATTACAATACATCTACACTAACAGGTTGCCTAGGAGACCCAGTTTGGGGCTGGATCTCCTCGGCCCCCGTAGAAGGCAGGTCCCGATGCCGTGCAAGGCATTGGGCAGCCTAATAAAATATAGTAGGGTACACCTACATCTGGACACAATATAGATACGCTGATCTTTATAATAATATTTTCAATTTATTGTATAAAATATGCACAAAATAAATATCACAAAAATGTTACAAATAATAAAAAATTGAAATTGAAATCTAAAAAATATTAAAAAACTTTGATCTCTCACTTGACCTAGAATGTATAATATGCTCGGTTTATAAGGTAAGACCACTGTCTTTGAGGTAAATTATTATTGTATTGACATAATAATAGCATTAGTGCCAACCGTGGTATCCCTCTATATATCGGAACTGATTATTATTGTCCCTTGCTGGTAATACTGCAAGGTGATGTATCTACAATAATAGGTGAACAATAGCTAAGGGTACTTTCACACTTGCGTTTTTATTTTCCGGCACTGAGTACCGTCAAAAGGGCTCAATGCCGGAAAAGAACTGATCAGGTATATGCCCATGCATTCTGAATGGAGAGTAATCCGTTCAGGATGCATCAGGATGTCTTCAGTTTAGTCATTTTGACTGATCAGGCAAAAGATAAAACCGCAGCATGCTACGGTTTTATCTCAGGCCAAAAAAACGGAAGACTCACCTGAATGTATTAGTGTCGGATCTGGCATTCAAAATACCGGAATGCCGGATCCATCCTTCCGCTCTGCGCATGCCGTTTTGCCGGATGACACCGGAAAGACGGATCCAGCATTTCAATGCATTTTTCTGACTGATCAGGCATTTTTACGACTGATCCGGATCCTGATCAGTCTTACAAATGCCATCAGTTGGCATACGTTTTGCCGGATCTGGCAGGCAGTTCCGGTGACGGAAATGCTTGCCGGATCACTCTGCCGCAGGTGTGAAAGTAGCCTAACAATTGGTATTTGGTACTTTCTAATATCGCACTGTAACCACATTCAAAGAATCCCTACAAGTCTACTCAATTCAGCACAGTGTAACAGAACTCACCATCAGAAGGAGCCAGAGGTAAGAACACTTTAAACCGCAACACGTGGGACGCCACGGCAAGTGCGGGACTCCGAGCTGACACCTTCGAAAAAGTGAGTAATTAGCCTATATATGTGGGCATTTTGGTTACATGCTAACAACCAACAACAATACCCCAAGGTGTATTAAACAAAGGAACTGTCTGTATAAGTAACACAAGGATAATATCAATATTTACTTGTATACAGTATATTTAATCCACTGCGAAGCATATTCTATCCGATATACCACTGTAATCAATACAACCAGCATGACCCATTTGATGTTCTAATAAGAACATGCAGGACTAATTTATGAATTACTAAGGAAACACCACAGACTTATCTTTTTTCTTCACTATCTGGAGGAGTGTCAGCACGGATTGGATCTGAGTCATATGGTCTTAAAGAGAGAAACAAATTACTGTGTATTTAAACTTATTTAGTCATTGCAGTTTTGTCATTAGTGTTATGTGTACCTGTATTAGGTGATCTGTATTTATTAGGTAACGTAGATACATTGTCTGTAACAGTGCCAACAAGATCTTGATTCATTATATCACCTCACTATATACAATCTAGTACATTGAGGTATTTTGGTCATTGAGGCTGTTGGCACGGCTACAGATATACTACAATCACATACTTAACAATAATATCATCTTAAGCATTTTTGACCTCATGTGAATAGGGATTCTCTGAATGTGGTTACAGTGCGATATTAGAAAGTACCAAATACCAATTGTTGATATGTGAATATTACCACAGAGTTGTACAAGGGCTTATTTTATGGAGGACGAACTGTAGTTTTTATTGGTAGCATTTTTGTGGTACATATGACGTTTTTGATTACTGGGGGAAGAATGTGACAAAAAAAACATGAATCATGTGTTTTTCATTTTTTCCCATTACGGCATTCGCTGCACAGGAAATTTTAAAAAAATATTTTAATAATTGAAACGGCATCCCTTCCCCCATGTGAATGCCAAATTCTCAACCTTACCTCTTCCATCCTAACATACATACAGCACTACAACACATACCGAGTGATACAGCACCACATACTACTTACATCCAGTGATGTCTCCACTGAAGTAAATGTTCTCTTTCCTCATCTTCTCCTCTCAGACCAGACCACCATGATGATTTCTTTCTGCCACGTCTCGTCTCTACAGAGTTTGACAAACAGAAATCTTAGTTTCCTACTTTTCCATCATCCTCCCCACCTTGTCAACACCCTATCATATCCACCCCAAATACTGTGTCAACTGTGCTCCCTAATACTATACTGAAGAAACAGATAATCCCCCTGAAAATATTAATACCACAAAGGTAGTGTCCCTCAATAATTATTGGCATGCAGTAATCATGTATCCCAAAGTCCCCAAGTACTAAGAAAGCTCACCATAATGCCCCCCAGTAGTAATAGTTCCCCTTATAATGTGTGACAGTAGAAAAATTACCCCTAATTAGTGCTAGTACAAAAACTGCCTCCTAATGTGCGCTAGTACAAATAATGCCCCTTATAATGTGTGCCAGTGGAGAAAATGCCCCCTTATAATGAGTGCCAGTACAAAAAATGCTCCCATAAAGTGTGATAGTACAAAAATGTACTGCCGCCAGCAGAGCCAATGTCCCCATACTGCCTCATAATGTGACAATGCCCTCTACTGTGCGCTAGTACAAAAAATGCCCCCTTACAATATGTGCCATTGCAAAAAATGCCCCCTTATAATGTGTACTAGTACAAAAAATGCCTCCTTACAATGTGTGCCAGTACAAAAAAATGCCCCTATAATGTGTGCCAGTACAAAAAAATGCCCTGTTGTGTGCCAGTACAAAAATACCCCCTATTAGTGCCCCCAGGTGAAGCCAATGTCTCCAGGGCCACGCCTCCTGAGGCAATTGCTTCACCTTGCCTAATTGGCGGTGCAGTCCTATATATATATATATATATATATATATATACATATACATATATAAAAAAGTCATGAAATGATGGAAATCACAGGATCAATAGACATTGTAAGAAGGTACAAGGAATCATCGTGGATGATAGGTACATGTCACCGAGGTTCCTTGCCTCGGTGGAGTAAGAGACAGTTTTTATGTGTAAGCAGCAGTTCCTGTTTGTCAACCTTGGTACTTAGCATGGCTGTAATAGCTGATCCAGGACGGCTCTTACTGGGAGTAGTCAAAGTGCTGGGTGGGTGACTACTCCCCACGTTCCATGCCAGGTTTTGCCAGGCATAAAAACCAGCCAGCACTGGCAGAACTGCCATCAAGGTGACTTTTGTTTATATGCCATTGGGTGTGAAGTAACACCAACACTGCAAAAGTGAGGTTTTGTTTTTGGCATCATGTGTGGATAAACACTGAAGTTTGAATTATGAAATTGTATTTTGCCTCTGTATTGCGCCCGCTTATCCTAACTACCAGAGCTGATCCCCACATGTTAATAATATGAAAATGATTAAAAATGGATAGAAAAGGTCTCAATTTATTCTGTATTGAATGTATAGAGCTGCAAACAAAATTACACTCCCTTAAACCTGTTGGCATGCAATTTTTGTCTGAAGAATGGACTACCATGCTGAATACACTTTGGTATGCAAATCATCAAGATCCGCTGCTGGCAGCTCAAATTGCAAATGCTAACCAATAACATCTCAGACGTGCTCGATGGGAGACAAGTCTGGAGATGCTGCAGGCCATAGTAGCACGTTTAGGTCACTTAGTGTGCTCATAGTAGTACAAAAACAAACAGCCTGGACACTTTGGAGAAATGACCGTATCACTAATTCCACAACCAAAACAATGTAACACCAAGCTGTTAGCAACTTAAATGACCGTATGGCATACATTATGCCACCCCACACCATAATTACGCCAGTAAGACCGGAGTGACGCTCTCTTGTGAAGGCCTCTTCATGGAGTTGCCCTCATGGTCTCCAGACCCATCTCCAGCTATCATTGCGTCTGAGGAAAGCAAGCAGGACTTATCGCTGAAGATGATAGACCTCCTTTCAGCTCTGTGCACCTCTTGCTGTCATTCCAGTTCGTCGTTATTCTCCCAACCACTGGGACATGCAACATTAAACAGTCCTGACGACTCGGCGTAGGCACATACCGATATACCGGTGTTATAAACCAAGGTCTATCAGTAGAAGTATTCTGTCCCTCTCAGTTTGTTATAAGTGACGATAACTGTCAACGAACAGGAACCATCACACAATCATCCCACATGCCTTGATCTGATTTTTGAGGTTTGATGTGGCTAAAAAAACGTTGCTTTCAATCTGGCTTTTATTCCTGTCCCACAGGCCACAGATTGGAGCTATGTGCTTGAAAATTTGATTATTTACAGATCTTAGTGACACCTGCTCCTCTCTCGATTTGCAAAACTTTACGGCTTGTCCTTCTTGGTACTGCAATTTCAATGTTGAGAAGTGTATGTCCATTCACATTGAGTCTCCAGCGAACCCATTATTACCAATTCAGCCACCAGCTTTGTAGTGTGTGCACCAACACAGTGGGACCTGAGCGTGCAACATACTACAGCTCAACGCGGCTAGATCAAATATAGCTACTTCCCGATCACATGGAACGCCATGTGCAACGCTACGCTAACTAACCAGCTGAACCAAGCAGCCACTGCTACTCCGCCACAACAAGAAACAGAGAGACCGCTGCTGACTCAAGAGTGGTAAAGTAACCAACATTTTTATTATCAGATATGAATACCCTGTAAGTGCCTCACTTATATCGACATTAAAATGGGACCTCATATGCGATACAGCAGGAGCTGATTATAATTAATATACCCCAACTCGCCTATACTAAGGGGATATAATTAATATTGAACAGTCTGGCAAATGTTATTCTAAGGAAGACTTTGAATATTACATGAATAGTATTTTAAGTATACTTTTGAACATTATATGAACGCTATATGAACTTCTTTGGACATACAAGCCGTGGCCACGCAAAACTATATATGGGGTTAGAATTAAATTAGTTCATCATCACTAGGTTTTATGGTGAAAGCGAAGCTCATGTAAGTGTGTCCACTTCTTATATACAGTTCGGTATATAGGTCGGTAGCCCTCTGATGAATTATAGGCACAACGGCAGATACTGCATCCACTAGAATATCACTACAACTGAGTGCACTATAGGTTTTATCGGACCGATTCCGACCTATCTACAGTTTTTATAGCATTTTTTATCCTTTATATTGTTTATTTTTAACGTGTGTATTTGTATTTAATGTACGTTTTTCTATAGGTTTAATGATAATTCACAGTGATTTGGGTGATTTGCAGGCGGTCACACACCATATGACTGTGAATCAAGTCAATTAATATTGGGGAACCTGGATATATGTTATCATTTATTTTATTAATAAACTATTATCCTTTACAAACATCCTTTATACTTCTATACAACACCGGATAAGTGTGTGCCCTCCATCACATTCATCCAATATACTGCTGTTTTATTGACCTTGGGTAGGTCACGGAAGCAAGCGCCTATACCATAGATCTTGGTTGGGTTGAGCCACCTATTTTTCTATTATTACCAATACTTTCACACTTGCACTTTTCCTTTCCACTATTGAGATCCATCATAGGATCTCAATAGTGGGGGAAAACACTTCCATTTTGTCCCCATTCATTGTCAACGGGGACAAAACTGAACCGAACGAAATGGAGTGTACCAAAATGCATTCTCTTCCGTTTGGTTGCGTCCACATCGCGGACAGAATAACGCTGCAAGCTCCAAAATGCTGCAAAATGCATTCCGTTCTCATACCGGAGAATAAACCGCAGCATGCTGCGGTTTGCTTTCCATCCTGGGATGCGGAGCAAGACAGATTCATCATGACCCACAATGCAAGTCAATGGGGACAGATCCGTTTTCTCTGACACAATAGAAAACTGATCCGTCCTCCATTGACTTTCAATGGAATTCATGACGGATCCGTTTTGGCAATGTTAAAGATAATACAACCTGATCCGTTCATAATAGATGCAGATGGTTGTATTATCAGTAACGGAAGCGTTTTTGCTGAGGCCTGCCGGATCCAGCAAAAATCCTAGTGTGAAAGTAGCCTCATTCAGAATTTTTTAAAATTTTGCTACTTTTTTATCTTGGTATTTTTTGTACCTGAATTAGGCGCATAAACAGTCTTATTTATTGTGCTGCTACGCAGTTAAATCTATATAGTTTAATTCATATGATATATTTTCTTGGTTATATGCTCCTATCTAGTGGCCGTTTTTGGTATTGCACTTGTTTTTCCTTGTTTGTGATATCTGTGACTCATTTATTTTCTTTGCTCCACCCCTTCTTCTGTGTACCTCACTTCCTGTTTCTTCATACTGCTCCAGACATATGCACAAGTACACATTTATTCTCATGTACGCTTATGAATGCATCATCTTTTGACCGCACAATACCAGAATCCATCTGTTCTGCTGTACTCTGTTATCTGGCTTACAGAATAAAGCAATTACACGGATAAACTCGGTGTTGGTGAGTTCAAGCTATCTGATAAGGATTGTCCGCAGTGATTATATCTGCCTATACAGGTCAGGCATAGAGGTCTCACTAGGAATAAATCGCTATTACAACAATCGGAGTCAGAATAATCAAAAGATGCATAGAATTCCTACAGCCTGCTGTGTATATGTGTGTGCCTAATCTGCAATCAAGCTCAGTGCCATCCGCCATCTTGTGAAAACACATGGTCGCACAAGCTTACTGCACTTCAAGTGAATGTTGAAAACTGTTTCTCTACATTGCACTGTGTTACCTCACCTGTCTAAGCTGCTGTTTGTCTTCTAAAAAAGACAGTACCATTTTTCGCAAAACCGTAAAAAATGTCTAGACAAGGCTCTAATGACTGTTTTATGGCTGAACCAATGCAGATACATCATGCCTCTGAACCCGCAGACGTACAGGGAGAAGATTCTGCAGATATTACCAAACAGAGTGCAAGACCCAAACGTACAATAAAACCAACACAGAAACTAAGAGAAAACTATGAAGCCACTAGAGTTGAGTTCTCCAGTAATCTGTCAGACCTCTGGGACAGAACCTCACACCACATGTCAGTTTTGTCACACTCTAATGATCAACCAGCTGAAATAAGAGACTCTATAAATCACCAATTTCCTGTGTATGTACGCTACCAGCAGCTGTCTGCAAAATACTCAGCCTTCTTGCAGGACTCTAATATAGAGGATTCTTCAGCAGAACTGACCAGGACTGATGCCCTGAACCAACAAAGGGAACTCCGCATTACTCAACTGCAAAAGGGAGGGGAGAAGAGAGAGGCAGCGCCAAATGTGTAGTACAGTATAAAACGATTACAGTAATGAAAAAAGTAATGCGCTTACCAGAGTTAGTTGTGAAGAGTCACAACGCCTTTGACGAGCCTGGCTGGTAAATGGACCAGCGGCCAAGGGTGCCTTGCTGCAGCCTAGGTTCCAGGACGCATTTAAAAAATTAAATGCGAAAGCGAAGTAAGATAAACAAAAAAGGAAGAAAAAACTGGAACTGCAAATAGTATTTGCTCCTTGGGCGCTGAGCAGCGCCCAAGGAGCAAATACTATTTTCAGTTCAGTTTTTCTTCCTTTTTTGTTTACATTACTCAACTGCAGGAGACCAGATCTCACAGATCCACTACAACCAAGCTCACTGCAGATCCTCTCATTCCAGAAGATCAACATTAAGCGACAAGTTAATAGAGGCCTGCGCTGATGCCGAATCAAAAAAGGCGCAAAGCTCCTTTACCAGGAAGCAAGCAGAGATGGAAGCTCAAAGGGCAGCTCATCAAGCCAAGATGGAAGCCCAAAGCAAAGCTCTCCAAGCAGAGGCAGATTCACAAATAAAAATTCTGCAAATGGAAGGGGAGGAAGCAACTTCCCTAGCAAGGCTGAAAGTCCTTGATCAAGCAATGGGACAAAGTACTAATTCAGACTGCCTTATCCAGCAGAACTGGAAGATCCAGCTGAACGCACCAGTGAAATACGTTCTAAAGAATCACATCTGCAAAGATACAGAGTCATCTCCTGTATCTCCTACTAACAACACTGTTCTGACTCCCAATGCAGAGACCTCTCAGCTCTATATGTCTGAGCCCTCTTCAAGTCTACAACGCAAGTACATCTATGCAGCAAACCGGATATACTCATATCAACAACAAGGTGACTTCCCGGGTGATAAGCCGCAGCTCAAACCAAAGTCAGCACAAGCCTTAAAGACTACACCACAGTTAAACGCTCATATAACATCATTTTACCCTGGTAAACCTCACCCTACATCACCAGAGAACTTTCACACCCAAGGGGTTCCACAAGTTACTTTGACACCAAGGAGTGAGAGACCAGACATGAATGACTTTGCCAGATACATGGTACGCCATGAGCTCATTAACACCAGCCTCTCAAGGTTTGACGACTGTCCAGAGAGCTACAGAGCTTGGAGATCAACCTTCAAGGCTACTATTGTTGATCTCAACCTTACTGCTAAGGAAGAACTTGATTTGCTCATAAAGTGGCTGGAACCAGAATCTGCAGGTCGTGTTAAAAGACTCAGAACAGTACATGTTGACCACCCAGATGCAGGTCTTGTTGCTGCATGGGCAAGACTTGAGAGAGCCTATGGTAGCTCTGAAGCCATAGAAAGCACTCTATTTAAGAGACTACAAAACTTCCCAAAAATAGGGAACAAAGACTATCGCAAGCTCCAAGATCTAAGTGACCTCCTCATGGAGCTAGAGTTGGTAAAGACAGACCCACGTCTACCTGGACTAAGCTTCCTGGACACCGCTCATGGTGTCAACCCAGTGGTGTCTAAACTGCCATACGGCCTACAAGAGAAATGGGCACCACAGGGCTCAAGATACAAAAGAGACTATAATGTATCCTTTCCTCCATTCTCATACTTCTGCAGGTTCATTAGTTATCAAGCCTGGATGAGAAACGATCCCAGCTTTAGCTTCAGTGAACCCAACCTACCTGCTTCATCCTCACCATCATCAAGGTATGATAACACAGCAGCTAAACGTAGAGACTTAAATAGAGCAATATCTGTTAAAAGGACAGACATCTCACCCTTTGCAACCTCACCTATTGATCAGGGCGTTGTGGATGACAGAGATAAAGACCCTAATCGTCAGTGTCCTATTCACAAGAAGCCTCACCCTCTTAAGAAATGTTGTGGGGCTTAGGGCAAAGACTTTACAAGAGTGCAGGGAGATTCTCTGGAAACTTGGCAATGCTACAAATGCTGTGCTTCTTATGGCCATTATGCAAAAGACTGTAAAGTTGTCATCAAGTGCACAGAATGCGGTAGCGACAGACATGTTAGTCATGCATCCTACTCCACTCCCAGACAACCCACAGCAGCTTCTTACCTCCACTCCCATCTCAAATCATGGCGGGGAGCAACAAGGTCATGCTCCAACCAAAGATAATGTCTCTTCTTCATGTACAGAAGTCTGTGGAGAAGGCAAGGACCACAAATGCTGTGCCAAGATATGCCTAGTCAAGATATACCCAAAGAGTCATCCTGAGAAAGCTGCTAGGATGTATGCCATAATAGAGCAACAGATCCCTGGTTAAGCCTAAATTCTTTGAGATCTTTGGCAGAGGGTCACGCAACACCATATACTCTCAGAACCTGTTTTGGTCGTGTAGAGATCTTCAGCAGAAGGGTTGATGGGGTTTCATGGTCTCTCATATCAACGAGGGAGAGAGCATACCCTACCAACGTTAGTCGAGTGTGGACCAGATACCAGATGAAAGGGAAGAGATTCCACTCAGAAGCTGCATATCACCATCCTCATTTAAGGCACCTTGTTGATGAGATTCCTGCAATGGACAAGAGTGCTGAAATCTTAGTCCTGTTAGGAAGGGACATTCTCAGAGTACATAAGTAGACTTGACCTAGGCTGGGTAATAGTGGGCGATGTATGCTTGGACAGGATGTGTACGCCACCTGAGATCCACTCCTTCAAGACTTACGTGTTGGGAAACGGACGTGCATCCCACTTCAAACAGTGCCCTGACCATTATGAAGTAAAGGAGAAGCTTCTTGACATCATTCAAGTACCTGATGTTACTCCTGTCCTTTGTGATGACAACCTAGGTACCACAGTGTTTTGGTACTACAAGTGAGGACAACAAAATAGCCTTGTCAGTTGAAGACAGAGAATTCATCAAAATAATGGATAAGGAATTCTTTCAGGATAAGACTAACAGCTGGGTTACACCATACTCTTTGTGCTACAAGGGCCAACTCCCAACCAATTGTGAACAGGCTTTATCCAGAATCAACTCACTTCAACGAACACTAAGGAACTGCCTGAAATGAAGGACCATTTCATCGCCTTTATGAAAAGGATCTTGACAATGAATCACGCCGAACCAGCGCCACCACTTCAAAGACACAATGAGTGCTGGTATCTGCCTTTCTTCGGAGTGTATCATCCACGTAAGCCAAAACAAATCAGGACAGTATTTGACTCCAGTGCCAAGCATCAAGGTGTAGCCCTAAACAATGTTTTTCTCACTGGCCCGAATTTAACCAACAACCTTGTAGGCGTACTTATGAGATTTAGAAAAGAACCAGTTGCTATAACTGCTGATATTGAACAGATGTTTCATTGCTTCATTGTACGCAAAGACCATAGAAACTTCCTAAGGTTTCTGTGGCACCGTGACAACAACATGGACAATGAGATTATTGAATACCGCTTGAAAGTACATGTTTTTGGAAATAGTCCCTCACCCGCTGTTGCATACGGTTTACGAAGGACTGCCATTGATGGAAAAAAGGAGTATGGCGCGGATGCTCGACACTTCGTAAGAGAGACTTTTATGTTGACGATGGACTTAAGTCTTTATCTACAGACAAATAAGCCATAGACTGCTCCAAAGGACACAATGTATGCTTTCTGAGGCTACCTCAGACTACACAAAATTGCCTCAAATAGTGTTGCTGGTTATGAAAGCCTTTCAAACCTGGCGATGATGCCACAGGGGTTTAGGACTTCAATCTTGGAATGGACATTGCCACCTATACAGAGAAGTCTGGGCCTATGGTGGGACTTATTAAAGGACACTTTCATCTTTCAAGTCAGCTCTACAGATCAAGCCATTTACCAAGCGCGGTGTTCTGTCAGTGGTAAACAGCCTATACGATCCAATGGGATTTGTGGCTCCCATCACCATACAAGGTAAAGCCTTACTTAGACAGCTCTGAGTCTATTAAAGATTGGGATGCTCCACTGCCATCTGACAAGCTTTCAAAGTGGGGAGTCCTGGAAGCAATCTCTACACGCCTTAGATGGAATCCATATACCACGCTGCTACACTCAGCTTCCCTTGCTACGTTCCGGAGAAAAGATCTTCACATCGTCTCAGACGCATCTACTGAGGCCATAGCGGCTGTTGCCTACCTCAAGGTGAGAGACTCTTCTAATCAAACCCACATAGGTGTTTCTGTTTGGGAAAGCTAAGTTAGCACTAAGCTCTGAACACACAATTCCAAGGCTTGAACTTGTGGGACTGTGCTAGCTGTAGAAATCACAGATATCATATAACGCGAGCTAGACATTAGATAAATGACAACCAAATTCTACACAGACAGTAAGGTTGTTCTGGGCTACATATACAACCAGAGTAAACGTTTCTATGTCTACGTCAGCAACCGTGTAGAAAGAATCAGGAAATCATCTAAACCTGAACAATGGCATTATGTCCCATCTGAAATTAATCCTGCAGATCATGCTACTAGGCCAGTGTCTGCAAGTGTATTTGCAAATTCATCCTGGTTAACAAGTCCTGAATTCATGCTGGATCACACAGAATAGACCACGGCTGACGTCTTCGGTCTTCTTGAAGACTGACAAGGATCCAGAGAACCCAACTATCCTTACCCCAGCTACCTGCTTACCCAGAAGCTTGGGGTCCGTCCTGTTTCACCTGGAAACTGTAAAGACGGAAATCTGTGCTTTGATCAATGGAAGCGAGTACAAAACCCTTGCCAACCGCTTCTGGAATCATTGGAAGATGGAGTATCTTTCACTCTGCAAGGACGTCAGGAACTGTATGGCAACGACAGTAACCCTAACATACAAGTGGAGATCTCGTTCTGCCCAAGGACCAGCAAGCCGAAAGAATCGAGTGGCCTATGGGACTTATTGTGAAGAGCTTTCTAGTGATGACGGTAAGGTACGCAGGTGGGAGGTGAAAGTTGCAAGACAAGGGACTGTAATGACTTTCATCAGCCTATCCCGGAAGTTATTCTGCTCTTGCCTTTTGGAGAATGAACTTATTGCCTAGGCTGCTGAATCACGACTTGAAACTTCAAGCAAGAAGTGTTGAACTTTAATTGATACAATTGAAGCCTTACATTTATTTGTTGCTTATATGGCCTGTTTCTCTATGTTTCTTCAGTCCTCGGACATCAAGCAAATTGTTTATTTGCAATTTTATATACTACTGTTATGGTTTAAATAGTGACATTTTCATGCCAGCCTGGGAGTGTGCTGCTATGGCAGTTAAATCTTATATAGTTTTCATATGATATTATTTTCTTATATTTGGTATATGCTCCCATCGGAGTGGCCGTTTTGGTATTGGCATGTGTTGGTGCGGGGGGGGGGATATGTGTGACTCATTTCGTTTCTTGCTCCACCCCTTCTTCTGTGTACCTTCACTTCCTGTTTTTTATACTGCTCCAGACATATGCACAGGTACATCATTTATTTCTCATGTACGCTTATGAAAGCATCATCTTTTGACCGCACAATACCGGAATCCATCTGTTCTGCTGTACTCTGTTATCTGGCTTACAGAATAAAGCAACTTACATAGATAAACTCGGTGTTGGTGAGTTCAAGCTATCTGATAAGGATTGTCCGCAGTGATTATATCTGCCTATACAGGCCAGGCATAAAGGTCTCACTAGAGATAAATCGCTATTACAACAATTAGAGTCAGAATATTTCTACTCTACTCTTGACTAGGCTTATTTTTCCTGTTTGTTTTGGTGGGATACTTGTGCAAATTTTTACACTGAAAGAGATAGAGATGCAACTTTTTCCACTCACTTGTGCAATATTTTGATGTGAAAACCAATGAGACAGGTCTTAGGCCTCATTCACATACATGGATTTTCACGGACAACCATAGATCATACGAGTGTATTACTGTACAGCGGCGGAGGCACGAAGAGCACGGTGTCATAGCAACCATGCACTCAGCAGGACGTCAGGCCGGGTTTCACGGACTGTGGTACGTGAAAATCCACGTATGTGTGAAAGAGGCCTCAGTGAATCTGAACCTGTCTCAGGGTTGTTTCACACACATAAAGCCATCACTATGATTCTGTAGAAGTCAGACTTAAACAAAAAAAGAGAAACCTGATTTATTAAGGCATAATAAATGAGAAGGAAATTAAAGACAGGTGTTGCCAATACTCCTGTTTTTTTTTACTCCAAACAAACAAAATCCTCGGCCATCTGCCCACGAACTACACAGTAGTTTTCTTCACTAGTAAAGCCTCATTCACACGTCCCTATCCGTGCTCAAATCCGCGAGAAGGTGGTCAGTGATGTATCCGTGAAGCTATCCATGAAGCATCCGTGTTGGGTCCATGTGTCCGTTTTTTGCCGTCCGTGTGCCATCCGTGTTTTACTGACACTGAACAGCTAAAAAATAATTTTAAAAGCATCTCTTCCTAATGATCCGTGAAACACGGATGCAACACGAATGGCATTCGTGGTTTTCATGGACCCTTAGACTATAATGGGCATGATGGATCCATGAACACGGACAAAATAGAGCATGCATCCGTGCTAAAATAACGGACCCACGGACCGTGCTAAAACACTGATGTGTGAATACAAACATTGAAATGAATGGGGACATGTGCTGTCCGTGGAGAACACGTACAGCACACGTCCGTGGAACACTGATGTGTGAATGAGGCTTAAGACCCGGGTCTACCAACCAGTTCCCGAAAACACAAATTGTAGTGCATACCACACATGTGATCAAAGGATTTTGGCGACCACAGGCCATGGTGCAGTCTGCTTCTTCCCCAGACTGGGAACCCTACTGAAAGAGTTCAGTCCAAATTTCACTGAGCTCCTCAGTTGGCTGCTAATTACCCCTCATTAACAGCTGATGAACAGAGAAGGAAAACCCTATTTTCCCAGCCATTCTTGCTCTCACCCAGCTTTCTCTGGGTGAGATACACCATTTTATTTACCCTAATCCACTGCCACTGTAGCTGCACCGCCACTATCTGTCTATTGTGGGGATTCGCTCTGGTAGTTAGGATAAGCGGGCGCAGCACAGAGGCAAAATACAAGTTCATAATTCAAACTTCAGTGTTTATTCACACATGATGCCAAAAACAAAACGTCACTTTTGCAGTGTTGGTGTTACTTTACACCCAATGGCAAGTTAATATAACAAAAGTCACCTTGGTGGCAGTTCTGCCTCAGAAAGTTCAAATACAGGCTTTAGACGGCCTGTTCCCCTGACACACGGGTCTCCACTCTCCAGTCCAGCATAGGCTTTAGATCCCAGCACACAGACCTCCTGAGCTCAACTGTTAGACGGAGGTAATCCTCTCCACCTGGCAGTGCTGGCTGGTTTTATGCCTGGCAAAACCCGGCATGGAACGTGGGGAGTAGTCACCCACCCAACACTTTGACTACTCCCAGTAAGAGCCGTCCTGAATCAGCTATTACAGCCATGCTAAGTACCAAGATGTCAAACAGCAACTGCTGCTGACACATAAAAACCGGTTCTTACTCCACCGAGGCCAGGAACCTCGGTGACATATACCTAGTATCCACGATGATTCATTGTACCTTGTTACACTATCTTTATATTTTTGATTCTAATTAACTTTCCCTCGGATGTAATATTATTTCATTAGTATATCTGGTATATTGCATATCAAGCATAATATGATTTAAATTAAGTGCTATGACATGGATAATATTAGTTTATCCAGGTTCCAGGCGTACTTTACTAGCATTAAACAAGATATAATAGATAGCATAAGAGTAATGATGAGAAAGCATGCTCGGCCGGATACCTGTTTGGCTTGAGCATCGCTATGCTCGGCACATGGCGGTACTCTGCCGAGTACCGCATGTGCTCGGGCGCCATGCTCCACTCTCCTCCCTGCACCTTTCGTGGCTGCTAAGCAGCCAATAAACGTGCAGGTAAGTACTGCCATGATTGTAATGCCAGTACCCATGTTGGCTGCTGGCATTATAGTGATTGGTCATAGTCAGGGAGAGCAGAGGGTAGGAAGGGAAAGGCAGTGTAGGGAGCAAAATTCTCAGTTATTTTTCGAAGAAAGCTTTTCAAAGACCCCAAAGTCCTTTTAAGAACTACTGTGTGTGTGTTTTAGAGCAGCAATATATTTTTACCTGAGCTAAATTGATCAGTCTCAGGGACATCCGTGCTGAGGAAGGGACACATCTACTGTCTCTGTAGTGTGTGCGTGTAATACACATCTGTGACATATACAGTACTCCATCTGAAAACTGTTCCTTTAGCGTAAATTTAGTTTCAAAAATCATTTATTTGGTTTTTGAGAAATTTAAACAGAAAAAAGACATACAAAACAAAGTCTTTTAAATAAAGTACAGAAACAATAATTAATGTTTAAGGCATATACATGTTTGTTCAAGATTCGATATATTCATCGCAGATGAAGTTCTATCAGGCCCTATTGAGGGCATCATGTAACAGATAAAGGTCCATACATCGAGTAATGTTTGACACGGGGGTTTATAAAGAAATACTATAGCGTATATCTGGGGCATAGGAGGAGGACAGCCAAGGCTCCCAAACCCTTTCAAATGAACAGAATGTATCCGTACGTATGGCAGATAATTTTTCACCTTGAAGAATTTTGTTAATCCTATCAAGGACCATCTGAAAGCAAAGTACATCAGTACGCCACTTAAAAGCTATGTGGATCCTGGTGGCCATCAATATGTGTTGGGAAAGTTTAAACTTGGCGGATGTCAGCCAATGTGGTTTATCGCCCAATAAGCATAAGGGAAGTGATGTAGGGTAATCACATTGTAAAACTGTAGACAATAGTGCAGTTGTTTGGGCCCATAGCCTTCTAACGATTGGGCAAGTCCACCAAATGTGGATCATAGACCCCTCTTCTTCACAACCTCTAAAGCAATTTGGGGAAACCTCTGGGTACATACGATTGAGTCTAGTAGGAACCATATAGGTTCTGTGGAGTATTTTAATTGAGGTTTCAGCTAGTGTGACCTGCCATGATCCTTTTGTAAGGGTCTGCGATCTCTGATACCATTTGGGGAACGAGGATTCCAGTTGCATGTCCTCCTCCCAGGCCTTCATGTAAGGTAGTTTAACCTCTTCGGGTTTTTGACAGAGTAAGCCATAGATACGAGATAATAGCCCCTGCCTATAAAGGGAATATGTGACTGATCTTTCAAATGGGGAGAATGAGATATTCCTATCCGCTATTTGCAATGACTTCAAGAAGGAGAATACTTGATTCAAACGCAAATTCTCTTCGGGTGGAGGGGAGTGCATCTCCTTGAAGCTGTCAATTGTTAACAATTTACCTCTAGATAAGAATTTATGAAGTATACATAATTGATTGCTCATCCACCATGAAAAGTTGCGATGTTGGAGACCCGGGGTGAACTGCGGGTTCCCTAGTAAGTGAGCTAGAGGGGTGGGTTTGGATTGAAGATTACTCTTGAATCTAACCGATCTCCACAGGAGTAATGAGTAGTATGTTAAAGGTGAAATAGACTTAATAGTACGCGGGGATACTACCAACCATTCCAGATCAAAGCTCTCCAGAATATGGAAGAGACTGGAGGCCTCCATTTCAATCCACAGGGGATGTAGGTTTGGATCTAGGTGGGTTAAGAACATTTGTGCCATTCTGGCTGCTTTATAATACTTCGACATATCTGGGACAGATTAGCCCCCCGACTGACTTGTGCCTACACATAATTGATTTGGCAATTCGAGGACGTAATTCGCCATAAAAACCTAAGCACGACTCCCTGATGGGATCTCAGGTCCGATAGTGGGGATGGTACTGGGGAGAGCTCTAAATAAGTACAATAACCTTGGAAGCGTAAACCATCCTAATTATGTTTAATCCTCCCCACCCATGATATTGGAAGTTTCTGCCATGACGCTAGATCCTGGCGAATCTTACTATACATTGGTGGATAATTATTTTATATGTTTCTTCATAGTGAACTCGGTATCGAGACCCCCAGGTAGGAGACGTGCCTTGGTCTGCACTGAAAAGGGAATTTTTGTAAAAGTAAGGTTTTTGTTGTTTCTGGTGTATTACAAAGCATTAGTTCAGATTTGGTGTGGTTTATTGTTAGGCCCGATGCTTTGGAAAAAGAGTCAAGCAGTTTTAGTAGTGAAGGGAAGGAAATAATAGGGTTAGTAATTGATAGCATTAAGTCATCAGCGAACAGACTCAACTTGTGCTCAGTGGCCCCAATCGAGAAGCCTGTAATGTCTTTGTGTGCTCTAATACGGGCCGCTAAGGGTTCAATGGCCAAGGCAAAAAGTGCTGGGGATAGGGGGCAACCTTGACGCGTTCCCCTCCCTATATGAATGGGTTGGGATAGAGTGGTCGGGAGTTTGAGATTGGCTTTAGGGTTGGAGTAGAGAGCTTGGATAGCCCTAAGAAAGGGTCCCCTAACACCTATTACTGTAAGGACCTTATATAAGTATGGCCAGGTAACTGTGTCAAAGGCCTTTTCAATATCCAGTGCCAGGAGCGCAAGCGGGATCTTTTGCTTCTGAGATGAGTGTATTATGTTCAATATTTTTCTTATGTTGTCAGGGGCTTCCCTCCCAGGGATGAATCCACTTGGTCTCTATGTATGAGGTCTGGAATGAACCTGTTAAGTCTGTTAGCTAATATTGATGTAAAGAGCTTGTTGTCAATATTCAATAGAGAAATTGGTCTGAAGTTAGTTGTAAGCAAAGGGTCCTTATTAGGCTTGGGGATGACCGTAATGGACGCTTTAAGAAACTCTTCCGGGGGTGGGGCTCCCTGCATAAGCTGGTTGCATATGTTAGTAATGTGAGGGATAAGTAGTGGAGCCAATTTTTTATAATAAAGAGCAGTATACCCGTCGGGGCCTGGGGCTTTTCCAAGTTTAAGGGACTTAATGGCAAATGTCACCTCGTCTGTCGAAATTGGCTTGCTTAATTCAGACTGCGCCTCTGGGGATAGAATAGGAAGTCTAGTCGATGACATAAATTCATCTATCTGAGGAACAGTATCCCCCCCTGGTGGAGTATAGAGAAGCTCATAATATTTATGGAAAGTTTTATAAATAATATCTGGGTGGGAAGTTACATAGTCAGGCCTAGTACGGATCTGAAAAACCTGATTAGTTTTTTGTCTCGCTTTTAGTTGACTGGCAAGTAGTCTGTCAGGCTTGTTAGCGTACCTATAATAAAAAGAACTTGTCCAGCGGAGGGCTTTCTCAGTATTATTAGTAAGTATCATATTTAGCTGCTGTTTCACATCTTTAATGGCTTTTAGGAGGTATAAAGATGGGTTCTTTTGGTGTGCCCATACAAGGTCTATTAAGTTTAAACTCCAGGTTAGTTTGAGTCTGTGTACGTTCTTTTTTACGTCTGGATGCTATACTGATCAACTTACCCTCATAAAGCTTTATGTGTAAGCCAAAGATTCATGGGGTCCATATCAGGGGTAGCTTTGTCCGCAAAGAAGTGGGAACATCCTCTTGCAATTGGGAAAGAATTGTAGGTTGTGTCAAAATGGATTCATGAGTCTCCATACTGCTCTGGTAAAGTTTTGTGGGATGCTGAGAAAGCTGTAAGGACCATATCGTGGTCTGACCAGGGTGATATAATATGCCTGGAATAAGATAGGTTAGGGAGACTGGATGAAGAGGCAAGGATCAAGTCAATACGGGAGTATACCTGATGAGCAGGGGAGTAATATGTATAGCTCCTTTGAGAGCCGTTATGTTCCCTCCATGTGTCGGCCAAAGAAAGGGATTGCAGGAGTTGGTTTATTCTGCCGGATAAAGTTTTAGAGCGTGGAATAGGTTGCGGGACTGAACGGTCTAAAGTAGGGTGAATGGTAATATTAAAATCACCGCACCAAATTATTTTATGGTAGGAAAGGGATTCAACTATTTTACTTACTTCCTCTAGGAATGAAATAGGTCTAACATTAGGGGCGTAAGTATTGACCAAACATACAGTTTCTTCTCTGTATATCCCCATCAAGATAACAAACCTTCCCTCCAGGTCAATATTGGTATAGGTAACAGTCATGGGGAAGGAATTTCTCAAAAGTATTACCGCACCCCTGCTTTTAGAGAGGTAAGTGGACGAGTAATATCTCGAGTACTGAGCATGAAGATATTTAGGGTGGGAGGTGTGTGAGAAATGAGTCTCCTGAAGGCAGATGACATCTGGCGCGTGTTTAAGATATGAAGAAAATGCGGTTTTCCTCTTCCTAGGAGAATTAAATCCCCTAACGTTATGGGTTAATATTTTATACATCTTGAAAGGTTAGAGGAGAAGCCTGAACGCGCCATACCTCATCCGCCTCCAGCCACACCGCCCCCCCAGTTGTCCGAACAACAACATCCGCCATAGTCGTGTACATATGCAATGCCTCAAAATGGTGAACAACATAAAAATGGGTATAAAACAGCAAAAAGTAACATAAAGGGCTTTGGGGCCCATAACTTACAACCTGTTTGGTTGGTAGATGCGGTAGGGGAAACAGCCAAACTTTGGTCTGCCTCATCCCTCCACATAAACACATGGTTAAGGTCAACATGAAAGTCCACATGCCGATACCCTATAAGAAAAAAGGTTAGCCTAAACTGTATAAACTTAACAGATGTCGATAGACAAATAAGAAAACGGATCCAAGTGGATCTAGAGACCTCATCAGTGTGCTAGGTATGAGGAGAAGATATAAAAATCAAGAGGTCTTCTGTCTGCCCGATCTAGAGGATGTTGGAGTGACCAAGGTCCAAACTCTTGCTGGTCGCTGCGGTAGCGGAGCGGGGCTGGGAGGCGATGCTATCTCACACTGCACTCCGGCCCGCTGTAGTGCTTCCAGCCCTTCAGACGGTGAACGCACCGTATGTGAGCGAGAGTTCACTTGAAAAGTCAGGCTAAAAGGGAAGCCCCATCTATACCTGATCTGGGCCTTTTGGAGAGCTTGAGTAACCGGTCTCATTTCCCGCCTTCGTCGGAGCGTGGATGGAGCAAGGTCTGCATATAGGTGGACAGATGGAGGCAGACCCGGAAGGGGTCGGGGTTGCCTCTGGCTGCAAATAATATTTTATCTCGGGTCCCAGGATGATGAAATTTAAGGATAACGTCTCGAGGTAAGTCCGAGCTGCGTGGTTTCCCTAATGCTCTGTGGACCCGATCCATCTTTAAATAGTTGAGTTCTTCCTGTGGTAGGAGCGTTGAAAACAGGGAGGAGAGGGTGGCTTGAAGGTCTTGATAAGATTCAGGGAGCCCCCTGACCCGTAGATTTCCTCTCCTGGACCTATTCTCTAGGTCTTCAATTTTTAGCTCCAAATCCGCCAGTTGGGCCTCATGTGAATTAACATCATCCCTATTGCGGCCTATGGCGTCTGAGATGTCATCCGTGCGTGTCTCTAGGTCAGAGACCTCTGTTCCCTAGATCGTGGATCTGGCGGGAAAATTCCGTGACCGCCTGGGACAATTCAGACCGGAACAATGCTGCAATGTTCTTGTAAAGGTCTTCTTGACCCACATTATGGTCGCTGATGTCCGGAGTTGGCTCACCTTCAGAAGAGGAGACGGGGCTCGGTGGATCAGCGGCGGCGTCCGCCATGGCAGTGTGCCTTGTCTGCCGGAAGAGTTCCGGTAAGGTCTGTGAAGGAGCGGGTGTACCGGGTATTTTCGACCTCCCCTTGGAGCGGGGCATCTTAGGGGTCTGATGCATATACTTGCAGGCGTATAGGAGCCTGGTTCAGGCGCTAAAGTGAGGGTAAGTCGGCGTGCGGTGCGGAGCTCACAGAATCATGTCTTCCTCGTGAGCCTCGCGCATGCGCCTCCTAGCGTAAATTTAAATAATCTGTTTAAATTCTTTTTTTATTCAAATTTTTCAGGTTCAAAGAACAAATTTGTATTACAATAAAATGATAGTTTAAATCAATATCGTAAACGTAAATCAGAATGGTATACATATCATTGATGTCATGACATGTGTTACAATGAAAATATATAACAATCAAGTAACGAGATGAAAGTATTTAGTTTCCTAAAGTTATTGAACCCCTGACTATTAGCGCTGGGGCGACAATCAACCAAATAGCAAATTAGGACCGCAGTCTTTATTAACTAGATGATAGCATAGTTGCTATTTGTTATGCTCCTATATCACTACAGTTGCCCAGTATTGTGGGATTTAGTCAGCTTCTGAGTTACTGCGTGTGACAATCTTGTCGGGTCATCCCAGCTACATCACAAGAAGAACCGTAACTTGGGGGGGGAGGGAGAACAGGAGAACAATTTAACATGGAGTACATAAGGGAGGGGGGGGAGGGAATCAGGCTTAATCTAACCTTATGGTTGCAGGGTCCAGGCGTAGGAAGCTAAATAGTTAAAAGATGTTCAGTTATGGCATTTTTTCCTAAAAGTTTGGTCCAAGGGTCCCATATTTGGTGGTACCTGGGCTTTTTATATCATCTCTAATTTAATCTCAGTTTCTCGTAGTTGTGTAAGATATGCATCTCCTTCAACCATTCTGAGAAGGATGGGGGTTCTTTTTCCTTCCATAGTTTGGGGATAAGTAGTTTGGCTACATTTAACATGTGAAGTGTTAAAGGATGCCTAATATTAGAAGTTTGTATGTTGAATATACTGAATAGAATCAGGTTTGGTGAGATTTTTTGCTGTCGTGCTAAAGGTTTTACTTATTATCGTTTCAATGGATTTCCAAACATTTCTAGTTTTTTGCAGTGAACCCAGATATGGGATATAGTACCCCTCTCTGTCTCACACCTCCAGCACAACGGGGAAATGTCTGGGAACATTCGATTAAGTATAATAGGGGTTCTATACCAACGTGAGACTATCTTGAAGTGAGTTTCCTGTATTTTGGGACTAATTGATTTAGATCTTGCATTTGAGAGGATGTCTTTTATCTCAGAGCTATTGAATTCTCTATCTAGCTCTGCTGTCCATTTTCCGAGGTATGAGGGGGATGAGGTGGGATTGTTGAGTATGTTGTAAATATCGGGGTATTATTTTTGATACATTTTTGTATTGTCGTTAAGGGGATGGCAGGAGAATGATAAATCTCTGACTTCATTACATGGTCCTTGAGCAGCGAGTATTCCCTGAAGGAAATATCTAATAAATAATTGTTAAGATCTGTATATTTAAATAATCTGGGCCTAATCTAGTGTCCATAATGTGTTGCTTTTTGTGACATATACAGTACGCGATCCGAAAACTGTTTCTTTAGGGCAAATTTAAATAATCTGGGCCTAATCTAGTGTCCATAGTGTGTGGCTTTCTGTGACATATACAGTACGCCATCCGAAAACTGTTTCTTTAGCGTAAATTTAAATAATCAGGGGCCAGTCGTCATCTACTGTCTCTGTAGCGTGTGCGTGTAATACACATCCGTGACATATACAGTACTCCATCCGAAAACTCTATCTTTAGGGCAAATTTAACTAATACGGGCCTAATATAGTGTCCATATTCTGTGGGTTTCTGTGACATATACTGCCCTGCATCCGAAAACTGTGTCTGTATTGCAAATTCCAATAATCTGGGCCTAATCTAGTGTCCATAGTGTGTTGTTTTCTGTGATATATACAGTACACCATCCGAAAACTGTTTCTTTAGGGCACATTTAACTAATCTGGGCCTAATCTAGTGTCCATAGTGTGTGTCTTTTTGTGACATATACAGTACGCCATCCAAAAACTTATTTAGCGTAAATTAAAATAATCATGGACCAGTCCTCATCTACTGTCTCTGTAGTGTGTGCGTGTAATACACATCTGTGACATATACAGTACTCCATCCGAAAACTGTTTCTTTAGCGTAAATTCCAATAATCTGGGCCTAATCTAGTGTCCATGGTGTGTGGCTTTGTGTGACATATACAGTACGCCATCCAAAAACTGTTTCTTTAGGGCAAATTTTACTAATCTGGGCCTAATATAGTGTCCATATTCTGTGGGTTTCTGTGACATATACTGTCCTGCATCCGAAAACTGAGTTTGTATTGCAGATTCCAATAATCTGGACCTAATCTAGTGTCCATAGCAGTGGCGTCGCTAGGTCAAAAACATCCGGGGCTTGAGCCCGGATGTTTTGTTCAGTGCCCCGAATGTTATGCTGCCTGCCTGGTAGCATTCCAGGGCTGCAGCCGGCACGGCAGGGCTTTTAATTGATTGGTCCCGACTCCCTAGCCTGGAGTGGGCAGCCAGTGGAGGCGAATCCTGCAAAGTTTGTGTGACATATACAGTACGCCATCAGCAAACTGTTTCTTTAGTGCAAATTCCAATAATCTGGGCCTAATCTAGTGTCCATATTCTGTGGGTTTCTGTAACATATACTGCCCTGCATCCAAAAACGTTGTCTTTAGCGGACTGTAAAACAATCTGTGCCACATCTAGTGACAAAATCATTAATATGAAGAAGGCGAGCACTAAGGGATGGGGAAGTGGCCGTGATGCTGATGGTGCACGCAGAGGCTGTGGCCCTGGGCGCAATAAAACTGTGCCTGCTGCCAGTGCACCAGAAAAAAAAAATAACATCAACCGTACCCAGCTTCATGTCCGACTTAGCTGGGCGGCGCAGGACAACACTGTCCAAGTTGGACCAGTGCGAACAGTTGGTCGGTTGGATTGCTGAAGATAATGCTTCCAGTCGGTTAAGCACCACCCTCTCTTCCAATAAGTCCAGTCTCTGGTCAACCGAATCCTCACTCTGATCCTCCTTCCTCCCACCATGGAGAGGCTTGCCAAACGAGTGATCCCACACTCGGATATTCCGAGGAGCTCTTTCCATCGCCACTATTACATTTGGCCCTCACGCCCAGCATGCTTGAAGAGGGACCTGAGATATTGTGCCCTGGTTCCCAACCTCTTGATCCTTCACAGTCTCAAGAAGATGACGGTGGTGAACGGCAATCATTCGTTCACGAGGTGGATGATGATGAGACACAGTTGTCAATCACTGAGGTTGTGGTTAGGTCAAGTCAGGAGAATGAGCAGAGTGAGGAAGTGGAAGAAGAGGTGGTTGACGATGAGATCATTAACCCAACATGGGAAGGTGAAAAGCCGAGCGAGGAGAGCAGTACAGAGGGGGAGGGATCCGCAGCACCGCAACAGGCTGGAAGAGGCAGTGGGGTTGCAAAAGGGAGAAGTCGGCACACACTTAACAGGCCCGCAACCGTTACACCGAGCACTCCTATACGTAAATCTACCTTGCCAAGGGGTAGGTGTCCGTAGTATTGCACTTTTTTGATGAAAGTGCAGATGACAAAAGAGTGGTAGTTTGCAACTGTGCCGTACCAAAATGGCCGGGGCGTGAACAGTAGCAACCTCACCACTACCAGCATGATCCGCCACATGGCATCCAAGCACCCTAATAAGTGGGCCAAACGCCTGGGTCCACAATCTGGATCTGCGGGTCGCACCACTGTTCCCCTGTGTTACGCACTGCTGGCCAATCCCCTGTTGAACCACCTTCGCATGAACCATCAGCAACAACATCCACTTCCCTGTCCAGCGGCAGCGTCCAAATGGTCCATAAAACAGTCATTTGAACAAAAGCGCAAATACCCGAATCAACCCACCCACCCACAGGCCATAGCACTAAATGCGCAACTTTTGAAATTACTGGCCCTTGAAATGTTGCCATTTAGGCTTGTGGACACTGAGGCTTTCAGCGGCCTTATGTCGGTGGCCGTCCCTCGGTACGCAGTCCCCAGCTGCCACTATTTTTCATGGTGTGCAGTGCCCGCCTTACACCAGCATGTGTCCCAGAACATCACCCGTGCCCTGACCAACGCACTTACTGGGAAGGTCCACTTCACCATGGACACATGGACAAGTGCTGGTGGCCAGGGACGCTACATTTTCCTGACGGCACACTGGGTGAATGTTGTGGAGGCCGGAAGTGAGTCGTACCCTGGGATGGTACAGGTGCTACCCACGCCTAGGGGACAAACAGCACACCGCAGCAGAGCTGTGGCAGGGTATAAGGGACAAGACCGAGCTGTAGCTCTCGCAACTCAACCTACAACCAGACATGGTTGTGTCTGACAATGGCTGTAACTTGGTGGCGGCTTTGGAGCTCGGCAACCTGACACACATCCCATGCCTAGCCCACGTCTTAAACGTAGTGGTTCAGCGGTGTATCAAAACATGCCCCAATTTGCCAGAGCTACTAGTGAAGGCGCGCGGCGTGTGTGCCCATTTCCGCAAGTCGTCCACAGCTTTAGCCAGTCTGTCAACGCTGCAGCAGCGCTTGCGGGTTCCAGCTCACCGACTGTTGTGCGACGTGAGCATGCGCTGGAACTCTACGTTACATATGTTGGCCAGGCTTTGTGAGCAGCAGAGGGCAATTGTGGAATGCCAGCTGCAACATGGTCGTCGCCTTTTGAGTCAACTGCCACTATTCACAAGCGAGGAGTGGGCATTGATGTCAGACCTCTGTGAGGTTTTAAAAAACTTTGATGAATCCACACAGATGGTTAGTGGCGATAACGCTATTATCAGCTTAACCATCCCACTGCTTTGTCTACTCAAACGATCGCTGCTCACAATCAAGGACGACGCTCTGAATGTGGCAAACGAGGAAATGGGGGAGGACATTACACAGGGTGATAGCCAGACCACCCACAGTTCGTCTTCTCACCCCGAAATGGACCATGAAGAGGAGGAGGAGCTGGAGACAGTTGCCTGTGCTACAGAGGGTAGTACCCATGGAACTTTAATTCCATCTGTTCAGCGTGGATGGCAGAAGAGGAGGAGGATGAGGAGATGGAGAGTCATCCTGATGTCGACATCGACGTCTTGCCTGTTGGTACTTTGGCACACATGGCTGACTTCATGTTAGGCTACCTTTCCCGCGACCCACGCGTTAAACGCATTTTAGATAACACAGATTACTGGGTGTTCACCCTTCTCGACCCCCGCTACAGAGAGAACTTCTCATCTCTAATTCCTGTGGTGGAGAGGACAAGTAAAATAGTGCTATACCAGAAGGTCCTTGTTGAAAAATTGCTCCAAAGTTGATAGGGCAGACATCCAAATGGATCGTCACAGTCACAGGGACGTGCAATCGCCTAGAAGTTATCTAGAGTCAACAAAGCGGCAGCAGGCCCTCACCTACAAGTCCACTCTCAGTAGCCAAGAGTCTGGTCAACACAATCCTCACCATGATGGCACATTGGGTGAACATTTTGGAGGCCAGGAGCATGTTGGCTGCTGGCGCCAGAGTTGCCCTCCAATAGATCCTGGTTAACGAAAAGTGTACTCATTCCAATAACAGTGCCGCTTAGGAGTGCTGTATTGTTATTTATCGTCACTACCTCCCCAAGTCGGGAGTGGGTAATTGCCGCGCGCCTGCTGCCTTCTTGGATGCTTGAGCTTTAATAACCTGTCCCATCCTCTCTGGGGGGGCTTACAATTAGGAAAAAAAGGGGCAACGCAACAACAGCCAATCAGATTTTAGCCATTGACCTTGGATGTGGTATTGCTTTCTCAAGCTCCCTCTCCGACATCGAACCCTGATTCCCCGTTACTCGTGATCACCATGGTAGGCGCAGAAAAGAACATCAAAAGTTGATAGGGCAGACATCCAAATGGATCGTCGCCGTCACAGGGACGTGCAATCGCCCAAAGGTTATCTAGAGTCACCAATGCGGCAGCAGATTCTCGCCCCTAATGTTTTAGATGGTCAGATCAGCAGGCCCTTGCTCCAAATGTTTTTGAGGGTCACTAGCAGGTCATCACTCATCAATCATAATTTTTCAATTCTGTGTATGATGCCCTCCTTTATGTGTAACAAAGGGTGTTTTGGAGTGCCGGTTCCTTGTAATTTTTGGCAGCCCATTCACTTAGTGCATAGGCTTTATGAGTGTAGGAGTCCCACTACCTGAATATTTGTACAACAATGTGAATGAGGCCCTCCCTTATGTGATATACAAGCTGTTTCGGAGTGCCTCTTGCTTGTAATTTTTTGCAGCACTTGCACTTTATAACAATTTTTCCTGTAAAATTGATTTTTTTTGGGAGGGTTTGTGCATATTTTTGTCAGTCTGTAAAAGTGGCGTACAACTCGGACAACATGGTTCCCAGCAGCGACCTGGGAGTCAAAGATGCATCCAGACATCGTCCCCATGCTGTTCCCGATCCATTTCGGTGGTGTTTCTGTCACTTTCTGACTTTTTCCAATGGACCAGGCACCCTCCCCTCTTCAGAGCAGGGAGTGCCTGGTTGTCTCCCATTGACTTCCATTATACTCAAGTGCTCGGCCAAGCACACGAATATAGCAATGTGTTCGGGCCGAACACTCAAATACTTTGGTGCTCGATCATCACTATATAAGAGTATAAGAATAGCAGGGTGTTAACCCAATGGAGTTATTACTCCATCTGTTTAACACAGCGCTGATCAGATGACTTCCATTTCTAGACAGAGCATATGGGAATAGCAGGATATAATTGGATTATTGAAAATCCAAGACTATACAGTTAAATAAGGTTGCATTTATAGATGAGAGAATTTTTCAAAAATTCGATTTGGCTGGTTCGCCGAATTTTTGGGAAAAATTCGCTTTGATACAAATTTATTCACGTGTTAAAAAATGGCTATTTTCTGGCTGCTGAGAGCCTTTATAGTGGTGTAGAACACTGTGCCTTGTAGTAAGGCTACTTTCACACTTGCGTTTTGGCTTTACATTTGTGAGAGCCGTCATGGGCTCTCACAAGCGGTCCAAAACGGATCAATTTTGCCCTAATGCATTTTATTGAGCGAAAAGGATCTGCTCAGAATGCATCAGTTTGCCTCCGATCAGTCTCGATTCCGCTCTGGAGTGGGACATCAAAACGCTGCCCGCAACGTTTTGCTGTCTGCTTGACAAAACTGAGCCAAACGGATCCATCCTGGCACACAATGTAAGTCAATGGGGATAGATGCATTTTCTCTGACACAATCTGGCACGTCTTGGCTATGTTACAGATAATACAAATGGATCCGTTCATGACAGATGCATGCGGTTGCATTATTGTAACAGATCCATTTTTGCAGATAAATGACGGATCCGCCCAAAACGCGAGTGTTAAAGTATCCTAACACGCATAGGCAGTCTGCTTTGGTGAAATAATACTGTGAGTCCGTATGAAATACAGATGACAGGCATCGCTCTTAGAATCACTGCACACTTCCCTTATTTTGGCAGTTTTGGGGACAACACTGACGAAATAACTCAAGTGTGAACTCAGCCTTACAGGTCGATGTTAGAGCCAGGTATAAAGAACCGTGCAGAGGCCCAAGATCCTACTGTAGCGTGAAAGAGCACACTTATTTTACAACATCGTCAGCCGATTCCACATAGATGTCTACAGAACCTGTTCTGTTAAACACTTATACAAGTAGAGCATCCCAACCAGAGTGGAGAGGGTGTCAGCAGTAAATTTGTGTTGACGTCATTGATTATTTTGCCCTTCCTCTGATCCGTCAGAAAAATAACCCACAAAAAATGGATCCTGTATGTGGAGCATACACCTTCACTCGGTCAGCATTTGCTCAATAACCCATCAGTATTGCAAATGCCAAAAAAAACAGGAGTGGATGTAAAACAGAGATGACACGTGAATGGAATATTTGCATGTCTTCTGTGTTTTCTACCCACTCCTGCTTTTGGCTACCAAATCATAGGACAATTCTAATGGGACCATACAGGCCTTACAGCTGCTACACAGACAGGATCCGTTGTGCGTATCATTTTTCCTTCTTTATGAAAGATCAGAAGAAAGGTCAAATAAATGATGATGTCAGCCAGGCCGAAAGGCAAAATAGTGGACCAGTCATGAAGTGGGGAGGGTGGGAACCGCATGAGAAGTCCACAGAGTGGACCTATGACATAGTGTTGAGGTGGAAGCAGCATGAGGAGACCACAGAGTGGCCCAATGACAGGGTCTGGATTTGGCAGCAGTATGAGGAGGCCACCAGTGGCACAATGACAGAGTCTGGAGTTGGCAGCAGTATGAGGAGGCTACCGAGTGGCACAATGACCGAGTCTGGAGGTGGCGGCATAAGGAGAAAGCCACCGAGTGGCACAATGACAGAGTCTGGAGGTGGCGGCAGCATCAGGAGGTTGTCATTGTTTTCATGTACTTTTTGTATATTTGTTGTTTCATAATGTATATTTTCCTCACATTTTCAGACTTCACATACGACGTCATTCGGTCTATACAGCAAAAGGAGTTTTTCAGTCACCCATCATTTTTACCGAAAAAAAAAAACACTTTTAACCCCTTAAGGACTTAGGACGTATCGGTACGGCATGGATCCCGAGTCCTTAAGGACCCATGACGTACCGGTACGTCATAACTTGAAATCTGTATTCCGGCGCCCGAGGGGTTAATCGGAACGGGATTTCGGCTGAAATCATTCAGCCGGCATCCCGTAACAATGCAGGGGGGGGTCATTTGACCCCCCCGCATCGGCGATCGCAGAAAACCGCAGGTCAATTCAGACCTGCGGTTTGCTGCGCTTTGTGCAGTTTCTGATCCCCGCGGGCCCTGACCGCGGGGATCAGAAGCTTTAGTGTCCCTAAAATATATATTTTACACCCCCCCCTGCACCCCTGCATGATTTTTTGCCGGCGGGTGGTGCAGGGGGGGAGTTGTGGGCGGTGGGGGCGGTGCGGGAGGCGGGCGGTGCGGCAGGCGGGATCGCGATCCCCCGCCCGCCTCCCTTTGTATAATCGTTGGTGTTCAGTGGGTATACCAGGGTGCCAGCACATTGCTGGCACCCTGGTATAAACGGCTGACATCGATGATGCGATGTCAGCCGTTTAACCCTTTCCATACAGCGGTCCGTACAGACCGCTGTATGGAAAAAGTTAACAGTAAGAGGGAGCTCCCTCCCTCTCCCAATCGGGGGCTGCTGTGCCTTTGCAGCCCCCCGATGGAGAGGGAGAGAGCCCCCAGACAGCCCCCCGAGAGATCCCCTCCTTACCCTTCCCCGTCTGCGAAGTTCTGAGCAGACGGGGAAGGTTCCCATGGCAACAGGACGCCTCTCAGGCATCCTGCTGTCCATGGTGCTGAACAGATCTGTGCTAAAGGCAGAGATCTGTTCAGACAAAGTGTAAGTAAAATACAGTACTGTACAATATATATTGTTCTGTACTGTATTATACAGACATCAGACCCACTGGATCTTCAAGAACCAAGTGGGTCTGGGTCAAAAAAAAAGTGAAAAAAAGTGAAAAAAAAGTAAAAATCCAAAAACACATTTATCACTGATTAAAAATGAAAAAAATAAAATTCCCTACACATGTTTGGTATCGCCGCGTCCGTAACGACCTGATCTATAAAACGGTCATGTTACTTTCCCCGCACGGTGAACGCCAAAAAAATAAAAAAATAAAAACTATTAGGAAATTGAAATTTTGCCCACCTTACTTCCCAAAAAAGGTAATAAAAGTGATCAAAAAAGTCGCATGTACGCCAAAATAGTACCAATCAAACCGTCATCTCATCCCGCAAAAATCATACCCTACCCAAGATAATCGCCCAAAAACTGAAAAAACTATGGCTCTTAGACTATGGAAACACTAAAACATGATTCTTTTGGTTTCAAAAATGAAATCATTGTGTAAAACTTAAATAAATAAATAAAAAGTATACATATTAGGTATTGCCCGCGTCCGTATCGACCGGCTCTATAAAAATATCACATGACCTAACCCCTCAGGTGACCACCGTAAAAAAATAAAAATAAAAACGGTGTAAAAAAAGCTATTTTTTGTCATCTTACGTCACAAAAAGTGTAATAGCAAGTGATCAAAAAGTCATATGCACCCCAAAATAGTGCCACTCAAACCGTCATCTCATCCCGCAAAAAATGAGACCCTACTTAAGATAATCGCCCAAAAACTGAAAAAACTATGGCTCTTAGACTATGGAGACACTAAAACATTTTTTTTGTTTTAAAAATGAAATCATTGTGTAAAACTTACATAAATAAAAAAAATTGTATACATATTAGGTATCGCCGCGTCCGTGACAACCTGCTCTATAAAATTACCACATGATCTAACCTGTCAGATGAATGTTGTAAATAACAAAAAAAAAAACGTGCCAAAAAATCTATTTCTTGTTACCTTGCCGCATAAAAAAGTGTAATATAGAGCAACCAAAAATCATATGTACCCTAAACTAGTACCAACAAAACTGCCACCCTATCCCGTAGTTTCTAAAATGGGGTCACTTTTTTGGAGTTTCTACTCTAGGGGTGCATCAGGGGGGCTTCAAATGGGACATGGTGTCAAAAAAACCAGTCCAGCAAAATCTGCCTTCCAAAAACCGTATGGCATTCCTTTCCTTCTGCACCCTGCCGTGTGCCCGTACAGCGGTTTACGACCACATATGGGGTGTTTCTGTAAACTACAGAATCAGGGCCATAAATAATGAGTTTTGTTTGGCTGTTAACCCTTGCTTTGTAACTGGAAAAAAAAATATTAAAATGGAAAATCTGCCAAAAAAGTGAAATTTTGAAATTGTATCTCTATTTTCCATTAAATCTTGTGCAACACCTAAAGGGTTAACAAAGTTTGTAAAATCTGTTTTGAATACCTTGAGGGGTGTAGTTTCTTAGATGGGGTCACTTTTATGGAGTTTCTACTCTAGGGGTGCATCAGGGGGGCTTCAAATGGGACATGGTGTCAAAAAACCAGTCCAGCAAAATCTGGCTTCCAAAAACCATACGGCGCACCTTTCACTCTGCGCCCTACTGTGTGCCCGTACAGCGGTTTACGACCACATATGGGGTGTTTCTGTAAACTACAGAATCAGGGCCATAAATAATGAGTTTTGTTTGGCTGTTAACCCTTGCTTTGTAACTGGAAAAAAAATATTAAAATGGAAAATCTGCCAAAAAAGTGAAATTTTGAAATTGTATCTCTATTTTCCATTAAATCTTGTGCAACACCTAAAGGGTTAACAAAGTTTGTAAAATCTGTTTTGAATACCTTGAGGGGTGTAGTTTCTTAGATGGGGTCACTTTTATGGAGTTTCTACTCTAGGGGTGCATCAGGGGGGCTTCAAATGGGACATAGTGTCAAAAAACCAGTCCAGCAAAATCTGGCTTCCAAAAACCATACGGCGCACCTTTCACTCTGCGCCCTACTGTGTGCCCGTACAGTAGTTTACGGCCACATATGGGGTGTTTCTGTAAACTACACAATCAGGGCCATAAATAATGAGTTTTGTTTGGCTGTTAACCCTTGCTTTGTAACTGGAAAAAAAATATTAAAATGGAAAATCTGCCAAAAAAGTGAAATTTTGAAATTGTATCTCTATTTTCCATTAAATCTTGTGCAACACCTAAAGGGTTAACAAAGTTTGTAAAATCAGTTTTGAATACCTTGAGGGGTGTAGTTTCTTAGATGGGGTCACTTTTATGGAGTTTCTACTCTAGGGGTGCATCAGGGGGGCTTCAAATGGGACATGGTGTCAAAAAAACAGTCCAGCAAAATCTGGCTTCCAAAAACCATACGGCGCACCTTTCACTCTGCGCCCTACTGTGTGCCCGTACAGTAGTTTACGGTCACATATGGGGTGTTTCTGTAAACGGCAGAGTCAGGGCAATAAAGATACAGTCTTGTTTGGCTGTTAACCCTTGCTTTGTTAGTGGAAAAAATGGGTTAAAATGGAAAATTAGGCAAAAAAAAGAAATTCGCAAATTTCATCCCCATTTGCCAATAACTCTTGTGCAACACCTAAAGTGTTAACGAAGTTTGTAAAATCAGTTTTGAATACCTTGAGGGGTGTAGTTTATAGAATGGGGTCATTTTTGGGCGGTTTCTATTATGTAAGCCTCGCAAAGTGACTTCAGACCTGTAGTGGTCCCTAAAAATTGGGTTTTTGTAAATTTCTGAAAAATTTCAAGATTTGCTTCTAAACTTCTAAGCCTTATAACATCCCCAAAAAATAAAATATCAATCCCAAAATGCTACAAACATGAAGTAGACATATGGGGAATGTAAAGTAATCACAATTTTTGGGGGTATTACTATGTATTACTGAAGTAGAGAAACTGAAAGTTTGAAATTTGCTAATTTTTCTAAATTTTTGGTAAATATGGTATTTTTTTATGCAAAAAAAATTAACTTTTTTGACCCAATTTTAGCAGTGTCATGAAGTACAATATGTGACGAAAAAACAATCTCAGAACGGCCTGGATAAGTCAATGCGTTTTAAAGTTATGAGCACTTAAAGTGACACTGGTCAGATTTGCAAAAAATGGCCAAGTCCTTAAGGTGAAATAGGGCTGAGTCCTTAAGGGGTTAAAGAGTGGCACAATGACAGAGTCTGTAGATGGCAGCAGCATGAGGAGACCACAGAGTGGCAAGGTGACATAATGTTGAAATGGCAGCAGCAGCAGGATACCACAGAGTGGCAAGGTGACATAGTGTGGAGATGGCAGCAGCATGAGGAGACCACAGAGTGGCAAGGTGACATAATGTGGAGATGGCATCAGTAGCATCAGGAGACCACAGAGTGGCAAGGTGACAGTGTGGATATGGCAGCAGCATCAGGAGGCCACAGAGTGGCAAGGTGACATAGTGTGGATATGGCAGCCGCAGGATACCACCGAGTGGTAAGGTGACATAGCATGGAGATGGAAGCAGCATGAGGAGACCACAGAGTGGCGAGGTGACATAGTGTGGAGATGGCAGCAGCATGAGGAGATCACAAAGTGGCAAGGTGACATAGTTTGGAGATGGCGGCAGCATCAGGAGGCCACAGAATGGCAAGGTGATAAAGTGTGGATATGGCAGCAGCAGGATACCACAGAGTGAAAAGGTGACATAGTGTGGAGATGGCAGCAGCATTAGGAGATCACAGAGTGGCAAAGTGACATAGTGTGGAGATGGCAGCAGCATCAGGAGACCACAGAGTGACAAGGTGACATAGTGTGGATATGACAGCATGAGGAGGCCACAGAGTGGCAAGGTGACATAGTGTGGACATGGCATCAGCAGGATACCACAGAGTGGCAATGTGACATAGTGTGGAGATGGAAGCAGCAGGAGGAGACCACAGAGTGGCAAGGTGACATAGTTTGGAGGTGGCAGCAGCATCAGGAGGCCACAGAGTGGCAAGGTGACATAGTGTGGATATGGCAGCAGCAGCAGGATACCACAGAGTGGCAAGGTGACATAGTGTGGAGATGGAAGCAGCATGAGGAGACCACAGAGTGGCAAGGTGACATAGTGTGGAGATGGCATCAGCAGCATCAGGAGACCACAGAGTGGCAAGGTGACATAGTGTGGATATGGCAGCAGCATGAGGAGGCCACAGAGTGACAAGGTGACATAATGTGGAGATGGCAGCAGCAGCACCAGGAGGCCACAGAGTGGCAAGGTGACATAGTTTGGAGATGGCATCAGCAGCTGCATCAGGAGACCACAAAGTGACCCGGCAACAGAGTGGGGCAGTGGGTGGCAATACCAGTACTCGCTGACGAAGGTGGGTGCAAGAAGGAGCACTTGGCATCAGATGTGTGGCATCAGGCGGGTTGCAGCATCAGAGTAATAGCTGAGGCAGGTAGTCAGAAGAATCTGATCTCTTTTATCAAAGTGTTGGTGTGGCACCATGGATGATCTAGTCTGATGTATCAGTAATTGGTGGTTGGAAATCCTGGCTGATCCACGCCTGATTCATCTTGACAAAGGTCAGTCGTTCCACATTTTGGGTGGACAGGCAAGTTCTCCTTGGGGTAATTATGGCCCCCGCTGCACTCTACACCCAATCTGATGCTACACTACTGGCCAGGCAGGACAGCTTTTCCAGGGAAAACTCTGCTAGTTGCGGCCACAAATCCAGTTTGGCTACCCAGTGGTCCAGCGGATCATCAATGTGGGGTAGCAAGGTGCTGTCCAAGTATACCACCACTTGCTGGTTCTGGTCCTGCTCAAGGTCTGTCTGCTGCTGCTGCGGGTAAAGAAAGCTACTCATCAGCGACTGTAGACTCAGGCTGCTGCTGATGGAGCTGGTACTGCTCCTGCCACCCCACCCCTCTTCAGCAGCCATGGCAGTGGAACATGAGCGCAGAGGGCCTGCGAGATGATGGGGGGCCAACTGACCACATAAGATGTCTCTGTAGTAGTTCAGTTAGTCAGTTTGTCCGGGATTAATTAGGGCCAGACGTGGGAGCCAGAGTGTATATACTGCGTAGGCATGAGCTTTGCTCGGGAGCGTGAAGGATAAGATGCCTGCTTCTGTCTTGGTTGTGTGTGTGAAGTGAGTGAGTAAATCCATGGGAATCTTAACCCTAGGAGTACTAGTACGGTGGCACCCTGATTTAGGGAGGAAGCTCAGAGGAAGCTAGTCTGGGAAAGATTCAGAAATACACATTGTTTGTATGTTATAAAGGATCATGGATGTAAAGAAGTTGAAGATTACAGGATGTGATTTTAAATAGAGAATTGAGAGCGTGGAAGTAAGCAATACTAAGCATTGTGGAAAGTTGAGTGATGAAGTGCAGCGCTGAAGGACTATTGTGTCTTGTCTGTCTGTGTATCTGTGTGCCCCGCACCGTGCGTGTCTCTGTTGCCTGGTGAGTGTAAGGTGTTTGGGTTAAATGTAAATGCAAGAATTACTGTGGCAGAACCCGTAGGAACTCTGTTTGCTGAGATCAAAAACAGAGGGAAAAACAGGGGCCTGTAGCTGTACAGTGGCAAATGACGTCATGACATTGGAATGTGAGATAGTGAGAACACTGCAATACTAAGATATATTGGATTGAATAGCACGTTCTTGGTTTTCACGAAACAGCCCCACTATGAACACATGGTTAAATCTGGTGAATATAACTAAGAGATATGAATATATTTTGTATAAGCAGAGAAATACGGAGAAAAAGTGGAGTGGAATCTGGGGAGACTGGAATTCATAGAGCTTCCTCCTCTCCTCCACTCTCCACCACCACCCCTCGGTCTGGGGACTGAGGAGTGGTGGTGAAGGGAGCAGGGGCGGACACAGACAGCAGAGGGCCCCTGTGCAAATAATGTGCCTGGGCCCCCCCCCTCCTCTCAAGCCAAATTCTCAACATAACATATTCCGTCCTAGCATTACTTATAGCAATACAAAACATACAGGGTAAGGCTACTTTCACACCTGCAGCACTACGCCACGGCCACCTGATCCGGCAGAGAATGCATGGAATTGGCCGGACACAAACTCAGACAGGCAGCGGTTTGTGTCCCACTGATTCTCTGCATTTTTGCCGGATTGTGGCCGATCTCTGCCAGACCCCATTATAGTTAATGTGGCCAGCGGACATTCTGTCTGCATCCAGCAGTGCTGGAGCATTCCGGAAGGCTGTTCTCTGCAAGAAGAGCCTGCCAGAATCACTAACTCCAATGTGAAGGTAGCCTAATACAGGTCCACATACCTCTTACATCCAGGGACGTCTTCGTTGATGTAGATGTTCTCTGTCCTCATCTTCTTGTTTCAGACCACACCGCCATGATGATTTCTTTCTGTCATCTCTTCTTTCTGCAGGGTTTGACAGACAGACATCTTAGTTTCCTAGTTTTCCATCATTCTCCCACCTAATCAACACCCCTCTAATACTGTGCCTGCTGTGCTCCCTATACAAGTTACACACAGATAGTTCCCCTTAAATAATTACTGGCACACAGTGTCCTAAAAATAACTGCGTCCAGGAAACAGTGTCCCTGACACTAATAGTGTAAATATAATGTTCCCCAAAAATAAGTGTGCTAAGCTGATACCGTGCCAGGGTGCCCACCAAAGTAACAGTGCTCCCTAAAATCCCACTAAAAGAAATAATTATCTACCAGACAACACGTAGTAGTAATAGTGCCCCTACAGTAATAATGACCCCACTGAGTCCCAGAAGTAATAATGCTCCCATAGTGTTCATACTAGTATTCAAGTTCCTCATAGTCCCTGAACTGTAATAAAGCCCACCATAATGTCCCCAGTGGTAATAATTCTCTTTATAATGTGCACCAGTACATAAAAGTGCCCTGTTGTGTGGCAGTATAAAAAAAATATCTCCTCTTAGTGCCCCCTGTAGAGTCAATGTCCCCATAGTACCCTCATAATGTGTGCCAATGCCCTCTACTGTTTGCCCAAAAAAAAAAACTCTTAGTGCCCCCAGTTAAGCCAAGGTCCCCATAGTGCCCTATAATTTGTGCCAGTATGAAATACTCCTATATCGTGTGCCTCCCCTTGTTCCCATGGTGCCTGACAATGTGCCAGTAAAAAATGCCTCCATAATGTGTGCCAGTATATAAAATAGGGTCACCAGTAGATGCCCCCATACTGCTCCCCCCTTCTTAGTGCCCCCCATGTCTGCCAATATATAAGATAGAGCCCCAGAAGATGCCCCCATAGTGCTCCTCTCCCCCCTTTTCCATAGTGCCCCCCATGTGTGCCAGTATATAACATAAGGTCCCCATAGTGCTCCTCCCCCTCCATAGTACCCCCCATGTGTGCCAGTAACTAACATAGGGCCCCCATAGTGCTCCTCCCCCTCCTTAGTGCCCCCCATGTGTGCCAATATATAAAATAGGGCCCCAATAGTACTCCCCCCTCCATAGTGCCAGCATGTGTGACAGTATTTAAAATAGGGCCACCCATAGTGCTCCCCCCTCCATAGTGCCCCCCTTGTGTGCCAGTATATAAAATAGGGCCCCAATAGTACTCCCCCCCTCTATAGTGCCCCCATGTGTGTCAGTATTTAAAATAGGGCCCTCCATAGTGCCCCCCATGTGTGCCAATATATAAAATAGGACCCAAATCGTACTCCCCCCCCTCCACAGTGCCCCCATGTGTGTTAGTATTTAAAATAGGGCCCCCATAGTGCTCCTCCTCCTCCATAGTGCCCATAAGATAGGGCCCCTAGTAGATGCCCCCATGAGTGCCAGATAGGGCCCCTAGTAAAGTGTAAATAAATAAAAATATAAACTCACATACTTACCTCCTTGCCGCTTTCAGCGATGCGATGCAGGCCTCTTCTGGCCTGTGTCCCACGCTGTATGGCTCAGGCGGCGTGATGACGTCATCGCGCCGCCTGTTCCGTCCTCTGATAGGTTGCAGGCCTAGTGCCTGCAGCCTATCAGAGGAAGGGGAAGGGAGACGCCTCTCCCCTGCCCCGTCGCAGCATCCATACGTATCGTTGTCCTAAGGACAGCGATACAGATGAATAGAGATGAGCGCTTCCACAATGGAAGCGCTCATGTCCCCCTGCTGCCGGTAGGAAGGGGCCCCCTCCTGCTCTGGGCCCCTGTGCAGCCGCACCGGCTGCACATGCGGTATGTCCGCCCCTGGAAGGGAGACACATCGCATGGGGGGGGGGGGGGTCTGGGGGGTAAAAAAAAATACAATTTTTTTTTAATAACGATATCTTTTATATAACTGTTATTGTTGGAAGTTTATTAAATTTAGTTAAAAAAAACTAAAACTAACGGTTGAGGTAAAAAAAAAAAGAAAAAAGATATATTGGATATACTTAAAAGAAAATGTGCGTTAAGTATTGAGTGTGTGTTTGTGTATGGGGCACGTATGTATGTTATTTGTATGTTATTTGTTAATAAGATCAAAGAATTTTGTGGGTAAAAGTATGAGAAAGGGTTCTATATGTCTGCCTGTTTCTATGTCTTAAGAGTTAAGTCGAGAATGAAAGAGATCATCACACAGGGAGGGGTGTGTGTTCTGGCTTTAGGCCAAAAAGGAGCTAAATTATTACAAAGTTTCTCACAGGAGTGAACACAGGACATTCGGCCTTGAATTTAGAACATTTTATTCTTGATATTATAAAAAACTAATGCAAGCGTCAACATTAAAATAATTAACCTCTTCACGACCGCAATCTGTATATATACGTGATAGCTGCACATACCCCGTTAATAACGTTTGTAAAATTGGTTTTAAGTAACTTGAGGGGTCTAGTTTCTACAATGGGGTCATTTATGGGGGTATCTACTATATAGGCCCCACAAAGTGACTTCAGACCTGAACTAGTCCTTAAAAAGTGGGTTTTGGAAATTCTCTTAAAAATTTTAAGAATTGCTTCTAAACTTCTAAGCCTTGTAACGTCCTAAAAAAATTAAATAACATTTCCAAAATGATGCCAACATAAAGTAGACATATGAGGAATGTTATGTAATAAATATTTTATGAGGTATCACTTTCTGTTTTAGAAGCAGAGAAATAGAAATTTAGAAAATTGCTAATTTCTTTTTATTTTTGGTAAATTTGGGATATTCTTCATAAATAAAGGTGATATATATTGACTCAAATTTATGACTGTCATGAAGTACAATGTGTCACGAGAAAACAATCTCAGAATGGCGTGGATAAGTAAAAGTGTTCCAAAGCTATTACCACTTAAAGTGACGCATGTCAGATTTGTAAATTTTGACCTGGACACTGGGGCATCAATGACCTTTGGTCATGAAAGGGTTAAGTATAAGCAATTAGGCTGGACAGAAATGTATGATGCCACTGAAACTACCCTCCAAGATGGTGCTGTGAGATCCTGCCACACCCACAGGAGCCATCTTAACTGAGGTAACTTCCTCACCAGCGGACATCTTAACTAATCCAATTTCCAGCCTCACTGCCATTTTAACTCCTGTAACTTCCGTCCGGCCATCTTAACTGAGGGAACTTCCTGCTCGGCAGTCATCTTAGGTACTGGTATTTCTCTGGATACGGCTACAATCGTGAAACAATACACATAGATCCAAGTAGCACCACAAGGGGTACTCACTCGAGTCAGTAAGTGAAGGATACAAATATACCTATAATTAGTCATGACCGGTAGTATTGTTTAATTGTTTAGTCAGATGAAATGTTTTAACTTCTATGTTTCTGTTTTTCAAGTAAAGTCAAGTGAAGTCCCCCCTCCTGCCCATTTGCGAGAATCGCAGAAGGAGAAGATTGTGATGGAGATAGTGTCAACTGTGGTAAACTGTAGCTTTAAGCCCAGACAGATTCAGATTTTTTTCTTTCATATGATGTTGCTGAAAAATGCTAACCTTGAGATAAGATACTGCAGAATTATTAAAGAATGTAAACAGGCAGTGAAAAACATCAGCAAGCTAATGAAAGGTGTAAACATTCCCACCCCCCCATCTCCGATGGTAAACTGAGAGTAGTAGTGAGAAAAAGCATGTTGGAAGATATAGGGTGGCTAAAGGATAACAAGCTTGCAGAACAGACAGAAGTCTTCCTGCGAGAGGCAAGTGTATAGAGGAGGAGGTGTAGAGAGACAGAGAAAGTCGTGTTGTGAATGTTATCAGGATAATGTTAAACCACCTCCCCAACAGAGAAAGGAAACAGTAGGTCAGCCACCCTATAATGGTCCTGGGAGATGGACCTGCAGAGTCTGCGGGACCCAGAACCCAGACGAGAGAGAGAGTTGTGCTGTGTGTGGCACTCTTCGTACACACCACATGAGAGGGTCGTATTCTGTGTTGCCTGGATCACTGTCCGTCCCCCACAGACACCCATGTTTTTGTCATTAGGATGACACAGGTAAGGGGGGAAAGTTAGATCAAGATTAGGAAACAGGCAATCCAGTACCGGTTGATAAACAATGTTGAATTTATTGTATGACGACTCGTTTCGGGGTACAACTGCCCCCTTTATCAAGTCTGAATTGAAGTCAGCTGGAGGGCTGACACGGCCGCTGGCTGTCTGGCACGTGGAGGATGCTGACAGTCGCTGGCTGTGTAGCTCCTGCCCTAGGCGATTGGACAAGTTCAGGCTGCACCAACCGTTGACTACTTCTATTTTGCTTTCATTGTGGTTGCAAAGGTGAGCAAACCATTTTTCACTAATTGTTGCTTTCACGTTCACTTGACGAACTACCCTATGAGCGCCTTTCTCTCCTTATTGCCATTATTTGCTGAATGTAAGAAGACTGTGGAGGACATCCCTTTGCCCAGAAACATAAATGCACTGAGGACATAATTTTTAGGCCCTGTTTCTTATTGCAGACCATGGATACATACGTTTGATGCAGATTTCTTTATGATTGTTTGTCTTTTAGTCCTTTCCACCTTATAAATGAGGTGGTAGATGCCTTTTATGCATAAAGATTACTAGTTTGTTCTCCCCCACACTGGACCTATCAGATTACCACATTTAGATTGTATTGTACAGAAGTAATGGCCATGCCTCAGCTGTCCTCACCCAACTGCATGGCCAGCAGCAACAACGCCCTGTGGCATATTATTCGGCCAGACTTGACCCCGTGGCCAGAGGTGCCCCTTTCTGCATCAGAGCTGTAGCAGTTGTACAAGCCATGCTTGATAAAGGTTCTGAGATAGTCCTGAACCACAAAGTGACAGTAATATTACGTCTATCCTCATGAAAGTACAACCCAAGAACCTTTTTGTTGTACGCAGAGTTAGATGTGATAACTTACAAAGTATGTGGTTTAACTCTGCTAAATCCGTATGTGCAGGAAGAAGGCTACAGTCTGGTTAGGACTGAACCTCTGTATATCTCTGCTTGCTGATTTGAATGTTCATATTCATCCTGACTAAGGATAAGCGTATTGGTTCTCACATAGTTTTATACTCAGCTTAGGAATGGAGTCAAAATTTCTCAAAAAGGCAAGAGAGAGAAAACGACTAGTACACAAATGTGTGTTTCTCAATGGTATATATGTGTTTTAGTACACCAAAAAGTTACTAAATTAACAGTTAATAACTGATCCTCCTGACCATATGTTTATTGTGTTGATTTCTTAACCTACTACTAACACATAGGATCATGTCATGGACTTTCATTCTAGATTGTATTACCTTTCTTGGCTTCTCACAATTGACACTGTTACAGATTATCATGACGTATCACAAACTTATTTCCTGAAGCTTTTAGATTAAGTGTTTTAAGTACTATAATGGATTCATCGGGTTGATTATTTGTCCAAATTACTAATATATGGGACCATTCTAGATAATATTATCTTTATAGACTTGTTTCTCTATCACAGAATTCCAGTTATTGTAACTTTTTCCATCAATCTATTTATCAAAATATTGTGCCTTTCAGGGATATTATTGTGTTGATGTATGATCATCCACTTTATTTGATTAAAGGGGTTCTACAGTTTGTTTTAACTGATGATCTATCCTCTAGATAGATCATCAGCATCTGATCGGCGGGGGTCTGACACCTGGGACCCCTCCGATCAGCTGTTTGAGAAGGCAGCGGCGCAGCCTTCTCACTGTTTACCGCAGGCCCAGTGACGTCACGACTAGGGGGGACTACAAATGAGGAAGGCCTAACACAGTTCCAAGGGAAACTCTGCCTCCCCAGTTCCCTCTAATCCACGAAGGCACAGTCAACCCATGGAGTGATGCACCAGTCAGAAACTGCTGTGTGTGATTTAGTACATAGCGCATGGTACACCCCAGGGTTTAGCACTGTCGCAGTTAGATATACTCAAGGATGTATGATTTTTGCCCAGAGCAACGTGAGACAAGGTGGTTAAGGTACCCCAGAAACACACGTCTTGCCCTTTGTATTTGTTTCAACGCTTGCAGACTACCTTCAACTACCCAAGGTGGGCATGTATGAGTATGTATTGGTGTGTGATGACTTGTTTTCAGGATGGCCAGAAGCATACCCGGTAGCTAAGACCACAGCAAAGTAGATTATGGCCGAAGTTGTATGCAGGTATGGGGTAACTGAGACCATTGAAAGTGACACAGGTGTTCACTTCACAGGTGAAGTGATGAAGAAGATAATGAAGGTTTTGGGTGTAGAACAGGCCACCATCCACAAAGTAGTGGTAGAGTAGGGAAAAAAGAAACTGAATGGGACACTAAAGGTAAAGATTAAAAAAGCCATGGCAGAGACTGGTAAGCCATGAACAGAGTGCCTGCTGGTAACTGTATTTTTAGTAAGGTATATACCTAACCGTGAGACAGGCCTTAGTCCCTATAAGGTCCTTAGTGGCTCCAGATGCAACATGGTTGTCTGACAGATTATGTGATCAGTTTGCACAAGCATTTGACTAAAATACATTCTCGAGTTTTTGCTTCACTTCCAGATGTTGATAAAGCACCAGGAACCCACCCAGTCTGGAGATTGGGTGGTGGTAAAAAGACACGTTAGAAAAGTCCTGTCCTCAAATCCTGGTTTGATGGTCCATTCCAAATGTTGTTGACCACAAGCACATCAGTGAAGCTTGAAGGAAAGCCTAATTTGAGTTATTTCAAGAAAGTATTGAGTCGGGAGACTTGAAAGGATGTTTCTTGTTCCCCCTTGTGTGACTGCTGATCCTGACTAAAATAATATGGATTTTTATTGAGATAGTAAAAATAGGTTTCTGGGCTGGGGAAGAGGTGTGCAAAAGGAAGAACAAAGTTGTTACAGTCCGATACTCCTAGCCCAGTGACCCATTAATAGTATAGCCCAAAGACTCGCAGTATTGATAGTTCTTATATTCACACTAATCAATGACCAGGTCATGAATGCCCTAAAAGGACTTACTTCCTATTCCTGAATTTTATCTTTAATTCTGCTATTTGCATTAATTGTTTGTTGTGTCATCCCCTACATTAGGAGGTTTTTGTTCAAAGTCATAGCCCATAAGGATGGGAGACCTCCATGAGGATGGAAGACACTTAGCTCTGTTAGTCCACCCCCTGCTTACAACGCCATCTGAAGATCATCGACCAGATGACTTTCCCATGCTAAGTCTAGTGTCATGGGATGCTATACACTAGGCTAGTTTGTCATGGAAGCTGGTGAAGAGAATTAAAAGCATGGGGACAGATGTGCTAGGCTTTCGTTAGGGAAAGAATGAGGTCCAAGGGGGGACTGATAGAGATGTAGACTACATTCTTTGAATTCAGCTAAGAAAGCTCCCACATACTTTAGCTCTCAGACAACACCTTATCTTCTCCAGAGCACAAAGGTTCCATCCTACCCAAGAGAACACGCCTCCTTGCCACGTCATATATGCTGTTATGCTGTTACTGAAAACTCCATTACAAGATGGTGCCTATAGCTAGATATTTACATAGTTCACATACCACAGTTAGTAAAACAATGCAGAATGGGCAGATGCTAAGTGTTATCTCTTTTCTTATTTTCATATTTCAGCCAATGTAACAATGCCACATGCCTCAGGGGGAATGCCTCTCTGATGTCTATATAAACTGCTGTACTTCCTGTAATAAACAAGAATTTGCTTTGACTCCAGTGTGTATGTGTCACAGGTATTTCCTTCCATGCACATAAAACCCTTGGGTTACTATTAATTTGGAGCAGTAGAGCAAACGTGATTGGCCCTGATTAGGGGCATCTTTATCACTAGCGACTTGCTGGCACAGCCGCTGCCTGATGAACAAGCTGCCATCCTCTTCTCCTGATGATGACGAAGCCTCTTCTTCACCCGGCTCTCAAGTGCGATCGGCTTCATCACCATCGAGTAGTGTCTGCACATCACTGATGTCCTCCTCAAAGGCCTCTTGGTCAGTAGCCTCACAACACAAGCTCCCGTGCCAATCTCCTCATCACTACTTGCCCGCCTAGCGGAGGAAGTGGCGGAAGTCTCCTCCACATCTTGGCTGGGCAGTATCTGCTGACTGTCCTCTAGTAGCTCATCCTCGCTGAAAAGTGAAGCTACGCCCACTGCATGTAGTACTTCTTGCGGTGATGGAACAGAAAAGGCCAGAGGCAGGTTGAGGACAGGTGAGGGCACAGGGCCTGCTCCCGGGCCATGCCAACTTAGGGTTGCGTCTTACGAACCCACCGACTGTTTGCTGGGGGTGTCTGATGTCACTTGGGATGACCGAGTTAACCAATCAAGAACTGCAGGGTTGCTGGTCAAGACATGACTACTAGATGACACCGGGAGCTCAGGCCTCTCTCTGCGACTACTGCTGCCATGACCCCTTACTCTGCTGCAACCTCTGCTTGCGCCAGAAACATTCAGGCCTCTGCCACTCCTCTGTGCATGGCCTGGCACTTGTCTGCCTGACATACTTGTAGCTGAACTAAACAAATGAAATGGTAATTAAAACACCCCTAGAAGCGACGAATATCTTTTTCTTTTTGTACTAAAATAGGCCACTAAACGCTTTCACTACAATTAACTACTGAAATGCACTGAGAATATATTTTTATTGTACTAAAATACGACCCTTGCAGTACTGAAATACGCCCCCATACGTTTTCACCAGAAATAACTGCAGCGGTGAACTGAGAATATATATTTCTTGTTGGACTAAATTAGGCCACTTTACACTTTGACCAGAAAAAAATTCAAGAGAGAAGTGCATATATATTTTTCTGGTAGTATTGAAATACGCCCTTATACGCTTTCACCAGAAATAACTGCAACGGTGCAGTGCGATTATATTTGTCTTTTTTTTTTTTACTGAAATACGCCCCTATACGCTTTCAACAGAAATAACTGTAACAATGCATTACGTATTGTGACACAGTGAGGGGTTTTGTCTGGGAAGGCAGGTATTTTCCTCCCAACATGGGCGGCTGGGCTGGTTTCCAGCCAGGTGAGGTCCAATACCGGACCGGAGTTTAAGTGCCGATCTGGGTTTTGGCAGGACCTGGATGTCCTTAAATAGGCAGCTGGGCTCAGCAGCTGAGTCTCTGTGTTGGGATCTGAGTTTTTGTGCCGGACTGGAGGGCTGAGACCCATGTGCAGGGGGAACAGGCCCCCTAAAGCCTGCTGTAGACTACTGGAGGCAGAACTGCCAACAAGGTGACTTGTACAATATGAACTTTCCATTGTGTGTGAATTAACAGCATAGACTGCAAAGTGACATGTTGTTCTGTGCAAATTGAACTTTCCATTTGTGTGTGAATTAACACCAAAGACTGCAAAGTGACGTGTTGTTTTGTGCAACGGCCGCAAGTGTGAATAAACACTGAAGTTTGAGTTAAAAACTTGTATTTTGCCTCTGTACTGCGAAACCCCACAGTATATATTTTTCTTTTTTTTACTGTAATACGCCTCTAGACGCTTTCACCAGAAATAACTGCAACAGTGCAGTGCGTATATATTTTTCTTTTTTTACTGTAATACGCCCCTATACGCTTTCACCAGAAATAACTGCAACAGTGCAGTGCGTATATATTTTTCTTGTTGTACTGAAATACGCTCCTATACGCTTTCAACAGAAATAACTGCAGAAGTGAAATGTGTATATATTTTTCTTGTCGTACTGAATAACATACTAAGATGTAAGCCACTAAAGGCTTTCCAACATAACACTTGCAGCCCAATAACAAAAAGCTGGAATGACAGAGCTGTCTAATGACTATTTGGATCCCAAAATAATCATTCCCTGCACTTGTAAATCACTTTTCCTATCAATGTCCTTAGCACCTTCTGATGTCTCTCCCTGCACTAAGATGCTGTGAATTGATTCCTCCCTATGCTTTCCCTGCAGTTATAAATCCTTTTTTCAGTTTTTTTTTAAACATAGAGGTTTTTCCAATAGCTGTCCCTAGCGCCTTCAGACGTCTGTCCCTACATTCTGAATGCTGGAAAATGGCAGAATCTAAAATGGCTGCTGTATTTATAGGGCTGTGACATCACAGGGCTGTCTGGCTGCTGATTGGCTGCATGCAGGCATGTCATTCTGGGTGATCAGTTCCTTGCCCCATGTCCCCAGTCCTCACACCTGTAGCCACCATTTTAGTAAAATTGCGATTCGTTACCACGTTGTGAATCAAACTTTTCCTGAAATTCGGATCGAATTCCACTTCGTCAGCTTCGATTCGCTCATCTCTAGTTGCATTATCCATTTAAAAGTGAGCCACCGAGCTTGAATTCAGAAACTGATATATGATATATACAGTATGTTCTCCATATATACCTATTGTCTAATTTATGCACCATTTAGCAAGCAGCACATACAGTTTACAAGGGACTTAGGCCTCATGCACACGACCATATGAATTGTGCAGTCTGTGCTTTCCATATGGTATGTCTGTTCTGCAAAAGACAGAACGTCCTATTCTTGCCCGCAAAATGCAGTCCACAGAGCACAGACCCATTGAAGTCACTTTCTGAAAAGTTCCCCTTTTGTCTCTTTAGTCCACAGAATATATTCCCAAAAGGCTTGAGGATTATCAAGATGTTTTTTGGCAAATGTGAGAGGACCCTTTGTGTTCTTTTTGGTTAGCAGTGGTTTTCACCTTGGAACTCTCCCATGGATACCATTTTTGACCAGTCTCTTTCTTATTGTTGAATAATGAATTCTGACCTTAACTGAGGCAAGTGAGGCCTGCAGTTCTTTATATGTTGTTCTGGGTTCTTTTGTGACCTCCTGGATAAGTCGTTGATGCACTCTTGGAGAGATTTTTGTAGGCCGTCCACTCCTGGGAAGGTTCACCACTGTTCCATGTTTTCTCCATTTGTGTATAATAGCTCTCACTGTAGTTTGCTGGAGTCCCAAAGCCTTAGAAATGGCTTTGTAACCTTTTCCAGACTGATAGTAGTGATGAGCGGCATAGGCAATATTCGTTTTCACGATATTTTGCAAATTTATTGCCTAATATTCGCCATAAATTAGCAAATTCTATAATTCGTGATCTCCAGTCATTATTTCCTTGATTGTGAAAATCGGCAATGCAATTTGCACGTATTGCGCGCGCAATACAGGCATGGCTCACTTTTGCTACATTTGTCAAGCTGCTAGAAGTTTCCTGAGACTGGAGAAAATGGTTGGCAGCAACTTTCGTGACTGTGAGGAAGAACTCCTGATAGAGTGCTCCAATATAATTGCGATCGCGCAAATCGGCACTAATGATGCACATATTTTTTGCGCAATACATGCAACTTCACATTTTATCAGGTCTGAGTAGATATTACTGATTGGTGCACTAAGTATTGTTGTGACAGCACAGCACTATGTCTGTAGCATGTATGTATGGACAGCAGAGAAACAGTAATTACTATCACACTACCTAACACCCTGCACTGGAACCAGCTACACTATATCACTATCTAACCTAACCTACACTGACTATCTGTATTATATATATGAGTTAACTATCTAATGTACTGTAATTAAATAAGGATCCAGATGAGTCTGCAAAGCACAGAGCACAGCAATGTCACTGCTCTCTCTCTCTCTCAGAACTGCAGAAAATGGCTGCTGGGGGGGGGGTTACTATATAGTAAGGGGTAGGCAACTTTCCTATTAGTTGCTAGGGATGTTGCTAAGCTCTGACAAAGATATTGCAGCCTTCTCATTGGCCGACAAGCAAGAAAGGGAGGTTACTGATGAAAAAAAAAATCTAGAATATTTCGCGATTATCAGTTATATGACATTACATGAAAGAGTCTGGCAGAGGCAATGATGGTTGCATAAGATCTGCCATTACTCTGGTCTGTGTTACTTCTTCTTTCAGTTGAGGGAAATAGTTTTTTTGCTGCTGATAAATACATTGTTATTTTTACAGAATATTGTGCAACATGAGCTTTCATTAATTGTGTATGTAGAGTAGTCTCCTTGAAATCTTTGCTATGGAAAAAATCTAAATCAAAGCTACAAGCTTCCTTTTATCACTATTTCAACATCTGCACATTGCATTGTAAAATCAATGGTTCACCAAAGTCTTCCTATCTTGTAATTTAGGAATAATAAAAAAAAAGATCTATTTTACACTGTGCAGTTTCTTTCTGCGACCTTTATGGGATGGAATAGAAATTGAGCCTAAGGGAAAGAGAACTAACATCTTGGGGAAGAAATGTCCATAGTCTCACTGCTCTTACAGTAATGAACCCTCATCTGCCATGATAACGCTGTCACCTTTTTTTCCTCTAGACATGGTGGATGCTTCTTTTGTATACTTGAAGTCCTGCATACAGTATAAATAGATTATAAAGCGAATTATATCAGCCGGGCCCACCTTGGCTTCCTGCTATGGGATGAAAGGGTTCAGCCTCTGGAACTGAGAGCACTGAGAGTGGTTGAAAATGATTAAAATATAACAAGGTATATAAGTAAATATGAATATCTTCTAATTACCCATACAATGCTAAGAACAAGGGGCAGAGATGGCAATCTCACTTCCCTGGGGTGAATAGATTTACACCAGAATTTGTGGCGCACTCTTGCCGCGTCAAATACATGAAGTATACGCGCCAACATTTTCTTACAGTTACGGCACACATTTTTTTTACACAACTTTTGCACCATGATTTTGTCTTTGCCTACTTTTTGCCCTGTTTTTTTGCAGCCTTAGGCCTATTGCGCACAACCGTATGGCTTTTTCAGTGTTTTGCGGTCCGTTTTTCACGGACCCGTTGTTCCGTTTTTTGTTTCCGTTGTGTTTCGGTATTTCCGTTTTTCCGTTCTGTTTTTCCGTATGGCATATACAGTATACAGTAATTACATAGATAAAATTGGGCTGGGCATAACATTTTCAATAGATGGTTCAGCAGAAAACGGAGCGGAAACGGAAGACATACGGATGCATTTCCGTATGTGTTCCGTTTTTTTTGCGGACCCATTGACTTGAATGGAGCCACTGAAAGTGATTTGCAGGCAATAATAGGACATGTTCTATGTTAAAACGGAACGGAAAAACGGAAATACGGAAACAGAATGCATACGGAGTACATTCCGTTTTTTTTGCGGAACTATTGAAATGAATGGTTTCGTATACGGACCGTATACGGAACGCAAAAAAAACGGCCAGTAAACGGGGAAAAAAAAAGGCCGTGTGCAGGAGGCCTTATACAGTTATTGGCGTATGTTTTGGACAAAAATGATACCAGCTTCATAGTGGGATAAAAAGTGGTGTACCATTGTGATAGTAGAAAGTCCTATAGCACACTGTGTCACAAATAAGGATTTTATGAGGTCTTCCCTTCACCACTTTCTAAAACAACATCACAGATTTAGACACATTTAACAAGCCAAATAATACATTTAGAACAAACAAAAATGGTGCAGCCACAATATCCTGGTGAAAAAAAATATATAAAAAATCTTAATACATCTGCCCCAATGTGTAGTATGTTTTCACAAAAAGCAGGTATTCATTGTTATAGTATCAGAATAAAATGTTACGTTTTTAATGTATGCTGTGGAGGAGAAGACTTCCTCCTTGCAATATACATGTAAATGTATTTCTTGTATATATATGGGCGGGTGGCTCTCACCTGGTGGCTATGGTGGGTGCTGCTAACTCAGAATTGGGTGCCCGATCCCAAGATAATAAAGAACTTAGAACAAGAGAAAGAGTGAGCACTCACAACATCTGCGTCATATGGTGATAGATTATTTTACTTATAGAATAAGACCTGTACGGTCAAAAAGGGGTAAAACAATTATACACCATTCACAATATAAAATACATTAGCATAAAATAAACTAAAATGTTACAAATTGGTACCAATATTTAACTGATGTCGGGGTGAGAACAGTCTATGACAATTTATGTAGCAGTGTCCAATCACTACCACTACCTGTTATATCACACACCGCACATTAAATAGAAACGTCCTGAAATTTCCTCAGATAGGGCACTTTAAAGTAACTTGTCTCCAATGCAAACAGTCACCGTGCTGAGCAATTCCTCCAGAAATGCTTAATCCAGCCAAAAAGATAATGGCATAGTCCGTGTCCCGAACTACAGTTTTGCAATTCCTACCTGGTTCCTGATAGTGTGTCTCGCTATGTGGCGTCTCACGGTCCTTCCACGAGGTGAGCGGTGCCGGCTGTTCAGGCGTCTTGCGCCGCACGTCTCAGGCCGGTGACGTCACAGTATCGCGGGATCCAGCAGGTAGGAGTCTGATCAGCAATGTTCGCTGCAAACTGGGTCTGTAGTTGTTCGCTGAAGATTTATTCATGCATGGCCATGCAATCTATAAGAGGGTCCAAAAGACTAGGTGGGCGCTTTTTCCTTTTCTTTCACCAGACGCGTTTCGGGGCGTCTACACCCCTTCCTCAGTGGTCCTGTCACTGTAACATCAGTTAAATATTGGTACCAATTTGTAACATTTTAGTTTATTTTATGCTAATGTATTTTATATTGTGAATGGTGTATAATTGTTTTACCCCTTTTTGACCGTACAGGTCTTATTCTATAAGTAAAATAATCTATCACCATATGACGCAGATGTTGTGAGTGCTCACTCTTTCTCTTGTTCTAAATGTATTTCTTATCTGGTGGATAAGGACCTACTTGCTTGGTGTAGCCTGCCATCTAGTGTTTGCTGTGCAAGAAGACGCGTTTTATGTAGGTTCTGTTCACATTGCTTTTGGCTCCCTTCTGTCAGGTTTCTGTCACATTTTTAACAGCCAGAATAGTATGTCTGCCACTTTAATCTTTACCATAAACATACAGAAACCTAATAGCTCATTATAGCACAATAAAATCCATTAATGTGGACTAGTGTGAATATATTGACTAGATATATTATTTTCCTCTCTTTCTAGTATTGTAGGCCTGAGTACTCTGAGTACATTGAGAAATCTTCTGTTGTATTGCAGAAACATCCCATATAAACCTACTGAAGACAGTATTAGAAGAAGGTGGTGCCTGAGGCACAGCTAAAAGCAGGGGTGGATTTGGCTATCATGCAGACCACAAAATTGTGTGAGGCTCCAGAGATTGCTTCTCACTGTCACGTGGGTTCCCCAGGCAGTGGCACAATTTTCTGCTGCATCTGCATCCTCAGGATGTGGATACAGTTGAGTACAATGGTTAAGCAGAGACCTGTCAGTTCCCTGCTTCACCATTCACTAGTGGTGTGGTGCTTGGAAGTGCAATGAAGTGATGTCATCGTGCCTGCTGCACCTAGCAGACACACAGACCGGAGCAGATGTGCAGTGAGAGATCTACATCATTCATGGTAGAAATGTGAGCTAGGTGAGTATTAATTTTAGAGACACTCAAGGGGCACCATATTATGTGGGTCATCAACTAAGGGGTAGAATATTTTTTGGCTGCACATAAAGCACATTGTTTTGTGTTAGGGCATTATATCGTATTAGCAGTGGCGTACATAGAGAAGTAAGGGCCCCATAGCAAGGATCAAACCAGGACCCCCAAACAGGATGGAAGGGTTTCTGCCTAAACCCTTTTCAATGACCCTTGGGCCATTTTTCCACTGCCTCATTTTCTAAAAGCTGTTCCTTTAGAGGGTAGAGTCCTGACTATGTTTTCACCCCCAGTAGAAGAGGAGATAATCCCAACTAAGACTGGGCACCCTCTTGCCCTGGGCCCCATAGCAGTCGAATGGTCTGCTGCTATGGTAGTTACGCCCCTGCATATTAGCTTTGTGATGCAGTGGAGCTTAACGGTGCACCAGGGATATAACTTTGCTTGGGGCCCCAGAAATGCTAATTCCACCCCTCGCTGGGGTTAAGGTGACTTCCCCTCTCAGGCCCTGGTGGCTGAAGGAGCCCGCATCAAAAGTCACTATTATTATAATTATGGCACAAGTTGGTGAAGGTTCTGTTACAGATATCACATTAGGGTCCAGAAACTTCAGGTTAGACTTCTGGGTGGTGCAGCAGTACAATGCCCTTGGTTAAAATGCCCAATCATAAAGTGTTAACGCTAAAACATTACATTAACAATAAAAAAGCAGGGGTTGATGGGTTTACATGGTATTAATATCTGTTCCTTTCTGTTAACAACCATGAATCTTTTATAAAGCTGATTAAAATTTAAGGCTGACCAAACATCTCACAGTAAAACTGAACCCCGGGGGACCTGTATCTAAAGCACCGCTGTCTCATGATGGTGGCCTTTTAGTTTTTTCTGGAAGTTACATTTTAAACTTTTTATTCTGCAGTGTTGATCCAAAAAGGCAAAATAATCCAGGGATACCAACTAGTCTGTATGTAGAAGGGAAGAATAAGGCCTTGTCTCTGTTACAAGAAAAACAATGTATCCTCACAGGTTCTGCCAGTTATGTCATGTTTCTATGTATTACCTTTGATTTGGTTACAGTGGGAATGCCATCCTAGTTGAAGTGTTAATGGCGGGTTCTCACCAGTGCTAGGAATTCCGTTATAGTGAAATATAACAGAATTTTAGGATGGAACGCAAAACGGAAACCTTTAAGAGGCATTCCACTTTTCCCGTCATGAATAAAGGAAAAAAAACTGAAATATATGCGCCCATAGACACGTTTTTTACAGCGCTGCTCCAAATGTTCAGAACGCTTATGGAGAAAATCGCAAATATCAGCAGACTTCCTCCATTATAAATTTATGCTCAAAACATACAATTTGGCTCTCAACATTGCCAAACAAAAGTACTTCACCTCTCTCATCTCCTCACTCTCAAATAACCCAAAACGACTCTTTGATGCTTTTCATTCCCTTCTAAGCCCTAAAGTTCCAGAACCTGTCACTGACCTCTGCACTGATGGCATGGTGACTTACTTCAGAGACAAGATTGGCAGTATCCGGCAGGAAATAATCTCCTACTCCCAAAATAATTTCAATCCTCCTCCCTCAAATTCCTCCACATGCTCTCTCTCCTCTTTTGACCCTATAACAGAGGAAGAAGTCTCCAGGCTTCTTTCTTCTTTTCGACCCACAACCTGTAGCAGTGATCCTATTCCATCACACCTCCTTCAGTCCCCTTCCCCGGCTGTCATCACTCACCTAACTACAATTTTTAACCTCTCTCTGTCTTCTGGTAACTTTCCCTCCTCTTTCAAACACTTAATTATAACCCAACTACTAAAGAAACCATCTCTTGACCTGACCTGTGCTGCTAACTACCGACCTGTTTCTAAGCTCCCCTTCATCTCTAAACTCCTTGAACGTCTTGTCTACTCTCGCTTAATAAGCTATCTCTCTGCAAATTCTCTTCTTGACCCCTTACAATCTGCCTTTCACCCTCTTCACTCAACAGAAACTGCCCTTACTAAAGTGTCTAACGATCTCCTAACAGCAAAAAGGAATGGTGACTATTCGCTCCTGATTCTGCTGGATCTCTCTGCAGCGTTTGATACCATAGACCATAAACTCCTCCTCACTATGCTCCACTTAATTTTCCTTAAGGACACTGCTCTCTCTTGGTTCTCTTCCTATCTCTCTGGCCGCTCCTTTAGTGTATCATTCTCTGAGTCTTCTTCTTTTCCTGTTGATGTCGGCGTTCCTCAGAGCTCAGTACTTGGTCCTCTACTCTTCTCCCTCTATACAGCCCCCATCGGACAGACTATCAGTATATTTGTCTTTCGATACCATCTCTATGCTGACGACACCCAACTATACACTTCATCCCCTGACATCACCCCTGCTTTACTCGAAAACACCAGTAACTGTCTTGCAGCTGTCTCTAACATCATGTCCTCTCTGTATCTAAAACTGAACCTCTCAAAAACTGAACTTCTTGTCTTTCCCCCCATCTACTTACTCACCTAAACTTGATATTTCAATTTCGGTCTGCGGCACTATCATAACTTCTGTGCAACATGCCCGCTGTCTTGGGGCCACATTTGACTCTGATCTTTTCTTTGTTCCTCATATTCAATCACTTACAGGCTCTTGTCGTCTGCACCTAAAGAATATCAAGAATCCGCCCCTTTCTTACGGGGGAAACGGCAAAAACTCTCGTTGTTGCCTTGATTCATTCTCGTCTTGACTACTGCAACGCATTATTAATCGGTCTCCCTCTTACTGAACTCTCCCCCTTCAGTCTGTTCTAAATGCTGCAACCAGGCTCATCTATCCATCCAACCGCTACACTGATGCTACTAGTCTGTGCCAGTCACTTCACTGGTTGCCCATCCACCACAGAATACAGTTCAAACTTCTCACGCTCACCCACAAAGCTCTCCACAGTTCTGCACCTTAACATATCTCCTCCCTCATCTCCGTCTACCACCCTACTCATGCTCTCCGTTCTGTTAGCAACCTAAGATTATTAACTTCCATAATTCGTACCTCTCACTCCCGTCTTCAAGACTTTTCTCGAGCTGCACCTAGTCTCTGGAATACTCTGCCCGGAATACTAGGTCAATTCACAACTTCTCCACCTTCAAACGTGCCTTAAAAACACATCTTTTCAGGCAGCCTTATCAAGCTACCTAAAATGACTTTTCCCAGACTAAACCTTTCCCCCACCAACTCCTCTGGCCTAATCTCGATCCTCTAGTAGTCCCAAACCCAAAGCAGAGCGTCCGGCACCACTACTGTCAGTTCAATAATGGCTCAAATCCTACTTATCACAATCAACTACCTTATCTGTCACCTCCAATTCCTCATAGATTGTAAGCTCTTGCGAGCAGGGCCCTGACTCCTAATGTTTCAGTTGCATATTAGCCAGTTACTTTTGTTTTGTACATGAACGCTATGAATTTGTAAAGCACTGCGGAATATGGTGGCGCTATATGAATACATTTTATTATTATTATTATTATTATTATGTATTAGGACGGAGCAAAAAGGAATGCCTCTTAAAGCATATTGTTTTGCATTCCATCCAAAAATTCTGTTATATTCTGTTATAACTCTGTTATAATGGAACACTATAACGGAATTCCTAGCGCTGGTAAGAACCCGCCCTTAACATGTTGCAGTGGTGCTATGTTTTGCAAAAAAAAATATGCTTCAAAAACCAGTATTTGGGTTTTGTAACAACATACCTGTGTTTATAATAATTATACCTGCGTTTATGCTGCATTTCCTTCCAGCAAGTGAAAAGACACAGCAAACTTGAATTACATTAACCCCTTCAGGACATAGCCATTTTTCACCTTCTTGACAGAGCCTGTTTTTGCAAATCTGTTTTTATTAACATATTAACATAACATATTAACATAACAAAGAAATATTACAGTAAGAAAAAGAACACATAGTTTCTCTGTATAGTTTTTTTGTACTTTATGTTAAAGCTAAATTTGAGTCAATATGTTTTACCTTTATCTTTTATATATATATATATATAAAAAGAAGGACGTATGTATGTATGTTCCGCGATCACTCAAAAACGCAACCATCGATTTCAACGAAACTTGGTATACACATCCCTTACCTGGAAAGAAATCTTGTGTGGGGTCACAACTCTCTAGCACGTGCCGTTCCTGAGATATTCCCAAAAAATGCAAATATGGCACATCACATGACCTACATTAGCCAATATAAGCCTGCAAGTCTTACTCTTTATATCCCAATTGCCATACACACGGTCTCATGTCCCTTATAAACCAATAGAAGATCGCAGGTCCTTAGTCCACACATGCACACAGTTTTACACCAGGTTTCCATAACAACCCAGCCATTTTTCTTCACTGCTGCAGGTAAGCTTTAACCCCTTCTCGACCAGCGCAGTAATAGTATGGTGCTGGCTGGGTCTTTAAAGATGGCTCCCGCTCCTGAGCGCTGCAGGCACCATAGCCGCAGGTGTCCACCTTCTTCTTATAGCAGACACCCGCGGCTCGTGTCCCTAATGCTGATTGCGGACATTTAATCACTCAGATGCCGTGGTCAATCCTGACCACAGCATCTGAGCGCGCGTTCTTCCGGTGGTGCTCAGGCTCCCCCATGCGGCGATCAGAGGAGCCAGAGCTTGTGTGCAGCAGCCCCTGTCTTTGTGAATGACAAGAAGCTGCTGCAAAGTATTTCCTATAGAGCTTTTGCCTGTAATAGGGCTCCATATGAAGCAAGCAATTTTCTCATAGACTTTAATGCTAGTGCATTGGAGTCACATCATGGGTGTCGCGATGTGCAAAAACGCCCATAGTATAAAAATATATTCTCCATACGGCAAACAGCAAAATGCAAAAAAGCGTCCAAATGGCCGTTTTTGGTCACTTCTTTGCTACAAAAAATTAAATAAAAAGTGATCAAAAAGTCATACACATCCCAGAATGGTATCAATGAAAAGTTCCAATCTCGCTGCAAAAAATAAGCCCCCATACAAGCTCTGTACACATAATTACAAAAATGTTATAGGGGTCAAAATATGGCGACCAAAAAAATAAAACAGATTTTTTCCCACATTTAAATTTTTTTATCACCATCAAAACGCAAGAAAAATCATACATATAAGGTACTGACCTGTAGAATAAAATTAACCAGTCAGTTTTATCGCACATCAAACGTCGTAAATAGAGTTGAGCGAACACCTGGATGTTCGGGTTCGAGAAGTTCGGCCGAACTTCCCGGAAATGTTCGGGTTCGGGATCCGAACTCGACCTGAACTTCGTCCCGAACCCGAACCCCATTGAAGTCAATGGGGACCCGAACTTTTGGGCACTAAAAAGGCTGTAAAACAGCCCAGGAAAGAGCTAGAGGGCTGCAAAAACATGTAGGTAAATCCCCTGCAAACAAATGTGGATAGAGAAATGAATTAAAATAAAAATTAAAAAAATAAAAATGAACCAATATCAATTGGACAGAGGTCCCATAGCAGAGAATCTGGCTTCACGTCAGCAGAGAATAAGTCTCTTCATGCCATAGCAAAGAATCTGGCTTCATGTCAGCAGAGAATCAGTCTCTTCATGCCATAGCAGAGAATCTGGCTTCATGTCAGCGCAGAATCAGTCTTCATGTCATAGCAGAGAATCAGGCTTCACGTCACCCACCACTGGAACAGGCCACTGTCACATATTTAGGCCACGGCACCCAGGCAGAGGAGAGAGGTCCCGTAACAGAGAATCTGGCCTTATGTCAGCACAGAATCAGTCTTCATGTCATAGCAGAGAATCAGGCTTCACGTCACCCACCACTGGAACAGGCCACTGTCACACATTTAGGCCCCGGCACCCAAGCAGAGGAGAGAGGTCCCGTAACAGAGAATCTAGCCTTATGACAGCGCAGAATCAGTCTTCATGTCATAGCAGAGAATCAGGCTTCACGTCACCCACCACTGGAACAGGCCACTGTCACATATTTAGGCCCAGGCACCCAGGCAGAGGAGAGAGGTCCCGTAACAGAGAATCTGGCCTTATGTCAGCACAGAATCAGTCTTCATGTCATAGCAGAGAATCAGGCTTCACGTCACCCACCACTGGAACAGGCCACTGTCACATATTTAGGCCCAGGCACCCAGGCAGAGGAGAGAGGTCCCGTAACAGAGAATCTGGCCTTATGTCAGCACAGAATCAGTCTTCATGTCATAGCAGAGAATCAGGCTTCACGTCACCCACCACTGGAACAGGCCACTGTCACACATTTAGGCCCAGGCACCCAGGCAGAGGAGAGAGGTCCCGTAACAGAGAATCTGGCCTTATGTCAGCACAGAATCTGTCTTCATGTCATAGCAGAGAATCAGGCTTCACGTCACCCACCACTGGAACAGGCCACTGTCACACATTTAGGCCCAGGCACCCAGACAGAGGAGAGAGGTCCCGTAACAGAGAATCTGGCCTTATGTCAGCACAGAATCAGTCTTCATGTCATAGCAGAGAATCAGGCTTCACGTCACCCACCACTGGAACAGGCCACTGTCACACATTTAGGCCCCGGCACCCAAGCAGAGGAGAGAGGTCCCGTAACAGAGAATCTGGCCTTATGTCAGCGCAGAATCAGTCTTCATGTCATAGCAGAGAATCAGGCTTCATGTCACCCACCACTGGAACAGGCCACTGTCACATATTTAGGCCCAGGCACCCAGGCAGAGGAGAGAGGTCCCGTAACAGAGAATCTGGCCTTATGTCAGCACAGAATCAGTCTTCATGTCATAGCAGAGAATCAGGCTTCACGTCACCCACCACTGGAACAGGCCACTATCACATATTTAGGCCCAGGCACCCAGGCAGAGGAGAGAGGTCCTGTAACAGAGATTCTGGCCTTATGTGAGCACAGAATCTGTCTTCATGTTATAGCAGAGAATCAGGCTTCACGTCACCCACCACTGGAACAGGCCACTGTCACACATTTAGGCCCAGGCACCCAGGCAGAGGAGAGAGGTCCCGTAACAGAGAATCTGGCCTTATGTCAGCACAGAATCTGTCTTCATGTCATAGCAGAGAATCAGGCTTCACGTCACCCACCACTGGAACAGGCCACTGTCAAACATTTAGACCCCGGCACCCAGGCAGAGGAGAGAGGTCCCGTAACAGAGAATCTGGCCTTATGTCAGCACAAAATCAGTATTCATGTCATAGCAGAGAATCGGGCTTCACGTCACCGACCACTGGAACAGGCCACTGTCACACATTTAGGCCCTGGCACCCAGGCAGAGGAGAGAGGTCCCGTAACAGAGAATCTGGCCTTATGTCAGCACAGAATCTGTCTTCATGTCATAGCAGAGAATCAGGCTTCACGTCACCCACCACTGGAACAGGCCACTGTCACACATTTAGGCCCAGGCACCCAGGCAGATGAGAGAGGTCCCATAACAGAGAATCTGGCCTTATGTCAGCACAGAATCTGTCTTCATGTCATAGCAGAAAATCAGGCTTCACGTCACCCACCACTGGAACAGGCCACTGTCACACATTTAGGCCCCGGCACCCAGACAGAGGAGAGGTTCATTCAACTTTGGGTTGCCCCGCAATATAATGGTAAAATGAAAATAAAAATAGGATTGAATGAGGAAGTGCCCTGGAGTAGAATAATATATTGTTAAGGGGAGGTAGTTAATGTCTAATCTACACAAGGGATGGACAGGTCCTGTGGGATCCATGCCTGGTTCATTTTTATGAACGTCAGCTTGTCCACATTGGCTGTAGACAGGCGGCTGCGTTTGTCTGTAATGACGCCCCCTGACGTGCTGAATACACGTTCAGACAAAACGCTGGCCGCCGGGCAGGCCAGCACCTCCAAGGCATAAAAGGCTAGCTCTGGCCACGTGGACAATTTGGAGACCCAGAAGTTGAATGGGGCCGAACCATCAGTCAGTACGTGGAGGGGTGTGCACAGGTACTGTTCTACCATGTTAGTGAAATGTTGCCTCCTGCTAACACGTTCCGTATCAGGTGGTGGTGCAGTTAGCTGTGGCGTGGTGACAAAACTTTTCCACATCTCTGCCATGCTAACCCTGCCCTCAGAGGAGCTGGCCGTGACACAGCTGCGTTGGCGACCTCTTGCTCCTCCTCTGCCTTCGCCCTGGGCTTCCACTGGTTCCCCTGTGACATTTGGGAATGCTCTCAGTAGCGCGTCTACCAACGTGCGCTTGTACTCGCGCATCTTCCTATCACGCTCCAGTGTAGGAAGTAAGGTGGGCACATTGTCTTTGTACCGGGGATCCATCAGGGTGGCAACCCAGTAGTCCGCACACGTTAAAATGTGGGCAACTCTGCTGTCGTTGCGCAGGCACTGCAGCATGTAGTCGCTCATGTGTGCCAGGCTGCCCAGAGGTAAGGACAAGCTGTCCTCTGTGGGAGGCGTATCGTCATCGTCCTGTGTTTCCCCCCAGCCACGCACCAGTGATGGGCCCGAGCTGCTTTGGGTGCCACCCCGCTGTGAACATGCTTCATCCTCATCCTCCTCCACCTCCTCCTCATCCTCATCCTCCCCGTCCTCCAGTAGTGGGCCCTGTCTGGCCACATTTGTATCTGGCCTCTGCTGTTGCAAAAAACCTCCGTCTGAGTCACTTCGAAGAGACTGGCCTGAAAGTGCTAAAAATGACCCCTCTTCCTCCTCTTCCTCCTGGGCCACCTCCTCTTCCATCATCGCCCTAAGTGTTTTCTCAAGGAGACATAGAAGTGGTATTGTAACGCTGATAACGGCGTCATCGCCACTGGCCATGTTGGTGGAGTACTCGAAACAGCGCAACAGGGCACACAGGTCTCGCATGGAGGCCCAGTCATTGGTGGTGAAGTGGGGCTGATCCGCAGTGCGACTGACCCGTGCGTGCTGCAGCTGAAACTCCACTATGGCCTGCTGCTGCTCGCACAGTCTGTCCAGCATATGCAAGGTGGAGTTCCACCTGGTGGGCACGTCGCATATGAGGCGGTGAGCGGGAAGGCCGAAGTTACGCTGTAGCGCAGACAGGCGAGCAGCGGCAGGGTGTGAACGCCGGAAGCGCGAACTCGTCGGTCTGTTGTTCTATACCCCGCCACAACTCCTGTGCGGTGTGGGGCCTGTCCCCCAAACATATGAGTTTCAGAACGGCCTGCTGACGTTTACCCCGGGCTGTGCTGAAGTTGGTGGTAAAGGTGTGTGGCTGACTGGATGAGCAGTTGGAAGAAGAGGAGGAGGAAGCTGAGTAGGAGGAGGAAGAGACAGGAGGCAAAGAATGTTGCCCTGCGATCCTTGGCGGCGGAAGGACGTGCGCCAAACAGCTCTCCGCCTGGGGCCCAGCCGCCACTACATTTACCCAGTGTGCAGTTAGGGAGATATAGCGTCCCTGGCTGTGCTTACTGGTCCACGTATCTGTGGTTAGGTGGACCTTGCCACAGATGGCGTTGCGCAGTGCACACTTGATTTTATCGGACACTTGGTTGTGCAGGGAAGGCACGGCTCTCTTGGAGAAGTAGTGGCGGCTGGGAACAACATACTGTGGGACAGCAAGTGACATGAGCTGTTTGAAGCTGTGTGTGTCCACCAGCCTAAATGACAGCATTTCATAGGCCAGTAGTTTAGAAATGCTGGCATTCAGGGACAGGGATCGAGGGTGGCTAGGTGGGAATTTACGCTTTCTCTCAAATGTTTGTGAGATGGAGAGCTGAACGCTGCCGTGTGACATGGTTGAGATGCTTGGTGACGCAGGTGGTGGTGTTGGTGGTACATCCCATGTTTGCTGCGCGGCAGGTGCCAACGTTCCTCCAGAGGCAGAGGAAGAGGCCGAGGCTGCGGCAGCAGCAGCAGAAGAGGCCGAGGCGGCGGCAGCAGCAGAAGAGGCCGAGGCGGCAGCAGCAGAAGAGGCAGCAGGGGGAGCCTGAGTGACTTCCTTGTTTTTAAGGTGTTTACTCCACTGCAGTTCATGCTTTGCATGCAGGTGCCTGGTCATGCAGGTTGTGCTAAGGTTCAGAACGTTAATGCCTCGCTTCAGGCTCTGATGGCACAGCGTGCAAACCACTCGGGTCTTGTCGTCAGCACATTGTTTGAAGAAGTGCCATGCCAGGGAACTCCTTGAAGCTGCTTTTGGGGTGCTCGGTCCCAGATGGCGGCGGTCAGTAGCAGGCGGAGTCTCTTGGCGGCGGGTGTTCTGATTTTGCCCACTGCTCCCTCTTTTGCTACGCTGTTGGCTCGGTCTCACCACTGCCTCTTCCTCCGAACTGTGAAAGTCAGTGGCATGACCTTCATTCCATGTGGGGTCTAGGACCTCATCGTCCCCTGCATCGTCTTCCACCCAGTCTTGATCCCTGACCTCCTGTTCAGTCTGCACACTGCAGAAAGACGCAGCAGTTGGCACCTGTGTTTCGTCATCATCACAGACGTGCTGAGGTGGTATTCCCATGTCCTCATCATCAGGAAAAATAAGTGGTTGTGCGTTAGTGCATTCTATCTCTTCCACCCCTGGGGAAGGGCTAGGTGGATGCCCTTGGGAAACCCCGCCAGCAGAGTCTTCAAACAGCATAAGAGACTGCTGCATAACTTGAGGCTCAGACAGTTTCCCTGATATGCATGGGGGTGATGTGACAGACCGATGGGCTTGGTTTTCATGCGCCATCTGTGCGCTTTCTGCAGAAGACTGGGTGGGAGATAATGTGAACGTGCTGGATCCACTGTCGGCCACCCAATTGACTAATGCCTGTACCTGCTCAGGCCTTACCATCCTTAGAACGGCATTGGGCCCCACCAAATATCGCTGTAAATTCTGCTGGCTACTGGGACCTGAGGTAGTTGGTTCACTAGGACGTGTGGCTGTGGCAGAACGGCCACGTCCTCTCCCAGCACCAGAGGGTCCACTAACACCACCACGACCATGTCCACGTCCGCGTCTGCGTCCCTTATTAGATGTTTTCCTCATTGTTCCCGTTCACCACAATTTTGAGAATGGCAAATTTGGGAATAGTTTTTCAACCCAGAACAAAAACTGTGCTTTTACGGTCACTACAAATAACTTGACCAGCTAAAACAGTACAGATTTGGTTGAATAGAAATGTGAGGCCTGTTTTTTTTTGCGCTGTGTGACAGGTATAGGTTTAATCACAGAATTAGACTTGTATCTGCACGGTAGCGTGTGTGTTAAGTTTTTCTGAATGACACTATCAGCACCTTGAATCTAAGATATCCTTTTTGGGATAGATTTCAAGTAGGCCTGATATAGCAGAAACTACTTATTTTGAGAATGTCAAATTTGGGAATAGTTTTTCAACCCAGAACAAAAAGTCTGCTTTTACGGTCACTACAAATAACTTGACCAGCTAAAACAGTACAGATTTGGTTGAATAGAAATGTGAGGCCTGTTTTTTTTTGCGCTGTGTGACAGGTATAGGTTTAATCACATAATTAGACTTGTATCTGCACAGTAGCGTGTGTGTTAAGTTTTTCTGAATGACACTATCAGCACCTTGAATCTAAGATATCCTTTTTGGGATAGATTTCAAGTAGGCCTGATATAGCAGAAACTACTTATTTTGAGAATGTCAAATTTGGGAATAGTTTTTCAACCCAGAACAAAAACTGTGCTTTTACGGTCACTACAAATAACTTGACCAGCTAAAACAGTACAGATTTGGTTGAATAGAAATGGGAGGCCTGTTTTTTTTGCGCTGTGTGACAGGTATAGGTTTAATCACAGAATTAGACTTGTATCTGCACGGTAGCGTGTGTGTTAAGTTTTTCTGAATGACACTATCAGCACCTTGAATCTAAGATATCCTTTTTGGGATAGATTTTAAGTAGGCCTGATATAGCAGAAACTACTTATTTTGAGAATGGCAAATTTGGGAATAGTTTTTCAACCCAGAACAAAAACTGTGCTTTTACGGTCACTACAAATAACTTGACCAGCTAAAACAGTACAGATTTGGTTGAATAGAAATGTCAGGTCTATTTTTTAGGCGCTGGGTGACAGGCTCAACTTGCCCCTGATGTAGTATATGGCCAAAAAATAACCACACTATTGATGGTTAAATGCACTTGGGTGACACAGGCTCAGCCTTCCACCAGATGTAGTATATGGCCAAAAAATAACCAGACTGTTGATGGTTAAATGCACTTCGGTGACACAGGCTCAGCCTGCAGCTGATGTAGGATATAGCAAAAAATAACCACACTATTGATGGTTAAATACACTTGGTGATAGCTTGTGCTGGCGCACCACAAGCCCCAAAATGGCCGCCGATCACCCCAGAAAAAAGTGATATAAAAACGCTCTGGGCAGCCTAAAAAAAGTGAGCAAGTCGATATTAGCACTTCAATGATCCACAGCTGGAGATCGATCACAGAATGAAGTCTTTTGGAGGAGTTAATCTGCCTAATCTCGCCCTAACGTCGCAGCAGCAACCTCTCCCTATGCTTGAATCAGCAGAGTGACGTGCAGCGCTACGTGACCCAAGCTTATATACAGGCTGGGTCACATGCTGCACTGGCCAATCACAGCCATGCCAATAGTAGGCAAGGCTGTGATGGCCTCTTGGGGCAAGTAGTATGACGCTTGTTGATTGGCTGCTTTGCAGCCTTTCAAAAAGTGCCAAGAAAGCGCCGAACACCGAACCCGAACACGGACACCCCAAAATTCGGTACGAACCCGAACTATACAGTTCGGGTTCGCTCATCCCTAGTCGTAAATAAAAAACCTGTAAAATTGTGGTGGAATTGCTTTTTCTTTGCAATTTCACCCCCATTTGGAATTTCTTTCCCTACTTCCCACTACATCACATGCAATATTAAATGGTGGCATTGGAAAGTACAACTTGTCCTGCAAAAAACAAGCCCTCATATGGCTATGTGAACAGACAAATAAAAAAGTTATGGCTCTGGGACGGCAGGGAGCGCAAAACAAAAACGCAAAAAAAAAAAAACTCCGGGTCTTAAAGGGATTCTGTCACCTTGTTTTAGGTTATAGAGCTGTGGACATGCATGGCTAGATCACCGCTAGCATGTCCGCAATATACCTGTCCTATAGGGCTGTGTCCTTTTATTTTGTTTAAAAAATGATTTTAGAGATATGTAAATGAGCCTTGTAAGGTGCCCAAGGGGCTGTACTAACCTTCCTGGTGCCCAGCCATGCCCCCCTGTGAAGGAGCCCAGCACCGCCTATGTCCTCCGAATCTCCTCCTTTCATCACAGTTAGATTACCGTAATCTCGCGATGCGCGAGCTCGCGCATGCGCAGTGCCGGTATAGTGTTCCTTCCCTGTGCTGGCATCAGCCTCAGGGAAGGAACTGCGCATGCGCGAGCTCGCGCATCGCAAGATTACGGCAATCTAACTGTGAAGAAAGGAGGAGATTCGGAGGACATAGGTGGTGCTGGACTCCTTCACAGGGGGCGTTGCTGGGCACCAGGAAGCTTAGTACTGCCCGTTGGGCACCTTTTAAGGCTCATTGACATATCTCTAAAATCATTTTTTAAACAAAATAAAAGCACAGCCCTATAGGACCGGTATATTGCGGACATGCTAACGGCGATCTAGCCGTGCATGTCCGCAGCTCTATAACCGAAAACAAGGTGACAGAATCCCTTTAAGGGATTAAAACTATAAAGAAAGTAGGGAGATATTACACTTACTACACTGCTCAAAAAAATAAAGGGAACACTTAAACAACACAATGTAACTCCAAGTCAATCACACTTCTGCGAAATCAAACTGTCCACATAGGAAGCAACACTGAGTGACAATCAATTTCACATTCTGTTTTCCAAATGGGATAGACAACAGGTGGAAATTATAGGCAATTAGCAAGACACCCCCAATAAAGGAGTGGTTCTGCAGGTGGTGACCACAGACCACTTCTCAGTTCCTATGCTACCTGGCTGATGTTTTGGTCACTTTTGGAATGCTGGTGGTGCTTTCACTCTAGTGGTAGCATGAGACGGAGTCTACAACCCACACAAGTGACTCAGGTAGTGCAGCTTATCCAGCATAGTGTCCAGAGCATGGAGGAGCTACCAGGAGACAGGCCAGTACATCAGGAGACGTGGAGAAGGCCGTAGGAGGGCAACAACCCAGCAGCAGGACCGCTATCTCTGCCTTTGTGCAAGAAGGAACAAGAGGAGCACTGCCAGAGCCCTGCAAAATGACCTCCAGCAGGCCACAAATGTGCATGTGTCTGCTAAAACGGTCAGAAACAGACTCCATGAGGGTGATATGAGGGCCCGACGTCCACAGGTGGGGGTTGTGCTTACAGCCCAACACCGTGCAGGACGTTTGGCAGATGAAAGCAGGTTCACACTGAGGTTCACACTGAGCACATGTGACAGACGTGACAGAGTCTGGAGACGCCGTGTAGAACGTTCTGCTGCCTGCAACATCCTCCAGCATGACTGGTTTGGCATTGGGTCAGTAATGGTGTGGGGTGGCATTTCTTTGGAGGGCCGCACAGCCCTCCATGTGCTCGCCAGAGGTAGCCTGACTGCCATTAGGTACCGAGATGAGATCCTCAGACCCCTTGTGAGACCATATGCTGGTGCGGTTGGCCCTGGGTTCCTCCTAATGCAAGACAATGCTAGACCTCATGTGGCTGGAGTGTGTCAGCAGTTCCTGCAAGACGAAGGCATTGATGCTATGGACTGGCCCGCCCGTTCCCCAGACCTGAATCCAATTGAGCACATCTGGGACATCATGTCTCGCTCTATCCACCAACGTCACGTTGCACCACAGACTGTCCAGGAGTTGGCAGATGCTTTAGTCCAGGTCTGGGAGGAGATCCCTCAGGAGACCGTCCGCCACCTCATCAGGAGCATGCACAGGCGTTGTAGGGAGGTCATACAGGCACGTGGAGGCCACACACACTACTGAGCCTCATTTTGACTTGTTTTAAGGACATTACTGTTCTGTCCCCACATGAAGGCGATTGAAGGTGTAACTGATAATGACTTTGTGACTGGCCTACCTTCGTATCCAAGCAGTGGAGCAGACCGGACCGGCAGATGCTCAGGTTAGATGGATCCAGACGTAGACATGAGGATGCGATCAAACGTGGGTTTATTTGATCCAGAGCAGTGACATACAGTGATGCAATACAGGAATGCAGTAGATGCTGTCATGTGGATGTCTTTCCTGAGGCTAACTGCTGAGGCAACTGCTGGTCAAAAACTGATGCCTTCACAAGCCGAGGTGTGTGTCTCCAGTCACAAAGGATGCAGCACTGAAAAAGGCTACAGGAAGTGACCAGGCCCAAGGCTGCTAAAACCACGCCCAGAGAAAACTTTATAGACAACGAACGAAGCGTGCAGCATACAAATTCCGGCCAGCAGATGGCAGCAGAGAACAATAGATTTAAACAACATAGGTAAAAACAAGAAATAATACAGTGCAGAAATTCAATATGAAAGGAACAGCACACTCCCCGTCTGAAATTCACTTTGGGGATTTCACTATGACGAATGTCCATAAAATATAAACAACCTGTAAAAGAAAAACATGTTAGAATGCAAAAAAGATTAGTCCTGTTTTCCAACTTGGAATGGAGAAGATCTGCGAAGCTTGATACAGTCCTGTTCACCCTGCAGGGACGTTCTCGATGGGCAATATTAAAATGAGTTCGTTGATTGGTCTTGAGAACGTTTTAAGCTCGCCTTTCCTGAAGATCTTCAACTCCACCTTCCGGACCTTGCCATCCTTGCTAGGGAAAACCTTTGAAATTAGTCCGATAGGCCAGTCAATCCTTTCGGTTTGTTGCTCTTTCACGGAGGGAAGTGGGGTATCCCAATCCTTGACTGTTTCAGAAAACTGTCTCAGTAGAGATTTACCTTGTATGGTGATGGGCGCTACAAATCCCAGCGGATCAAATAGGCTGTTTACCACTGATAGGACGCCTCGTTTTGTGAATGGCTTGTCTGCACAACTTATCTGAAAACCGAAGGAGTCAGCCGAGAGATCCCATCTGAGGCCCAAGCTCCTCTGCACAGGTGGACTGTCCAGTCCCAAGTTAATGTCCTTGAATCCTGGTGCATGATCGCCTGATTCGAAGGCCCTCATAACGGCCAGGCTGTTTGAAGCAATTTTGTGTAGTCTAAGTTTAGCTTGGTACAACATACTTTGAGTCCTTTTAAGCAGATCGATAGCCGCTTCTTCAGTCGGTAGTGATTTGAGTCCATCGTCTACGTAGAAGTCCTTTTCTACAAAGTCTCTGGCGTCTTTACCGTACTTGGATTCTCCCTCTAATGCAGTTCGCCGAAGGCCGTAAGTTGCCACGGCAGGTGAAGGGCTGTTTCCAAATACGTGTACCCTCATACGATATTCTGCCATCTCTGCGTTGGTGTCGTTATTCTTGTACCACAGAAACCTGAGGAAATTCCGGTGGTCCTCCCTGACTACGAAACAGTGGAACATCTGTTCAATGTCGGCGGTGATGGCAACGAGCTCTTTTCTGAACCTCATCAGCACTCCAACTAGGTTATTCGTCAGATTAGGACCTGTGAGAAGGACATCATTAAGAGATACACCTTGATGTTTGGCACTTGAGTCGAAAACAACCCTAATTTGATTAGGTTTCCGTGGGTGATACACTCCAAATGAAGGCAAGTACCAGCACTCGTCGTTCTTCCCTAAGGATGGAGCTGGTTCTGCATGGTTGTTGCGGAATATTTTGTCGATAAAGGCAACGATGTGTTCTCTCATCTCAGGCTTACTGTTCATGGTACGCTGAAGAGAGTTAAATCTAGAGAGAGCTTGTTCCCTATTGTTCGGGAGTCTCACCCTGGTAGCTCGGAAGGGTAATGGAGAAACCCAGTGATTGGTTTCGTCTTTAAGGAACTCATTGTCCATTATCTTGATAAATTCTCTGTCCTCTACTGACAAAGCTACTTTATCATCGTCCTTGCTGGTATGAAAGACTAATCTTCCCAAGTTGTCAGCAAAGTAGGGAATGTCGTCAGGTGGTTGTATGAGGTCTGGAGGCTTCTCTTTCACCTCATAGTGATGAGGGCAAGGCTTAATGCAAGTTGTGCGTCCATCTCCACGCACATACGTTTTGAATGAGTGGATTTTTGGTTGATCCAAGCATACATTTCCTATGACTACCCATCCCAAGTCCAGTCTCTGGGCGTATGGTGCATAGTCGGGACCATTACAATGTTGACGCACCTTGTGTACCCTTAGATTGTCTCTGCCAAGCAGGAGTAGAATCTCGGCGTTGTTGTCCATAGGTGGGATAACGTTGGCTAGGTGCCTTAGGTGTGGATGGTGAAATGCAGCTTCCGGGGTAGGAATTTCATCCCTATGGTTGGGTATTTGATCGCATTCGATCAGCGTCGGTAGAGGTATTTCCGTATTTCCACTGACGGAACAAGCGATGAATCCTTGTGCCCTCCTGCCGCTAGTCTCTATGCGACCCGAGCAGGTGTTTAAGATGTAGGGTTCTGATGGTCCCTTTATTCCAAAGGCTTCAAAGAATTTAGGTCCTGCTAGGGAACGGTTGCTTTGGTCGTCAATGATGGCATACATTTTTACTGCCTTTTCTGGTAGCCCCTCCGGGTAGACCTTGATTAGGCATATGCGGGCACAACATTTCTCACTCTGGCCCTCCCCACATACGTCCGAGCATGAGCAGGAAACAGCAGTGGCTGTGTTAGCGTGGTTCTGGGGCTCCCCGCCATGACTTTGAGCAGGACTGGTGGTGACAGCAGCAGGTGAGTCCCTTGTGAGTGTAGTTGGGTGCATAGCTGAGGCATGTCTTTCACTATGACACTCCTCACACTTGATAATGGATTTACAGTCCTTAGCCATGTGCTCCAATGAGGCGCAGCACCTGAAACATACCCCAAGCTCGGTGAGGACTTTCTTGCGCTCCTGTATGGTTTTGGATCTAAATCCTCTGCATTTGTTCAGTGAGTGTGGTTTTTTATGAATGGGACATTCACGATTGAAGGCCTTGTCTCCTGATGAGGTAGTGTACTGTCTACCAGTGGGTACTGCAGATGATGGTAGGTTAGTCTTTCTAACATTCACGCTGCTCTTAAAGTCTCTGTGTTTATGCACAATACTTTCATACCTTGATGATGGTGTCACTGAGGCTGTAGTATTGAACTCCAGGAAGTCGAGGCTGGGGTCATTCCTCATCTGGGACTGTTCATCGATGAACCTACAGAAATGAATAAATGGGGGAAAAGTGACGTCATGCACTCTTTTGTACCTTGAGACTGATGCCGCCCACTTCTCTTGCAGGCTGTATGGTAACTTCACGACAATTGGGTTCACCCCATGGGCTGTATCCAGGTAGCACAGCCCGGACAGACGAGGGTCTCTTTTGGCAAGCTCCAGTTCCATGAGCAAATCACTTAAATCCTGAAGCTTATGGACATCCTTGAGACTGATCTTGGGGACGTTCTGCAGTCTCCTGAATAGTGCCCTCTCTATTGCTTCTGCGCTGCCAAAGGTGCGTTCGAGTCTCTCCCAGGCTGCAGCGAGACCTGCTTCTGCTTGTCCCACATAGACAGTTCTAAGGCTCTTGATGCGATTTGTGGAGCCTGGGCCCAGCCAGTTGATCAAGAGGTCGAGCTCCTGCTCTGCGGTTAGGTTGAGGTTGGCGATGGCAGCTTTGAAGGTTGCCTTCCAGGCTCTGTAGCTCTCCGCACGGTCATCAAATTTTGAGAGACTGGTGTTAATTAGCTCTCTGCTCACCATAAACCTGGCAAACTCAGACATATCTGATTTCTCACTGCTTGTTGCCATGACAACTTGTGATGCCCCTGGGGCGTATAGGTTGCGTGGCGTGAAAGGGTGAGATGCTTCCGGGTAGAATGATGTTGCTGCAGGGTTGAGCTGTGGTCTAGCCTCTGTAGATTCTGATGACTGCTGCTTGAGCTGTGGAGGTAGGCCAGGAAACACCTGGTAGCCATCTTGCTGTAATAACTGCCCTTGAGAGGGCGCGTCTGGGCAACTGTTATTGGATTGCTCGGGTGCTGTGGGTATCGCTGCCACTGCAGGTAGAGCTGACTTGGAGGTTTCAGTGTTGTTGGCTTGGACAGTACTGCACACTGGGGGTGGTGCAGATAACTGTTTCAGTATGTAGTCGCTGGTGCGATTAGCTGGATCGTCTATCTCCTCTGGTGGTAAGCAGACTGAATCAAGGCCTTGGCTCAATGCTTGCTCAAGTAGTCTTACTCTTGCTAATGCGATTTCCTCTTCCCTCTCTGATTCAAGGATCTTTATTCGAGCCTCTGCTTCTGCCCTCTTGGCTTCTGCCTCCGCTTCTGCCCTCTTGGCTTCTGCCTCCGCTTCTGCCCTCTTGGCCGCTGCCGTCTGTGCTTCTGTTCTCGCAAGGACTTCTTTTTCGGTGAAGGAACGCCTCACTTTGGATAGCTCTGCATTTATGCGGGCCTCTAGTAATCTGTCGCTCAGGTTGGAGCTTCTAGAGCATGATGATCTGTAGGACCGTGAGGAATGTTTAGACGAATGTGATCTGTGTGATCTAGTTTCTTGCAAATGAGAGATGCGGAGTTCCACTTTATCTTTAGCATCCAGCACCATGGCGTCTCTTTGTCTGTCTATTGATTCTGCCTTGCACAATTCTGACGGGGCTTCTTCAATATTAGAGTCTTTTAGAAAGGTTATATACCTTGTGGACAGTTTCTTGTACCTTTCATGGGCTGCGTTCAGCCGCCCGACGGCAACTTGTAAACTGGTGGTGTCGCCTGAGGAGGACTTAAGTCCTGATATGAGGGAGGAAACTCTTTCCCATAGCTCTTCCAGGTTGTCACATAGCTTATCTTTCCTGGTGTGATAATTTTCTGTGATCTTTATAGTTGGTTTGAGAGAGCGCCTTGGTCGCGTGACTTGGTCTGCTGGAAGTGTGGGTTCTACCTCCAGCTCTTCATAATGATCAGTATCAGGTTGCATTTGCTTTGTTTCATCACTGGGGAACTGTACAAGGTCCTTTTCGGACATTTTGATTTAAGGTGCGCTGTCTCTTTAAGAAAATGAACTTTTGAATTGGGGGCTGAAAATTGCAGTGCGGCTCGGATGAGGCACCCCGATGAGTTTCCCAAGGTGTTTTAAGTGAATAGCGGGGTTTTGGTTTGAGGGAGGCCCCGCGTGCGTGAACAGTCCTTATATCATGCGAGCAAGGGTTAATATAGGATGTAGAAAGTGGCTTGGCGAGTAGTGGAGGACTTCCAGGCGAGAATATATCTACTGCGGACACGCCGTGCTTCCCCTTAGGCTTGTGGGACGTGCACTGTTGCTGGGCAGATTTGCTGGGAGTGGGCCTGTTGCAGGGGAGGTTCCTGAGTGTGGCACTGGGCTCTGAGGGAACCTGCAGCCGGGCATTGGACATTCAGACGGATATTGACTGGGGTATAAGGCTTTAAGGCAGTTTTTGACTGTTCTGTCCCCACATGAAGGCGATTGAAGGTGTAACTGATAATGACTTTGTGACTGGCCTACCTTCGTATCCAAGCAGTGGAGCAGACCGGACCGGCAGATGCTCAGGTTAGATGGATCCAGACGTAGACATGAGGATGCGATCAAACGTGGGTTTATTTGATCCAGAGCAGTGACATACAGTGATGCAATACAGGAATGCAGTAGATGCTGTCATGTGGATGTCTTTCCTGAGGCTAACTGCTGAGGCAACTGCTGGTCAAAAACTGATGCCTTCACAAGCCGAGGTGTGTGTCTCCAGTCACAAAGGATGCAGCACTGAAAAAGGCTACAGGAAGTGACCAGGCCCAAGGCTGCTAAAACCACGCCCAGAGAAAACTTTATAGACAACGAACGAAGCGTGCAGCATACAAATTCCGGCCAGCAGATGGCAGCAGAGAACAATAGATTTAAACAACATAGGTAAAAACAAGAAATAATACAGTGCAGAAATTCAATATGAAAGGAACAGCACAATTACATCAAAGTTGGATCAGCCTGTAGTGTGTTTTTCCACTTTAATTTTGAGTGTGACTCCAAATCCAGACCTCCATGGGTTGAAAAATTTGATCTCCATTTTTTAATTTTTGTGTGATTTTGTTGTCAGCACATTCAACTATGTAAAGAACAAAGTATTTCAGAAGAATATTTAATTAATTCAGATCTAGGATGTGTTATTTTTGTGTTCCCTTTATTTTGTTGGGCAGTGTAATATATCTTCTAAGGGTGCTTTCACACTTGCGTTTTTCTTTTCCGGCATAGATTTCCGTCACAGGGGCTCTATACCAGAAAAGAACTGATCAGGCATATCCCCATGCATTCTGAATGGAGAGCATTCCGTTCAGGATGCATCAGGATGTCGTCAGTTCAGTCCTTCACAGACAGTAGTTATTAACCCCTTTCAGCAGTCTTCACAGTATTTATTAAACCCAGCAGTCCCCCTTCAGTGAAGGGGGGACTGCTGGGGTTAATAAATACTTTGAAGGGGGGACTTAAGGGGTTAATAACTACTGTGAAGGGGGACTGCTGTAAAGGGTTAATAACTACTGTTAAGGGGGACTGCTGAAAGGGGAAAATAACTATGAAGAGTCCCTCCTTCACAGTATTTATAAACCTCTTTCAATCCCCTCTTCAGTGTAGTTATTTATTCCCCCCTTTGCTCCCACAGTAGTTATAAGTAACCCCTTTCAGCAGTCCCCCCTTCACAGTAGTTATTAACCCCTTTCAGCAGTCCCCCCTTTACAGTAGTTATTAACCCCTTTCAGCAGTCCCCCCCTTCACAGTATTTATTAACCCCAGCAGTCCCCTCTTCACTGAAGGGGGTACTGTTGAAAGGGGTTAATTAATACCGTGAAGGGGGGACTGCTGAAAGGGGTTAATAACTACTGTGAAGGGGGGAATAACTACTGTGAAGAGGGGACTGCTGAAAGGGGTTAATAATTACTGTGAAGAGGGGACTGCTGAAAGGGGTTAATAACTACTGTGAATGGGCCTGCCCCCATAATATACATGCAGCCACTGGATCCTGCTTGACATCCAGGTGCCTTACCTTCTTTAGGCATGTGAAGTGCCCAGAACTCTTGGAGGCGGCGAGGAAAGGAGTGAAATGTAGAAAGTAGAAGCTAAGTTTGGTGAGTACATTTCTTACTGATTTCTTGTTTTATTTAGCTGATGCTGTAATATAGATTAATGTTTACATTCTGTTCATAATAGTCATAATCTGTATAAAGTAGTATCTTGCATGGTGTAGTATTGAACTACTGTGCGCCCCTTTTATAAGCAAGTAAATAATGACTCAATGCTGTGGGGCTGGTATGCAACTTTTTCCAGGGCTGGTTTTTATCCCCAGTTCTGCCCTGTTGCCGGATGACACCGGAAAGACGGATCCGGAATTTCAATGCATTTTTGTGACTGATCAGGCATTTTTCAGACAGATCAGGATCCTGATCAGTCTTACAAATGCCATCAGTTGGCATACGTTTTGCTGGATCCGGCAGGCAGTTCCAGCGATGGAACTGCTTGCCGGATCACTTTCTCGCAAGTGTAAAAGTAGCCTTAAGCAGATCTGCTTGGCAGTGGCGTGCCCAGGGGGGGACTTAAGGGGTTAATAACTACTGTGAAGGGGGACTGCTGTAAGGGGTTAATAACTACTGTTAAGGGGGACTGCTGAAAGGGGAAAATAACTATGAAGAGTCCCTCCTTCACAGTATTTATTAACCTCTTTCAGTCCCCTCTTCAGTGTAGTTATTTATTCCCCCCTTTGCTCCCACAGTAGCTATAATTAACCCCTTTCAGCAGTCCCCCCTTCACAGTAGTTATTAACCCCTTTCAGCAGTCCCCCCTTTACAGTAGTTATTAACCCCTTTCAGCAGTCCCCCCCTTCACAGTATTTATTAACCCCAGCAGTCCCCCCTTCACTGAAGGGGGTACTGTTGAAAGGGGTTAATTAATACCGTGAAGGGGGGACTGCTGAAAGGGGTTAATAACTACTGTGAAGGGGGGAATAACTACTGTGAAGAGGGGACTGCTGAAAGGGGTTAATAATTACTGTGAAGAGGGGACTGCTGAAAGGGGTTAATAACTACTGTGAATGGGCCTGCCCCCATAATATACATGCCAGCCACTGGATCCTGCTTGACATCCAGGTGCCTTACCTTCTTTAGGCATGTGAAGTGCCCAGAACTCTTGGAGGCGGCGAGGAAAGGAGTGAAATGTAGAAAGTAGAAACTAGGTTTGGTGAGTACATTTCTTACTGATTTCTTGTTTTATTTAGCTGATGCTGTAATATAGATTAATGTTTACATTCTGTTCATAATAGTCATAATCTGTATAAAGTAGTATCTTGCATGGTGTAGTATTGAACTACTGTGCGCCCCTTTTATAAGCAAGTAAATAATGACTCAATGGTGTGGGGCTGGTATGCAACTTTTTCCAGGGCTGGTTTTTATCCCCAGTTCTGCCCTGTTGCCGGATGAAACCGGAAAGACGGATCCGGCATTTCAATGCATTTTTGTGACTGATCAGGCATTTTTCAGACAGATCAGGATCCTGATCAGTCTTACAAATGCCATCAGTTGGCATACATTTTGCTGGATCCGACAGGCAGTTCCAGCGATGGAACTGCTTGTCGGATCACTTTCTCGCAAGTGTAAAAGTAGCCTTAAGCAGATCTGCTTGGCAGTGGCGTGCCCAGGGGGGGCGGTCCGCCCTGGGTGCCAGCTCTCACGGGGGTGCCACTGCCAGGCCCAGAAGCAATGAGCGCTTTCATCAATACAGATGGAAGCGCTCATTGGTGAGAAACTGACGCCTACATACTGCGGCTGGGCACGGGAGCGGTGCGCATAGTAGGCCTGAGGCCTATGCGGTAGTGAAATCCCGGCGCAGGCGCGCGCGATGATGTCATCCCTCGCGCCTGTGTCGGGACTCAGCAGCACAGTGCCAGGATTCTGCGAGCAAGCACAGGTGAGTATTTAGCTTTTAGGTTTATTTTATATATAGAAACATAGAAACATAGAAACATAGAATGTGTCGGCAGATAAGAACCATTTGGCCCATCCAGTCTGCCCAATATACTAAATACTATGGATAGCCCCTGGCCCTATCTTATATGAAGGATGGCCTTATGCCTATATATTTTTATTTTATTTTATGTGCCAACTTTGGGGGACATTAGGGGGGTGCAGACAGGAGGACATGTGGGGGAAAAATATGGTGGGATAATGTGTGGGGGGAAAAATTTAATTTTTATTTTAGGTGGCAACTTTGGGGGACATGAAGGGGGTGCATACAGGAGGACATGTGGGGGAAAAAATATAATGGGATACTGTGTGGGGGCAAATTATTATGGGAGGGATTACTATGTGGGGGCAATAATTATGGGAGGGATTACTATGTGGGGGGAAAATTACTATATGTGCAATGTGGGGGGCAGTGTGAGGGAAACTACTGTATGGGGGCAGTGTGGGGGGAATAACTGTATGGGGGCAGTGTGTCTAAAAAATGTCTATCATCACACCGACTTGCTGTCACGGATGAAGTTAGCAGATAGCTGGAACATATAAATAAACGAGTGACTGGCTTGATCCCAAACTAAGGAGCTTATATAAAACCCTAAGCCCTATAAAACCCTAAGAGCTCTCCCTGACTGCTATGCACATGCAAGGGTCTGTATGGTAGACGATTGCATGCCCGCGTACCTAATACTGTGTGACACCTGAAAACCCTATAATAGTGAGGGGACACGACCACCGGCTCCCTGCACTTAATACTGACGGAGTCAGAGTCACGTAGAATCAAGCCAGCAAGGAAACACAATAAAGTAAAAGACTTATCTGTACAAACAGCAGAAGCAGCCTCCAGCAGTGAACACCTCATCCAGGAAATAGTATAAACCGTAAAGTGAGGCAGTATGGGAGGGATTATGAAGGAAGACGATTAGTCGAAATAAGTGACACCTGGCAGATGGAAAGGAGATGAGAAAGTGAAACCAAAACAAAGAACATCATACAAGAGGTAGAGAAAAACGACTGCCAGATCTTCTCACAGAACTGGCGGTGACACTTGCTCCCAGCTGACAGCCTAGAAATGGTTGTCATCATAGAAAGTAGACATATTTGATATCATTGCGTCTGTAACAACCTGCTCTATAAAAATAGCGCATGATTTAACCTGTCAGATGAATGTTGTTAAAAATAAAAACGGTGTGAAAACATCAATTTTTTGGTTACCTTGCCTCACAAAAAAAATTAATATAGAGCAATTAAAAATCATATGTACCCCAAAATAGTACCAATAAAACTGGCACCTTATCCCGTAGATTCTAAAATGGGGTCATTTTTGGGTGGTTTCTATTATGTAAGCCATACAAAGTGACTTCAGACCTGAACTGGTCCTTAAAAAGTGGGTTTTGGAAATTTTCCGAAAAATTTCCAGATTTGCTCCAAACTTCTAAGCCTTCTAATGTCCCCAAAAAATAAAATGTTATTTTCAAAATTATCCAAACATTAAGTAGACATATGGGGAATGTAAAGTAATAACTATTATATGAGGTATCACTATCTATTATTAAAGTAGAGAAATTGAAATTTTAAAATTTGGGAATTTTTCCAAATTTCTGGTAAATTTGGGATTTTTTCACATTTCAGATTTTCAAAAAAGGGCCTGGGCAGGAAGGTGAAAACAGGCCCGGGGTTGAAGGGGTTAAAATAAACTGTTCCCTGTGTACTGACGTCTAGCGTGTTTCTGTTTTACTTCTGCTGGCAGGGGTGTGCACCTTCCCTGCTGCAGTAACACTCTTGCTCATATCACTGCACTGATTGCCAGTTACTTCACTGGCTCTTATATAGAGCTAAATCTGTCTCTTAAACGTATGACATTCCTTGTAGCTATTCTCAAATACACAGGTCACATAAAACGAAAACCTAGAAACTGCCCCCAACATGTTTCGCCAGCTAAACTGGTTTCATCAGGGGTATTGGGCAGCATTGAATAGAAGACGCCACAACGAGGTATATATAGCCTCTATCACATGATTGACAAGTCAAAGATCTAATAAACTGAAACAATGTCATCTAAATGGGTATGGCTTGCCTTTATCACCATCCAATCTCATGACTTCATGACCGGCCCATCCTACACCGCTCACCCTATCGCGATGTTTGTGAGGAATGGCCATTAGTGATGTCGCGAACATAAAATTTTCCGTTCGCGAACGCCGAACGCAAATTTCTGCAAATGTTCGCAAACGGGCGAACCGGGCGAACCGCCATAGACTTCAATAGGCAGGCGAATTTTAAAACCCACAGGGACTCTTTCTAGCCACAGTAGTGATGGAAAAGTTGTTTCAAGGGGACTAACACCTAAACTGTGGCATGCCGGAGGGGGATCCATGGCAAAACTCCCATGGAGAATTATGTAGTTGACGCAGAGTTGGATTTTAATCCATAAAGGGCATAAATCACCTAACAATCCAATTTTTTTTGAACAACGTGGTTTAAAACATCCAGTGTGTGTATACGATCAGGTATGATGTTGTATCGATCAGGTAGTGTAAGGGTTACGCCCGCTTCACAGACATTGACAGACCAAACTCTTCTTTTAATGCACCGCAAACAACCGCAAACAGTCCATTTGCCCAACCGCAAACTCCCCATTTGTTCAAGGTTGGATACCAAGCTAGCCATGTCCCGTTGATGTCATTGAAGGTTTCTTCCTCCACCCAGCCACGTACAACACCAAGGGTCCCCGAAAGGTGAATTTAATTGATTTTTCGAATGGGGAGATGGTTAAAAAAACGCTGGCTCCCTCCCCTTTGTTTGAATCCACGGTCACTGCGTCTGTGCCGTGCAATTTACTGCCCCACCCGATATGAGTGGTATTTTCTGTAGTACTATTCTCATCAGTTTAATCCCTGTTACGTCCCCAATCTGGGGTCAAATTATTAAATAGATTTTTCGAACGGGGAGATGGTTAAAAAAAATGCTAGCTCCCTCCCCTTTGTTTGAATCCACGCCACGGTCACTGTGTCTGCGCCGTGCAATTTACTGCCCCACCGGATATGAGTGGTATTTTCTGTAGTTCTCTCTTCTCATCAGTTTAATCCCTGTTACGTCCCCAATCTGGGGTCAATTTATTAAATAGATTTTTCGAACGGGGAGATGGTTAAAAAAATGCTGGCTCCCTCCCCTTTGTTTGAATCCACGCCACGATCACTGCGTCTGCACCGTGCAATTTACTGCCCCACCGGATATGAGTGGTATCTTCTGTAGTACTATTCTCATTAGTTTAATCCCTGTTACGTCCCCAATCTGGGTCAATTTATTAAATAGATTTTTCGAACAGGGAGAAATGGTTAAAAAAATGCTGGCTCCCTCCCCTTTGTTTGAATCCATGCCACGGTCACTGCGTCTGCACCATGCAATTTACTGCCCCACCGGATATGAGTGGTATTTTCTGTAGTACTATTCTCATCAGTTTAATCCCTGTTACGTCCCCAATCTGGGGTTAAATTATTAAATAGATTTTTCGAACGGGGAGATGGTTAAAAAAAATGCTGGCTCCCTCCCCTTTGTTTGAATCCACGCCACGGTCACTGTGTCTGCGCCGTGCAATTTACTGCCCCACCGGATATGAGTGGTATTTTCTGTAGTTCTCTCTTCTCATCAGTTTAATCCCTGTTACGTCCCCAATCTGGGGTCAATTTATTAAATAGATTTTTCGAACGGGGAGATGGTTAAAAAAATGCTGGCTCCCTCCCCTTTGTTTGAATCAGTCTCTGCTGCAACCGTAAGACGCCCGAACGCTGACCTGGGTAGTACGTGGGAGAACCTGAACAACCTGGAAGTTCAGGAATGACGTCAACCGTCCAGCAGGTATGTGCCGCTGTCTTTTAACCGTGGTTAGCCCCGCCTCCCCTTGCACAAATATGGCAATATTTATTGCCTAACACTTGTTATCAACTGGATTTATGAATGATTTAGTTTTTTTAAGAAAAGGGCAAAAGCATCACCTGCCACATGGATGTGTACCCACCACCTTCGATGTTGTCGTTGAAGGAGATGTTGGACTGAAAAAACTGTGAACAAGAATGTCTTTAAGATTTTTGCCTCTGCGATGTGTGATACTGGGACGTATGGTTATTGTGTCTCACAGGTCATTGTCATGGTCATTTTGGGTTTTGGATATCATAAGTACCAATGCACGTGATAACTTTAGAAGTAGGAATCTTGGTTTCGTTATTTAACAAATCTGACCGATTTTTCCCTTTTGCCCGAGCAAATGCCCCGTGTAGCACTTTCTTAGGGTATCCTCTTTCCCTGAATCTATGGAACAGTTTATTGCTTTCTTTAATAAAGCTAGAATCTTCGGTACAATTTCTATGGGCCCTGATATACATGGCGAAACATGTCGGGGGGCAGTTTCTAGGTTTTAGTTTTCTGTGACCTGTGTATTTGAGTATAGCTACAAGGAATGTTACATGTTTAAGGGCTTGTTCACACGAACGTGTGAAGCCCGTGCTGTGGACCGCAAATTGCGGTCACCAATGCATGGGCACCGTCCGTGGGGCAGGCGCATGTGGATCACAGACCCATTCACTTGAATGGGTTCATGATCCTTACGTTCCGCAAAAGATAGAGCAACTTCTATCATTTTGCGGTGTGGAAGCACGGAACGGAACTCCAGAAAGCACTCCGTAGTGTTCCGTTCCGTTCTTCCGTTCTGCACCGCTCCGCATCTCCGGATTTGTGGACCCATTGAAATGAATGGGTCCGCATCCGTGATGCAGAACGGTGCCCGTGTATCGCGGATCCGCAACGGGCAGCACACGTTCGTGTAAACGAGCCCTGAGAGGCAAATTTAGCTCTATATAAGAGCCAGTGAAGTAACTGGCAATCAGTGCAGTAATATGAGCAAGAGTGTTACTGCAGCAGGGAAGGTGCACACCCCTGCCAGCAGAAGTAAAACACAAACACGCTAGACGTCAGTACACAGGGAACAGTTTATTTTAATACCTGTTTGTCTGGCTCACTTATGTGTTTTAACAGATATTATTAGAAGTTATATTTTACTTTGCTACAACTATCTGGGTCTGTGGGTCACGTTAGGTATCTAGCCTGTTTGACTTGTTTGTGTAGTATGATAGACAGGAGGCTCCTTGCTATGTGAGAAGATTAATTTGTACAAATGTATTCATCAGAGTTCTTGTGCAACAATGGTCTCCCCCCCCCACTCAACAGACCCCCTCCTCCTCGGGCAGTCCATGCACCTAAACAGAAATCTATGACAGCTCAGAGCTGCCATAGATTTCTGGCTTCATTTCAGTCAGAAAACTTGCGAAAATGAACATTCATTTGTTGAGGCGACTGGTAACGCCCCTCCCTGCGATTGTCACGCCCCCTTTTTTAAAGGCGCAGTTAAAAACCACATAGTTTGCAATTTTTTAAAGCCGCATTTCAGAAACAAGGGAAATGATAAATCTCCACCTCTATTCATTCTGTTCATGGCTTATAGCCAGTGGCACAACTAGAAATTACTAGGCCCCACAGCAAATTTATGAACAGGGTAACCCCCCTCCCCCCCTGCAACATATGTATGATACATTTAGCACATTCCTGTGGGACAGGTAGTGACCTCTCTTTACTGCTGGGACTGGGGCGTGCTTTCTATTGCTATGTCTGTACAGCAGTCTCAGGGGCTCTTGTCTCTATGGGAACACAGGTGGGTGGGGATATCATGTGACTGCTCCTCTGAAGATGTTTGCTGCAGTGCATGCTGGGATTTTTACTTTCACTTTACAGCTGCTCCGCCCACACAGCATGTCTGAGGAAGCTCCTCCGGGGAAGTGTGCCATGGTGAACTGGTTAGAAAAATGATATATAGCCAGCACATGTCACATAATATAAATACTTCATCATTTTGGCTATTGTCTGGGGACCTTTGGATTTTTAATACTTAGGGTGGCCAACCCCTTTAATGAAAGCATTCAATATTTTTGGTTAGCAGTCTATCGGCATGGCACATTTTGCCTTGCCAATCTTGGCCCACACTTGCTGGCAAAAGCATTCCAAATCTGTCAGATAGTAAGGGCATCTCCTGTGTACAGCCCTCTTCATGTCAACCCACAGATCTTCAATTGGACTCAGTTCTGTGCTGTGGCTGGTCCATTCCAAAACTGATCTTCTGGTAAAGCCCTTCTTTTGTTGATGTGGAGGTATGCTTTTGGTCGTTGTCATGCTGAAAGGTGAAATTCCTCTTCATCTTCAGCTTTTTGCATAGGCTTGAAGGTTTTATGCCAAACTAGACTGTTATTTGGAACTAGTTTGTAAAAAAGTATGGATGGGCACTCATATATGGAAATACAGGATGCTATTTATTGGTAGAACATATAATACAATGAAATTGCAATAATATGAAATAATACCTCAAAACACAATAAGCTTATTTTAACTATTAAAAAATATATACTATTAAAAAAAAGAATTCGGCAGGGACTGATGGCTCCAAATTTTCTCTCTGATACTCCCCAATATGGGCCCAATGGGGTCCTAGGTATTGGATATAAAACTATTAGAGTTGGAGAGAAAATGGCGCAAACAGCCTCCGCTTACTTAGGTGGTATCCCTCCTAAAAACTTCATAAAATAATATCATAGACCAATCCTATATTTGATATAAATTCGCACCAAATGTGCTGATAGCTGATAGATAAAGAAATCGCATCGATTGTGCTGATAGGTCACTGACCACTAGTGGTGTCCTATGTCAGTGAAAATTGTGTCAAGGGATAAATGTTCAAAAGAGCGCTCCACACACTTGAATGCTTTTTACACACTTGATACTTAATTCAATTGCTGAAGAGTAGAGTTGAGCGAACACCTGGATGTTCGGGTTCGAGAAGTTCGGCCGAACTTCCCGGAAATGTTCGGGTTCGGTATCCGAACCCGAGCCGAACTTCGTCCCGAACCTGAACCCCATTGAAGTCAATGGGGACCCGAACTTTTGGGCACTAAAAAGGCTGTAAAACAGCCCAGGAAAGAGCTAGAGGGCTGCAAAAGGCAGCAACATGTAGGTAAATCCCCTGCAAACAAATGTGGATAGGGAAATGAATTAAAATAAAAATTAAAAAAATAAAAATGACCCAATATCAATTGGACAGAGGTCCCATAGCAGAGAATCTGGCTTCATGTCAGCACAGAATCAGTCTCTTCATGCCATAGCAGAGAATCTGGCTTCATGTCAGCAGAGAATCAGTCTTCATGTCATAGCAGAGAATCAGGCTTCATGTCAGCGCAGAATCTGTCTTCATGTCATAGCAGAGAATCAGGCATCACGTCACCCACCACTGGAACAGGCCACTGTCACATATTTAGGCCCAGGCACCCAGGCAGAGGAGAGAGGTCCCGTAACAGAGAATCTGGCCTGATGTCAGCGCAGAATCAGTCTTCATGTCATAGCAGAGAATCAGGCTTCACGTCACCCACCACTGGAACAGGCCACTGTCACACATTTAGGCCCCGGCACCCAGACAGAGGAGAGAGGTCCTGTAACAGAGAATCTGGCCTTATGTCAGCACAGAATCTGTCTTCATGTCATAGCAGAGAATCAGGCTTCACGTCACCCACCACTGGAACAGGCCACTGTCACATATTTAGGCCCAGGCACCCAGGCAGAGGAGAGAGGTCCCATAACAGAGATTCAGGCTTCATGTCAGCAGAGAATCAGTCTTCATGTCATAGCAGAGAATCAGCCTTCACGTCACCCACCACTGGAACAGGCCACTGTCACATATTTAGGCCCCGGCACCCAGGCAGAGGAGAGAGGTCCCGTAACAGAGAATCTGGCCTGATGTCAGCGCAGAATCTGTCTTCATGTCATAGCAGAGAATCAGGCTTCACGTCACCCACCACTGGAACAGGCCACTGTCACACATTTAGGCCCAGGCACCGGAGCAGAGGAGAGAGGTCCCGTAACAGAGAATCTGGCCTTATGTCAGCGCAGAATCAGTCTTCATGTCATAGCAGAGAATCAGGCTTCACGTCACCCACCACTGGAACAGGCCACTGTCACACATTTAGGCCCAGGCACCCAGACAGAGGAGAGTGGTCCTGTAACAGAGAATCTGGCCTTATGTCAGCACAGAATCTGTCTTCATGTCATAGCAGAGAATCAGGCTTCACGTCACCCACCACTGGAACAGGCCACTGTCACACATTTAGGCCCCGGCACCCAGACAGAGGAGAGAGGTCCTGTAACAGAGAATCTGGCCTTATGTCAGCACAGAATCTGTCTTCATGTCATAGCAGAGAATCAGGCTTCACGTCACCCACCACTGGAACAGGCCACTGTCACATATTTAGGCCCAGGCACCCAGGCAGAGGAGAGAGGTCCCATAACAGAGATTCAGGCTTCATGTCAGCAGAGAATCAGTCTTCATGTCATAGCAGAGAATCAGGCTTCACGTCACCCACCACTGGAACAGGCCACTGTCACATATTTAGGCCCCGGCACCCAGACAGAGGAGAGAGGTCCCGTAACAGAGAATCTGGCTTCATGTCAGCACAGAATCAGTCTTCATGTCATAGCAGAGAATCAGGCTTCACGTCACCCACCACTGGAACAGGCCACTGTCACATATTTAGGCCCAGGCACCCAGGCAGAGGAGAGAGGTCCCATAACAGAGATTCAGGCTTCATGTCAGCAGAGAATCAGTCTTCATGTCATAGCAGAGAATCAGGCTTCACGTCACCCACCACTGGAACAGGCCACTGTCACATATTTAGGCCCAGGCACCCAGGCAGAGGAGAGAGGTCCCATAACAGAGATTCAGGCTTCATGTCAGCAGAGAATCAGTCTTCATGTCATAGCAGAGAATCAGCCTTCACGTCACCCACCACTGGAACAGGCCACTGTCACATATTTAGGCCCAGGCACCCAGGCAGAGGAGAGAGGTCGCGTAACAGAGAATCTGGCTTCATGTCAGCACAGAATCAGTCTTCATGTCATAGCAGAGAATCAGGCTTCACGTCACCCACCACTGGAACAGGCCACTGTCACACATTTAGGCCCCGGCACCCAGACAGAGGAGAGGTTCATTCAACTTTGGGTTGCCCCGCAATATAATGGTAAAATGAAAATAAAAATAGGATTGAATGAGGAAGTGCCCTGGAGTAGAATAATATATTGTTAAGGGGAGGTAGTTAATGTCTAATCTACACAAGGGATGTACAGGTCCTGTGGGATCCATGCCTGGTTCATTTTTATGAACGTCAGCTTGTCCACATTGGCTGTAGACAGGCGGCTGCGTTTGTCTGTAATGACGCCCCCTGCCGTGCTGAATACACCTTTAGACAAAACGCTGGCCGCCGGGCAGGCCAGCACCTTCAAGGCATAAAAGGCTAGCTCTGGCCACGTGGACAATTTGGAGACCCAGAAGTTGAATGGGGCCGAACCATCAGTCAGTACGTGGAGGGGTGTGCACAGGTACTGTTCCATTATGTTAGTGAAATGTTGCCTCCTGCTAACACGTTCCGTATCAGGTGGTGGTGCACTTAGCTGTGGCGTGTTGACAAAACTTTTCCACATCTCTGCCATGCTAACCCTGCCCTCAGAGGAGCTGGGCGTGACACAGCTGCGTTGGCGACCTCTTGCTCCTCCTCTGCCTTCGCCTTTCACTGGTTCCCCTGTGACATTTGGGAATGCTCTCAGTAGCGCGTCTACCAACGTGCGCTTGTACTCGCGCATCTTCCTATCACGCTCCAGTGTAGGAAGTAAGGTGGGCACATTGTCTTTGTACCGGGGATCCAGCAGGGTGGCAACCCAGTAGTCCGCACACGTTAAAATGTGGGCAACTCTGCTGTCGTTGCGCAGGCACTGCAGCATGTAGTCGCTCATGTGTGCCAGGCTGCCCAGAGGTAAGGACAAGCTGTCCTCTGTGGGAGGCGTATCGTCATCGTCCTGTGTTTCCCCCCAGCCACGCACCAGTGATGGGCCCGAGCTGCTTTGGGTGCCACCCCGCTGTGAACATGCTTCATCCTCATCCTCCTCCACCTCCTCCTCATCCTCGTCCTCCTCGTCCTCCAGTAGTGGGCCCTGTCTGGCCACATTTGTACCTGGCCTCTGGTGTTGCAAAAAAACTCCCTCTGAGTCACTTCGAAGAGACTGGCCTGAAAGTGCTAAAAATGACCCCTCTTCCTCCTGGGCCACCTCCTCTTCCATCATCGCCCTAAGTGTTTTCTCAAGGAGACATAGAAGTGGTATTGTAACGCTGATAACGGCGTCATCGCCACTGGCCATGTTGGTGGAGTACTCGAAACAGCGCAACAGGGCAAACAGGTCTCGCATGGAGGCCCAGTCATTGGTGGTGAAGTGTGTCTGATCCACAGTGCGACTGACCCGTGCGTGCTGCAGCTGAAACTCCACTATGGCCTGCTGCTGCTCGCACAGTCTGTCCAGCATATGCAAGGTGGAGTTCCACCTGGTGGGTACGTCGCATATGAGGCGGTGAGCGGGAATGCCGAAGTTACGCTGTAGCGCAGACAGGCGAGCAGCGGCAGGGTGTGAACGCCGGAAGCGCGAACACACGGCCCGCACTTTATGCAGCAGCTCTGACATGTCGGGGTAGTTGCGAATGAACTTCTGCACCACCAAATTCAGCACATGCGCCAGGCAAGGGATGTGCGTCAAACCGGCTAGTCCCAGAGCTGCAACGAGATTTCGCCCATTATCGCACACCACCAGGCCGGGCTTGAGGCTCACCGGCAGCAACCACTCGTCGGTCTGTTGTTCTATACCCCGCCACAACTCCTGTGCGGTGTGGGGCCTGTCCCCCAAACATATGAGTTTCAGAATGGCCTGCTGACGTTTACCCCGTGCTGTGCTGAAGTTGGTGGTGAAGGTGTGTGGCTGACTGGATGAGCAGGTGGAAGAAGAGGAGGAGGAAGCTGAGTAGGAGGAGGAGGAGACAGGAGGCAAAGAATGTTGCCCTGCGATCCTTGGCGGCGGAAGGACGTGCGCCAAACAGCTCTCCGCCTGGGGCCCAGCCACCACTACATTTACCCAGTGTGCAGTTAGGGAGATATAGCGTAACTGGCCGTGCTTACTGGTCCACGTATCTGTGGTTAGGTGGACCTTGCCACAGATGGCGTTGCGCAGTTCACACTTGATTTTATCGGACACTTGGTTGTGCAGGGAAGGCACGGCTCTCTTGGAGAAGTAGTGGCGGCTGGGAACAACATACTGTGGGACAGCAAGTGACATGAGCTGTTTGAAGCTGTGTGTGTCCACCAGCCTAAATGACAGCATTTCATAGGCCAGTAGTTTAGAAATGCTGGCATTCAGGGCCAGGGATCGAGGGTGGCTAGGTGGGAATTTACGCTTTCTCTCAAATGTTTGTGAGATGGAGAGCTGAACGCTGCCGTGTGACATGGTTGAGATGCTTGGTGACGCAGGTGGTGGTGTTGGTGGTACATCCCATGTTTGCTGGGCGGCAGGTGCCAACGTTCCTCCAGAGGCAGAGGCCGAGGCGGCGGCAGCAGCAGCAGAAGAGGCCGAGGCGGCGGCAGCAGCAGAAGAGGCCGAGGCGGCAGCAGCAGAAGAGGCAGCAGGGGGAGCCTGAGTGACTTCCTTGTTTTTAAGGTGTTTACTCCACTGCAGTTCATGCTTTGCATGCAGGTGCCTGGTCATGCAGGTTGTGCTAAGGTTCAGAACGTTAATGCCTCGCTTCAGGCTCTGATGGCACAGCGTGCAAACCACTCGGGTCTTGTCGTCAGCACATTGTTTGAAGAAGTGCCATGCCAGGGAACTCCTTGAAGCTGCCTTTGGGGTGCTCAGTCCCAGATGGCGGCGGTCAGTAGCAGGCGGAGTCTCTTGGCGGCGGGTGTTCTGATTTTGCCCACTGCTCCCTCTTTTGCTACGCTGTTGGCTCGGTCTCACCACTGCATCTTCATCCGCACTGTGAAAGTCAGTGGCACGACCTTCATTCCATGTGGGGTCTAGGACCTCATCGTCCCCTGCATCGTCTTCCACCTAGTCTTGACCCCTGACCTCCTGTTCAGTCTGCACACTGCAGAAAGACACAGCAGTTGGCACCTGTGTTTCATCATCATCAGAGACGTGCTGAGGTGGTATTCCCATGTCCTCATCATCAGGAAACATAAGTGGTTGTGCGTTAGTGCATTCTATCTCTTCCACCCCTGGTGAAGGGCTAGGTGGATGCCCTTGGGAAACCCTGGCAGCAGAGTCTTCAAACAGCATAAGAGACTGCTGCATAACTTGAGGCTCAGACAGTTTCCCTGATATGCATGGGGGTGATGTGACAGACTGATGGGCTTGGTTTTCATGCGCCATCTGTGCGCTTTCTGCAGAAGACTGGGTGGGAGATAATGTGAACGTGCTGGATGCACTGTCGGCCACCCAATTGACTAATGCCTGTACCTGCTCAGGCCTTACCATCCTTAGAACAGCATTGGGCCCCACCAAATATCCCTGTAAATTCTGGCGGCTACTGGGACCTGAGGTAGTTGGTACATTAGGACGTGTGGCTGTGGCAGAACGGCCACGTCCTCTCCCAGCAACAGAGGGTCCACTAACACCACCACGACCATGTCCACGTCCGCGTCCCTTATTAGATGTTTTCCTCATTGTTCCCGTTCACCACAATTTTGAGAATGGCAAATTTGGGAATAGTTTTTCAACCCAGAACAAAAAGTGTGCTTTTACGGTCACTACAAATAACTTGACCAGCTAAAACAGTACAGATTTGGTTGAATAGAAATGTGAGGCCTGTTTTTTTTTTGCGCTGTGTGACAGGTATAGGTTTAATCACAGAATCAGACTTCTATCTGCACGCTAGCGTGTGTCTTAGGTTTTTCTGAATGACACTATCAGTACCTTCAATGTAAGATATCCTTTTTGGGATAGATTTCAAGTAGGCCTCAAATACCAGAAACTAGTTATTTTGAGAATGTCAAATTTGGGAATAGTTTTTCAACCCAGAAAAAAAAGTGTGCTTTTACGGTCACTACAAATAACTTGACCAGCTACAACAGTACAGATTTGGTTGAATAGAGATGTGAGGCCTGTGTTTTTTTTGCGCTGTGTGACAGGTATAGGTTTAATCACAGAATCAGACTTCTATCTGCACGCTAGCGTGTGTCTTAGGTTTTTCTGAATGACACTATCAGTACCTTCAATGTAAGATATCCTTTTTGGGATAGATTTCAAGTAGGCCTCAAATACCAGAAACTAGTTATTTTGAGAATGGCAAATTTGGGAATAGTTTTTCAATCCAGAAAATAAAAAGTGCTTTTACGGTCACTACAAATAACTTGACCAGCTAAAACAGTACAGATTTGGTTGAATAGAGATGTGAGGCCTGTTTTTTTTTGCGCTGTGTGACAGGTATAGGTTTAATCACAGAATCAGACTTCTATCTGCACGCTAGCGTGTGTCTTAGGTTTTTCTGAATGACACTATCAGTACCTTTAATGTAAGATATCCTTTTTGGGATAGATTTCAAGTAGGCCTCAAATACCAGAAACTAGTTATTTTGAGAATGGCAAATTTGGGAATAGTTTTTCAATCCAGAAAATAAAAAGTGCTTTTACGGTCACTACAAATAACTTGACCAGCTAAAACAGTACAGATTTGGTTGAATAGAGATGTGAGGCCTGTTTTTTTTTGCGTTGTGTGACAGGTATAGGTTTAATCACAGAATCAGACTTCTATCTGCACGCTAGCGTGTGTCTTAGGTTTTTCTGAATGACACTATCAGTACCTTCAATGTAAGATATCCTTTTTGGGATAGATTTCAAGTAGGCCTCAAATACCAGAAACTAGTTATTTTGAGAATGGCAAATTTGGGAATAGTTTTTCAATCCAGAAAATAAAAAGTGCTTTTACGGTCACTACAAATAACTTGACCAGCTAAAACAGTACAGATTTGGTTGAATAGAGATGTGAGGCCTGTTTTTTTTTGCGCTGTGTGACAGGTATAGGTTTAATCACAGAATCATATATAAGTAAATTTGAGGCACACAATTTTTTTGAGTTGCAAAAAATGGGGCATTTATTCATTTAGCATATAATGCTGTCATCCATAGGCCCAATCTTTTTTAAATTATGCACATATTGGCAGAAACCGTACGTTTCGGTCTCGCAGGACCTTCATCTGCGGTTTTATCTATAATACAATAATGGACATGAGCTGGATAGTCGCAAATATAGCAGTAGAATTAAATGCATATAATATATTTTTTTATATAAAAAAAGTCATGGAAAAATCATAGTGTCATAGAAAAATCAAACAAAAAGGGTTTTCTTTAGAAAAGAATCATACATTGCATAAGGGGTATGTGGAACACACTGTGCACATCAAATACATCAAGCAACAGCTATATAGATAAATAGCAATATAGATAAATAGCATGTCATAGCCTTATATTAGCTAAGTGGACCATGTCATAGTGAAAGCCAGTATCAGATTGAAGTGTTGATGTGTCACAATGTGCTCCATTCACCCCTGCCTTGCAGTAATGTAACATACATAAGGTCACCACCTGGACCGAAGGATAACCACATATAATCATAGCCCCTCATAATACATAGTCTGGCACATTAAGTATGGTGACTTTGTCAATGGTCGTCCGGATATTGCGGAAGGACATGCCGGTATAATCGCCTGTGCTGGGGTCTTGTATAACGGGCCAATATATAAACAAATAGAAGAAGAAAAAGCTGAAAAGAAAGACATCTTGTTAGAGTTATATTCACCACAGACTGTACCTGCTCAGACGGATGTGTGTAAGTGGGGCGCTGGATGCATGGTTTGTGTGCCGAGCGGCCGTTCTTAAATATGTATGGGCTGCCTGGAGGTTCCGGTCATGTGAGCGGAAATCATGTGATCATAGGGGCGGGCCTATGCGTTCCACTCTGTTGTATGCGTTCCACTGGGAGGTTGCTGGAGGTTCCGGTCATGTGACCACAGGTCACATGATCGCTATGGAAGATGTGTATGCCTTCTAGCTGGATTTAAACGCAAACGCTGCATTCCATTCCATTTTTAAGTGGCTAGCCATGAATGGGGAACATTAATGAATATAGAGTTATATGAAATTATGGAAACTTGGTAATACTATGTTGCTTCTATAGTCTAATTTATGGCGGAGACTATATTGTGGTACAAAGTCAAGTCGTGTTAGATATATTAAATAAGAAATATAATCATGAATATAAGGAGCTAAAACTATAATCAAGGGTAGGTGGTAGGTAAAAGGTGATGGGGAAAGAGGGGGGGGCAGGGAGAAAAAAAAAGGGGGGGGGGAGGGAGGGGGGGGGGAAGGTCAGTCTCACCCACACCCGTTGTAGACAAAAAACAATTTTCAGCGAGTCTGTGGAAAAAAGAAAGATATTTAGAACATTTCCAAATACAATAACGACAGATAATAGATACGACATGGTCATCAGATATTAATGAGAAGACATGAGGACCAATAAAGTATTGTCTCAAGTGTTAATGAAAAAGTCACATTCCCGATTCAAGCCGTTTGGTGAAAGTGTTCCTAATTTATGGATCCAAAAGGCCTCCTTTTGCTTAAGGAGGATGGTCCGATTGCCGCCCCTCCTGGGTCGGTCCACTTGTTCCAAAATTTGGAACCGAAGTTGCGATATTTGATGTTTCAAATGTTTGAAATGATGGGGAATTGGCAAAATTTTCTGTTGGAGTCTGATGGTGGATTTATGTTTACTTATCCTATCTCGCACGTGTTGGGTAGTCTCCCCAACATATGCGAGGCCACATGGACATTTTATTAAATACACCACGTAACTGGATTCGCAAGTGTAAAACCCCTGAATGGCAAATGTCTGTCCAGTACGTGGATGTGTAACATATTCTCCTTTGGTCACATTGGAACACTGTGCACAGTGCAAGCAAGGATATGTGCCATTGCGCTTACTCCGTAGGTAAGTCTGAGTTGATGGTCTGGTAAGGCTCCCTATGTCTGCTCTGACTAATTTGTCCCGAATGTTGGGGGGTCTCTTGTAGCAGGTCAAAAGGGGTTGTTGAAATTCCTCTATTTTTGGATAGGATTTAGCTAATACGGACCAATTTTGTTTGAAAGCCTGCTGAATTTTTGGCATGAGTGGATGGTATGTGGTTATACACGCTATCCTCTTTTGATTTGTGGGGCGTGGTTTGCGAGTCTCACCAAGGTTATTGAGGGCTTTCTTTACAATGGTATCGGGGTAACCCCTGTTATGAAATTTTTTGGTCATGGTCTCAAAACATTTGGCCTTAGTTGCTTCTTTAGTGACAATTCGGTTGACTCTTGTGTATTGAGATCGTGGTAGGGAGTCTTTTGTGGCTCGTGGGTGACAACTATCATAATGTAACAAACTGTTACGGTCGGTTGCTTTGCTATAGAGATCTATAGTTAGTGTTCCTGCCGGGTCTATTTGGACAAGTGTGTCCAAGAAGCTGATTTCCTCTTTGCTGGTATGAGAAGTGAAGCCTAGCTCACTGTATATCTGGTTCAGGTGCTCCACAAAATTATTTATGGTGGATATTGGTCCTCTCCAGATACAGAAAACATCGTCTATAAAACGAAACCATACGTCTGCAAATTGGCAGAAAAGGGGATTTGTGTATACAAACTCTTCTTCAAATGCCGCCATGAAGGCATTGTCATAGGGGGGGGCCACATTGGACCCCATAGCGGTCCCCCTCTTCTGACCGTAGTAGGTGTCGCCAAACAGAAAAAAAATCTTTTTAAGTATGATCTCAAGTAGTGTTAAACAGAATTCCTGTTGTTGAATAGTTAAACTGGAATTATTCTCTAAAAGTCTAGCTGTGGCTTTTATGCCTTTATCATGTACTATAGACGTATAGAGGCTGTTTACATCTAAAGTTAATAAGGTACTATCTGGTGTGAGTGTTACGCCCTTCAGCTTTTTAATGAAATCAGATGTATCCAGTATGAAGGATCTTGATGTTTTAGTGAGTGGTGTCAGAATTTTTTCCAGATAAATGGCCAGGGGAGAGAATACTGAGTTAGTTGAAGCAACTATTGGACGTCCTGGAGGGTTAATAAGGCTTTTATGTATCTTAGGTAGTATATAAAATACTGGTGTGATGGGGTTGTATTCGACTAAAAAACTAGCTGTTTTATTGTCTATGATCCCTGTTTTGGAATTTGACTCTATGATGTTGGTAATTAGTGTCTGTATTTGCATAGTGGGGTCTCTTGGTAGTATCTCATATGTCTCGCTATCTGCCAGCTGTCTCATGATCTCCATCATGTAGTCTTTTTTGTCCATAACGACAAGAGCACCACCCTTATCTGCAGGTTTGACAATGATATCTTTGTTACATTGGAGGGCCTCAATTGCTAATTTTTCTTCGTGGGACAAATTATTAGTGTGTTTAAACTGGCCCTGTTTGTTCTCCACTAGTATCTTCTCTATTAATTGTTGGGATAAAGAAATGTATGTTTCTACAGGATGCTTGTTTTTGGGCGGCATGTAGGAGCTCTTATTCCTTAGGCCCAAGGTATCAATCGATAGAGGTCCTGGTCGGACAATAATGTCCGCTTGTGTCATTGGGATTTCCTCAAAATGGGCCTTAAGTCTCAGTGTACGATAGAACCTCTGTAATTCCTGTTCCAATATAAATGTATTAAGTCTCGGTGTGGGACAGAAAGACAGTCCCTTTTGTAGGGCAGAGGTCTGTTCAGGTAATAGGGTGGTAGATGAAATGTTTATAACTAAATTATCGCCCTTACCTGGGATCGTGTCTGGGCTCGTTCCTCCGGATCTCCTACCGCCCCTCCTGGTCTTCCGCTTCTGGTTCGGCCACGACGATTGCCTAAAAAACGAGCTGGATATCTCTGGTTGCCGGATCTGTCGCTGTCGGAATTCGATGAACCGGAATAGTGCGGGTTACGATAGCCTCTGAAGCCTTGACCTTGTTGGTTTCCTTTCCACCGATATACCGTATCCAACCTGTAGTCTTCCGCGTCGCGTATGAACTTCTGTCGTTTGTTCTGTTCCGTATTTTTCTTGAATTCTTGTAACTGTTTTTCAATTCTTTCTTTTGCTTTGGTTAAGTCTTTCTCAGGGGTAGTCGAGGTTAATTGTGTCTCGGTGTTATCGATTTTCTTGGTTAGTTCTCCGATGGAAGACTGTAATTCTTCTATTGTGAGGAGGATCAGATCAAAAGAGCATTTATTTAATATATTTTCAAAACGCTCGCAAAATTCCTTCTTGTCGGCAAAAAGCGTGGGTCTCAGACGTGATCTTAGGCCTCTAGGGATGCGACTGTTCTTGTAGTATTCTGTTAATGTACTACAGTGTAACTCCCACCCAATGAGGCGTCTTCGGTCACGTTCATATTCACGGATTTTCATTGGGTAAATGGACCCCTGATACAATGCTCTCAGCAGTATTTACATCATACGAGAATACATTTGTCATGTTCAGACGTAGGTGCCGGTGTCTCACTGTGATCAATTTTTGAAAGAAATTGAGAACCGCACTCTATTCGTTCCGTTTAGGTGCCAATCAAGGGCTATAGATAGCCAATAAATATATAAGTAAATTTGAGGCACACAATTTTTTTGAGTTGCAAAAAATGGGGCATTTATTCATTTAGCATATAATGCTGTCATCCATAGGCCCAATCTTTTTTAAATTATGCACATATTGTCAGAAACCGTACGTTTCGGTCTCGCAGGACCTTCATCTGCGGTTTTATCTATAATACAATAATGGACATGAGCTGGATAGTCGCAAATATAGCAGTATTGTCGTTATTGTATTTGGAAATGTTCTAAATATCTTTCTTTTTTCCACAGACTCGCTGAAAATTGTTTTTTGTCTACAACGGGTGTGGGTGAGACTGACCTTCCCCCCCCCCCCTTTTTTTCTCCCTGCCCCCCCCCCCCCCCTCTTTCCCCATCACCTTTTACCTACCACCTACCCTTGATTATAGTTTTAGCTCCTTATATTCATGATTATATTTCTTATTTAATATATCTAACACGACTTGACTTTGTACCACAATATAGTCTCCGCCATAAATTAGACTATAGAAGCAACATAGTATTACCAAGTTTCCATAATTTCATATAACTCTATATTCATTAATGTTCCCCATTCATGGCTAGCCACTTAAAAATGGAATGGAATGCAGCGTTTGCGTTTAAATCCAGCTAGAAGGCATACACATCTTCCATAGCGATCATGTGACCTGTGGTCACATGACCGGAACCTCCAGCAACCTCCCAGTGGAACGCATACAACAGAGTGGAACGCATAGGCCCGCCCCTATGATCACATGATTTCCGCTCACATGACCGGAACCTCCAGGCAGCCCATACATATTTAAGAACGGCCGCTCGGCACACAAACCATGCATCCAGCGCCCCACTTACACACATCCGTCTGAGCAGGTACAGTCTGTGGTGAATATAACTCTAACAAGATGTCTTTCTTTTCAGCTTTTTCTTCTTCTATTTGTTTATATATTGGCCCGTTATACAAGACCCCAGCACAGGCGATTATACCGGCATGTCCTTCCGCAATATCCGGACGACCATTGACAAAGTCACCATACTTAATGTGCCAGACTATGTATTATGAGGGGCTATGATTATATGTGGTTATCCTTCGGTCCAGGTGGTGACCTTATGTATGTTACATTACTGCAGGGCAGGGGTGAATGGAGCACATTGTGACACATCAACACTTCAATCTGATACTGGCTTTCACTATGACATGGTCCACTTAGCTAATATAAGGCTATGACATGCTATTTATCTATATTGCTATTTATCTATATAGCTGTTGCTTGATGTATTTGATGTGCACAGTGTGTTCCACATACCCCTTATGCAATGTATGATTCTTTTCTAAAGAAAACCCTTTTTGTTTGATTTTTCTATGACACTATGATTTTTCCATGACTTTTTTTATATAAAAAAATATATTATATGCATTTAATTCTACTGCTATATTTGCGACTATCCAGCTCATGTCCATTATTGTATTATAGATAAAACCGCAGATGAAGGTCCTGCGAGACCGAAACGTACGGTTTCTGCCAATATGTGCATAATTTAAAAAAGATTGGGCCTATGGATGACAGCATTATATGCTAAATGAATAAATGCCCCATTTTTTGCAACTCAAAAAAATTGTGTGTCTCAAATTTACTTATATATTTATTGGCTATCTATAGCCCTTGATTGGCACCTAAACGGAACGAATAGAGTGTGGTTCTCAATTTCTTTCAAAAATTAATCACAGCATCAGACTTCTATCTGCACGCTAGCGTGTGTCTTAGGTTTTTCTGAATGACACTATCAGTACCTTCAATGTAAGATATCCTTTTTGGGATAGATTTCAAGTAGGCCTCAAATACCAGAAACTAGTTATTTTGAGAATGGCAAATTTGGGAATAGTTTTTCAATCCAGAAAATAAAAAGTGATTTTACGGTCACTACAAATAACTTGACCAGCTAAAACAGTACAGATTTGGTTGAATAGAGATGTGAGGCCTGTTTTTTTTTTGCGCTGTGTGACAGGTATAGGTTTAATCACAGAATCAGACTTCTATCTGCACGCTAGCGTGTGTCTTAGGTTTTTCTGAATGACACTATCAGTACCTTTAATGTAAGATATCCTTTTTGGGATAGATTTCAAGTAGGCCTCAAATACCAGAAACTAGTTATTTTGAGAATGGCAAATTTGGGAATAGTTTTTCAATCCAGAAAATAAAAAGTGCTTTTACGGTCACTACAAATAACTTGACCAGCTAAAACAGTACAGATTTGGTTGAATAGAGATGTGAGGCCTGTTTTTTTTTGCGTTGTGTGACAGGTATAGGTTTAATCACAGAATCAGACTTCTATCTGCACGCTAGCGTGTGTCTTAGGTTTTTCTGAATGACACTATCAGTACCTTCAATGTAAGATATCCTTTTTGGGATAGATTTCAAGTAGGCCTCAAATACCAGAAACTAGTTATTTTGAGAATGGCAAATTTGGGAATAGTTTTTCAATCCAGAAAATAAAAAGTGCTTTTACGGTCACTACAAATAACTTGACCAGCTAAAACAGTACAGATTTGGATGAATAGAGATGTGAGGCCTGTTTTTATTTTGCGCTGTGTGAAAGGTATAGGTTTAATCACAGAATCAGACTTCTATCTGCACGCTAGCGTGTGTCTTAGGTTTTTCTGAATGACACTATCAGTACCTTCAATGTAAGATATCCTTTTTGGGATAGATTTCAAGTAGGCCTCAAATACCAGAAACTAGTTATTTTGAGAATGGCAAATTTGGGAATAGTTTTTCAATCCAGAAAATAAAAAGTGCTTTTACGGTCACTACAAATAACTTGACCAGCTAAAACAGTACAGATTTGGTTGTATAGAGATGTGAGGCCTGTTTTTTTTTGCGCTGTGTGACAGGTATAGGTTTAATCACAGAATCAGACTTCTATCTGCACGCTAGCGTGTGTCTTAGGTTTTTCTGAATGACACTATCAGTACCTTCAATGTAAGATATCCTTTTTGGGATAGATTTCAAGTAGGCCTCAAATACCAGAAACTAGTTTTTTTTGAGAATTTCAAATTTGGGAATAGTTTTTCAATCCAGAAAATAAAAAGTGCTTTTACGGTCACTACAAATAACTTGACCAGCTAAAACAGTACAGATTTGGTTGAATAGAGATGTGAGGCCTGTTTTTTTTTGCGCTGTGTGACAGGTATAGGTTTAATCACAGAATCAGACTTCTATCTGCACGCTAGCGTGTGTCTTAGGTTTTTCTGAATGACACTATCAGTACCTTCAATGTAAGATATCCTTTTTGGGATAGATTTCAAGTAGGCCTCAAATACCAGAAACTAGTTATTTTGAGAATGGCAAATTTGGGAATAGTTTTTCAATCCAGAAAATAAAAAGTGCTTTTACGGTCACTACAAATAACTTGACCAGCTAAAACAGTACAGATTTGGTTGAATAGAGATGTGAGGCCTGTTTTTTTTTGCGCTGTGTGACAGGTATAGGTTTAATCACAGAATCAGACTTCTATCTGCATGCTAGCGTGTGTCTTAGGTTTTTCTGAATGACACTATCAGTACCTTTAATGTAAGATATCCTTTTTGGGATAGATTTCAAGTAGGCCTCAAATACCAGAAACTAGTTATTTTGAGAATGGCAAATTTGGGAATAGTTTTTCAATCCAGAAAATAAAAAGTGCTTTTACGGTCACTACAAATAACTTGACCAGCTAAAACAGTACAGATTTGGTTGTATAGAGATGTGAGGCCTGTTTTTTTTTGCGCTGTGTGACAGGTATAGGTTTAATCACAGAATCAGACTTCTATCTGCACGCTAGCGTGTGTCTTAGGTTTTTCTGAATGACACTATCAGTACCTTCAATGTAAGATATCCTTTTTGGGATAGATTTCAAGTAGGCCTCAAATACCAGAAACTAGTTTTTTTTGAGAATTTCAAATTTGGGAATAGTTTTTCAATCCAGAAAATAAAAAGTGCTTTTACGGTCACTACAAATAACTTGACCAGCTAAAACAGTACAGATTTGGTTGAATAGAGATGTGAGGCCTGTTTTTTTTTGCGCTGTGTGACAGGTATAGGTTTAATCACAGAATCAGACTTCTATCTGCACGCTAGCGTGTGTCTTAGGTTTTTCTGAATGACACTATCAGTACCTTCAATGTAAGATATCCTTTTTGGGATAGATTTCAAGTAGGCCTCAATACCAGAAACTAGTTATTTTGAGAATGGCAAATTTGGGAATAGTTTTTCAATCCAGAAAATAAAAAGTGCTTTTACGGTCACTACAAATAACTTGACCAGCTAAAACAGTACAGATTTGGTTGAATAGAGATGTGAGGCCTGTTTTTTTTTGCGCTGTGTGACAGGTATAGGTTTAATCACAGAATCAGACTTCTATCTGCATGCTAGCGTGTGTCTTAGGTTTTTCTGAATGACACTATCAGTACCTTTAATGTAAGATATCCTTTTTGGGATAGATTTCAAGTAGGCCTCAAATACCAGAAACTAGTTATTTTGAGAATGGCAAATTTGGGAATAGTTTTTCAATCCAGAAAATAAAAAGTGCTTTTACGGTCACTACAAATAACTTGACCAGCTAAAACAGTACAGATTAGGTTGAATAGAGATGTGATGCCTGTTTTTTTTTGCGTTGTGTGACAGGTATAGGTTTAATCACAGAATCAGACTTCTATCTGCACGCTAGCGTGTGTCTTAGGTTTTTCTAAATGACACTATCAGTACCTTCAATGTAAGATATCCTTTTTGGGATAGATTTCAAGTAGGCCTCAAATACCAGAAACTAGTTATTTTGAGAATGTCAAATTTGGGAATAGTTTTTCAATCCAGAAAATAAAAAGTGCTTTTACGGTCACTACAAATAACTTGACCAGCTAAAACAGTACAGATTTGGTTAAATAGAGATGTGAGGCCTGTTTTTTTTTGCGCTGTGTGACAGGTATAGGTTTAATCACAGAATCAGACTTCTATCTGCACGCTAGCGTGTGTCTTAGGTTTTTCTGAATGACACTATCAGTACCTTCAATGTAAGATATCCTTTTTGGGATAGATTTCAAGTAGGCCTCAAATACCAGAAACTAGTTATTTGGAGAATGGCAAATTTGGGAATAGTTTTTCAATCCAGAAAATAAAAAGTGCTTTTACGGTCACTACAAATAACTTGACCAGCTAAAACAGTACAGATTTGGTTGAATAGAGATGTGAGGCCTGGTTTTTTTTGCGCTGTGTGACAGGTATAGGTTTATTCACAGAATCAGACTTCTATCTGCACGCTAGCGTGTGTCTTAGGTTTTTCTGAATGACACTATAAGCACCTTCAATGTAAGATATCCTTTTTGGAATAGATTTCAAGTAGTCCTCATATACCAGAAACTAGTTATTTTGAGAATTGCAAATTTGGGAATAGTTTTTCAACCCAGAACAAAAAGTGTGCTTTTACGGTCACTACAAATAACTTGACCAGCTAAAACAGTACAGATTTGATTGAATAGAAATGTCAGGTCTTTTTTTTAGGCGCTGGGTGACAGGCTCAACTTGCCCCTGATGTAGTATATGGCCAAAAAATAACCACACTGTTGATGGTTAAATGCACTTGGGTGACACAGGCTCAGCCTGCACCAGATGTAGTATATGGCCAAAAAATAATCAGACTGTTGATGGTTAAATGCACTTCGGTGACACAGGCTCAGCCTGCAGCTGATGTAGTATATGGCCAAAAAATAACCAGACTGTTGATGGTTAAATGCACTTCGGTGACACAGGCTCAGCCTGCAGCTGATGTAGGATATAGCACAAAATAACCACACTATTGATGGTCAAATACACTTGGTGATAGCTTGTGCTGGCGCACCACAAGTCACAGAATGGCCGCCGATCACCCCAGAAAAAAAGTGATCTAAAAACGCTCTGGGCAGCCTCAAAAAAGTGAGCAAGTCAATATTAGAACTTTAATGATCCACAGCTGCAGATTGATCACAGAATGAAGTCTTTTGGAGGAGTTAATCTGCCTAATCTCGCCCTAACGTCGCAGCTGCAACCTCTCCCTATGCTTGAATCAGCAGAGTGACGTGCAGCGCTACGTGACCCAAGCTTATATAGAGGCTGGGTCACATGCTGCACTGGCCAATCACAGCCATGCCAATAGTAGGCAAGGCTGTGATGGCCTCTTGGGGCAAGTAGTATGACGCTTGTTGATTGGCTGCTTTGCAGCCTTTCAAAAAGCGCCAAGAAAGCGCCGAACACCGAACCCAAACACGGACTTTTACGAAAATGTTCGGGTTCGGGTCCGTGTCACGGACACCCCAAAATTACTATACAGTTCGGGTTCTCTCATCCCTACTGAAGAGAAGAAGTCCTTGGTAAGTGACTGCTATATACTGTTTCAATTTGTTGCAATTCAATTGCTGAGGAGGAAAGTCCTTGGTAAGTGACTAGTAAAGATTGTTCACATCACCTCCTTATATCTTGATACAATGCATCATAGTGTTTTACCCACAAGTGTGGGCTTTCCTCCCCCTGTGCTGTTGGTCTAATGGGACTTGCTGGTAAGTCTTTCCTCCGTTCTCGGTGCGATTTATTTATCTATCAGCTATCAGCACATTTGGTGCGAATTTATATCAAATATAGGATTGGTCTATGATATTATTTTATGAAGTTTTTAGGAGGGATACCATTTTCTCTCCAACTCTAATAGTTTTATATCCAATACCTAGGACCCCATTGGGCCCATATTGGGGAGTATCAGAGAGAAAATTTGGAGCCACCAGTCCCTGCCCAAATGTTTTTTTTATAATACATATTTTTTAATAGTGAAAATAAGCTTATTGTGTTTTGAGGTATTGTTTTATATTATTGCAATTTAATTGTATTATATGTTCTACCAATAAATAGCATCCTGTATTTCCATATATGAGTGCCCATTCATACTTTTTTTACAAACTATATCCAACTTTGAGGGGTGTCTCAATTTTTGGTATGGAGCACCTACCTTGAGAGAACAGAGGTGAGCAGGTCTCTCCATCCATTTTTTTCTGTTATTTGGAACTGTTTTTTTTCCTTCTTAAGCAGATCTGACTGGTTTATTTGCTATTGGAAGCCACGCCCCCTCCTTTCCTGCTCTCACCACGCCCCCTCCTTTCCTGCTCTCACCACGCCCCCTCCTGTCCTGCTCTCGCCACGCCCCCTCCTGTCCTACTCTCACCACGCCCCCTCCTGTCCTGCTCTCACCACGCCCCCTCCTGTCCTGCTCTCACCACGTCCCCTCCTGTCCTGCTCTCACCACGCCCCCTCCTGTCCTGCCCTTACCGCGCGCCTCCTGTCCTGCCCTTACCACGCCCCCTCCTGTCCTGCCCTCACCACGCCCCCTCCTGTCCTGCTCTTACAGCATCCTGTCTCGTCCATCTCGGCACCTGCCATGGAGAAGCTACCTCGTCCATGCCTGAAGGAGTGCTGCTGACTAAAAGCCCAAAATCCAGCTGCAGAAAACCAGCCTCAAAGTTTAATGCTGCCTCCCACATGCTTCACTGAATGGTGTTCTGGGTATGGTGTTCTTTTGGTGATGTGCAGTGTTGGAATTTTGGAATTATGGCCAAAAAGCTCAACCTTGGTCTCATAAGACCATAAACACTTTATTTCCACATGCTTTTGGTAGATTTTATGTAGGTTTTGGCAAAAACATAGCCGGCTTGGATGTTTTTGTTTGTAAGAAAAAGCTTCTGTCTTGCCACCCTACCCCACAGTCCAGACATATGAAGAATACAGGAGATTGTTGTCACGTGCAGCACACAACCAGTAGTTGTCAGAAATTCCTGCAGCTTCTTTAATGTTGCTGTAAGCCTTTTGGCAGCCTCTCAGTTTTTGTGGGACACCAGTTCTTGGTAATGCCAATATTATGCCAAATTTTATCCACTTCTTGATGACCATCTTAGGCTGAGTTCATATCACCATTTAGCTTTCCACTCTTCTGATCCATCAGAAGAAGAGAGAAATAAAACAGGTCCTGTTGCATCAGTAAGGCCTCATGCACACGACCGTTGTCTGGCCGAGCTGGTATTGCGGCCCGCAAGCATAACGGATCCGTCTGGTTTCCGTTATGCAGAATGGAAAAAAAAGTCTTGTCGACAGGACTTTGTTTTCCGTCCTGCATACCAGAAACCATACGGATCCGTTATGCTTGCCTACAGACTTCTATTGTGACTAATCAAGACCGAATGCCTCTTAAAGGCTTCCGTTTTGCATTCCGTCTGTGCATTCTGTTATATTCCTTTATAAATGGAACCTATAACGGAATGCCATAACGCTAGTGCGAACCCACCCTCAGATGGATATGGCTCAAATAGATGACAACTGATGCAACAGGATATGTTTTTTTACAGGATCCTGCAAAAAAATGGATCCCATGCAAACCTATGCAAAACTGATGCAACAATCTGTTTTTAAACAGGATCCTGTTTTTTCCCCCTCTTCTTCTGATGGATCAGAAGAATGGAAAGCTAAATAGTGATATGAACTCAGCCTTTACTATGTTCCATGGCATACCTGAAAAACAACTAGGGAGCACACCTTAGAAGTAGAAGAAAAAACGCAAAAAGGCTGCAAATCATTGTATTAAAAATAAACTCATATTTTTATTAAAACACTTCTTACTTGTCCTACACAGGCGCTTACACTTTTTTTTGCCTGACGCTGCGGTATCGCCACCGCTGTGAATCAAAGAATGATGTATGAAATATGTCTATTAGGTACTGCGCGACGTGCTCCCTGTATACTTCCCCTACCTGTCGGTACTCAAGGGCCCGCAGTGTACAGTGATACAGAAACCCACAGATTGGTAAATACCTGATCCTGGGTGTTCATCTGTTTTGGCTGTTTGTCCTGCGTTTTTCCTGGTTTTCTTTTTCTTTGGTCCCGTCCGGGATAAAGGGAAGTACAGGAGGCTGGACCCTATTGGTTTTGGTTTAATATGGAGCTTGCCCCGGCCGGTGGCACAGCTCAATTTTTTGAAAAGGCCGCTTATTCGCGCTCACACGGAGCGCTGCGTGACATCACGGCAAAAGCTACGGTAGGCTAGGAGGACCAAAATTGGAGTACATACTTTTTGATCGCTTGGTATCACACTTTTTGTGAGGGAAGGTGACCAAAAAATTGCTGTTTTGGCACTTTGTTTTTATTTATTTTTTTACAGCGTTCACCTGACGGGGTGGATCATGTGATATTTTGATAGAGCCGGTCGATAAGGGCGTGGCAATACCTAATATGTCAAAAAAAATAATCTACTTTTTTTTCCTATTTTTTTATTACTTAATTATGGGAAAAGAACGCTTTTTTTTTACTTTAAACTTTTCTTTTTTTTATGCAAAACTTTATTTTAACTTTTTTTTTTTACTCCCCTCCCCCAACTTTTGAGAGTCTGATCCCCTCCCCAATGCATTACAATACTTCTGTATTGTAATGCATTGGCTGTAAGTTTATTACTCACTGTAATACACTTACAGCCTTCCTGCCTGTGAGATCCAGGCTAACAGTGAAGGCAGCCACAATGCCTAAGGAAGGCATTGGGCTGCCCTTCCAGCCATCGGGTCCCCGTCACAGCAGCACGGGGACCCGATGGGGATGGGGAGCTCCATCCCTCCCCCCCCAAATACACAAAGCTGACCGCGGCATAGTGAGGGTTAATTTCTCCGGCATCAGCATACAGCAGGGGTATGGCTATCAGTCACTGCCGGACCCCTGCAGCTGATTGGGCGGGCACAGCTCCTGGACCTGCCCGATCAGCACACCTTAGTACTATGGCGCTGGTAGGGAAGTCTCTTCCTGCAGCGCCGTACTATTACGGCACTGGTCGGGAAGGGGTTAAACAACACAAAAAGAAGGTTTAAAAACATTGTATACAATAAGAACCTAGTGCAGGAAGAAATAATATACCCAATGCACAACCGTATGCACACCATGTCCTAAATGTGGACAAATATGCTGCCAGAAAAAGCTAAATATGTAATAGGTGATAAATATGACATCAAAATGATCAAAGCTTAATACTCATCAATTGCAGGTTAAGGGAACTTTCACACTTGCGTTGTGAGGATCCGGTAGGCAGTTCCGTCGCTGGAACTTCCTGCTGGATCCGGAAATCCGTATGCAAACGGATATCATTTGTAGACGGATCTGGATGCGGATCCGTCTGACAAATGCATTGAAATACCAAATCCATCTTACCGGTGTCATCCGGAAAAACGGATCCGGTATTTATTTTTTTCACATTTTTAAAGGTCTGCACATGCGCAGACCGAAAGACCGGATCCGTCAATGTGGCAATTTTAATGCTGGATCCGCCACGAATACATTTCAATGGAAGTGTTCCGGAATTTTGGATGGAGAAAATACCGTATTTTTCTCCCTGTAAGACGCACTTCCCCCCCCCCAAAAGTGGAGGAAAAATAGCAGTGCGTCTTAGGGGGCAAATGCTGCAATTTACAATGATACATGGCCGCCGCGATGCCGCACAGCATGGTTGGCGGGTATATCAACTGAGAGGGAGGAGGGGCTGGGGTCCAGCATCTGGATTAGGAATGACAGCGGGGACCGGTGCAGTCCCTGTATTCTATTGCACTGACCCTGCTCACTGTTGTATAATCTTATCTAACCTGCATTGTTAAGATATAATAATCATGTGTAATCCAGCTGTATTACTTACAACTAAGTTCCGAAGCAGAGAGGAGGGAGGAGGCAGGCCGGGAGGTCGAGCGGGCGGCGTGTCACTCACTATGTCATGCGCTTGCGCCGCCCACTTTATGAATGAAGCAGGCGCGTGACGTAGTGAGTGACGCATCGCCCGCCCATCCTCCCGACCTGACTCCTCCCTCCTCTCTGCTACGGAACTTAGTTGTAAGTAATACAGCTGGATTACACATGATTATTATATCTTAACAATGCAGGTTAGATAAGATTATACAACAGTGAGCAGGGCCGGTGCATTACAATACAGGGACTGCACCGGTCCCCGCTGTCATTCCTAATCCAGATGCCGGCCCCCAACCCCTGTATTGGGGTTCATCTACACTGCAGAGACACTGTTATGGGGGATCTGTGGATGGCACATAGCATAAGATGCCATATACAGTCCTGATCAAAAGTTTAGGACCACTTGAAAAATGGCAAAAAATAATACTTTACATTGTTGGATCTTAACAAGGTTCCAAGTAGAGCTTCAACATGCAACAAGAAAAAATGAGAGTGAGACTAAACATTTTTTGAGCATTCAATTAATAGAAAATAACGATTAAACTGAAACAGACTGTTTTTCAGCTGATTCAAATTTTAGGACCACATGCCTTTAAAAGGCCAAATCTGTGCAAAGATGTGGATTCATTGTCATTTTCTGTCAGGTAGTCACACGTTGTGATGGCAAAGGCAAAAAAACTCTCCCTTTTTGAACGTGGTCGGGTTGTTGAACTGCATAAGCAGGGTCTCTCACAGTGCGCCATCGCTGCTGAGGTAAGACGCAGTAAGACAGTCATTTGGAATTTCTTAAATGATCCTGAGGGTTATGGAACAAAAAAGTCAAGTGGAAGACCCAAAAAAATTTCACCAGCACTGAGTCGGAGGATCCAATTGGCTGTCCGTCAAGACACTGGACGATCCTCGACCCAAATTAAGGACTTTTTCCTTCAGTGGAACAATGGAGCTTCAGGAAGTGCAGGGGCGTCAAACGGCCGCTGGCTATGTCCAGATGTTGCAGAGAGCATTCCTCATGACTGAGGGCCCTCGTCTGTGTGGTAACCACTGGGTTTTTCAAGAGGACAACGCTACAGTACACAATGCCCGCAGGACAAGGGACTTCTTCCAGGAGAATAACATCACTCTTTTGGCCCATCCTGCGTGTTCCCCTGACCTAAATCCAATAGAGAACCTTTGGGGATGGATGGCAAGGGAAGTTTACAAAAATGGACAACAGTTCCAGACAGTAGATGGCCTTCATGCGGCCGTCTTCACCACTTGGAGAAATCTTCCCACTCACCTCATGGAAACGCTTGCATCAAGCATGCCGAAACAAATTTTTGAAGTGCTCAACAATAACGGCGGAGCTACTCAGTACTGAGTTCATGTTTGGAAGTTTGATTTCTGTTTTGGGGGGGTTTAGTTGTTTTTTTGATGTGTGGTCCTAAACTTTTGATCAGCTGAAAAACAGCCTGTTGTTTTCATTAAATTGAATGCTCAAAAAATGTTTTGTCTCACTCCCATTTCTTCTTGTTACATGTTGAAGCTCTACTTGGAACCTTGTTAAGATCCAGCCATGCTAAATATGTTTTTTTGCCATTTTTCAAGTGGTCTTAAACTTTTGATCAGGACTGTATGTGTCATCCACAGATCCCCCCCATAGCAGTGTCATCCACAGATCCCCCCCATAGCAGTGTCATCCACAGATCCCCCCATAGCAGTGTCATCCACAGATCTTCCATAGCAGTGTCATCCACAGATCCCCCCATAGCAGTGTCATCCACAGATGTCCCCCTAAACAGTGCCATCCAGAGATCCCCATAACAGTGCCATCTAGAGATCCCCATAACAGTGCCATCCAGAGATCCCCCATAACAGTGTGTCATCTACAGATCCCAAATAACAGTGTCCTCCACAGATCCCCCACAACAGTGTGTCATCCACAGACCCCCCATAATAGTGTCATTCACAGACCACCATTAGTTCAAAATCCACCAAAAGCACACCTTTTGGTTAAAAAAAGAATTTTTTCTTATTTTCCTCCTCAAAAACCTAGGTTCATCTTATGGGCAGGTGCATCTTATTGGGCGAAAAATCTCAGCATGCTGCGGTATTTTCTCTGGCCAAATACCGTACGAGTGACTGAACTGAAGACATCCTGATGCATACTGACTGGAATGCTCTCCATTCAGAATGCATTAGGATTAAACTGATCAGTTTTTTTCCAGTATTGAGCCCCTAGGACGGAACTCAATACTGGAAAAGAATAAGGCAAGTGTGAAAGTACCGTAAGGCAGGCATGGCTCATGGGTAAAACGTCCCACGTCTATCGCTGGAATCACCATCTTCCTCAGGGGTCTCCAAAGTTTTTGTACTTGTATGTTCCTCGGCATACTGTAACTAATGCCTTGTAAATGTTTTGTACCCTTCTCCTGACTGATCCCTTTGACGTGTCGTAAACTGTTTAAAATAAGACTAAGAAAATCCTGCTAGAACAGCTGCACTTTATATGGGATTAATCAGAATCAATTTAAATGATGGCAGCTGTGTAGTGACTACTAACATATTTAACATGAATTTAAATGTAATTGGATAATTCTGAACGCAACCGCATGCCCAGTTATGAGGGTGTTCACACTTATGAAACCACATTATTTTAGCTTTGTTATTTTTATTTACAGATTTTTCAATGGATCTGTACAGTTTATGGGTCACATTAAAGGTATCGGATATATAGGCTAAATATTTTTTATTAATATGTGCTTAAATTTATTTGCTTCAGGTGTCTCTTTCAGGGGTTAGTAAAAAGATACAGTCCTTCTGAACCAGTTAAACAATTGTTTCTAACCCACCACCACCACTACCACCACCACCACCACCACTAGGGGGTGTGTAATGCGAACATCACTCAAGTTGCTGTCAGTTGACTTGGTTTTCCACCAGGTAACAACAAAGAGTATTAATTGGAATCATTTTAATAATGCTAGAAAAGTTTCCAGTTAAACTTCCCCAGCAGAGGGCAGTATAAGTATTGTTCTAACTTCTAAGCATATAGTAAAAGGCAGAACAGCTGCACTCCTAGAGACATTCCTCATATGGGAAAGTCAAACATGTGTCAGTTAATGTGTTGGAGACAATAGTGTGATTGAGCGATGAATCTAATGTACCATAGGGTTAAACTTTATTCATGCAAAGAGATTAGTATACTAAACAGCAGAACACTTGTCTTTCTGCAGCAGCACCCACTAGTAAGAGTGAACTTCTGGTGGTGGAGAGACTGTTGTGTCACTGAACAAGTAAGGATTTTACTGCCTTTTATTTGCATCATATGTTTAATGCCTTATTTACATGTCTTTGTGCTTGGACTCCCATATTGTTGAATGGATTAGGCAGTAGCTGAGGGACAGACAACAGAGGGTTGTAGTCAATGGAGTACATTCAGACCAAGGTCATGTTACCAGTGGGGTACCTCAGGCATCTGTTCTGGGACCCATATTGTTTAATATCTTTATCAGCGAAATTGCAGAAGGCCTCGATGGTAAGGTTTGTCTTTTTGCTGATGACACAAAGATTTGTAACAGGGTGGATGTTCCTGGAGGGATACACCAAATGGAAAAGGATTAAGGAAAACTAGAAGAACGGTCAAAAATCTGGCAACTAAAATGTAATGTTGATAAGTGCAAGATAATGCACCTGGGGCGTAAAAACCCAAGAGCAGAATATAAAATCAGTGATACAGTCCTAACCTCAGTATCTGAGGAAAGGGATTTGGGGATCATTATTTCAGAAGACTTAAAGGTAGGCAGACAATGTCATAGAGCAGCAGGAAATGCTAGCAGAATGCTTCGGTGTATAGGAAGAGGCATTACCAGTAGAAAGAGGGAGGTGCTCATGCCGCTCTACAGAGCACTAGTGAGACCTCATTTGGAGTATTGTGCTCAGTACTGGAGACCATATCTCCAGAAGGATATTGATACTTTGGAGAGAGTTCAGAGAAGAGCTACTAAACTGGTACATGGATTGCAGGATAAAACTTACCAGGAAAGATTAAAAGACCTTAATATGTATAGCTTGGAAGAAAGACGAGACAGAGGGGATATGATAGAAACTTTTAAATACATAAAGGGAATAAACAAGGTAAGAGGAGAGAATATTTAAAAGAAGAAAAACTGCTACAAGAGGACATAGTTTTAAATTAGAGGGGCAAAGGTTTAAAAGTAATATCAGGAAGTATCACTTTACTGAGAGAGTAGTGGATGCATGGAATAGCCTTCCTGCAGAAGTGGTAGCTGCAAATACAGTGAAAGATTTTAAGCATGCATGGGATAGGCATAAGGCCATCCTTCATATAAGATAGGGCCAGGGGCTATTCATAGTACTCAGTATATTGGGCAGACTAGATGGGCCAAATGGTTCTTATCTGCCGACACATTCTATGTTTCTATGTTTCTATGTCAGTGTTTGGTCAGTGATTTCCATCAGTGATTTTGAGCCAAAACCAGGTTCGACTCTAAACACAGATCAGGTGCAGATCTTTCCCTTATACCTTATGTCTGTGGAGGCTCCAATCCTGGTTTTGGCTCACAATCACTGATGGAAATCACCGACCAAAACACTGATGTGTGAATGAGGCTTTATACAGGAAATGCTTGGTGATCAGATGTTTGGTCTTTGACTTTCTTTTCCTCCTTTGATTATATTATTAGCTGGTATATTTAGTTTTATTTCTGCATCCCTAAACCTGATGCCAACTTGAGCTGCCCACATTGCTGCCAAGTATTTTTAGCCTTCTGTAAAGTAAGAACAAACTCTCCTTTGGTTTTCATCTTCCCTTTTTGTTACTTGGTCTTTGCTGTCATGTGATGGACATGAGATAGAAGTACACACTTGTCTTGTTTCATGATGTTGAAATGCAACTCAGTCTTTAAAAGAGTTATATATTTTATACTAATGCAAAATGCTGAAACTTTTTATGATCTGTAACTCATATGTGTTATTTACGTGCAACATTTTGAGACAGGAAACACGTGTTCACTAGCAGTGACCAGTGGCAGATTTTACCACCATGCAAGCCAAGCAAATGTATGGGGTCTCAGGTATCATAAATGCCAAATTGGCACCAGGCTGTGGCACTCGAATTACACAGCTCCGTACACTGTATAATGGTTACTGCAGGGCTGCATCCATTCAATGTACTTCCAGTACCTGGTTTTGGCACCAGAGCTTGCGAAAACTGATCGCCGGTGGTGCTGGGAGTCGGACCAGTTTGATATTGATGACCAATTCTAATGATAGATAATCTATAAGTAAGTCCTAAAATATAGTGGATAGATTGAAAAAATGAACCTTATTTTGAAGCGGCGCTGCTGCAGAAGACAGGACTCCGGTAGGTAAATAAAAATGGATCTTTATTTGTATTAGTCTACGCGTTTCAGGGGCGGACTGCCCCCTTCATCAGGACAGTATGTCTGTACTATAGGTACTTAGATACAGACATATTGTCCTGATGAAGGGGGCAGTCCGCCCCTGAAACGCGTAGACTAATACAAATAAAGATCCATTTTTATTTACCTACCCGAGTCCTGTCTTCTGCAGCAGCGCCGCTTCAAAATAAGGTTCATTTTTTCAATCTATCCACTATTCTTCATATCCCGGAAACCGTATCCCACGGCAACGGGTAAGAACCTGGGCAGCAGCAGCAGTCACCCCCGCAAGCTGGACGGGCTTATACCGGCAAAAGTGATTCAAAGGAGTTGTGACTCATCACAACCCAAAACGGTAAGCACAATCAGTGTATTGTTGTTTTAAAAACTACCAAACGGTTTTACACACGAGGCGCTGCCTCCTGTCTCTTTCTTTTTTATCTACATAAGTCCTAAAATATGCCTTTAACCTCTTTATGACGCAGTGATTTTCCCTTTTTTGCATTTTTGTTTTTCATTCCTTACCTTCCCATTCACGCAGACCTATGAGGGTTTTTTTTTTTTTTTCTGGAAAAGTTTGAATGTCAACATTTAGGCTAGGTCGTAACGACGACACGGCACAACTACACTGCAACATTTGTTGCGCGACAATTTTTATAATGATAGTCTATGGTGTCGCACTGTGACATGCTGTGCATGTCGCGTCGCAGTCGCAGCATGTCGCAGTGCGACACCATAGACCAGGGCTGGCCAACCTGCGGCTCTCCAGCTGTTGTAAAACTACAACTCCCACCATTCCCTGCTGTAGGCTGATAGCTGTAGGCAGACTGGGCATGCTGGGAGTTGTAGTTTTGCAACAGCTGGAGAGCCGCAGGTTGGCCAGCCCTGCCATAGACTAACATTATAAAAAATTGTCGTGCGACAAATGACGTCGTGTATACCTGGCCATAATATTGTATACAATGTAGTAGGGCCTGGCAAAAAATTTCAAATGGGGTGGAATTGTAAAAAAATACAATTGCTCCATAGTTCTATGGTTTTAATTTTTTACGGCATTCCTTATGCCATAAAACTGACCTGTTCCCTTCATTCTCTGGGTCAGTACGATTACTGCGACCATTGACGACCCACCAAGCAAATGTTGGTTTTGTAGTGGAGTCTTTTTTTTATTTGTGGGGGGACGTGGATGGAGTTGGGGAGGAGTGCCTTTTACACCAGCGCCCATGCTCTTCTTTTTAGGTAAGGCTCTGTACACACCAAAGTAGTGAATGCATCGCCCCAATGCATGAAGCTGTATGCCTTACGACTGCATACATCTACCACTGAGTGCCACTATAAAAATATTGCACTGCACAGTATACATCTTTTGTAGGATCCACTTGTATTGAAAAACTTAGTATAATTACTATAATACTTATGGACTAACTAATTTATGCAAACAATTGCCTAAAGCAGGCATGCTCAACCTGCGGCCCTCCAGCTGTTGTAAAACTACAACTCCCGCAATGCCCTGCTGTAAGCTGATAGCTGTAGGCTGTTCAGGCATGCTGGGAGTTGTAGTTTTGCAACAGCTGGAGGGCCGCAGGTTGAGCATGCCTGGGGCCCTAAAGTAATCAGTACAAGTTTCGGAAAGAAAAATCAGCCCAAATCATTGCCATTACTGTATATCAAGAAAGAGACATTTCCCTTCTAAAAAGAGGAAGAATTCCTAAAGTAAGAGTGATATGGGGAGAATGACACACTGAGCGGCATGTATGTGGGTCAGAGAAAGCTCTAACCACAGTGCTGATGTGGGTGTAATGTCTATAACGAGTTAACTCTCCCCAGGCTGTGGGTCTGCCCAAGTGAGTCAGATCAGCCTTCTAACCCTCCTCCAACTACAATGTGCAGGCTTGGTACAGTCTTTGTGTTTCTTTGATATGGCCTGCATGCTGTGCGCTGAAAGAAGAACTTAACTGTCAGCTCTCCTGCCCAGAAGTGTCTGTAAGCTTCATAGACAAGTGTAAGTGTAATCGTTCAGTACTTATCTTATGCTATACCTGTTTGTTTAGCTGGATCTTTGGTTAATAGTTAGTAATCTTTCTACTTGCACACAATATTTGCTATGGCAGATCTCAGGCTGTACATTGTTGCATGCACAGTGATAAACCTTTTAGGTTGTCATCAATTAACAATTACAGGTGTTCTCCGCCTTTAGCACCATGGCTAATCGGAATGATAGGATGACAAACATTGGAGAATAAAAAGTAATACTGCATATAGGTGGGCAGTGTTATTGCTTTCAACCCACTGACAATCATAGGCACAGGGGCGCACCTAACCTTTCTGCTGCCTGAGACGCAAACTGAAATGGCGCCCCCCCATGCCAATTTCTTAACCTAACCCCTTTGCCACACTAAAAGCGCTCATTGCTCATTGCCCTTCTGCTGCCCCCTCTTGCCCCTACCTGGTGCTCCCTCAGGCGTTCGCCTCACCTGGCCTCATTGGTGGTGCACCCCTGTACCCCTAGATTTGCATTAAAGGGAACCTGTCACCAGGATTTTGTGTATAGAGCTGAGGACATGGGTTGCTAGATTGCCGCTAGCACATCCGCAATATCCAGTCCCTATAGCTCTGTGTGCTTTTATTGTGTCAAAAAAACTATTATATATATATATATATATATATATATATATATATATAATATATATATATGGAGAAGGTCAGGCAGCACTCCTTCAGATACTGCTGTAATTGTATGGGTGCCCGCGGTGGTCCCTCGATATAGGACGAAATCAGTAGAAAAAGAAGATCCGCAGCACTCCTTCAAGTAAAAAATGTGCAATTTATTCACACATGTCTTTGCTGACATGTGTGAATAAATTGCACATTTTTTACTTGAAGGAGTGCTGCGGATCTTCTTTTTCTATATATATATATATGTAATTGAGGCAAGTAAGAAGCCCAAGGAGCTGTTACTAACATTTCCGGAGCCCAGCCATGCCCACTGTGAAGGAGCCCAGCACCGCCCCGCATACTCCAAATCTCCTTCTTGCTCCCCGACGTCACAAAGCTAGAGCGCCGTAATCTCGCGATGCGCGAACCTGCGCATGCGCAGTGTCAGCATAGTGTTCCTTCCCTGTGCTAGCATCAGCCTCAGGGAACGAACTGCGCATGCGCTAGCTCGCGCATCACGAGATTACGGCGCTCTAGTTTTGTGACATCGGGGAGCAAGGAGGAGATTCGGAGGATGCGGGGCGGTGCTGGGCTCCTTCACAGTGGGCGTGGCCGGGCTCAGAGTCAGAGAACGCTGGACTCATCTCTGAAGCATGGAGGAGACAGGACTCCTCTAAGGTTAATTTACATATCTATAAAATCGTTTTTTTTACACAATAAAAGCACACAGAGCTATGGGGACTGGATATTGCGGATGTGCTAGCGGCCATCTAGCAGCCCATGTCCTCAGCTCTATACCAAAAATCCAGATGACAGGTTCCCTTTAATGAAAGGGTCATAGCTGTACAAACACATTCCTAGGAATAAGAAAACCTATTGTGTCATTTCCGCAGAAAGAAATTTTTCTGTCTGGTGAAAAACTAATCATGAATGGGAAAGTGAGATGCTAGAATATATGACGGATGATTGGGAAAACTAATCTGGAGGACAGACATACATGTCCATGAAGATCTTGTTCATTACTTGTCTACTTCACCAGATTTCAACTATGCACAGAAATACAGTTCTTTAGAGCTCTTTAAGCTGGCTTAAGGCTACATTCACACGAATGTATTTTGTTTCCGTGTCCGTTCATTTTTTTTGCGGATAGGATGCGGACCCATTCATTTCAACGGGTCCGCAAAAAAATAGAATATGTCCTATTCTTGTCCGTTTTGCAGATAAGTATAAGTATTGTTACAATGGATCCGCAAAAAAAAACGGATGCCATACGGACTTCATCCGTTTTTTTGCGGACCCCAAAACACATACGGTGGTGTAAATGTAGCCTAAGTTTTCCTTAATTTTAATATGGGTTGCCTATCCTCAGGATAAGCCATCAATATATGATCAGGCCCACACCCCCGTCGATCAGCTGTTTCATAGTTTCAACAGAACTACATACAGTAGCTTTTAACCGTTGTGTAATGGACAAAGCCAGTAAGGCCCCTTGCAGACGAGCATGCTAGATTCAGTCTGGATGCGTTGCGGGTGGATTCAGGGAAACCCGCTCGAGTTCACACGCAATTTGTCTGCGATTGCGTTGTTCAGTTTTTTCCGCGCGAGTGCAAAACATTTTAATAAGTTTTGCACGCGCGTGATAAAAAACTGAATGTTGGCACCCAGACCCGAACACGGACTTCTTCACTGAAGTTCGGGTTTGGGTTCGGTGTTCTGTAGATTTTATTATTTTCCATTATAACATGGTTATAATGGAAAATAATAGCATTCTGAATACAGAATGCTAAGTAAAATGTCCATTGAGGGTTCAATTTTTTTTTTTTTAAATGACTCACCTCATCCACTTGATCGCGCAGCCGTTATCGTCTTCTTTCTTCTTCTTGCAGAACCTGCAAAAGGACCTGCTCTGATGTTATCGCACTCACCACGTGGTGAGCGCCTTGAGGTCAGCGCAGGTCCTGCTGAATGAAGATAGAAGTTACAATTAACCCATTTATGATGGCTTCATGACTACAAATACTAAACATACATCAGTGGATACATTCTTTCTTAGGCCCCTTTCACACGGGCGAGTTTTCCGTGCAGGTGCAATGCGTGACGTGAACACATTGCACCCGTACTGAATCCTGACCCATTCATTTCAATGGGGCTGTGTACATGAGCGGTGATTTTCACGCATCACTTGTGCATTGCGTGAAAATCGCAGCATGTTCTATATTCTGCATTTTTCACACAACGCAGGCCCCATAGAAGTGAATGGTGCTGCGTGAAAATCGCATAGCATCCGCAAGCAAGTGCGGATGCAATGCGATTTTCACGGATGGTTGCTAAGGAGATGATGTCAATAATAGGGATGATGTCACGACAAAGGGTAGGGATAAGTGCAGCTCTAAACTCCAACCCACCTCTGCCCCTGCCTACTTGCACGGCCCGTCCTAACTGACAGTGTACAACTTGGCGGCAGTCCCTCGCTTAGATACGTGCAGGGTCCTAAGAAGATAGAGAAGTACCGTAACAGAGTCAGGCAAGCCAAAGCCAAAGCCAGGAGGTCACGCAGGTACACAGGGAGCAATGCAATAACGAGGTCAAGACACAATCCGGAGTCAGAAGCCAAGAGGTCACGTCAATTCCAGGGAGCTCACAAGGTCGAGGTCAAAAACCGAGCCGAGGTCAAAAACACACACAGAATGGCACAATAGAAAAATGCTGGTGAGGGCAACAAGACCAATCACAGGCAACCTGTGGCCAGGAGGCTGCTTGTTAACCACCTCAGCCCCCAGTGCTTAAACACCCTGAAAGACCAGGCCACTTTTTACACTTCTGACCTACACTACTTTCACCGTTTATTGCTCGGTCATGCAACTTACCACCCAAATGAATTTTACCTCCTTTTCTTCTCACTAATAGAGATTTCATTTGGTGGTATTTCTTTGCTGCTGACATTTTTACTTTTTTTGTTATTAATCGAAATTTAACGATTTTTTTGCAAAAAAATGACATTTTTCACTTTCAGTTGAAAAATTTTGCAAAAAAAACGAGATCCATATATAAATTTTGCTCTAAATTTATTGTTCTACATGTCTTTGATAAAAAAAAAATGTTTGGGTAAAAAAAAAATGGTTTGGGTAAAAGTTATAGCGTTTACAAACTATGGTACAAAAATGTGAATTTCCGCTTTTTGAAGCAGCTCTGACTTTCTGAGCACCTGTCATGTTTCCTGAGGTTCTACAATGCCCAGACAGTACAAACACCCCACAAATGACCCCATTTCGGAAAGTACACACCCTAAGGTATTCGCTGATGGGCATAGTGAGTTCATAGAACTTTTTATTTTTTGTCACAAGTTAGCGGAAAATGATTTTTTTTTTTTTTGTTTTTTTTTTCTTACAAAGTCTCATATTCCACTAACTTGTGACAAAAAATAAAAACTTCTATGAACTCACTATGCCCATCAGCGAATACCTTGGGGTCTCTTCTTTCCAAAATGGGGTCACTTGTGGGGTAGTTATACTGCCCTGGCATTCTAGGGGCCCAAATGTGTGGTAAGGAGTTTGAAATCAAATTCTGTAAAAAATGACCTGTGAAATCCGAAAGGTGCTCTTTGGAATATGGGCCCCTTTGCCCACCTAGGCTGCAAAAAAGTGTCACACATCTGGTATCTCCGTACTCAGGAGAAGGTGGGGAATGTGTTTTGGGGTGTCATTTTATATATACCCATGCTGGGTGAGAGAAATATCTTGGCAAAAGACAACTTTTCCCATTTTTTTTATACAAAGTTGGCATTTGACCAAGATATTTATCTCACCCAGCATGGGTATATGTAAAAAGACACCCCAAAACACATTCCTCAACTTCTCCTGAATACAGAGATACCAGATGTGTGACACTTTTTTGCAGCCTAGGTGGGCAAAGGGGCCCATATTCCAAAGAGCACCTTTCGGATTTCACAGGTCATTTTTTACTGAATTTGATTTCAAACTCCTTACCACACATTTGGGCCCCTAGAATGCCAGGGCAGTATAACTACCCCACAAGTGACCCCATTTTGGAAAGAAGACACCCCAAGGTATTCCGTGAGGGGCATGGCGAGTTCCTAGAATTTTTTTATTTTTTGTCACAAGTTAGTGGAAAATGATGATTTTTTTTTTTTTTTTCCATACAAAGTCTCATATTCCACTAACTTGTGACAAAAAATAAAAACTTCCATGAACTCACTATGCCCATCAGCGAATACCTTGGGGTCTCTTCTTTCCAAAATGGGGTCACTTGTGGGGTAGTTATACTGCCCTGGCATTCTAGGGGCCCAAATGTGTGGTAAGGAGTTTGAAATCAAATTCTGTAAAAAATGACCTGTGAAATCCGAAAGGTGCTCTTTGGAATGTGGGCCCATTTGCCCACCTAGGCTGCAAAAAAGTGTCACACATCTGGTATCTCCGTACTCAGGAGAAGTTGAGGAATGTGTTTTGGGGTGTCTTTTTACATATATCCATGCTGGGTGAGATAAATATCTTGGTCAAATGCCAACTTTGTATAAAAAAAATGGGAAAAGTTGTCTTTTGCCAAGATATTTCTCTCACCCAGCATGGGTATATGTAAAATGACACCCCAAAACACATTCCCCACCTTCTCCTGAGTACGGAGATACCAGATGTGTGACACTTTTTTGCAGCCTAGGTGGGCAAAGGGGCCCACATTCCAAAGAGCACCTTTCGGATTTCACAGGTCATTTTTTACAGAATTTGATTTCAAACTCCTTACCACACATTTGGGCCCCTAGAATGCCAGGGCAGTATAACTACCCCACAAGTGACCCCATTTTGGAAAGAAGAAACCCCAATGTATTCCGTGAGGGGCATGGCGAGTTCCTAGAATTTTTTATTTTTTGTCACAAGTTAGTGGAAAATGAGACTTTGTATAAAAAAAAAAAAAAAAATCATCATTTTCCACTAACTTGTGACTAAAAATTTAAAATTCTAGGAACTTGCCATGCCCCTCACGGAATACCTTGGGGTGTCTTCTTTCCAAAATGGGGTCACTTGTGGGGTAGTTATACTGCCCTGGCATTTTACAGGGGCCCTAATGTGTGGTAAGTAGGTAAATGACCTGTGAAATCCGAAAGGTGCTCTTTGGAATGTGGGCCCCTTTACCCACCTAGGCTGCAAAAAGGTGTCACACATCTGGTATCTCCGTACTCAGGAGAAGGTGGGGAATGTGTTTTGTGGTGTCATTTTACATATACCCATGCTGGGTGAGAGAAATATCTTGGCAAAAGACAACTTTTCCCATTTTTTTTATACAAAGTTGGCATTTGACCAAGATATTTATCTCACCCAGCATGGGTATATGTAAAAAGACACCCCAAAACACATTCCTCAACTTCTCCTGAGTACGGAGATACCAGATGTGTGACACTTTTTTGCAGCCTAGGTGGGCAAAGGGGCCCAAATTCCTTTTAGGAGGGCATTTTTAGACATTTGGATACCAGACTTCTTCTCACGCTTTGGGGCCCCTAAAATGCCAGGGCAGTATAAATACCCCACATGTGACCCCATTTTGGAAAGAAGACACCCCAAGGTATTCAATGAGGGGCATGGCGAGTGCATTGAAAAAAAAAAATTTTGGCACAAGTTAGCGGAAATTGATTTTTTTGATTTTGTTCTCACAAAGTCTCCCTTTCCGCTAACTTGGGACAAAAATTTCAATCTTTCATGGACTCAATATGCCCCTCAGCGAATACCTTGGGGTGTCTTCTTTCCAAAATGGTGTTATTTGTGGGGTGTTTGTACTGCCCTGGCATTTGAGGGTCTCCGCAATCATTACATGTATGCCCAGCATTAGGAGTTTCTGCTATTCTCCTTATATTGAGCATACAGGTAATGAGATTTTTTTTTTCCGTTCAGCCTCTGGGCTGAAAGAAAAAAATGAACGGCACAGATTTCTTCATTCGCATCGATCAATGTGGATGAAAAAATCTCTGCCAAAAAAAGAAAAAGGAGGGGAAAGGCGTCTGCCAGGACATAGGAGCTCCGCCCAACATCCATACCCACTTCAGCTCGTATGCCCTGGCAAACCAGATTTCTCCATTCACATCAATCGATGTGGATGAATAAATCATTGCCGGGATTTTTTTTTTTATATATACAAAGTGTTTGCCAAAGTATATGAACACCGCCACCTCCTCAGCTCATATGCCTCGGCAAACATATCTTTTACTGCAGAGGAGAAATCTCGTCTTGCAGCGCCGCATACACCGACTTGCGTGTAATCTGACAGCAGCGCAATGCTTCTGTCCGAATGCACATCAGTGCTGCAGCTGGTCGATCGGTTGGTCCACCTGGAAGGTAAAAAAAACAAAAGAAAAAAGAAAAAACCAGGCCGCAAAGCAATAACTTTATTAACTTTAGAACAGAACATATTAACTTTTTTAAACTTTTTTAACTTTTTTACTTACCGGTAATTTTTTTTTTGTTTTGTTTTTTTTACCTTTATAGAACAAACCTCTCCTTCCCCATGGGACAATGTGCAAAGCGCAAATCGCCCAAAGATGTGGCGAAGTACGTTATGCACTTTATCCCAGGTGAAAGGAGAGGTTTGCAGCAGCTGTGAGAGAAAGGGCCCTAATAGCCCTGTGTGCCTGTCCTGGTGAGATGTGATCCCTATGCTAGGTGTACCTGTGTGTGGTACTTCCGGAAACACTCTCCTAAGCATAGGGCAGGGTGGTCCGGACAGTCAGGACAGAAATAGCGGGTGTCACGCCTTATTCCACTCCTGCTACAGACACGACATTTTTTTCGGGGTGGCGGTTGGGTTGAGGTACCAGCAACGACACTGGGGAAATGTCGCTCGTGTAGACGGCTAACTACACTGGTGGATGGGGCCACGGAACCTCCTGGGTAAAGGAGGTTCTCGATGATCTCTTCCTGGAATTTGAGGAAGGATCGTGTTCTCCCAGCCTTACTGTAGAGAACAAAACTATTGTAGAGCGCCAATTGAATTAAATATACAGACACCTTCTTATACCAGCGTCTGGTTCTGCGGGAAACTAAATAGGGAGCCAACATCTGGTCATTGAAGTCCACCCCTCCCATGAGCAAATTATAGTCGTGGACTGAGAGGGGCTTTTCAATGACACGGGTTGCCCTTTGAATTTGTATTGTCGTGTCTGCGTGAATGGAGGAGAGCATGTAAACGTCACGCTTGTCTCTCCATTTCACCGCGAGCAGTTCTTCGTTACACAAGGCAGCCCTCTCCCCCCTTGCAAGACGGGTGGTTACAAGCCGTTGGGGGAAGCCCACGCGACTAGTTCGCGCGGTGCCACAGGCGCAAATCCGTTCTAGAAACAAATGCCTAAAGAGGGCCACACTTGTGTAAAAATTGTCCACATAAAGATGGTACCCCTTGCCGAATAAGGGTGACACCAAGTCCCAGACTGTCTTCCCACTGCTCCCCAGGTAGTCAGGGCAACCGACCGGCTCCAGGGTCTGATCTTTTCCCTCATAGATCCGAAATTTGTGGGTTTAGCCTGTGGCCCTTTCACAGAGCTTATACAATTTGACCCCATACCGGGCACGCTTGCTTGGGATGTATTGTTTGAAGCCAAGGCGCCCGGTAAAATGTATTAGGGACTCGTCTACGCAGATGTTTTGCTCAGGGGTATACAAATCTGCAAATTTCTGGTTGAAATGGTCTATGAGGGGCCGAATTTTGTGGAGCCGGTCAAAAGCTGGGTGGCCTCTGGGACGGGAGGTGGTGTTGTCGCTAAAGTGCAGGAAACGCAGGATGGCCTCAAATCGTGTCCTGGACATAGCAGCAGAGAACATGGGCATGTGATGAATTGGGTGCGTTGACCAATATGACCGCAATTCATGCTTTTTTGTCAGGCCCATGTTGAGGAGAAGGCCCAGAAAAATTTTAAGTTCGGAAACTTGGACTGGTTTCCACCGGAAAGGCTGGGCATAAAAGCTTCCCGGGTTTGCGGTTATAAATTGTGTGGCATATTGGTTGGTCTCTGCCACGACTAAGTCCAAGAGCTCCGCAGTCAAGAACAGCTCAAAAAATCCCAGGGCCGTACTGATCTGAGCCGTCTCAACCCGAACTCCAGACTGGGCGGTGAAAGGGGGAACTACTGGTGCGGCTGAAGTTGGTGACTGCCAATCAGGGTTTGCCAGCACCTCAGGGATTCTAGGGGCTCTACGGGCCTGTCTGTGCGGTGGCTGCGACGGGGTAACTAGTGCACGTGCCACCGTACCAGCTTCAACTGCCCTTCTGGTGCTCGCTACTTCACCAGGTTGTACGGCAGTGCTGGTACTAGGTCCAGGAAGGGCTGCGCTGCTGGTGTATGCCTCACCACGTGATCCGGCAGCGACAGCCCCACTCTGCTGCTCTTGAAGCGGATCCTGCATAACCTGTGGTCTAGCGACACGGGGCCGGGTACGCCTGGTGCTGCCAGGGACCTCAACCTCCTCGTCCGAACTTTGGGTCAGAGAGCCACTGCTTTCTACAGGTTCATATTCTGACCCGCTAGATTCGTCAGATGAGGGTTCCCACTCCTCATCCGACTGGGTCAGAATCCTGTAGGCCTCTTCAGAAGAATACCCCCTGTTTGACATTTGGACTACTAAATTTAGGGGTATTCCCTGAGACTACCCAAGAAAAAAAGCAAGCCTGTCTTACAAAGGGGAGGCTAGCGAAGTACCGGAGGCCGCTGCGGTTGATAAAAAATATCAAAACTGATTTTTTTATCGCCGCAGAGCGTGTAAAGTAAATGTGCAGTGATCAAAAAAAAATAATTTTTTGTCACTGCGGTGGGGCGGGCGTGGGTGAACGCACGTGTGGGCGACCGATCAGGCCTGATCGGGCAAACACTGCGTTTTGGGTGGAGGGGAAACTAAAGTGACACTAATACTATTATAGATCTGACCGTGATCAGTTTTGATCACTTACAGATACTATAAAAGTACAAATGCTGATTAGCGATACGCTAAACAGCGAATAAAAGTGACTGCGGTGCGGTGGGGTGGGCGCTAACTGATGCTAACTACCTAACCAAGGGGCCTAAACTATCCCTAAAACCTAACAGCCAATACTAGTGGAAAAAAAAAGTGTCAGTTTACACTGATCACTTTTTGTCTTTCACTAAGTGATTGACAGGGGGCGATCAAGGGGTTAATTTGGATGATGGGGGTGATGGATGGTGATCAGGGGCTAAGGGCAGTGTTTGGTGTGTACTCACAGTGATGTCTGCTTCTCTGCTGGATCCAACCGACGAAAAGGACCAGCAGAGGAGCAGAGAAGCCATATAACAGATCATATTTACTAATATGATCTGTTATCTGGCTTGTGATTCGATTTTTTAAAAATCAGCAACCTGCCAGCGACGATCATTGGCTGGCAGGTTGCTGATGCAATAGTCCTTTAACTTTTGCCGGCCCGCGATGCGCATGCGCGGGCCGGCTGTGACCGAAATCTCGCGTCTCGCGAGAGGACGCGCCGGCGCGTCCAGGAGGAATTAAACAACCACCTCCAGGACGCGTCTGTGCGTACAGCGGTCCGGAGGTGGTTAAAATAGCCCTAAGTGATGAGTCACATGACGTGGCCAGCATCACGTGACTCATGTTACACAATTCAATTATCGGCGCTCAGCTCCCCTGCAACTCGTTGTCTAAAGGATAGAGGACGCTGGCTGCGCTGAGGAGGCGTGCGCTGCCGGGTCCTCCCTGCCCCCTGGTTACTGTGGAAGCGAGGACGCCGGCCGCGTCCCTGCTCCACTACATGCACTGGATTCCGGCGGCGCTGTGAAGGGGAAGTGCGTCGCCGGCTCCCTGTTACAGATGAGCCCCGGGACCCCATTAAAGTCCATTTACTTTATAATTTTCCATTATAACATGGTTATAATGGAAAATAATAGCATTCTTTAATACAGAATGCTAAGTAAAATGTCCATTGAGGGTTAAAAAATAATTTAAAAAAATTACCTGAACTTCAGTGAAGAAGTCCGGATTCGGGTCTGGGTACCAACATTCAGTTTTTTTATCACGCGCGTGCAAAATGCATGAAAACGTTTTGCACTTGCGTGGCAAAAACTGAACAACGCAATCGCAGACTATTTGCGTGCAAACTCGCGCGGGTTTCCCTGAACCCGCCTGCAACGCATCCGGACTGAATCTGGCAAGCTCATCTGCAAGGGGCCTTACTGTGGTATTACTACTGCTCACATGTATGGATATATAGAATGATACAAAAAACTGTATTAAAGACACCTGCATCTACAAAAAGGAGGAATAAGTAAAACCTTCATTTAGTCCTTTTTCGACTCAAATTGTCCAACCTATAAATCCACTTTGTTTTTTCTTGTAATACGATTTTGTCCCATTTCTAGCCCCAAGTGACTTCTTACAAATACTCCAAAATTGGAGACATTTGGGGTCACCATCGTGATGTTGTCTGACATGTCTGGAAATTACCGTATCTGCTTTGGTATTGATACTACTAATATGCTGACAGATTCGACGTCTGAACTCTTGGATTGTTTTTCCCACATAGATCTTCTGACTGGGACATTGAGCGATGTAAATTATACCTGTAGTCTGACAGTTGATAAACTCTTTGAAATAATATGATTTGTTATTAACTGGATTTATGAATGATTTCGTTTTTTTAAGAAAAGGGCAAAAGCATCACCTGCCACATGGATGTGTACCCACCACCTTCGATGTAAGCCATGTCGTTGAAGGAGACGTTGGACTAAAAAAACTGAACAAGAATGTCTTTAAGATTTTTGCCTCTGCGACGTGTAATACTGGGACGTATGGTTATTGTGTCTCACAGGTCATTGTCCGCCTGTAAAATGTGCCAATATTTATTCAAAATTTGATACACTTTTGGGTTTTGGATTACTTATTCCTCCTTTTTTTAGATGCAGTTTTTGTATCATTCTATATGTTCTGTAAGAAGGCACAAGGAATTATCGTAGATGATAGGTATGTGTCACCGAGGTTCCTGGCCTCGGTGAAGTAAGAGCCAGTTTTCTGTGTCGGCAGCAGTTGCTGTTTGACACCTTGCTAGCTAGTATGGCTGGAAATAGCTGACCCAGGGCGGCTCTTACTGGGAGTAGTCAAAGTGCTGGGTGGGTGACTACTCCCCACAGTCAAGGCCGGGTTTTGGCAGTACCTGGCTGTCCTTAAATAGGCAGCTGGGCTCAGCAGAGATGTCTCTGTTTCTGGGATCTGAGGCTTTGTTCCATGCTGGAGGGCTGAGATCCGAACGCTGGGGAAATAGGTTCCCTGAAGCCTTGTGTGGAGTACTGGAGGCATAACTGCCAGCAAGGTGATTTGTGTTATATGAACTTTCCATTTTGCGTGTGAATTAACACCAAGACTGCAAAGTTACGTTCTGTTTTGTATAATTGCCTCAAGTGTGAATAAACGCTGACATTTTGAGTTAAGAACTTGTATTTTGCCTCTGTACTGCGCCCGCTTACCCTATCTTCTAGAGCGAAACCCTGCATTTGGTGTAGGATGCGTGCACAAGCAGTGAGGCTGGTGGGAACGCCGATATTTTTGGTTTCTGCATTTTTCAGGCACGATTGTATGTCGTACATTAAACCAGCTGTATTACAACCAGTTCCTCACGACAAAATAGAGGCTGTTGTGAAGGCCCTCGTGGAGGCTAATTTGCAGCAGCAAGAGACAAACCTGCAGCAATGCGAGGCTAATAAGCAGCAGCAGGAGACTAACCAGTTGCTGCTACAACAGGTGATGGCTTTGCAGACAGCAGGAGCAACCCGAGCGTCAACGATGCCCGGAAAGCAGTCCGTGCTGCGATTCCTAAGATAAGCCCCACAGACGGCATCGTTTGATGAGTCCCGCCCAATGACATATCCTAGGCATTTAGTCTCCTCTAACCCTATCACACATTTTTTTAGGTTAGTGGTTAGTCCAGCCTCCCGAAGGGAGTCCACTACAGCCTGCACCTTGGGCAGGTGACTCTCCCTTTCGGTACTATGAATGACAATATCGTCCAGGTAAGCCAAGGTGTACCTACGATGCGGACGAAGTACAACGTTGAAACGTGGCGGGGGCGCCATGAAGGCCAAAGGGTAACACCTTATACTTATACAGCCCCTCAGGGGTGATGAAGGCAGTTTTTTCTTTGGCATCCTCCATTAAGGGCACTTGCCAGTACCCTTTGGTGAGGTCCAAGACCGAGAAATACCTTGCCTGTCCTAACCGCTCGATTAGCTCATCCACCCGGGGCATGGGATACACATCAGAATTAGAAATCTCATTTAATTTACGAAAATCATTACAGAACTGTAATGTCCCAACTGGCTTGGGTATTAGAACTATTGGGCTGGCCCACTCACTTTTAGACTCCTCGATGACATTCAGCCCCAGCATTAACTTCACTTCCTCCGAGATGGCTTTTCGCCGAGCCTCGGGCACCCGGTACGGCTTTAACCGGACGTTTTACCTGGGGCTCAGTGACAATATCATGCTGGATTATGGAAGTGCGTCCAGGGAGTTCAGAGAACACATCCGTGTTCCGACTAACGAACTCCCTGGCTTCCTGAGCCTGTTTGAAGGAGAGGCTGTCAGCAATTCTAATTGTGGCAACTGCTTCCCCTGCAGCAGACAGAGGGGCCAAAACCTCTTCCCCTAGACAAACCGACTGTGTTCTGTCCTCAGCGCAGGTCTCCCTATCCTTCCAAGGTTTTAGTAGATTAACATGGTAGACCTGCTCCGGCTTTCGCCGCCCTGGCTGGTGTACCTTGTAATTTACATCTCCAATTTTCTCTATTACCTCGTAGGGCCCCTGCCACCTAGCCAAAAACGTACTGTCCACTGTCGGTACCAGAACCAAAACCCGATCACCCGGGTTAAAGCTCTGGACTTGAGCCTGCCGGTTATAGATTCGACTCTGGGCTCGCTGAGCCGCCTCCATATGTTCCTGAACCAGTGGCAACACGGTCTCTATCCGTTCTTGCATCCGGAAGACGTATTCAATAACACTTTTATACGGAGTGGGCTGTTTTTCCCATGCCTCCTTGGCTACGTCCAACAGCCCGCAAGGATGTCTTCCATATAGTAGTTTGAAGGGCAAGAACCCAGTAGAGGCCTGGGGCACCTCTCGCACTGCGAACATAAGATAGGGCAGGAGGAGATCCCAGTCCCTTCCATCTTTGGACACCACTATTTTTAACATATTTTTTTAAGGTTTGGTTAAACCTTTCTACCAGCCCGTCTGTTTGCGGATGGTAGACGGACGTCCGTAACTGTTTTATGTGCTGCAACTTGCACAATTCCCTCATGACCTTGGACATGAACGGGGTCCCTTGGTCAGTCAAAACCTCTTTGGGTAGTCCTACGCGGGAAAACCTCTCCATCAACTCTTTAGCTATGAGTTTGGCCAATGTATGCCGCAGTGGCACCGCCTCCGGGTACCGGGTAGAGTAGTCTAGGATGACTAGAATGTGTTGGTGCCCTCTAGCGGACTTTGGTACTGGTCGTATGAGATCCATAGCGATTCTTTCAAACGGGACCTTGATGATCGGGAGAGGTACTAAGGGACTACTGAAATGGGGCTGGGGGCTAGTTATCTGGCAGATCAGGCAAGACTTACAAAACTCTTCCACCTCTCTAAACACACTGGGCCAGTAAAACCGCTGTAGTATACGGTCCTGTGTTTTCTGCAATCCCAGATGACCCTCGAGAACATGTTGGTGCGCTAGATCTAGTACCAGTTTGCTATAAGCCTTGGGCACCACCAACTGTTCCGCATTCTCTCACCGTAGTTGGTTGACCTGATACAGAAAATCATGGAGAACCACAAAATGCGTAAATATCGACTCGGCCCCCGGTTGTTGTGGTTCACCATCGATCATTAACACATTCTCCCAGGCTGGGGATAATGTCGGGTCCCTGTGTTGTTCTGTACCGAAATTATCACCGGAGACCTTCAAGTCTGCCAATTCAGGGCCCGGCGGCAAGTCCTCCACCTCCCCAACCATCACATTCAACGGGGTTGTTCCCCCCTCATCCACCGAAGTGGCGGTCACCCCTACTGCTGGCCCTTCGGCCTCGGGTTCCCAGGGTTCTGGCCTCCCACTTGAGCATTGGCCAATCCCCTGGGGTTATCCCTGACTCTTGGGGACCGGTAAGTCTCATATCTGGACACAGTATCGGGAAGCCCGGGAAGTCTCTTCCTAATATTAGTCCATAGTGTAGATTTGTGGCGACAGCCACTTCATGAATCCTTCTGCCGGCAACCGTGGTTAAGGACACCAGAGCGGTGTATGAACATTACCTCGACTTTCCGGCCAGTAAACTCAGCTGGTCGCACCAGGGTAGCCCTTACCAGGGTCACCAGACTCCTTGAGTCCAGCAGAGCCACCGCTGGAGTGTCTCCCACTTCCACCTGGCACAGGTGATTATTATCTAGAGACTCCCTAGTACCTGTTGCACACAGCTTTCTGGCATATAGCGACCGACAGTAGCCATAGTTAGTGCCCATGGGCTCAACCCTATGGGAACAGTCGGCCCTTACGTGACCAGGCTTATGACACCTCCAACAGATCACCGGAGCCAGGTCCGCAGTGGGTAACTCCCGGGTGGGCTTTTTCAGCTCCAGTCTCCGGGTCTGAGGTGGGGATTGTCGGGGTTTAACTGCCCCCCTTCCCGAAATAGCCTAGTATTGTTCTACCAGGTCCACCATTTCAAGGGCATTAACAGGAGACGCCTGGCCAATCCAATGCTGAAGAGGGTATGGCAACGCCTTCCACAACATATCAGCTAAAATATGGTCCAGCATAGCAGTGGGACCAGTACATCCGGTTGTAGCCATTTTTGAAAAAGGTGGAAAAAACCATAATACTGGGGTCTCGCAGGCTCAGGTGGGTTAAACTCCCACTGGTGCACCCTGTGGGCCCGGACCAACACATTCACCCCAGCCTCGCCAGGATCTCACCCTTCACTTTCTGGTAATCGGCTTCTTGCTCGTCTGGTAAGTCGAAATACACCTGCTGGGACTCGGATGCCAGGAACGGAGCGACAACCACAGCCCACTGATCTTGGTGTAGATTCTCCCTCACGGCCACTTTCTCGAATACCGCCATCTTGGGGATCGCCGTACGAACCGCTTTCCGGGCATCGTGAACGCTCGGGGATGCTCCTGCCGTCTGTAGAGCCATCACGTGTTGCAGCAGCATCTGGTTTGTTTCTTGCTGCTGCTTATTAGCCTCCCGCTGTTGCAGGTTAGCCTCCAAGAGGGCCTTCATTACAGCTTCTATTTTGCCGAGTAACACGGGTTGAAATTTAGCTGGTTTAATCCAGGACATACATCCGTGCCCAGAGAAAAAACAAAAAACATTTTGGCTTTTACGTCAGCCTTACTGCGATTGCCTGCATCCTTCACCAACTGTGGGGATTCGCTTTGGTAGACAGGATAGGCGGACGCAGTATAGAGGTACCAACCAGTTCTTAAATCATCAATAGATAATGAGGGGCACTCCAAATTTGGGAAAAAGGCAGCAAGTACTCAATGAATACGTCAATAATCACACATATTTAATATAAGGAGCCAGTACATAAAATAGTAAAAACATCCATAAAATAAAACAATGCGTACAATAAGTGTGGACCTCAAATAATCGCAAGGGAATCGCAAATGATCATGAAACAAATTGCGTTGCGAATATATTTTCTCCAACAATCGCCAAGGATGTCAGTTATGTGACTCTGCTTGCAAATAATCGCAGGAGATGTCTGCGATCTCAGAGTATCAGTTCTTATCTCCAGCCTAATAAGAGGCTCCAACTAAGTCGGATGGAAGACCTTGGTGTTCACAGCAGTAATAACACCACACACTGTCCAGATTCTGTCCCGCTAGCTTAATCGGAAATACCTACCTCCCCCATAAAACTCCCTTAAAACTCCCATATACCCTTAATATATATATATATTTCAGTGTATATGTATGTGTATATATATATATATATATATATATATATATATATATATAGAAAATAAAAATCGGACTGCACTCTAAGCATTTCTTCAGAGAAGTTCGTTTTTATTCACCCATATGGTGGCAAAAGCGACGTTTCGGCTCAAGCATGAGCCTTCTTCAAGCATTGGTGAACAGTGAACAGCAAGTATATAAAGGTGTGCCAATACATACATTCAATCAAACAACATAATTGATGCTTTAAAAATAATACATGTGTACAATATATAAATATGTGCAAAAACCGCATAATGGTCATGATTGTAAAAGTGACTAGTGCATTACATACAGTAAATCTCTATGATACAACGAATTACATAAGAAAACACCATAAGACATATAATTGGTTACATCTGTAACCCATCAATACATCATTCATGCATCAACTGTAATGGTGCACATGTGCAAATAAGGAAGACTAATGAATTGCTACCTGGGGGAGTGATGGCGCCCACATGTACCATAGCGCTGATCCGCGCGTCCTCAGGAGACCAACGCGTATGTCCCAGTCGCATCACGTCATCATTGGGAGACAGGCTGATGCATAACAGTGCCGCCTACTGATGACATCAGCGGCGCACCCGATAGCATGTCACCGCCTTCTCCCATCGATGACTCCACATAGCGGCGCATGCGCAATAGCTACAGCAAGCTGTTTGCCGCCATATTGGAAGAGGGAATCTGAGCAAAAGGGTAATCATTAACTCTGTCGTTTATTGCCTTGTTCGTTCCACATCCTCAGTTACTGTGGTTGAATACCACCATGATGCAGGTTGGATGAGTAACCATCCTTTCCAAAATGGTAAACCCAAATCCACTCGTCACCCCAATGCCAGCGGCACGTCAGTGTCATCAGCATTGTAGGATCTTGCCCTGCTTCAATACATGACTGTGAGGGTACTCCTCATTACAACAGAACGGTTTAAAACAAGCGACAGTATCCGCTACAGCAAAGAAAGTATAAAGTGCTCAGTATCGGCTACAGCAAGGGAAGTATAAAATACTCCTCCCTTTTTAAAAAAAAATTCATCTTAACGGGACATACGCATGGAAACCAGAGAAAAGAATATCTCAACACAATTATTTTTTCGTGGGCTCATCCTCCACCATTCAGGTTCATCAGTTTTCTAAGGTGCCATCTGTGCAAGTGTATCTGAAAAGATAATGCAAAAGTGTCAGTGTCATATATTAGTAAAATTACCTATTACATTTATATTAAAATCAATTTCTTACTCATAATTATGTGTTTACATTTTTTCTTTTTTTCTTTTTTAAACCAATGAATCTGTCAACCACAGGAGGTAGTTTGGAGCCCACATCAATGGAACATAGGGGCAAACTTGATCTAAGATCCAACATCTGAGATCTTTTTCTTTATGTCCCAGTAGCCCAAAGTGTCTCGGCACTGGCAAATCTTTGCGTCCCTTTCTGATTGTATAACGGTGATTATTTAGCCTAGTCTTCAAATCCGTGGAAGTTTCGCCTACGTACAGAAGTTGGCATGGACAGGATAAGACATAGACTACAAATGAAGAGTCACATGTTACGTGAAACTTGATGGGATATCTTTGACCTGTGTCTAGGTGTGTGAATGTCCTAGATCTACAAATCAGGCTACAGTTAACACAATGTAGGCACGGGAAACAGCCCGTGCCTGATGGTGCCAACGTTGTCTGCCTGGTAATAGATCTGGGTCCCACATCCGCCCTCACCAGTTGGTCTCTTATATTTTTACACCTACGATAGTACCGTTTTTAGGCAACTGCCAAGTATTGGCCAATGTCGTTTCAGGATTTTATTAATTGCGCCGCTGTATTCTGAATAGGTGGATACAAACGTGATTCTTTTCTGTATCTTCCTGTTATCCTTACCCTGCAATAGGGAATCCCTATCTACAGCCAGCGCTTTTTGTCTCTGCTCAACGAGCAGTTTGTCCGGATATCCCCGTTGTTTAAACTTAACAACCATGCTGTCAACCGTATTTTCAAGGGTTTCACTGTCAGCTACAATTCGCCTTGCTCTTAAAAATTGTGAATATGGCAAATGCTTTACCATGCTGCGTGGATGACAGCTCTCGTACCTCAGCATCATATTCCTGTCGGTGGGTTTAGTATACAGTACTGTGGATAGCATTCCATTCGTAACCACGACATTAGTATCAAGGAACTGAACTGAGGTATCTGAGTAAGTCACCGTGAACTGTAGCTCACTATCCGCATTATTGAGGTAACCATGGAAATCCAACAACTGTTGTTCAGTACCTGTCCAGATGAGGAAGATGTCGTCTATGTATCGCCACCATCCCAAGATGTGTTGGGCATGGCGGGACCCATAGACGACATCTTCCTCAAACCTGCGCATGAAAATATTGGCGTACGCTGGGGCCACATTGGACCCCATAGCAACGCCGCGTTTCTGGACATAATATGTGTCTTGGAAAAGGAAATAGTTGTATTCCAATACAATAGTAAGAAGCGAGATAATGAAGGCGCAAGCCTCTGGTGTCATTGATGACATGTCCAACATACCTTGTACCGCAGCTATACCCTTTTTATGGTCAATAGAAGTATACAAGGATATGACATCAAACGAGACCAGTGTGATCCTACCCACATCTTCAAGATTGACCTTACTCAATTTTAACAAGAAATCTGACGTATCTTTGATGTAAGATAATCCCCCTGTAGAAAAATCACGTAACACTTTGTCTAAAAAAATGGATATGTGACAAAATACCGAATCAGTGCCCGAGACCATAGGGCACCCTGGTGGGTCCACCATTGTCTTGTGCATTTTTGGCAACACATAAATTACTGGGGTAATGGGGTGGGAAACAATAAGATATTCCTTAAGCCCCTCATCTATAATACCTGCTTGTACAGCCTTCGTCACACATTGTTCAATGATACGTATGATATTAAATTTGGTGTCATGTGGTATCAGATTATATACTTTTACGTCATTTAATTGTCTTGTGATCTCTTTTATATATTTGATGGTATCCATCACTACAACGGCACCGCCTTTATCGGCGGGTTTTATCGTTAGGTCATTATCCTTCTTTAATTCAACTAATGCATACACCTCGGCCGCAGTGAGGTTGGGGTACCTGAAGTCCTCAGTACGAGGGAGAGACCTCAGGACACCAATCTCATTCTTGACAGCCGAGATGTATGCATCAATGGCTGGTTCATATACATAACACGGACTCAAATACAAAAAAAGAAGAAATAGCGGTTATTAATCTTTCCTCCAAAACATTGACCCCCGCGCAGTTAACCGTTTTATCTAAAGGGTTATCATTTTGCCCTAATGCTCAGGTAAATTGGCTTGATGTTGAATCTGATCTGAGTAATTTTTTCCGCTCCATTAGGTTAAAGGTGTGGTTCCAAGGAAAGAGTGGGGAGCAGGTAACAAGAACTAGCGAGTTCTCATGTAAAATGTTTAATCTGTCCAATAAGAGCTATTTCAATCCAGTGGTAAATGAACCAGCCATTGATGCATACATCTCGGCTGTCAAGAATGAGATTGGTGTCCTGAGGTCTCTCCCTCGTACTGAGGACTTCAGGTACCCCAACCTCACTGCGGCCGAGGTGTATGCATTAGTTGAATTAAAGAAGGATAATGACCTAACGATAAAACCCGCCGATAAAGGCGGTGCCGTTGTAGTGATGGATACCATCAAATATATAAAAGAGATCACAAGACAATTAAATGACGTAAAAGTATATAATCTGATACCACATGACCCCAAATTTAATATCATACGTATCATTGAACAATGTGTGACGAAGGCTGTACAAGCAGGTATTATAGATGAGGGGCTTAAGGAATATCTTATTGTTTCCCACCCCATTACCCCAGTAATTTATGTGTTGCCAAAGGTGCACAAGACAATGGTGGACCCACCAGGGCGCCCTATTGTCTCGGGCACTGATTCTGTATTTTGTCACATATCCATTTTTTTAGACAAAGTGTTACGTGATTTTTCTACAGGGGGATTATCTTACATCAAAGATACGTCAGATTTCTTGTTAAAATTGAGTAAGGTCAATCTTGAAGATGTGGGTAGGATCACACTGGTCTCGTTTGATGTCATATCCTTGTATACTTCTATTGACCATAAAAAGGGTATAGCTGCGGTACAAGGTATGTTGGACATGTCATCAATGACACCAGAGGCTTGCGCCTTCATTATCTCGCTTCTTACTATTGTATTGGAATACAACTATTTCCTTTTCCAAGACACGTATTATGTCCAGAAACGCGGCGTTGCTATGGGGTCCAATGTGGCCCCAGCGTACGCCAATATTTTCATGCGCAGGTTTGAGGAAGATGTCGTCTATGGGTCCCGCCATGCCCAACACATCTTGGGATGGTGGCGATACATAGACGACATCTTCCTCATCTGGACAGGTACTGAACAACAGTTGTTGGATTTCCATGGTTACCTCAATAATGCGGATAGTGAGCTACAGTTCACGGTGACTTACTCAGATACCTCAGTTCAGTTCCTTGATACTAATGTCGTGGTTACGAATGGAATGCTATCCACAGTACTGTATACTAAACCCACCGACAGGAATATGATGCTGAGGTACGAGAGCTGTCATCCACGCAGCATGGTAAAGCATTTGCCATATTCACAATTTTTAAGAGCAAGGCGAATTGTAGCTGACAGTGAAACCCTTGAAAATACGGTTGACAGCATGGTTGTTAAGTTTAAACAACGGGGATATCCGGACAAACTGCTCGTTGAGCAGAGACAAAAAGCGCTGGCTGTAGATAGGGATTCCCTATTGCAGGGTAAGGATAACAGGAAGATACAGAAAAGAATCACGTTTGTATCCACCTATTCAGAATACAGCGGCGCAATTAATAAAATCTTGAAACGACATTGGCCAATACTTGGCAGTTGCCTAAAAACGATACTATCGTAGGTGTAAAAATATAAGAGACCAACTGGTGAGGGCGGATGTGGGACCCAGATCTATTACCAGGCAGACAACGTTGGCACCATCAGGCACAGGCTGTTTCCTGTGCCTACATTGTGTTAACTGTAGCCTGATTTGTAGATCTAGGACATTCACACACCCAGACACAGGACAAAGATATCCCATCAAGTTTCACGTAACATGTGACTCTTCATTTGTAGTCTATGTCTTCTCCTGTCCATGCCAACTTCTGTACGTAGGCGAAACTTCCACGGATTTGAAGACTAGGCTAAATAATCACCGTTATACAATCAGAAAGGGACGCAAAGATTTGCCAGTGCCGAGACACTTTGGGCTACTGGGACATAAAGAAAAAGATCTCAGATGTTGGATCTTAGATCAAGTTCCAATGCCACGGAGGGGTGGGGATCGGGTATCTCTACTCAAAAAAAGAGAAATGTATTGGATCCAGACACTACAAAGTCTGCATCCCAAAGGTTTAAATATCGACTATAGATACGGTGGAGTTCTGTGAGGAGGTCACTTTGCCCCTATGTTCCATTGATGTGGGCTCCAAACTACCTCCTGTGGTTGACAGATTCATTGGTTTAAAAAAGAAAAAAAAATGTAAACACATAATTATGAGTAAGAAATTGATTTTAATATAAATGTAATAGGTAATTTTACTAATATATGACACTGACACTTTTGCATTATCTTTTCAGATACACTTGCACAGGTGGCACCTTAGAAAACTGATGAACCTTAATGGTGGAGGATGAGCCCACGAAAAAATAATTGTGTTGAGATATTCTTTTCTCTGGGTTCCATGCGTATGTCCCGTTAAGATGAATTTTTTTTAAAAAAGGGAGGAGTATTTTATACTTCCCTTGCAGTAGCCGATACTGAGCACTTTATACTTTCTTTGCTGTAGCGGATACTGTCGCTTGTTTTAAACCGTTCTGTTGTAATGAGGAGTACCCTCACAGTTATGTATTGAAGCAGGGCAAGATCCTACAATGCTGATGACACTGACGTGCCGCTGGCATTGGGGTGACGAGTGGATTTGGGTTTACCATTTTGGAAAGGATGGTTACTCATCCAACCTGCATCATGGTGGTATTCAACCACAGTAACTGAGGATGTGGAACGAACAAGGCAATAAACGACAGAGTTAATGATTACCCTTTTGCTCAGATTCCCTCTTCCAATATGGCGGCAAACAGCTTGCTGTAGCTATTGCGCATGCGCCGCTATGTGGAGTCATCGATGGGAGAAGGCGGTGACATGCTATCGGGTGCGCCGCTGATGTCATCAGTAGGCGGCACTGTTATGCATCAGCCTGTCTCCCAATGATGACGTGATGCGACTGGGACATACGCGTTGGTCTCCTGAGGACGCGCGGATCAGCGCTATGGTACATGTGGGCGCCATCACTCCCCCAGGTAGCAATTCATTAGTCTTCCTTATTTGCACATGTGCACCATTACAGTTGATGCATGAATGATGTATTGATGGGTTACAGATGTAACCAATTATATGTCTTATGGTGTTTTCTTATGTAATTCGTTGTATCATAGAGATTTACTGTATGTAATGCACTAGTCACTTTTACAATCATGACCATTACGCGGTTTTTGCACATATTTATATATTGTACACATGTATTATTTTTAAAGCATCAATTATGTTGTTTGATTGAATGTATGTATTGGCACACCTTTATATACTTGCTGTTCACTGTTCACCAATGCTTGAAGAAGGCTCATGCTTGAGCCGAAACGTCGCTTTTGCCACCATATGGGTGAATAAAAACTAACTTCTCTGAAGAAATGCTTGGAGTGCAGTCCGATTTTTATTTTCTATAAGTGGGTAAGCACCTTTTGCCGTACTTGGACACTGCACCCGTCTATTTTTCCACACTCTTTTAGGGTGGTGCTGCCAGTGGTTTTTTCCTTTTATATATATATATATATATATATATATATATATATATATATATATGTAATGCAGTAGTAGAAAGAGGCAGCACTCTGGAAGTAGTAAAAATGAAGTGGATCTCTTTATTCACCCAATGCAACGTTTCAGCTCATCTCATTGGAGCCTTTGTCAAGCAGTGACTAAAGTGCTCCGCAAAATACATGTATATATAGGCACACAACATAGTGAACATGATTATACAGTGATTAAATCGATTAGATAATTTAACAATTTACAAGTGGAAAATTCATACATCAGTGTACATTCATTATAACATAGTAACATGGTATATAAGGCTGAAAAAATAAATTTGTCTATCCAGTTCGGCCTGTTATCCTGCAAGTTGATCCAGAGGAAGGCAAAAAACCCCTGTGAGGTACAAGGCAATTTTCCCCACTTAAGGGGGGAAAAACTCCTTCCCGACTCCAATAAGGCAATCAGAATAACTCCCTGGATCAACAACCCCTCTCTAGTAGCTATAGCCTATAATATTATTACACTCACTCACCATCACTACCTTCTCAGGCAGAGAGTTGCATAGTCTCACTGCTCTTACCGTAAAGAATCCTTTTCTATGTTTGTGTACAAACCTTCTTTCCTCCAGGCGCAGAGGGTGTCCCTTCGTCACAGCCACAGTCCTGGGGATAAATAAATGATGGGAGAGATCTCTGTACTGCCCCCTGATATATTTATACATAGTAATTAGATCTCCCCTCAGTCGTCTTTTTTCTAAAGTGAATAACCCTAATGTTGATAATCGTTCAGGGTACTGTAGTCCATCCATTCCAGTTATTACTTTAGTTTCCCTCCTCTAAACCCTCTCCAGCTCTGCTATGTCTGCCTTGTTCACAGGAGCCCAGAACTGTACACAGTACTCCATGTGTGGTCTGACTTGTGATTTGTAAAGTGGTAGGACTATGTTCTTATCACGGGCATCTATGCCCCTTTTGATGCAACCCATTATCTTATTGGCCTTGGCAGCAGCTGCCTGACACTGGTTCTTACTGCTTAGTTTGCTGTTTATTAAAATTCCTAGGTCCTTTTCCATGTCAGTGTTACCCAGTGTTTTACCATTTAGTATGTACGGGTGATTTGCATTATTCCTTCCCATGTGCATAACCTTACATTTGTCAGTGTTAAACCTCATCTGCCACTTCTCTGCCCAAGCCTCTTATCTATCCAGATCCATCTGTAGCTGTATAGTGTTCTCTTCAGTGTTAATTACTTTACAGAGTTTAGTGTCATCTGCAAAAATTTATATTTTACTGTGCAAGCCTTCTACAAGATCATTAATAAATATATTGAGGAGAATAGGGCCCAATACTGACCCCTGAGGTACTCTGCTAGTGACAGTGACCCAATCTGAGTGTGTACCGTTAATAACCACCCTCTGTTTTCTGTCATTGAACCAGTTACTTACCCACATACAGACGTTTTCTCCCAGTCCGAGCATTCTCATTTTATATACTAACCTTTTATTTGGTACAGTGTCAAATGCTTTGGAGAAGTCCAGATATATGACATCCATTGATTCGCAGCTGTCAAGTCTAGAACTTACCTCCTCATAGAAACTGATTAAATTAGTTTGACATGACCGATCCCTCATGAAGCCTTGCTGATATGATGTAATTTGCTTGTTTTCATTGAGATCTTCCAAGATAGCATCTCTTAAAAAAACCTTCAAACAGTTTACCCACAACAGATGTTAAACTTACCGGTCTATAGTTTCCGGGGTCTGTTTTTGCACCCTTTTTGAATATTGGCACCATATTTGCTATGCGCCAATCCTGTAGAACACTCCCTGTCAGTATAGAGTCTGTAAATATCAGAAATAATGGTCTGGCTAAGACATTACTTAATTCTCTTAGGATACAGGGGGTGTATGCCATCTGGCCCTGGCGATTTGTCTATTTTAATCTTTTTAAGTCATTTTAGTACTTCTTCCTGGGTCAGACAGGGCAGTTTTAATAGGGAATTTACTTTTACATTCTGCATTTCATCTGACAGTTTATTTTCCTCAGTGAATACAGTGGAGAAAAAAAATATTTAATAGCTTTGCTTTCTCCTCGTCGCTCTCTGCAACTCCCCCCCCCCCCCCTCATTGCTCTGTAGAGGGCCGACACCTTCAGATTTATATTTTTTACCATTTATATAATTGAAGAACATTTTAGGGTTAGTTTTGCTCTCTTTGGCAATTAATCTCTCGGTCTCTAGTTTGGCGGCTTTTATTTGTTTTTTACATATTCTATTTTTTTCCTTATAGTTTTTCAGTGCTTCCTCGCTACTCTCCTGTTTTAGTGATTTAAATGCTTTCTTTTTTGTCATTTATTGCCTTTTTTACAGTTCTATTTATCCACATTGGTTTCTTCTTGTTCTTTAACCTTTTATTCCCATAAGGTACGTACCTCTCACAATTAGATTTTAGGATGCTTTTAAAAATATCCCATTTTGTGGCGATATTTATTTTTTGGAGGACTTTTTCCCAATTAGTTAGGCCTATGCCCTCGCTTAGTTGGCTAAAGTTAGCTTTTTTGAAGTTTGGTATTTTTGTTCCTCCCTGTAGAAATGCTCGTTTGAAGGATAATTGGAAGGTTATTCATTTATGGTCACTATTTCCCAGGTGTCCCTCAACCTGCACATCTTTTGTTATGTCAGGTCTATTGGTTAATACTAAGTCCAGTATGGCCGTCCCTCTAGTCGGATCCTGAACCAGTTGGAAAAGGTAATTTTCTTTGGTTATTGCCAAGAACCTGTTTCCTTTATGAGATGTACAGCTTTCAGTTTCCCACTCTATATCTGGGTAGTTGAAGTGCCTCATAATAACTATCTCATTATGATTTGCCGCCTTGTCTATCTTGTTTAGTATTAGATTTTCTGTGGACTCTGGTATGTTAGACGGTTTATAATAAACTCCTATTAGTAATTTATTATTATTTTTGCCTCTATGTATTTCTACCCACAGTGACTCAACATGTTCATGTCCCTCACTTATATCTTCTCGGACTGTGGGCTTTAGACAGGACTTTACATAATGGCAGACCCCTCTCCCTCTCCAGTTTTGACGATCCTTTATAAACAGACTATAACCTTGTACATTAACTGCCCAGTCATAGCTATCATCCAGCCATGTCTCAGTTATTCCCACTATGTCATAGTCCTCCTCACACATCACTAATAACAGTTCACCAGTTTTATTAGTCAGGCTTCTGGCATTAGTATACATACAATTAAGAGGTTTATGTATATTTTTACCCTACACCTATCCTTCTGAACTGTTCTAGTCCCTCCTTCCATTCCCCCACTACCTTGCCCCCGGTCTCTATCTGCACTATCTTCCCATCCTATAATGTAATTACCCTCCCCCCCCAGTCCCTAGTTTAAACACTCCTCCAACTTTCTAGCCATCTTTCCCCCCAACACAGCTGCCCCTTCCGCATTGAGGTGCAGCTCATCCCTACGATAGAGCCTGTAGCTGACAAAGAAGTCGGCCCAGTTCTCCAGGAACCCAAACCCCTCCTTCCTACATCAGTTCTTTAGCCACTTGTTAACCTCCCTAATCTCCCACTGCCTTTCTTGTGTGGCTCGTGGTACAGGCTGTATTTCAGAAAACACTACCTTTGAGGTCCTTGCCCTAAGCTTTTGACCTAAATCCCTAAAATCATTTTTAAGGACTCTCCACCTTCCTCTAATTTTGTCATTGGTTCCGATATGGACCATGACTGCTGGGTCTTCTCCAGCCTCTCGCAGTAATCTGTCAACCCAATCCGCAATGTGTCGACCTCTAGCGCCAGGAAGACAACACACTGTTCGGCGATCACGGTCTTTGTGACAGATTGCCCTATCTGTTCCCCTAATAATAGAGTCTCCCACTACCAGCACCTGTAGGGCCTGCCCTGCTCTCCTGGTCCCCTGCTTACTGGAGTTGGCATTCCCCTGACTGTCAGAGGAAGTGTCCGGCTGCAGCAGTGCTGTCCCTGAACCGGCATCCCCCTCATCTGCCAACTGTGGAAACTTGTTGGGGTGTGACAGATCAGGGATAGCCTCCCTTGCACTCTTCCCTCTACCCCGCTTTCTGTTACCCAGCTAGCTACCTCACTTTCCTCTGCCTCCTCGCTTTCACCCTCCCCCTCAACTACCCCATAGAGTGCTTGCTCAGTGAGCAGAAAACTCTTTTCCAAATAGTTAACTCCTCTCAGTGTTGAAACTCGCCCGTTTAGATACTCAATTTGTGATTCCAAATGGGTAATTTTCTCACATTTTGAACAATAATATACACCCTCGAACGGCTGTTCCAGGACTGCATACATCAGACAAGATGTGCACTGGACTGCACTGTCAATTATGGAAAACATACTAATGGGGATTACACAATGAAAGCGAAAAATACAATATAATGCATTAATAAGAAACTGATTTACTGCAGTCCCCCACTGAAGTCCCTGAATTTGAAGTCACTTAATCTGAAGTTGCACACTTATACAAACACACACTTAAATCAAACACGCGACGCTCAAACTCTCGTTATATTCCTGCTTATATAAATGGAGCTCTCAAAACCAGTCTGTTTTGTTTCCTCTGGATCCAAAGGGTTTATACACATAACATTTACAAATATATCCAGAATGGCTGTGATACCTTACAACCATGATGTGCTAAAAATATATATATGTATTAAAAAAGATTAGTGCTAATTACTGTAGGGTTGTAAAGGGGTATTCTGGTTGTTAAAAGTTATCCCCTTAACACAGGATAGGGGATAACTATTAGATTGGTGGGGGTAGGACCCCCACTGATAATGAGAATGGGGGCCCCGTACCCCCTGTAGCCCCACTGATATGAATGGAGCAGCCAGTCAGGCATGCGTGTGGCCACTCCATTCATTTCTATGGGAATTCCAGAGATAGATGAGCACTGTACTCGGCTATCTCCGGAACTCCCATAGAAATGAATGGAGCAGCCACGCACACGTGTGACTGGCTGCTCTGTTCATTTTAGGGGGGCTAAAGGGGTATTGGCCCCCATTCTTGTGATTGATTGGGGGTCCTAGCGGTAGGGGATAACTGTGGATAGAAGATAACTTCTAACAACTGGAATACCCCTTTAAATCAAAGTCTGCAAACTAGGAAGTTGTTTTAAAACTGCCGCTCATTACTGACAGCACTGGCTGCCTTGAAAGGACTAGAGATGTAGAAGAGCTGACCTGGGTCCTGGATGAATGAATAACAACGGGAGAGTAGAGAGGCCCACAGCATACATATGATGGTCATTGCCGCTGATATGAGTTGGTATAAAATGTGTGTATGTGTGTTAGCTATCTCTGTATACACACTGGCTCTCTTGACTCCCTCATACATACATACATACATACATACATATGTATGGAAGTTTGGAAGAGCACGTACTGTATGTGTATTCAATGGGGAGGTAGGAGAAAGCTGCTGCTATAAATCACTGATAAGATGGCCCTGTGTACAGCTGAACTCAGAAAGGACAGAGAGGTAAATATATACACTCACCTAAAGAATTATTAGGAACACTATACTAATACGGTGTTGGACCCCCTTTTGCCTTCAGAACTGCCTTAATTCTACGTGGCATTGATTCAACAAGGTGCTGATAGCATTCTTTAGAAATGTTGGCCCATATTGATAGGATAGCATCTTGCAGTTGATGGAGATTTGAGGGATGCACATCCAGGGCACGAAGCTCCCGTTCCACCACATCCCAAAGATGCTCTATTGGGTTGAGATCTGGTGACTGTGGGGGCCATTTTAGTACAGTGAACTCATTGTCATGTTCAAGAAACCAATTTGAAATGATTCGAGCTTTGTGACATGGTGCATTATCCTGCTGGAAGTAGCCATCAGAGGATGGATACATGTTCTCATTCTGTTTACGCCAAATTCGGACTCTACCATTTGAATGTCTCAACAGAAATCGAGACTCATCAGACCAGGCAACATTTTTCCAGTCTTCAACAGTCCAATTTTGGTGAGCTCGTGCAAATTGTAGCCTCTTTTTCCTATTTGTAGTGGAGATGAGTGGTACTCGGTGGGGTCTTCTGCTGTTGTAGCCCATCCGCCTCAAGGTTGTGCGTGTTGTGGCTTCACAAATGCTTTGCTGCATACCTCGGTTGTAACGAGTGGTTATTTCAGTCAACGTTGCTCTTCTATCAGCTTGAATCAGTCGGCCCATTCTCCTCTGACCTCTAGCATCCACAAGGCTTTTTTTCCCACAGGACTGCCGCATACTGGATGTTTTTCCCTTTTCACACCATTCTTTGTAAACCCTAGAAATGGTTGTGTGTGAAAATCCCAGTAACTGAGCAGATTGTGAAATACTCAGACCGGCTTGTCTGGCACCAACAACCATGCCACACTCAAAATTGCTTAAATCACCTTTCTTTCCCATTCTGACATTCAGTTTGGAGTTCAGGAGATTGTCTTGACCAGGACCACACCCCTAAATGCATTGAAGCAACTGCCATGTGATTGGTTGACTAGATAATTGCATTAATGAGAAATAGAACAGGTGTTCCTAATAATTCTTTAGGTGAGTGTAAATTACACGTTTTCCAATAAAACTATATATCGCTCAGCTTTATCTTCCCTATAACATGATGCCTCACAGTGGTTCTCTTTATGTCTCTGTTCATAACCTGCTGATGTATGCTCTGCTATATAATAGCAATGTACAATGGCCGGAAAACCAACTTTAATAATTTAATTATGGAATCCACTTTATCCTAAACTATTACTTGATCACTTAGAGAGAATAAACAGATGGCTCACTATGAGTAATCACGCTAGGTGCTCTGGACAAAAAGAGCCACCCCTTGCTCTTGTTGGGATAAATTGGTGAGTGAAATTGGACCGGCACTCAAAACACCCAGAGAAATGTGGATCCAAACTTATTTATTTAAGTACAGTAAAATATATTGAGTGTGTGTATTGGCATCAAATAAAAAATTGACTACAATGAATCGATCCAATAAAATCGAATAGGTTAAAATACATACATAAAAATGCAGATAAAATGCAATATCCTTAATCGATAAAATACTCGATTTTTCAGGAGACTTGAGTATTTTTCTCAGTTGAAGTCCCAGTACAATAAACCCATGTATATGGGTGAGTCCCAGTGGAATTAATCAAAGCTGTGTCCCAGTGGAAGTAATCAAAGCTGTGTCCTCAGAGCTTTATATAAGGAACATGATTTTGCCTTTTCAGGCCTGCATGATTAATAAAATGCACCAGCTTTCACGATTAAGCGTATATTTAGTTACTCACAACCTTTGGCGCTGATCGAGAGGTTCTTTAAATGGGAATTATTTCAGGTGGCGTCCCACCATTCACATCCCAGTCCAGCAATGTTGGTTTCCCTCTGCAGCAGCTCTCAGGATCTCGTCACAAAGTATCACAGGACTTGGTCCGTCTGTAGGTTCCGTGAGTCAAACAGAAACTTTTCCTTGTATAGTTGGTTTCAGTACATGGCCATGTAGAAATAGCAGTCGAGTTCACGCACAGGTACTCCGCCCAGACACGTTTCGAGATAGCTTCTCTCTTCCTCAGTGGGTAACCTGTGGTCTGAGAACCTCGACTTTTAAACTCTCCACATCATCCCTTAATTGTCCACACTGGATTTCAACAGGTGTTAGTGATTGAATTGGGTGGTTACAATGCTTAGTTGTTTCAAAACGAGGGTCTCCGAATTTTCAGAAAGAATCTGTTCTGTTCTTATCGATTTTCTGTACTTATAAACATTTTGCCAGAATTATCGAGTATAATTCTGGCAAAATGTTTACCGTTGCGTGCACCCGTGGCCGTTGTGACGTTTTCCGTTTTTTTTCGCGGACCCATTGACTTTCAATATGTCCATGGAAAAATCGGAAAATGCACCGTTTTGCAGCCGCATCCGTGATCCGTGTTTCCTGTCCGTCAAAAAAATATGACCTGTCCTTTTTTTTTGACGGACAATGGTTCACGGACCCATTCAAGTCATTGGGTCCGTGAAAGAACACGGATGCACACAAGATTGGCATCCGCGTCTGTGATCTGTGGCCGTAGGTTACTTTCATACAGACGGATCCGAAGATCCGTCTGCATAAAAGCTTTTTCAGAGCTGAGTTGTCTCTTCGTGAAAACTCAGAACCGACAGTATATTCTAGCACAGAGGCGTTCCCATGGTGATGGGGACGCTTCAAGTTAGAATATACTAAGAACTGTGTACATGACTGCCCCCTGCTGCCTGGCAGCACCCGATCTCTTACAGGGAGCTGTGATCCGCACAATTAACCCCTCAGGTGCTGCACCTAAAGGGTTAATTGTGCATATCGTAGCCCTCTATAAGAGATCAGGGGCTGCCAGGCAGAAGGGGGCAGACCCCCCTCCCTCCCCAGTTTTAATTTCATTGCACACTGGCCACCAATGAAATTAATACAATAGGGGGAGGGAGGGGGGGCCGAGGGGGGTCTGCCCCCTGCTGCCTGGCAGCCCCTGATCTCTTACAGGGGACTATGATACGCACAATTAACCCCCCTCAGGTGCGGCACCTGAGGGGTTAATTGTGCGGATCACAGCCCCCTGTAAGAGATCGGGTGCTGCCAGGCAGCAGGGGGCAGTCATGTACACAGTTCTTAGTATATTCTAACTTGAAGCGTCCCCATCACCATGGGAACGCCTCTGTGTTAGAATATACTGTCGGATCTGAGTTTCACGATCTAACTCATATCCGATGGTATATTCTAACATAGAGGCGGCGTTCCCATGGTGATGGGGACGCTTCAAGTTAAAATATACCATCGGATTGGAGAAAACTCTGATCCGATGGTATAATAGGGACTCCTGACTTTACATTGAAAGTCAATGGGGACGGATCCGTTGCAATTGCACCATATTGTGTCAACGTCAAACGGATCCGTCCCCATTGACTTGCATTGTAATTCAGGACGGATCCGTTTGGCTCCGCACGGCCAGGCGGACACCAAAACGACTTTTTTTTCATGTCCGTGGATCCTCCAAAAATCAAGGAAGACCCACGGACGAAAAAACGGTCACGGATCACGGACCTACGGACCCCGTTTTTGCGGACCTTAAAAAAAAACAGTTGTGTGCCGGAGGCCTTATATAAAGCTCTGAGGACACATCTTTGATTACTTCCACTGGGACACAGCTTTGATTAATTCCATTGGGACTCACCCATATACATGGGTTTATTGTACTGGGACTTCAACTGAGAAAAATACTCAGGTCTCCCGAAAAATCTAGTATTTTATCGATTAAGGATATTGCATTTTATCTGTATTTTTATGTATGTATTTTAACCTATTTGATTTTATTGGATCGATTCATTGTAGTCGATTTTTTTTATAATCGATATTCCATCTATAAAATTGTATCTTTGATGCTAATACACACACTCGATATATTACTTGATCACCCCGGGGTGGACTGGCAATTTTACCCTAAAGGGAAACTTCCCAGTGGGCTGATGTCCCAAGGCCACCTGAGACCACTTCACAGCCTCCAGCCAGGTAAGTAATGATCTGACAAAGTGTTAATTAATATTGGGAGCATCAAGTACTTATGTAGCTGGCCAGCAGCCTCATGTGTCCTTCAGACTCCTGAATTCAACTGTTTGTATGTGTTTTATCTCTGGATTATATACTTAAAATTATATAATTTTTTTATGTTTTGTTATTGCAGAAAGAAAATGAAATCTGCATACATATTGATGGCTTATGTGCTATGCACTATGTATGTCATAATAAGGGTACCCATCATGGCTGAAAATCACTGTAAGGTCACAACAGAGAAAGCTGACTGTAGTCACTTGGAATTATATACTATACCTTCAGACCTTCCATCAAACATTACAACCCTCGACCTTTCCCACAATCGCCTGAAGACACTGCCTGCAGCCAATCTCTCCAGATATGATAAACTTGAGCATCTAGATGTTGGTTATAATACTCTCCATGTTCTTGAAACAGACTTATGTCAACTACTACCATTGCTTAAAATACTAAACCTACAGCACAATGAATTTACAAAGATTCCTGAAAAGGCCTTCCTTTACTGCATGGGTCTTGTGGAGTTGAAGCTAAATTCTAATGGAATAAAAGAAATAAATGGAAACCCATTCAAATATCTTCAGGTGCTATCATTTTAATGATCTTAGCCAGTTTCAAAATGCATTTTGCTGTTAATTTGATTAAACTGGTGATTTTATTCTCGACAGAGCTTGCAACTTCTTGATGTGTCTCACAACAAAATGACAACTACAGCTTTAGGAGACCAACAGCAGCTTTCAAACCTCACCGAACTTCTGTATTCTCATAATATGATTAAAGAACTGAAGAAAGAAGATTTTATGTTTCTTTGGAAAAACTCAGTGCGGAAGCTTGATCTTTCAGCCAACCCTGTGAAAGAGGTAAGGTGTTATATATTCAGGAACAAACAAAAAGGTAAGTGGCCCTATAGCAACAATTAAAATGAGACCCCCTTTCTGTTTCTGATTAAAGGGGGGCATTATAGAGGTATTGGCTGCCCTGCCCCCATCTCTGGATATTTTGAGCGGGGTAAGTATAACCTGTATGAGGTGCCCGGGGAGTTTGGGGGTCATTATAGGGGTTGGATAACACCTTTAACACTAACAAAATCCACAGTCAACCGGGGACTTAAAGGGCTTCTGTCACCCCACTAAACTCATATTTTTTTTTTGTGTACTTATAATCCCTATCTTGCCATATTGCCATACATTATGTTATTAATAATTTTCGTTCAGTAGATTTAGCAAAAAACTTACTTTTATAATATGCTAATTACCTTTCTACCAGCAAGTAGGGCGTCTACTTGCTGGTAGCAGCCGCAGAAAACCGCCCCCTCCTTCTGTTGATTGACAGGGCCAGCCGCGATCTCCTCCTCCGGCCGGCCCTGTCAGCATTTCAAAAATCGCGCGCCTGTGTTGATTCGGCGCAGGCGCTCTGAGATAAGGAGGCTCGCCTCCTCAGCACTCCCTCAGTGCGCCTGCGCCGATGACGTCTTCTCTTTCGGTGACGTCATCGGCGCAGGCGCACTGAGGGAGTGCTGAGGAGGCGAGCCTCCTTATCTCAGAGCGCCTGCACCGAATCAACACAGGCGTGCGATTTTTGAAATGCTGACAGGGCTGGCCGGAGGAGGAGATCGCGGCTGGCCCTGTCAATCAACAGAAGGAGGGGGCGGTTTTCTGCGGCTGCTACCAGCAAGTAGACGCCCTACTTGCTGGTAGAAAGGTAATTAGCATATCATAAAAGTACGTTTTTTGCTAAATCTACTGAACGAAAATTATTAATAACATAATGTATGGCAATATGGCAGGATAGGGATTATAAGTACACAAAAAAAAATATGAGTTTAGTGGGGTGACAGAAGCCCTTTAATTGTTCAATCTCCTTTCTATTATCCTTGGGTAATTACCCTTAACCTTATTTGTAGGAACTTTGGAGAAGAGATCCCTGCACACAATTTTTTGCCACCCCAACTTTTTTCCTAGGGCCCTATAGCATTTGCCTAGTCTACTTTTACTGCAAGTGTACCTTGGTATATTTATATCATAAGTAAAAGTATATTATCCTTGATAGTACTTGGGTATGCTTCCCAATTGACATCTGTTAGTTTAGGAGACCAGTAGTGGTTGCCAGAGATCACTGAGGTCCATTAAGTTTTAAATTGATGAAGAATTACATTTTTCAAAATATTAGCCCACATTTTTCAAAAGTGTTGTAATTTTAGACAATGTGAGTTAAAGCTAGGCACAGTCATTCAGAAAGGGCCTTCCCCAAACTGTTATTACAAATATGAAAGCATACAATTGTCTAAAATTTCTTTGTAAGCTGTACCATAAACATTATCCTTCATTGGAAATAAAGGCTTAGCCTAAACCATGAAAAACACTTCCAGCCATTATTCTAGTCATTACTCTGGTTCTAGCTCATTAGTCTCAGCCACATTTTATGGTAGGCACTATACCTTCTAAAAGATAGCATTCTTTGGTCATTCATCCTTAAGACCAGGGGTGACGTTAGGTCAAAACATTCAGGGCTTGAGCCCCGGATGTTTTGACCAGTGCCCCGAATGTTATGCTGGCAGCAGTGGCGTAACTACCAGGGAAGCGGCTGCTTTGGGGCCCGGCGCCTGGCAGCCTGACACCAAGTGTCTTCATTATCTAATGCAGTTTTTCATGCCAGCACAGTCATTTCCACACAATCTCCTGCACAGCCCGGAGCCTGACTCCGCCCACTCATGTGACTGATCATGTGCTCCTGACATCATGAAAGGTCCTTTTGCCCACTAGGAACTATCATCTTCTGAGGTAAGACATGTGAATGGAGCATTTCTAGCATTGATGTAGATACGGGGGACAGCACTCCTTGTATTTAGGACTAGTATAGTAGGGAAAAAGTAACCATAAACCACTGGTCTCTATATGCACATTGTTAGACCAGAGGCGTTGGTGATACTTTATCTGAGGTGCATGTTTTGGCTGTATTCTGCCCCCTGCCCTGTACTGTACCCCCTATGCTGCACTGTGTGTGCCTCCTGCCCTGTACTGTACCCCCCATGCTGCACTGTTTATACCCCCTGCCCTGTACTGTACCTCCTATGCTGCACTGTATGTGCCTCCTGCCCTGTACTGTACCCCCCATGCTGCACTGTGTATACCCCCTGCCCTGTACTGTACCTCCTATGCTGTATTTTGCCCCCCTGCCCTGTACTGTGCCCCCCATGCTGTATTCTTCCCCCTGTCCTATGCTGCACTGTGTGTGCCTCCTGCCCTGTACTGTACCCCCTATAATGCACTGTGCCCCCTATGCTGCACTGTGTGTGCCCCCTGCCCTGTATTGTGCCCGCTATGCTCTACTGTCCCCCCTGCCCTTTAGTGTGCCTCCTATGCTGTATTGTACCCCCTATGTTGCACTGTGCATCGCCCCCTTGCCCTGTACTGTACCCCCTATACTATACTGTGCCCTGTACATTGCAGCCTCCCTTCTCTGTCTCTAGTGCTTGCCACTTGGCACTATCATGGCACACTAAGGCCGGTTTCACATCACGTTTTGCCTTTTGTCTAATGCAGGAGTAGGCAACCCACGACACTCCAGCTGTTGTGAAACTACAACTCCCAGCATGCATTATTGCTCTGCTTTTCTCATAACTCCCATAGAAATTAATGGAATATGCTGGGAATTGTGGTTTCACAACAGCTGGAGTGCCGAAGGTTGCTGACCCGTGGTAATGTATACATAAAATGTATATGTTAACAGGTGACTCAGACTGACACCATCAAAAAAAATGATACGTTAATGTATACGTTTTTTTTTTAACAGACTTTGCAGGATACAAAGCGTAGTGTGCTGCGCTTTTGTATCCCATTTTCCAACGTAAACCTCAAACGGATGGCAAAAATGTGATGTGAACTCTCCCTTACATATGCACATATAGGATGCCAGAATAGTCATGGAGGGGGGGGGGGGCATACAAAATTTAGCTGTGGGGCCCAGTCAGTTCTAGCTACGCCCCTGGCTGGCAGGGCCAGCCACTCTGACTCTCCTGCGCTGCGCAGCCCCGCCATCCTAATCCGTATCCTGCAGTAACTGAACTTTTAAACAGCGCTCATGATCTCATTACTATCTTACACACTCAGCTCCGGAAACATGCAGTGCGGGCGGCGCTCGCTCACTGATGTCACGCGCCTGCTCCTACCACTAGGGTGCGCAGGCGCGTGACGTCAGTGAGTGAGCGCCGCCCGCACTGCCTGTTACTGGGTGTGTAAGTCAAGATAGTAATGAGATGAGCGCTGATTTAAAGTTCAGTTACTTCAGGATACGGATTACTGAGGGGATGATCTGTGGGGTTGCCCAGACGGCTAGGCACTTCACAGTAGTTATTAACCCCTTTCAGCAGTCCTCCATTCACTGAAGGGGGGACTGCTGAAAGGGGTTAATAACTGCTGTGAAGGGAGGACTGCTGAAAGAGGTTAATAACTACTGTGAAGGACCATGGGGGTGTGGCTTCATGGGATGGGGGCATGACTTCACGGGGGCGTGATACAATGGGCTTGTGCCCCGGATGTTTTCAGACCCTAGCCACGCCCCTGCGTTAGACTGCCAGTTAGCAAACTGAGATTCTTCATTTCAGACAACACGGTTCCAGTACTGCAGAGTCCAGTGGTGGTGTGTTTACACCACTCTAGTTGATGCTTTTTTATTGCATTTGACAATGTTGAGCTTGTGGGGAGTTACTCAACTTTGGAGGCCAAATCCACGAAGCTCCAAATGCACTGTTTTTATTCATTTGTCACTTCCAGGGTTAATTTAGAAGTCTGCCATAACAGATGAGTACATTTTTATGCGCTATGCAATTAGGCACTTGATTCGCTATGGTTTGTGTGGTTCACTGTTCTGTGAGCTGTTGTTTCACCTGAACGCTTCACAATAATTGTGGTTGATATCCCATTTGACTGAGGCAGATCTAGCAGCTTAGAAATTTCATGAACTCGGTTGTGACAAAGGTGGCATGCTATCACTGTGCTACCAATGTTGGTCTAGGGAAAGTACATTGGTGTGTGCTTGATTTGTAATTCATCTGTGCACCATGGGTTTGGCTGCAATACTGATAGTTATTATGAGTGTCTTCATACTTCTGGCCATGCCCGCCGCTGCCCTGCTCCTTCCTTCAGGCACAGGCGCCACTGTACTCATGCTGTCTGCTGTCTGCTCTCTTGCTGTCTGGTCCTGTTCCTTTCTCTCCAGCTTGTTTCTGGCTGCCGGCGTCCTCTGCAAACAATGCTCTGCTCGTTTTGTCTAAAGGACACCTGGCCTATTCCATAGGGGGTGCACTCACTCTCACCCTTTTAAAGGGCTGGTGCACGTCCGTTTAAATCCTTCCTAAGCCAATGGCTGGTCATCCCTGTGTATTTAAACTTTAGGTTCCTAATCTTGATTTAATGAGCAAAGGTGCACTATTCTGCCTAAATACCCATGTATTGAACTTCGGCCTGACAACTGACAACGGCCTGCATTTACCCATTGCTGTCTACCCTGACCTTGGACTTCTTTCTTGGATCTGTTTGCACGCAGCTTTCCCTGACCCTAGCTGATTTTCTGACTATGAATATTGCTTGACCCTATGTGCTTTGCACCAGTGTCTCTGACCACCGTGAGTCAGTTGCCAACTACAACAGGACTATCTCAAGAGGTTGGGGCCTGATGGCTCCACTGCAGTGAAAACCAGATTCCTGTATAGGGTTTAAAGAGTGAAAACCAAAGGACTGACAGTATAATGCTTTTAAAACCAGTTAGTTAGTACAGAGGGTACACACCCACTGTTTATGACACATATGCATTAGACTACTCAATGCATTTAACTATACAACACACAAGCAGAACTTTGGCTTTTGCACTGGATTAACAAAACTTCTGATGTAAGAAAAAGGGAAAAAAAGTTGTTTTAGAATTCAATTTCAACTGTATTTCAAGCCCTTTTAGTTAGGAATATGACAATAATTAACCTATAACAATTACAAAATGTCTATGTGCACATTGCGGTTATGTTTGGGTTCCAGTTCATGTGCCTGGGTTCCAGTCCTCATGTTTGTGTGGACCACTGGTGCTTGCACTGTCAGTCTCTGCAGGTAATTGGCCAAGTACACCGGGACCATCCTGGAGTTGCGACCAGTGTGCCCTCGGCTAAGTTCTTCCCCACCATCAGGGGCTCACTGCCCTCTGCGTTTGGCCCCAATTCAAACCGGTGTACCTGGTCCAGTGGTATTACCTGCCACTAGACCCTTACCTGCTGGTCCAGTTCACTGTCATGTCCTGATTCTGTTAATAAAGTATTAGTTTTTGGTCCTTGCTTTGTCTGTTTGCATGCCTTGGTGTGTTATGCCTGAGAGATGTTCTAGGGGTTGGTAGGACCCTTACTAGAACATGACACAGGGTCAAAACCAGGAGAGACAGATGAGGCCCAGACAGCAGATGTGGGGTTAGTTCAGAAATCAACCAAGGCGAGAATACCATGAGAGTCAGTAGAAGTCAGTTCAGCAGACAACAAGAAAACAAGCCATGATCACAGAGGGATAGCGAGCAGATCTTGAGTTCAAGTACAAACCACAGAGGCACAAAACATAGCCAGGAAACACATATGCAATCACCAACAGCTGGCAATGACTGAGTAGCAGGCTTAAGTAGCCTGGATAGCTCTTGAATTGGATGCTAAGCCAATAACCTGGTTGGCTTGGCATTCAGTCTCACTGATAGTTTGACCAGCCATGGCCAGGACTACTCACAAGAGGTAGTAGCTTGGTGTGCTAGGATAACAATCTTAAAGTCAAACCGGTTGGTTAACACAGTTGTTCCACACCCACTTCTGTAACAGCCACCTTGAAAGTTAATAGCCTGGTCTCTTCTTTTGTAAGTGAATGCCTGTCTCAAAGATTAATCATTGTATGTGCAAGTACAGTTTACTTAACCCTTTCTACCCCGGAGGTTTTTTGTTTTTTGTTTTGCGCTCCCTGCTTTCCCAGAGCCATAACTTTTATATTTTTTTGTTCACATAGCCTTATGAGGGCTTGTTTTTTGTGGGACAAGTTGTACTTTCCAACGCCACAATTTAATATTGCATATGATATAGTGGTAAGCAGGAACAAAATTCCAAATAGGGTGAAATTGCAAAAAAAAAAGCAATTCCTCCACAATTTTAGGGGTTTTAATTTACAACGTTCGAATTGCGATAAAACTGAGCAGTAACTTTCATTCTACAGGCCAGTACGAATCCGGCGATACCTTTTATATGTATAGTTTTTCTTGTGTTTTGATAGTGATAAAAATAATAAAAAAGTTGGGGGAAAAAATCTGTTTTATTTTTTCATCGCCATATTTTGACCCCTATAACTTTTTTAAAATTATGTGTACAGAGCTGTATGGGGGCAATTTTTTTGCGGGGCAATCTTAACTTTTCAATGATATCATTCTGGGGTGCGTATGACTTTTCGATCACTTTTTATTTAATTTTTTTGTAGAAAACAAATCGGCAATTTTGAAGTTTTTTTTCTGTTTTGCTGTTTGCCGTATGGGGAAGATATTTTTATATTTTTATACTATGGGCGTTTTCGCACATGGCGATACCCATGATGTGTATTTTTTTATTTCTTTAGTTCTTTGATTTTTACTTTGGGGAAAGTTTTTTTTTTTTTAACTTTATTTTATTTTACACTTTTTTATAGTTCCCATAGGGAACTACAACAAGCAGTCATTAGATTGCTATTCTCATAGACCCCAATGCATTAGGAGTCTATGAGAAAATTGCTAGTTTCCCATGGAGCCTTATTACAGGCAAGGGCTCCATAGGAAATACTATGCAGCAGCCTCCTGTCATTTACAAAGACAGGGGCTGCTGCACACAAGCTTCGGCTCCTCTGATCGCCGCACCGGGGAGCCGGGGCATTACCGGAAGTGCGCTCTTCCAGTGTTTTGCGTGCTCGGATGCCGTGGTCAGTACTGACCACGGCATCTGAGGGGTTAAATGTCCGCAATCGGCATTACATCGGTTGCAGACATTAGCCGCGGGTGTCTGCTATAAGAAACAGCAGGCAACTCGCGGCTCCTGAGCAGAGCAGGCGCCATCTTTAACGACCCGGCCAGCTCCGTACTAGAACACCGCTGGTTGAGAACTGGTTAAACAATTCCTTGGATAGCTGGTATAGTCAGCTGCAGATGTAAATTCTCAGAAGTGCTTATTCCACTGGAATGCATGTTAGACTAATCTAGGGGCCGGGCAGACAATCGTCATCTCCATTGCGATTTAGGTTTATACAGAAAACACCTTATCTGGAAATAATATCTGAACAAGGCATTAGTGTTGAGCGCGAATATTCGAATCGTGAATTTTAATCGCGAATATCGCCACTTTGAGAATTCACTAAGATTTAGAATATAGGGCTATATATTTGTATTCACGAATATTCTAATCGCGAATTTATTGCGAATATCGGCACTTAGCAACATCCCTAGCAACCAATAGGAAAGTTGCCTATAGGAGTAGTGTTGATCGCGAATTTTCGTATCGCGAATTTTATCGCAAATTTTCCGATTGCCGATTTATCACAATCAAAAATGTAATGACTGGAGATCACAAATTCTCGTATTCGCGAATATATATGGTATATTTGCCCAAATATTCGCAAAATATTGCAAATTCGAATATTGCCCCTGTCGCTCATCACTGGTGTTGATGGAAAATTTTATATGCCGCAAAGTCGAATTTCCTCGTGCCTCGTGGTAACAAATCAATTTTCCCTGAAATGGCGGTAAAAAAAATCATACTCGCCTCATCCATTTGAGTGCGAAGAGTCCACCGCTGTTATCTTGCTTAAAGATTCCATGCAAAATCTCGTGCGCAGTGACATATGATGTCACCACAACGGCCTGCGTGATGACGTCATCATGCGCCGTGCATGATTTCACTCTGGATCTTCAAGCAAGATGGCTATGGCAGCTTCTTTACACTCAAATGGATAAGGTAAGTACAATTGAATTTATTTTTAAATGATTAACCCCTGAAAGGCCTTAATATTAATCTCAGATGCCACGATCAGCAATGATCACGGCATCTGAGGGGTTCAATGACGTGAGGTGGCGCAATCGCCGTTCCACATCATTGCGCCCCGCTACTTATAAAGAAAGGCTCTTTGAGACAAAGTAATTTGTCACTAAACAAATTTGTTTGTAAAATTCGGCAAAGCAGCCGAATCAAATTTTTAAGAACTTTGCTCATCTCTACAAGACATGTATATATTATGTACCTATACAATGACTGCCTTCCTCCCCAATTAAAATCCTTGGCTGTGACCATACTTGCATACCTACTGATCTGAAGACCCACACTTGCAGCAGCAAGGCTGTCCTGTTTCTTCATGGCAAACTGGACAAATCTGTAATGGCTCTTCGGTCTGTTGACCTTAGTATCCCAGATTTGTTGTCCTATGGCTAAGCACTGACTTTAATATAACTTTTCCCCAAAATAATATCCACATTACTTTGAGAAGCTGAGAAAGTTTACAGGGTTCTAGTTAAAGGTCAGTTGGGATGTCCCTATGTCTGCATATCAATGTGAGTGAGATGTGGAAGTCTGTGTTTGGCTACAATAAAAGCTTATTTTTATATACTAAAATAATATACAATATTTTCTTTGTCATAGATTCAAGCAGACTGTTTTCAACAACTGACTTCTCTTCACACGCTCACAATGGCCAACATGACACTTGGGCCCAAGTTAACAGAAGATCTTTGCTCACAGTTGGCCGGCACACAAATTAGTATTCTTTTGCTACCTAATTCTCAACTTACAAGAATACACAATTCAACATTTAAAGGTTTAGACTCCACAAATTTAACAAGTCTAGATGTTTCGAAAAATACTTTGTCACAGATTGATAATAATTCATTTATCTATTTGCATCATTTGAAAAGTCTAAACTTGGAAGAAAACCAAATCAGTCACCTGTATTTCAGAGCCTTTAATGGTTTATCAAACCTGACATACTTGAATTTAAAAAAGTTTTTTAGCAGTTCAAATAACCCCAAAATCGATGACTTATCATTCCAATGGCTTCAAAACCTGCAATACCTAAACATGGAACAAAATAAAAAAATTGACCTTTCTGAAAATACGTTTACTGGTCTAATAAGCTTGACGACTTTGAGCCTTGGTGGATGCTTGTTTCAAACTTTTACGAATAAAACATTTTCATCTCTTTCAAACTCATCTCTAATATCACTGAATCTGACAAAAACAGAAGTAATTAAATTAGAATCAGGAGCTTTTTATGGACTTAAACACCTTCAAGTGCTTGATTTGGGCCTTAACCAGATTGACCAATACCTCACTGGTGAAGAATTTGGGGGTCTTCACAGTATTAAGCAGATTTATCTTTCATATAATAAACATCTGACTCTATCAAGTAGTTCATTTTGTAACATTCCAACCCTTGAAAAGTTAAACCTCAGGAAGACAGCATTAACATTTAAAAGCACAAGCAATTCTCCCTTTAACTGTCTATCTAACCTAACCTATCTGGATCTTAGTAACAACAATATCGCTAACATAGAAGAAGATTATTTTAGTGGTCTTCATAATCTAAGAATTCTAAATTTACAACACAACAACCTTGCTCGATTATGGAAAAAGGCTAATCCTGGTGGTCCTGTATTGTTTTTAAAAGGGCTGCGGAAACTAGAAATACTTGACTTCCTTTCCAATGGCTTTGATGAGATACCTGCTGAAGCTTTTAAGGGGCTTTCAAATTTAAACTTCTTGAACTTGGGTGAAAATAACGTTTACATATTGCCACCATCTCTGTTTGAGGATCAAGGGTCACTAATTGAACTGGACCTACATAAAAATCTAATAACATCAGTTGAAGAAAATGTTTTCAAAAATGTTTTCAGTAACCTCAAAATTTTAAATATGGGCAATAACCCTTTTGATTGTACATGTGAAAGCATAGCTTGGTTTGCAAACTGGCTTAATACAACGAATACAAGTGTCCCAGATCGAGACTCACAGTACATTTGCAATACACCTAGCAATTACCATGGTGTTTTGGTTGAGAAATTTGATAATTCACCATGTAAGGACAATGCTCCTTTTAAGGCATTATTTGTACTCAGCTTTACAGTTACAAGTTCCCTGGTGGTTTGGGTTTTGCTGCTGCACTTCCAAGGCTGGAGAATAAAGTTTTACTGGAATGTTTTGGAGAGCAAAATACTTGGCTTTAAAGAAATTGATCCAGAAAACAAACATTTTGACTACGATGCTTATATCATCCATGCCAATAAAGACATGTCTTGGATTGATCGATATCTTCTTCCTCTTGAAGAAGATAAGAACTGCAATTTTAAATTCTGTCTTGAAGAAAGAGATTTTGTAGCTGGATTATCACATCTGGAATTGATTGTTAAAAGCATCAAAAAAAGCAGGAAGGTCATTTTTGTTATTACACAATATTTCCTAAATGACCAGTGGTGCAGAAGGTAAGTGTTCTATAATATACGTAAACACATGTACATATATAATTCAGTGCAAATTGCACTAATCCATATACATGAATTCATGTGCTCAATGTGTTAATATGTTAAAGGGGTTATCCGGCCCTAAGTATAGAAATTCTCTGTGAATGTAACCTATGAAGGGAAGAATAGTTCAACAGTACTTACCCTCTGCACAGCAGGACTTTCCAGGATCTTCTTCACAGTCATACTTCAGGCAGAGAGTTCCATAGTCTCACTGTTCTTACCGTGATGGTGAGTTCACTAAAAGAGTTCAAGAGGAGCCTGGATGTATTTCTAGAGTGTAATAATATTACAGGCTATAGCTACTAGAGATGGGTTGTTGATCCAGACAGTTGTTTTGCTTTCCTCTGGATCAACTTGCAGGATAACAGGCTGAACTAGATGGACAGATGTCTTTTTTTGGCCTTATAAACTATGTTACTATATGGCCACTCCTGTAACGTTTTCAAAGCTTTTGGTCCAAGCCTGTCTTCTCTGTTTATCACTGAAGCAAGATACGGTGTGTCATCACTGACATCACCGCCTCCTGCCGTCTTTCCTTGTTCCCGGCTCCTGTGCAATAGGATAACACTATTGTGCAAATGCCGAGACTGATGGCCGTCTTCGGACATCATTGTTGACATCAGTGTACAGGCTTCTGTGTGAAGCCTGTAATTTAATGACTCATACGCAGTACAATGTAAGTACTGCACATGTGTCAAAACATAGCGATCAGCCTCTGTGCCGTCGCTATGCAGGTTATGGCACCATGAATGGTCACTGTAATGGGGGGCTGTGGATGTCGCTGTTATGACCGCATTGTGGATGTCACGGTTATGACCACATTAGGGATATCACTGTAATAGGGCGCTGTGGATGTCACTGTTATATGGGGACAGGGGCGTACATAAAAATCATGGGACCCCATAGAAAAACTCAGAATTGGGCCCCCCCCCCAAAAAAAAGTACAATTATTAAAGCTGATTAGCGAGGGTGCGTGGTGTTGCAGTGATATTGTTGAAGAAAATCGGAATAAAGGTTAATGCACATGACCATATGTATTTTGCTGTCCGCAAAATGCAAATCGGCAAAATAATACGGATTACGTATGTGTAACATCCTTTTTTTTCTGGGGGGGAACCACTGTAACAATGCCTATTCTTCTCGGCAAAACAGTGCAGTACTATGGAACAGACATAATACATATGGATGCAAAGAGCACATGGTGTGCAGTCAGCATTTTTTGCAGACCCATTGAAATGAATGGATCCACATTCTATTCGGGAGAAAAAAGGAACAGACACGAAACAAAATACATTCGTGTGCATGAGCCCTAATTGAGAAAAGTTTATTTAGTGGATATTTTTGCTTTTTTTTTTAAAACATTTATTTTATGTGTAATATATATGATGTTTGCAATGTTCAAAAGGTGTAAATGGTGTAATTGGAACTACTATAGCTCCAGTCCTGACAGTTGAAGCAGTGTGTTATACCAACAGCTGATGATGCAGGCTCAGTTTTTGAGCCTTCACCATCACAATGCTGTACATGTACATAGGAGAGAAAAAAAAAAAAAAATATATATATATATATATATAGATATATATATATATATATATATATAGTGGGGTTTCGCTCTGGTAGATAGGGTAAGCGGGTGCAGTACAGAGGCAAAATACAAGTTCTTAACTCAAAACGTCAGTGTTTATTCACACTTAAGGCAATTGCACAAAACAGCACGTAACTTTGCAGTCTTGGTGTTAATTCACACAAAATGGAAAGTTCATATAACACAAGTAACCTTGCTGGCAGTTCTGCCTCCAGTAGTCCACAGCAGGCTTTAGGGGGCTTGTTTCCCCAGCATGCGGCTCTCAGCCCTCCAGCACGGCACAAAGCCTCAGATTCCAAAAACAGAGACCTCTCTGCTGAGCCCAGCTGCCTATTTAAGGATAGCCAGGTGCTGCCAAAACCCGGACCGGCACTTAAACTCCGGTCCAGTATTTGACTTCACCTGACTGAAAACCAGCCCAGCCGCACATGCTGGGAGGAAAATACCTGCCTTGCCAGACTCAACCCCTCACTGTGTCACAAACCCGCCCTCCCTTTGTTCAACCCTTAGGGGGGTGGGGACACGCCAGACAAAACAACCGGGACTGGGCATCCGCGTTTCCCTGCAACCGGCCTGCTCTGTGTTATGCCGAGAACTTAAAGTTCTGCAGAGACAAAAACCATCTGGTGACCTGGGCATTCCTGTCTTTGGCCTGGCTCATCGACTTGAGAGGGGAGTGGTCCGTCACCAGGCGGAACTTTCTTTCCAACAAATAGTAGCGGAGAGACTCGAGTGCCCACTTGATAGCCGCTATACTGTACTTGGTTTTGGCTGGGGTGAGCTTGCAGCTTAGGAAGACAATGGGATGCTCCTCCCCGTTGACTTCCTGAGACACTACAGCACCGAGGCCTACTTCAGAGGCATCCGTTTGTACCACAAACTCCCTCTTGAAGTCGGGCGTCACCAAAACCGGTGACCCACACAGGGCCGACTTCAAAGCGGCAAAAGCCTCTTCCGCCCGATCATCCCAGCGACCCATCACAGATTTTTGTCCCTTCAAGAGCCCTGTCAAGGGCGCGGCTAGAGTAGCAAAGTGGGGAACAAACCTCATGTAATAGCCCACCATTCCCAGGAATGACTTTATTTGCCTAGTGGTGACAGGTCGGGGCCAATTCCGTATCGCCTCTATTTTGTTTACTTGGGGTTTGATGACTCCGCGCCTAATGACATACCCCAGGTACTTAGTCTCTTCTAACCCTATCGCACATTTTTTTGGATTAGCGGTTAGGCCAGCTTTCCGAAGGGAGTCCACTACAGCCTGCACTTTGGGTAGGTGACTTTCCCAGTCGGTACTGTGGATGACAATATTGTCCAGGTAAGCTGAAGCTTACCGACGATGTGGACGAAACACAATGTCCATTAGTCACTGAAAAGTGGCAAGGCACCATGCAGACCAAAGGATAAGACCTTATATTGATACAGCCCCTCAGGTATAATGAAGACCGTTTTCTCTTTGGCAGCCTCCATTAAGGGCACCTGCCACTACCCTTTCGTGAGGTCCAAAACAGAAAAATACCGGGCTTGTCCTAACCTTTCGATGAGCTCATCCACCCGGGGCATGGGCTACGCATCGAATTTGGAAACCTCGTTAAGTTTTCTAAAGTCGTTACAAAACCGCAAAGTCCCGTCCGGCTTGGGTATCAATACTATAGGGCTAGCCCACTCACTTTTTGACTCCTCAATGACGTCTAACTGCAACATTAGCTGCACCTCCTCCGATATGGCTTGTCGCCGAGCCTCGGGTACCCGGTATGATTTTAATCTGACTTTTGCCTGAGGATCAGTGACAATGTCATGCTGGATTATGGAAGTGCGTCCAGGAAGGTCCAAGAACACATCGGTGTTCCGACTAACTAACTCCCTGGCCTCTTGGGTCTGTTTAGAGGAGAGGCTGTTAGCAATTTTTACTGTGGCAGCCGCCTCTCTTGCATCAGACAGAGGGGCCGGTACCTCTTTTCCTAGAAAACCCGGCAGCGGGCAGTCTTCTGTACAGGTTTCCCTATCTTTCCACGGTTTGAGTAAATTCACATGGTAAACCTGCTCCGGCTTTTGCCGACCCTATCTGGTGTACCTTATAGTTTAAATCTCCAATTTTCTCGAGTATCTCGTAGGGCCCCTGCCACCTAGCCAGGAACTTACTGTCCACGGTCGGCACCTGAACCAAAACCCGATCACCCGGGTTAAAGATCCGTACCCGAGCCTGCCGATTGTAGACCCGACTCTGGGCTCGATGAGCTGCCTCCATATGCTCCGTAACAAGAGGCAACACTGTCTCTATCCGATCTTGCATCTGGGCAACGTACTCAATGACACTTTTATGTGGAGTGAGTTGTTGTTTCCACGCCTCTTTGGCCACGTCCAAGAGACCTCAAGGGTGTCTGCCATATAGCAATTCGATGGGCGAGAACCCTGTAGAGGCCTAGGGTACCTCTCACACTGCGAACAAAAGATAGGACAGAAGGAGGTCCCAGTCCTTCCCATCTTTAGACACTACCTTTTTCAACATATTTTTTAATGTCTGGTTAAACCGATCTACCAGACCGTCCGTTTGTGGATGGTAAATGGACGTCCATAGTTGTTTTATGTGCAGCAACTTACAAAGTTCCCTCACCACCTTGGACATAAAAGGGGTTCCTTGGTCGGTCAGAACATCTTTTACTGTCATTTACTAAGAACGCAAGCATACAGCTCGCCGTTTTGGTCAACTTGGCCAAGGAGCCAGTTCTTTCCATCTCTGCCCCCCCACTGAGACGATTGGATGTTGTGGCCAGTGTCATCATCATCTTCATCCTCCAGCTCCTCCATCTCCGGCTCCTTCTCTGCAGTGGCAGCTTCTCATCCTCCTTCCAGCCTAAAGCTGACCTACAGCAGTGAAGAAAAATGGCTGGGTTGTTATGGAAACCTGGAGTAAAACTGTGTGTATAACAGTTGGGATTTGAAGAGAAAGACTTGCAGGCTTGCATTGGCTATTGCAGGTCATTTTTTGGGAATATCTCAGGAACTGTACGTCCTAGAGAGCTGATAAACGGGTCTAAAACCTTCCCTGACACCTGATGTACCTGTGTGCCAAATTTGGTGAAGATCGGTCTAGTCGTTTGGTCGCGCATAAAGAACAGACAGACGTCCAGACAGACAGACAGAAACTAATTTTTATAATATAAGAGATTACAGTACAGCCTTTTAATATGGTTTTAAATAAGACAGAAAAAAAATAACAGAAAATCTACATCTCTCCTGGGACTTGAATCTAGGATCTCTACGTGCATGGTAAACCACTATATTACTGGTATAGCATTACCATATAAACATTTAGTTTTTTTCTATGCTTAGAAGCTATCACATATCACTGGTTTCTTTCTAATCATACATTGTGTTTGTGAATAAAGCAGTAATATGTTTATTAGCTTTCTAAGCAGATCTTAGTGTGCTGAAGCTAACCTACATAGTAATAGGGCTCTGCCCTCAGCATGCTCTGCCAATTAAAGGGAGGGGGGAGTATGCAGAGCACAGGGGTTGTTACATAGCAGTGCTCAGACGATTCAACCCCGCCTCTTGGTACTCCAATTGCTCATTTGCATGTGAATAAAATGCAGCTATCTTTACAGCTACAGAAAAGTAACGAGTTTGGTATACAGTCACAAAGTATGGAACGGTTATGACTAAACACAGTTCCTAAAAGTGCATACATGGAGGAAAAATACAGGATAATAAATAGAGACAATTAACCCATTCTCCCCATAATCCATCCAAGAGTGGGAAAAAGATTGTACTGCCTCAACTAGGCTATAGTGTGAAAGTAAAAGTTTAGATAACTAACACATATTATAATGAAGGGAAAGGTGTATCCGGACTGTTCACAATGATGTCACTCAAGTTCATCTCAAGTTCATCTCAAGTTTCAAGAGCACTTAATTGTGTTTAGTGTCACTTTAAAACTCCATTAAAAGACTTTTTTTGGGGTTCAGGATATTGATGTTCTATTCTCAGTATAGGCCATCTATATCAAATTGGTGGAGTCCCCGCTGATCAGCTTTAATATTTACTATATGTATGGCACCTACCTGCACATCATACCTATAGAAGCTTCATCCCATTCAAGTGAACAACCTAAAGCTGCAGTTCTCTGCACTGCAATTACTAATAATGAAAGGGTTGCACAAGCACCACAGCTTCTTCAAACAGCTGATCATGGTTGTCAAAAGTTGAACCCCATTAATCTAATATTGATAGGCCATCAATATACTGATCCCAGAAACCGGTTTAAAGCAGATTTCTATCGCTTGCTCAAAATATACAGTATGAAAAAAACATAATACAATGTGATTTCATATTTAATTAAAACGTATTGTTTTGTTTCCATAAGATTCAAGATTCAACAGGCTATGCAGCAAGTCATTGAGCAAAGTCGGGATTCCATCATACTCTTATTTCTGGAGGACATCCCGGACTATAAACTAAATCACAGGATACATCTGAGAAGAGGAATGTTCAAGTCCAGATGCATTCTACAGTGGCCTGCTCAGAAAGAGAGGATACGTGCCTTCCAACAAAAACTAAAAATTGCTCTAGGATCATCTAATGTAGTAAACTGAATATGGAATGTATATATTCATGGATAGGTCTGTCTAGCAAGCTACTGAGAAGAGTGAAGATATCACAGCTCATATTTCAAAAGAGGAATAGTCAAATCCCAATGCATTCTAGAGTGACTTTTTCAAAAGGAGTAGATAATTTTCATTTTTTTTTCAAAATGCCCAAGAATAAAACAAAAAAGAAAGAAAATGAAACTGATATAAATGCTTCTTCTGTATTTATAGTTAGTCCTTTTTTATTGCTCTTTTCTCAAATTACCCACCCATACATTGACCATGAACATAATTAATTTCCTGCTAAAAGTTTTTTGGGATAAAGGTTAAAGGCCATGTTATTTTAGCTCTCTTAAAGCATCACTAAACGCTGCATTAATTAATAGTACAGTGTGTACATGAGGAATAACATTATTTCTGGCCACTGTATCACTTGTATCTGGCATTTTTTAGCAGTTTTCCACTCTGCATGCTGAATGTCTAGTTTGCAGTTCTCTCAGACATAGTGGGTAGAGACTAGTTGCAGTCCACTGCACACAGGGAGTAGAGAAGAATCTACTTCCTAACATAACAGAGAGGCTATGAGCTATATGGTTCTGAATAAAGCACTTAGGAAGTTTATATATCAGCCCGTGTTTGCAGAGCTGGTCTGTTCTTGAAGGAATTAAGGCATTTTTCAAAGTGATAAAATGAAAAGCAATTAGTAAAATAGGGTGTTTACAGCTGATAACATGAGAACTAAATAAGATATATTACAAAGTCCAAATGGCACCTAGCAAATGTGGTGCCAATATTCAAATCGGGATCAAAAACAGAGCCCGGAAACTATAGGCCGGTAAGTTTAACATCTGTTGTGGGTAAACTGTTTGAAGGTTTTCTAAGAGATGCTATCTTGGAGCACCTCAAGGAAAGTAAGCAAATAACGCCATATCAGCATGGCTTCATGAGGGATCGGTCCTGTCAAACTAATTTAATCAGTTTCTATGAGGAGGTAAGTTCTAGACTTGACCGCGGCGAATCAATGGATGTTGTATATCTGGACTTCTCCAAAGACACTGTACCGCATAAAAGGTTAGTATATAAAATGAGAATGCTCGGACTGGGTGAAAACGTCTGTATGTGGGTAAGTAACTGGCTCAGTGATAGAAAACAGAGGGTGGTTATTAACGGTACACACTCAGATTGGGTCACTGTCACTAGTGGGGTACCTCAGGGGCCAGTATTGGTCCCTATTCTCTTCAATATATTTATTAATGATCTTGTAGAAGTCTTGCACAGTAAAATATCAATGTTTGCAGATGACACTAAACTGTGTAAAGCAGGGGTGCACAACCCACGGCCCCTAGAGCCAAGAGCCATGAGCGCCGCACAACGCAGCATTACAGTTCCTGCACTGTAGCAGTAGCAGGTCTTCTCTCGGCTGTAAGTGACAGCAGGGGAGGGGAGGAGAAGGCAGAAGAGGTTTATCAGCCCTTTTGCCTTCTCTTCAGATAGGTGAGCGGTGCGCTGTGCAGGTTGGACCTGGCTTAGGGGCAGAGGAGCGCAGAGCTGCAGGGAAAGCTAATAAGTTAAAAAAATTATAAAAAAAATAAAAACTAAAATTTTTTATAAAACACAAATGAAAGAAAAAAAAATACGATGTGGCAAAAAATTTGAAAATTATGAAAAAATAAATAAAATACAAATAAAAGAAAAAAAATAAAAAGGAAAAATTTATAAATACTGTCTTCCAACAGGCTTTTTTATGATCCCTTGGGGGACATTTTGTGTTGAAAAATATATAAAAAAATTATAGAAAATTATAATATATAAATAAAAAATAAAAAAATTCAAAATATTAGAGAGTTCATTGTCCCTCAACAGTTTTTTTATGACCTCTTGGGGGACATATGATGCGGCAAAAATATATTTAAAAAATAACTAATAAACAAATTATAAAAAATACTAATAAAATAAATTATTAATAAAATACAAATAAAAGGAAAAAATAAAAAGGAAAAAGTGAAAAATTAACAAAAAGTGTCAGTGTCCCCCAAATGTCTTTTTATCACCTCTTATGGGATATATTTTGTAGCAGAAATACATAAAAAATTAAGTTAAAAAATAAAAAATACATAAAAGAAAAAACACCCACACCAACCGAGACCATCACCATTATCACCCCATTCACATGAAACCATACATATTATATAACAAAACGACTGACACAAAATAGGGAACTAATTATAATAATTTATTTTGGTGTCAATTTGCATATTTAAATAATAAGGAGCTACAGTTTGAAAAATACTTTTTAAAAATGTCTTGTACAGTTTTCCCCCAAATAAAACAAAATAAATTAATTATAATGCCCTATGTGTCAAGTAAGAAATTTTTGCAAACATTTTTTTGGTAGTCCCAACACATAAAACATAAAAAGGTTCCAAACTTTAGAACCACCACGTGAGCTAAATCACAAAAAAAATTGTTTGTTTAGGCCTGATTATTAAAGTGTTAACAATAAGCGCTTTCCCTACTAGTAAGGGAAAGTGATTACTGGTTATTACATGGCACTTGTAAATGGGGGGCAGGAGGTGGTAATAACCAGTGAGCGCCAGCCTCTGCGGTGGTAATAACCAGTGAGCGCCAGCCTCTGCAGTGAAGGAAAGCTCTGATTTATGAATAGGAGGCAGGATAGAATGAAATGTCTCCACTTTTCCAGGTTTTTCCTGTAAAAATGATTACACCTGGCAGTGCATGGCCATGGTCACATACACCGCTCCAGTCAATGACTGGCTTCAGTGGTGACCTGCTGCTTGTGGCCACATCACTGCTGAAGCCAGTCATTTGCTTGAGAGGTGCATGTGACCATGGTCATGCACTGCCAGGTGAAAACAGCGCGGAGACCGGAAGATGGAGGTGGCAGGGGCAGTGCAGAGGTAAGTTTAACTCTTCGGTTTCAGGGGCCATGCTGCAGGAACATGTTAGAAATTCATTTTTACTGGGAAATCCCTTTAAGCCCCTAATACACCGTGAGATATTCAGATCAATTACTGGGAACAAGTGTTCATAGGAACGCTCATTCATGACAACTGGCTGGTATAATCGTGCCGCACATCTCTCTGTGTAATCAGGGATGTGCTACCCATAATCTATATAACTAAATGAAGGAGGAATGACTGTGATAGCGATCATTCCTCCCCAGCCACTTTACATTGGCCTGTGTAAAAGGCCGATGCAAATGAGCGCCGATCAACATTTTTTTTATATTTGCGACCCCTTGAAATACAGAGATGTGACAATGCGGCCCTCAGACCAAAAAAGGTTGTGCATGCCGGGTGTAAAGTAATTAACACGGAAGAGGACAGTATACAGTGAGGAACAGAAGTATTTGAACACCCTGCGAAGAGGGGGCCGGAAATTCACATTGTAGGTGCATTCCCACTCTGAGAGACAGAATTAAAAAAAATATATTTCAGGAAATCACATTGTATGATTTTTAAAGAATTTACTTGTCTTGCACTGCTGAACATAAGTATTTGAACACCTGAGAAACAGCAAGAATTCTGGCTCTCAAAGACCTGTTACTGTGCCTTTAAAAAGTCCACCTCTACTCCACTCATTAGTCTAACTTAGTAGCACCTGTCTGAGCTCTTTAAAGACACCTGTCCACCCTCACAGTTAGTCAGACACCAACTACTACCATGGGCAAGACCAAAGAACTGTCAAAAGACACCAGAGACAAAATTGTGGACCTCCACAAGGCTGGAAAGGCATACGGGGCAATTGCCAAGCAGCTTGGTGAAAATAGATCAACTGTTGGAGCAATTGTTAGAAAATGGAAGAGGCTAAAGACGACTGTCAGTCTCCCACTGACTGAGGCTCCATGCAAGATCTCACCTCGTGGGGTATCATTGATGATAAGAAAGGTGAGGAATCAGCCCAGAACTACAAGGGAGGAGCTGGTCAATGACATGAAGAGAGCTGGGACCACAGTTTCAAAGGTCACTGTCGGTAAAACACTACGCCGTCATGGTTTCAAATCATGCATTGCCCGGAAGGTTCCCCTGCTCAAGTCATCACATGTCCAGGCCCGTCTGAAGTTTGCCAATGACCATCTGGATGATCCAGAGGAGGCATGGGAGAAAGTCATGTAGTCAGATGAGACCAAAGTAGAACTTTTTGGTCTAAACTTCACTTGTTGTGTTTGGAGGAAAAAGAAGGATGAGTTGCATCCCAAGAACACCATCCCTACCGTGAAGCATGGGGGCGGTAACATCATGCTTTGGGGGTGCTTTTCTGCAAAGGGGACAGGACGACTGCACTGTATTGTGAGATTTTGAGCAACAACCTCCTTCCCTCAGTAATTGAAGATGAGTTGTGGCTGGGTCTTCCAACATGACAACAACCTGAAGCACACAGCCAGGATAACCAAGGAGTGGTTCTGTAAGAAGCATATCAAGGTTCTGGAGTGGCCTAGCCAGTCTCCAGACCTAAATCCAATAGAACATCTTTGGAGGGAGCTGAAACTTCTTGTTGCTCAGCGACAGCCAAGAAACCTGACAGATCTAGAGGAGATCTGTGTGGATGAGTGTGTGCAAACCTGGTCAAGAACTACAGGAAATGTTTGACCTCTGTAATTGCAAACAAAGGCTTCTGTACCATATATTAACACTGATTTTCTCAGGTGTTCAAATACTTATGTTCAGCAGTGCAAGACAAATAAATTCTTTAAAAATCATACAATTTTTTTTTTATTCTGTCTCTCAGAGTGGTGTAGGTGCTACAATGTGAATTTCAGACCCCTCCATGATTTCTAAGTGGAAGAACTTGCAAAATCGCAGGGTGTTCAAATACTTCTGTTCCTCACTGTACTGCTACACATGGATCTGAATAGATTGGAGGCTTGGGCAGAGAAGTGGCAGATGAGGTTTGCCCCAATGCATTCTGAATAGATAAGGATCCTTTCAGAATGCATCAATTTGGCTGCGTTTGGTCTCCATTGCGTTTTTTAGACGGTGACTAAAACGCAGCTTGCAGCGTTTTGGTGACCGTCTGACTATGCAGTGCCAAACAGATCCATCCTGACTTACAATGTAAGTCAATGGGGACGGATCAGTTTTTCACTGACACAATATGGTGCAATTGAAAACAGACCCATCCCCCATTGACTTTCAATGTAAGTCAAGACTGATACGTTTTGACTTAGACTGAATGAATAATGCAAACGGATCCGTTATGAACGGATACAAGCGTTTGCATTATTGGTGCGGATCCGTCTGTGCAGATACAAGACGGATCCGCACCAAACGCGAGTGTGAAAGTAGCCTAACACTGACTTGGAAAAGGACCTAGGAATTTTTGTGAACAGCAAACTAAGCAGTAAAAACCAGTGTCAGGCAGCTGCTGGCAAGGCCAATAAGATAATGGATTGCATCAAAAGGGGCATAGATGCCTGTGATGAGAACATAGTCCTGCCACTTTACAAATCACTAGTCAGACCACACATGGAGTACTGTGTACAGTTCTGGGCTCCTGTGAACAAGGCAGACACAGCAGTGCTTGAGAGGGTTCAGAGGAGGGCAACTAAAGTAATAACTGGAATGGGTGGACTACAGTACCCTGAAAGATTATCAACATTAGGTTTATTCACTTTAGAAAATAGACTGAGATCTAATAACTATGTATAAATATATCATGGGTCAGTACAGAGATCTCTCCCATCATCTATTTATCCCCAGGACTGTGACTGTGACAAGGGGACATCCTCTGTATCTGGAGGAAAGAAGGTTTATACACATAGAAGAGGATTCTTTACAGTAAGAGCAGTAAGACTATGGAACTCTCTGCCTGAGGAGGTGGTGATGGTGAGTTCACTAAAAGAGTTTAAGAGGGGCCTGGATGTATTTCTGGAGGGTAATAATATTACAGGCTATAGCTACTAGAGAGGGGTCGTTGATCCAGGGAGTTATTCTGATTGGAGTCGGGAAGGAATTTTTTTCCCTTAGGGCTCATGCCCACAAACGTAAGGGCTCCGTGCCCGCGCTGTGGTCCGCAATGCACGGGCACGACCATAGGCAGCCGCATGTGGATCGCGGACCCATTTACTTGAATAGGGTCCGCGATCCGCATCCGACAGTCCGCACCGCTAAAAAGTAGTGCATGCACTACTTTTTTTCAGTATGGAGGCACGGCCAGAAACCTAGTGCTTCCGTGGGGTTCCGATACGTGCCTCCATTCTGCATCTCCGTGATTGCGGACCCATTGAAGTGAATAGGTCCGCGATCCGTGGTGATTCGTGCACACCACCGATGCCCGTGTATTTCAGACCCCCTGTATGGCCACGGCTGGGCAACGGCCGAGTGCATGAGCCCTTAAAGTGAGGAAAATTGGCTTTTATCTCAGTTTTTTTTTTTGTCTTCCTCTGGATCAACTTGCAGGATAACAAGCTGAACTGGATGGACAGAGGTGTTTTTTGAGCCTTATAAACTATGTTACTGCAACGTTCCGGACCGCAGTGGCAGTATGTGAGTGTCATGGTGTGCCGAATGGGTGTAGTAGTTGTACTAACTTTTGCCGTAGCTCCCTGGGCCCGCGTGCAGTGGAGGGGAAGACAGCACTAAATCCTCCGGGGCACTCTGTTGCAGGGAACACCAGCCAGATGAAAGTCGAGGTGCCCTTGATGGTAATGGGTATGCTTAGGGTTCTTTGGTGGCTGGGCCCCTGTGTTCGTAAAGCCAGCACCATAAGCTGCAATTAGGAAATAGAGTAGAATGATTAGAGAGGCAGTAGTTGAAGCAAACAGGAACTTTGCTTGTAAATTGTAGTCTTGCAATAAGTATCATCCAATAGCAGCACTTTGTCATAAATACAGATGGTAAAGCCGTAAATCCCAATAACAGGCTCAGTGAGGTGGTGTATGTAGGTTCCAGCTCAACTGTATACGAGTGATGAGCTTACTTGTACTTAGTTCCTGATCTTGCTTTGGTTACTCAGCCTTTCAATAATAGTTTGGATCCTCTGTAAGTTCTATTCTCCACTTAGCAATTCAGCAATATTCAGTGCTTCAGTGATTCAGCAACCCAAGGGTGGTCTCCCTTATGGCAGGCAAACTCTCTGCTCCATTCTTTGAAATGGTTGCACAAGATACAGCAATTATTCTCTTAATCCCCGGAAGGGTCCCTGGAAGGGGTATTACAGTAAAGGATCAATAAGTCCTAGTCTTGGACTACAAAAGTTGAAATAGCTTCACTCCCTGGGCTAGGCTCAGGAGAACAGAGACAAGTCTGTCTCCTCTCCTCCTAACTCCTCACTCTTAATCTCCCCCTAACTTCCTGTGGCTGACCTATATAAATGGTGTTAAAGTGACACCACGAGGTGGATATGTGTAGTGCATTGAACCAGCCTGAAATGGGAATTTAACAGCATTGACAAAGGAAAATACAATAAATAGTTCAAAATGACTCAGGATGGCACAAACAATTTTGGAGTGTTCCCATCCACCTGGAGTGGGACACTACGTACATTACTATGTTCTTGTACTATTAATTTATACAAAGTTGTGTGAAAAGTTAATGACCATTTAAAGGTCCTTATACACATGAATTTGGCTCTAGTGTTTTTTTTTTAACTGTATAAATGCACCAGAATACATGCTAGCATTTTTTCTGCCACCTGCTTTGGTTTTTGTGGCATTTTTCCACAAAGACAAAAAACACCATGGAATTTGACATACTGATAACTTATCCATAAGAAAAGTCATCAATATTACATATGTGGTTGTCTGACACCTATGGAAAGGTCATCAATATGCTGGTCCAGGAAAAACCCTCTGATGCCACCTGCGCACCTTGCGGAATACATACGTTTTTTTCCGTGTGGATTCCCCTGCAGAAAAAACTGAGTGTATTACAGTACCAGCAAATTACACAAATTTCATGTACACTTCGCAGATTTTTTCTGTGCAGAAATTGACCTGCCGCGCGGATTTCAAAATCTGCAGCATGTCAATTATGTTTGCAGTTTTAGCTGTGGATTGCACCCTTTTCAATGGGAGGGTGATGACTGCAGCAAAACCGCATCAAATCCACACCAAAAACCACTTAGACATTGTGGTTTTTGGTGCAGATATGCTGCAGAAGTGCACAGAAATCTGCACAGAAATTCGCATAGACCTTTATGTGCGTTCAGCTGCCCTCATGTGCAGGTGGCCTAAGTTTTTCATGTCCTACAGCATTCCACAATGCTGAACGCTGCTTTAGGAAAGCATTGCAGCAGTGCTGAGTCTGTGTGTCACCACCATGCACTAGGCTCTGTCCTAGCTTTTAAATTCAAATTCTGGCACCATAAAAGCAGTGGGAAAATACTGCAGTCGCTCCCCACAAGCCATAATATTTAGTGAAACAGATAAATAGTGAGATGCTACTGTAAAATTGGAAAAATAGTGCTTGATTGTTGCGCTGCAACATGAAGCCAAATTGAGGAGCATCTGTCAGCATGATCAACCCTAGTAAATTAAGCATACTGGAAAACCAAGATATCTTGCACATGCACCCATGTGAGTTTGATCAGTTCAATTTGGATCTCAGATCCCAGTGAGATCTTCTGTGCATGCGCCGATTGAATTCTTGCTGGCCCACATGCAAAATGTCATCAGAATAGTGAGGATTCTTGGCCCTGTCAATCAGTAGGAGAGATTCAGTAAATAAAACTGAAAGGAGGAGTGCTCTAGTGGGCTAGCCCCCTGCTTCTGTGGCCTGAGCACCTCATTAGCATACAAATGCAAGTACGCATATTTCAAAAAGTACATATCGGATTGCTGCAAGAGAGGGGTGATTGCACTCTGCATGATTTCCAAACATGTTGCAAAATAGCAAGTTGAAAACAATCTTGCTATTCTAATTTTGCCTTCAGTTTTCACCTTTCTGCTTAAAGAGGACCTTTCTTTTTTTTTTGTTCAGATAAATACCTTTGATGCTGCCACCTTGCCTGTTTTTTTCAAATATTGCTCCTACGGCCTTCTATGTAAACTGAGACCTTTAGTTTAGATAAATACCTTTACTTGCGGGGTACCCCCCGCTGATGCTGCCACCCTGACAGTTTTTTTTCAAATATCGCTCCTACGCCCCGCTGTGCCCCCCTGCAGTTTTCCCGCTCAGTATGTTAATACCGAGCATCGGTACAGGGAGGAGGAGACACCAGGGTTTTCAATGGGTGTCTCCTTCTCCCTGGCTGTGCTGTGGTCTAATCACATCAGGGAGAAGGTGAGCTTTTTTTTCTCCCTGGTTGTGACGCTCTCCTCTGTGATTGGATCGTGGCACAGCCAGGGAGAAGGAGACGCCCATTGAGAAACCCTGGTGTCTCCTCCTCCCTGTACCAATGCTCAGTATTAACATACTGAGCGGGAAAACTGATCAGGGGCACAGCAGGGCGTAGGAGCGATATTTGAAAAAAAACTGTCAGGGTGGCAGCATCAGCGGGGAGTACCCCGCAAGTAAAGGTATTTATCTAAACTAAAGGTGTCAGTTTACATAGCATGCCCTGCAGCTGGAGATTATATCCAGACACTGCTCAGGGCATACTTACTAAACTTGGGGTCCAATGGAGGATTGCACAATGCATAATTCTGGGGGTATTGAGGGCCCCCCTAACACTGTGGACCCTGTAGCAGCCGCTACGGCGGTAGTTACACCCCTGATAAATATACGCAAATAGAGATGAACTAATTAATTCTAAACACACAAAATTCTACTTTCAAACTGTTTTGGTGATTAGATTTGGATGAATTGCACAAAACTACACCTGCTATTTTACATTTCAAAGTCAGTACAGTTGCGGCCGAAACGTTTGAGACTAACACAAATTTTGATTTGGAATTATCAGATGAATTGCAATTAATCACAAAGTCATTCATTGCTATGAAAATTAACTTAATAATAATAAAAAAAAATGTCCAGTGCATTTCAGCCCTGCAACAAAATGACTTGCTAACATCATTTCAGTGATCTTTCCTTAGCTCATGAGAAAGTGTTAACAAGGACAAGGCAAAGTTGATACCACTGTTTTGCTTATTGAATTAGAAGGGCAGACTAGTTGATTTAAAAGTGGGGTCGTGGTGCTTGAATTTTTTGTCATCTTCTGTTAACCATGGTTACCTCCAAGAAAACACATGTGCAGTACCCGACAACAGAGTCATTGCAAGTGTTAATTGTATCATTATCTGGTTAATTGAATAGTCTTGATTTACTATATATGCTTACTCAATGGTATCTTATGGATAGGTCAGGGCTAATAACCTTGACTCAGCTCTTTAGGATGCTAGGAGATTGACCTGAGTCTGCCCCTAGAGGAAGTTCCTACTAAAGTCTAAACAGACGCAGAGCTACTAAGAGGTTCTACATGTGCTTGCTCCTGAATGTTAAGTCGGAGCTCAGAGAACCATCATCTCTGAGACACTTACAGCTAAAGAAGCAATTTTATCCAAAGTGTTACTGAAAAAGAAGAAAGATTAGTAGGCCCAGAATTTGAAGCTTGTGCACTGGACTCAAACAGCAAGGTACTGAGCTTGCTAAGGCTGATGCAGACTTTGCCACTGTGAGAAGGAATATTGCAAATGCGCCCTTCCACACTTTAAAGTGGCTTGGTCAAATGTATCTTACATCTGTTTCCCTCAGCCTGGGAATTACAGAAGCCTTTATAGGAACCTTAACTGCCAGCCTTAGAGTCTGCAAAATGAGAGACTTTAGAAAGACAGAAAGGAGTACTACAGCCTCCAGCATTACCGCTATCCATACATTGCTATTAGGGAAGCCTTGCACTATTAGGGAAGCCTTGCAAGAGAGACCTACTTATTTTCCACCACTGCCACGGTTATTGATTCCAGCACCATCTGCCGGCCATTGCACCTGCATTTACACTCCTGCCTGGCACCCTGTCAAAACACCCAACTCCAAGGGCACCCCAATCACCATCAAATAGGAGCCCCAACATCATGGTAACCTGTGAGCGAAGAAACGGGTGTACTTGACCACTGCTTGACCCTAGGAATGTATCGGTGTGAGGATTGCCACTATGATCCATGTGCTGGGGCGTAACTGTAAGCCGTGTACCGGGGTGGGCTCCCCAGGATACAGCGAAGTCACAGACAAGGAAAGCGACACTGACACCAGCTTAATATGCAAGAACAGAAACTTTACTTTGGCAAAAGTAGTAACACAAGAATAGCCGCATCAATACAAACATGCATAGAAAATGCTATATCCCGGACCCACAGTCACTGTCCCTGCCCACTGGACAGGCCTAGCCGATGGCGGACACAGCAGAGCCTGCAAAGTCAATACTGTGCTGCAGAACAGGACAAACCTAGCCGATGGCAGACACAGCAGAGCCTGCAAAGTCAATACTGCGCCGCAGAACAGTTCTGTACAACATGGCAATCACACAACCCTAACTATCTATCTAGTTTTAGGCCTAGGCTTAGTCTCTGTTGCTTCAGGCGCCACTAGTATAAAGCAAGGAGTAAACGGGTGTACTGACCTGCGTCCGTTCTGGGCCCTAGGATACCGCTTACCCGGGATGGCCACCAGCAACCGTGCGGCCTTGCTTGATGATAAGGCTTTCTGTCCACACACTGGAACTGGTCTTCCTGGGACAACCTCACTTTCAAAGAGCTGGATTCAGTAAGGGGACAACAGCTACTCTCCTTCCTTTGAGTGTTCATTCACTGCCGGACATCCGCAAGCCAGGATGGAATCGGATTCAGTCCCTCACAGCACAATCCTTCCACCATGTCAGATCAGCTCAGACTTCCTGGTTTTTAGAAGCAGCTTGCATGAGTCATCATCTGCTTTGCATATGCAGATCCCAGTGTGCTGACTGTAGCTGCAAAACAGTGGCCTCTAGTGCCCGAAATGCCAAATGACAGCTCCAATACAATCTAGGCATAATCATTATACAGGCAGAGCTTTTCTACAATCTCACATAACTACCATAGCAACAGACCATGCAACTGCTATGGTGCCAAGAGCAAGAGGGGGCCCAGTCTTAGTTGGGATCATCTCCTCTTCTACTGGAGGTGAAAACTTGTCAGGACTCTACCCTCTAAAAGAGCAAATTTTACCAAATGAGGCAGTGGAAAAATGGCCCAAGGGTCTTTGAAAATGGTTTAAGCAGAAACCCTTCTGTCCTTTGTGGGATGCCTGGTTTGATTGTTGCTATGGGGACCTTACTTCTCTATTTATGCCACTGTCCATGTGTACACTTATTATTGTCAGAGCCACTACCACTCCCATCCTCACTTGCTCCTTCTGGGCAGCCGCTACATGTGCAGTCACTATTGCATTGCATCAAAAGGGCCTAACAGTCAAGAACATTTTCACTTGTAAGGTGGTGTCTAAGCAGGGCCAGCAAACTGGGCAATTGCCCAGGGTCTTCATCTTCAAAGCTGCTGAACATCGGAGCAGGCGGAAGACCACTGAATAGCCACAGGCAACTGATTAAACATGAGGTTGTTGGGACACCGGCAGTGTTCCTGTTCTGGCTTAGGAGTGGGTGCTGTGACATAGCAAGGGGTTTTGTTTGGGAAGGCAGGTATTTTCCTCCCAACATGGGCAGCTGGGCTGATTTCCAGCCAGGTGAGATCAAATACCGGACCAGAGTTTAAGTGCCGGTCCGGGTTTTGGCAGCACCTGGCTGTCCTTTACATAGGCAGCTGGGCTCAGAATCTTAGTCTCTGTCTTGGGATCTGAAGCATGGTGCTGTGCTGGAAGGTTGAGAGCCGCATGAGGGCTGTATGCTGGAAAACAGGCCCCCTAAAGCCTGCTGTGGACTGCCGCGGATAAAACGGCTAGCAAGGTGATGTGTTTGTTCTATGGACTTTTCATTGTGTGAATTAACACGAAGACTGTTACGAGTTGTTTTTCTTTTGCCTTTTTTTTGAATAAACACTGACATTTTGATTTACGAACTTGTTTGGCCTCTATACTGTGTCCGCTTACCCTGCCTACCAGAGCAAATCCTTACAATTGGTGGCTTGGAGCGGGCACACGCAGTGAGGCTGGCGTAAACGGTGACATTTTTTTTTCCGGGTACGGCTGGATGTCCTGGATTAAACCAGCTAAATTTAAACCTATGTCACGTGACAAAATGTAGGCTGTAATGAAAGCTCACGTGGAGGCAAACCAACACCAGCAAGAAACAAACCAGCTGCTGTTACAACACCTGATGGCTTTACAGATGGCAGGAGCGTCCCAGAGTGTCCATGATGTCCGGAAAGCGGTCCGTGCGGCGATCCCCAGGATAACACCATCAGATGACGTCGAAACCTACCTGGCTATGTACGAGAAGGTGGCCACAAGGGAGAATCTACCCCGAGATCAGTGGGCTGAGGTTGTCGCTCCGTTCCTGACATCCGATTCCCAGCGGGTGTATTTCGACTTGCCGGACGAACAAGCGGCCGACTTCCAGAAAGTCAAGTGTGAGATTCTGGCAAGAATGGGGGTGAATGTGTTGGTCCGGGCCCAGCGGGTGCATCAGTGGGGGTTTAAGCCGGCTGAGCCCGTGAGACCCCAGTATTATAACTTACTTAACCTCTTGCAAAAGTGGCTTCAGTCTGACGTGCTGAGCCCCACTGCTATGCTGGACTGTCTGTTGGCTGATATGTTCTGGAGGGCTTTGCTGACCCCTCTCCAGCAATGGATCGGCCAGGTCTCTCCAGGTAATGCTCTCGAGATGGTCGACCTGGTGGAGCGCTATGAGGCTACCCGGAATCTAGAGGGGGGTTCTTTTGGGAGGGAGTAGTCAAATCCTGTAACTCTCCACCCAAGACCCGGTGGTTTGTGCCCACCAAACCCTCCCGGCATGTACACCCTGTGGGCCCAGCTCAGATAGTCTGTTGGCGCTGTCAGGAGCCTGGCCATGTACGAGCTGACTGTCCACATCAGGTGGAACCCATGAACTCGAACTATGGCTTCCTTCACTCGTTATATGCTAGGAAGCTGTGTGCAGTGGGTGCCCCGGAGACTCTGAATCCCCTGTGCCAGGTGGAGGTGGTAGACACTCCAGGGGAGGCTCTGTTGGACTCAGGGAGTCTGGTGACCCTGGTAAGGGCTCCCCTGGTACGGTCCACTGAGTATACTGGCCGGAAAGTCGGGGTCATGTGTATTCATGGAGACTTAAAAGACTACCCCACTGCTATGGTGTCTCTATCCACGGTTGCCGGCAGGTGGACCCACGAGGTGGTTGTCGCCACCAATCTAAACTATGAACTTATAACAGGGAGAGACTTTGCGGGCTTCCCCGGCACTGTGGTCTGCTACGAGAGTGACTGATACCCATGAGACAACCCCGCTTGGTGTGATTGTGGGAGACATGGAGGATTTGCCGCCGGGTCCTGTGCTGGCAGACCTCAATGTCTCTGGGGATAATTTTGGTACCGCCCAACACCGGGACCCAACCCTATCCCGAGCCTGGGAAAATGTATTAATAGTAGATGGTGAACCACAACAACAAGGGACAGAGTCAGTGTTCCCCCGTTTTGTGGTTCATCAGGAGATGTTGTATCGGGTAAACCAGCTGTGAGGTGAATCTATTGAACAGTTGGTGGTGTCCCAGGCTTATCGCAAACTTGTGTTAGAGTTAGCCCACCAACATGTTCTCGGGGGTCATCTGGGAATGCAGAAGACACAGGACCGGATACTACAACAGTTTTACTGGTCCAGTGTGTTTAGGGAGGTGGAAGAATTCTATAAGTCTTGCCCGACCTGCCAGGCAACTAGCCCCCAGAACCTTTTTCGCAGTCCCTTGGTACCTCTCCCGATCATCGAGGTGCCATTTGAGCAAATCGCTATGGACCTCATAGGCCCAGTACCAAAGTCTGCTAGAGGACACAAACACATCTTGGTCGTCCTGGACTATGCCACTCGGTACCCGGAGGCGGTGCCACTGTGACATACATCGGCGAAGCTTATAGCTAAGGAGCTAATGGAGATGTTCTCCCGAGTGGGGCTACCTAAAGAGGTTCTGACTGACCAGGGGACCCCTTTTATGTCCAAGGTCATGAGGGAACTCTGTAAGTTGCAGCATATCAGACAGTTATGGACGTCCGTGTACCATCCGCAAACAGACGGTCTGGTTGAAAGGTTTAATAAAACTCTAAAAACTATGTTAAAAAGGGTGGTGTCTAAACATGGGAACGATTGGGACCTTCTTCTGCCCTATCTCATGTTCGCTGTGCGAGAGGTACCCCAGGCTTCTACTGGGTTCTCGCCCTTTGAATTGCTTTATGGCAAACATCCTCATGGTCTGTTGGAAGTGGCCAAAGAGGCATGGGAACAGCAACCTACTCCGCATAAAAGTGTACTGGAGTATGTTATCAAGATGCAACAGCGGATAGAGACTGTTTTGCCTCTTGTCAGGGAGCATATGGAGGCCGCTCAGCGAGCCCAGAGTCGGATCTATAATCGGCAGGCTCAGGTCCGGATCTTTAACCCTGGTGATCGGGTTTTGGTTCTGGTACCGACCGTGGACAGTAAGTTCCTGGCTAAATGGCAGGGGCCCTACGAGGTACTCTAGAAAGTTGGAGAGGTAAATTACAAGGTACACCAGCCAGGGCGGCAGAAGCCAGAGCAGGTTTACCATGTTAATTTACTTAAACATTGGAAAGATAGGGAGACCTTTACTGAAGACAGCCCACGGCCAGGTTTTCTAGGGGAAGAGGTTCCGGCTCCTATGTCTGATGCAAGGGAAGCGGTTGCCACAGTAAAAATTGCTGACAGCCTCTCCTCTAAACAGGCTCAGGAGACCAGGGAGTTTGTTAGTCGGAACACAGATGTGTTCTCGGACCTCCCTGGACGCACTTCCACAATCCAGCATGACATTGTCACTGAGCCTCAGGCAAAAGTCCGGTTAAAGCCATACCGGGTACCCGAGGCTCGGCGACAAGCCATCTGGGAGGAAGTGCAGCTTATGCTGTGGGTAAACATCCTTGAGGAGTCTAAAAGTGAGTGGGCCAGTCCTATAGTCTTAATACCCAAGCCGGACGGGACGTTATGGTTTTGTAACGATTTTCATAACCTGAACTAAATATCTAAATTTGATGCATATGCCATGCCTCGGGTGGATGAGCTTATTGAAAGGTTAGGCCAGGCCCGGTATTTTTCTGTTTTGGACCTCACCAAAGGGTACCGTTGATGGAGGCTGCCAAAGAGAAAACTGCCTTCATTACACCAGAGGGGCTGTAAAAATATAAGGTGTTACCCTTCGGTCATGGAGCATCTGCCACTTTTCAATGTCTAATGTACATTGTGTTTCGTCCACATCAGCAGTACACCTCGGCTTACCTGGATGATATTGTCATTCACAGTACCGACTGGGAAAGTCACCTGCCCAAATTACAGGCCGTAGTGGACTCCCTTCGAAAGGCTGGTCTAACAGCTAACCAAAATAAATGTGCGATAGGGTTAGAGGAGACCAAATACCTAGGGTATGTCATTGGTCGCGGAGTCATCAAACCCCAAGTAAACAAAATAGAGGCGATAAGGAATTGGCCCCGACCTATCACCTCTAGACAAGTAAAGTCATTCCTGGGAATGGTAGGCTATTATGAGGTTCGTTCCCCATTTTGCCACTTTAACAGCTCCATTGACAGGGCTCTTGAAGGGACGGAAGTCCGTGATGGTCTGCTGGAATGACCAGGCAGAAGAGGCTTTCTCCGCTTTAAAGTCGGCGCTGTGTGGGTCCCCGCTTTTGGTGACGCCTGACTTCAAAAGGGAGTTTATAGTACAGACCGATGCCTCCGAAGTAGGCCTCTGTGCTGTACTGTCTCAGAAAGTCAACGGAGAGGAGCATCCCATTGTCTTCCTCAGCCCTAAGCTCACTCTAGCCGAGACCCAGTACAGTATAGTGGAGAGTGTCTGGCCATCAAGTGGGCACTCGAGTCTCTCTGCTATTATCTGTTGGGGAGAAAGTTCCGTCTAGTGACCGACCACTTCCCTCTCAAGTGGATGAGCAAGGCCAAAGAGAGGAATGCTCGGGTCACAAGATGGTTCTTGTCCATGCAAAACTTTAAGTTTACAGTAGAACACAGGGCAGGCCGGTAACAGGGAAACACGGACCTTGTCCCGGGTACACTGTCTGGCGTGTGTTCACCCCCTCGGGGTTGAATAAAGGAACGGGGTATGTGACATAGCAAGGGGTTTTGTTTGGGAAGGTAGGTATTTTCCTCCCAACATGGGCGGCTGGGCTGATTTCCAGCCAGGTGAGTTCAAATACCGGACCGGAGTTTAAGTGCAGCTCTGGGTTTTGGCAGCACCTGGCTCTCCTTTAAATAGCCAACTGGGCTCAGAATCTGAGTCTCTGTCTTGGGATCTGAAGCATGGTGCTGTGCTGGAAGGTTGAGAGCCGCATGAGGGCTGTATGCTGGGAAACAGGCCCCCTAAAGCCTGCTGTGGACTGCCGGGGATAAAACGGCTAGCAAGGTGATGTGTTTGATCTATGGACTTTTCATTGTGTGAATTAACACCAAGACTGTTACGAGTTGTTTTTCTTTTGCCTTTTGTGTGAATAAACACTGACATTTTGATTTACAAACTTGTTTGGCCTCTGTACTGCGTCCGCTTACCCTGCCTACCAGAGAAAATTCTCACAGTGCTTTGACTCCACATATGCCTTGGGAGTCCAAGCTCTATGTCCATATATGGAGTCAGTGCTTCATGGAGTCCCTGCTCTAACTACATATATGGCTGTGTCCATTTATGGAGTCAGTGCTATGAAGATGAAAGGGTTATCTCCAAGCATTGTAGGAATGGTTGGGGACACCCAGTGTATTTAAGTTTTATTTAGCCTCTATTTTAAAATGTTTCTGTCATGAACTCAAAACCATCTACATTAAAGGCAAGGACCCTAACCACTGAGCTATAGAGTTCAATGTTAAAGTGCTACAGAGAAACCTCATAGTGGTTTATGATGTATTAGGCATACAGCAGAAGTATCTTCTTTTTTTTTTTTTTGTAATTGTAAAAATTTATGGCACAAAATAAATATGTAATTACTAAAAAAATATATAAAATAATGCTTCTGATACATATGAATACATAATATATGGGGAACTACTACTGAGGTTTTTTAGCCATAATATATTTGCAACAGTTTAACATTGAGCTCTTTAGCTCAGTGTTTACGGTTCTTGCCTTTAATGTAGATGGTTGTGAGTTTGAATCCTGGCAGAAACATTAAAAAAATAGAGGCTAAATAAAGCTTAAATACATCCCCAATAGAATATACAGTATGATTTTATTGAAAAACAAAAAGTAAAATGTGATCAAATAACACCCATGTTAAGCCACGCCAACCTTTTCAACTTGTTATTTTTTGTTGAGAAAGGTGGCAACCCTAACAGCACCCATGCTCATGACCTCAATAGGCCTGCTCACTGCAGCAAGCCCAACCTTAAGCCTTATTCACACGTCTGTGTTTTGGTCAGTGATTTCCATCAGTGATTGTGAGCCAGGATTGGAGCCTCCACAGACATAAGGTATAAGGGAAAGATCTGCCCCTGTTTTGTGTTTAGAGCCGCACCTTGTTTTGACTCAAAATCACTGACGAACACTGACTGTGTGAATGTGGCATTAGTGTCAGGATGTTCTGTGAGGATTGTGAATTTGGTGCTGCCTCCTCCTTCTTACCACACTGCTGCACTAGGATCAGTGCCGGCATTAGGAGGGGCAAACTGGGCAATTGCCCAGGGGCTTAAGAGTCCCTGCTCTAACTCCATATATGAACATAAAGGGGGTATTGACAATGCTTGGGGACACCCATGGTATTTAAGTCTAATTTAACCTCTATTTTTTTTTTATGTTTCTGTGGGGATTCGAACTCACAACCATCAACGGCAAGAACCTTAACCACTGACTATAGAGCTCAATGCTAGACTATTGCTGAAAAACCTCATAGAAGTTTCTTTTGCATTAGGTATTCATACATAGCAGAAGTATTTTTTTTTTTTTGTAATTGTAAAAAAATGTATGGCACAAAATAAATATGCAAGTACTAAAAAAATATATAAAATGATACTTCTTATATATATGAATGCATAGTGTGTGGGAAACTACTATGAAGGTTTTTAGCCATAATATAGTTAGAGTAACCTAACATGGAGCTCTATAGCTCAGTGGTTAAGGTTCTTGCCTTTAATGTAGATGGTTGTGAGTTAAAATCCCCAAAGAAGCATTTCAAAAAATTATTAATTGTATAGTGGCTCACCCCTCCTGTAATCGTGGACAGGTGCTCACACTATGGTGTGGTTCACCCCAACCACAATGTGGAATATAGGAAATGGTATTGTATAGTGGGCACTCAAATATCTGTTGCTACACGTTGGGTACAACACATTTAGTATTTAAGATTCAATTGCATATCATTCAATTACAATATTCTTTCATATAAGACAATGTATATCCTAAAAATTCATATATTCAAAATCTACAGCGTTCCTATGAGTCAATATATAATCAAATAGAGCATCTTATATTCTCCATAAAATCCCTTAAAAAGTTCCTTTATCTATTTGGTCCTGATTTAAGTTCGGGCTATCCTTAAATGTAATGTGATTATTTTGGCTCTTGATAATAAAAGTATTTGAACAATAAAAAGTTCCTTTAAAAATTTCCACACTAATGAATGCGGTCTATAAGGTGCAATTGATAAGATGCAGGTATTGTATAGCACTCTTTGTGCTGTATAAATGTCTTTCGTGGGTTAAAAGTCACAGTATAGCAATGTTAGGGTAGTGTTCACAGATCAGGGGTTTTGTTATATGCAGTATATTGTTGGTACTTACTGCTTGTTGTTCACTCTTTTGTGTATCTGACTGTAATGGCGTCCCACTACACATCAGTTCACTCACCCCTATTTTTCTGCCCGATGGCGTGCATGTGCCTGCAGTTTTCCTTGAGCGCTGTTGCTGCGTTATTTAGTGGAGTTCTTCCAGTCTCTGTTCAGCGTCCCACGTGTTGAGAGTGTCTCACGTGATCGGAGCCTAAGGAAGTCTCACATGACCTGTATTTCGGTCGATTTGTTTAATTAGAATATATTATATTCTGGAGGCGGTACCAACCTCCGTACATACGAATATTTCCTAAGTTGTTCCTATGGAATTTTTCACAACAATCTGCTGTACAGCGTCTTCTTAATAAAAGGATCTCATCCGCTCTTGCTATACGCGTTTCGGGGTTACGTACCCGTTCATCAGTAGCTAATGAACGGGTACGTAACCCCGAAACGCGTATAGCAAGAGCGGATGAGATCCTTTTATTAAGAAGACGCTGTACAGCAGATTGTTGCAAAAAATTCCATAGGAACAACTTTGGAAATATTCTCCTCCAGAATATAATATATTCGAATTAAACAAATCGACCGAAATACAGGTCACGTGAGACTTCCTTAGGCTCCGATCACGTGAGACACTCTCAACACGTGGGGCGCTGAACAGAGACTGGAAGAACTCCACTAAACAACGCAGCAACAGCGCTCAAGGAAAACTGCAAGCACATGCACGCCATCGGGCAGAAAAATAGGGGTGAGTGAACTGATGTGTAGTGGGACGCCATTACAGTCAGATACACAAAAGAGTGAACAACAAGCAGTAAGTACCAACAATATACTGCATATAACAAAACCCCTGATCTGTGAACACTACCCTAACATTGCTATACTGTGACTTTTAACCCACGAAAGACATTTATACAGCACAAAGAGTGCTATACAATACCTGCATCTTATCAATTGCACCTTATAGACCGCATTTACTAGTGTGGAAATTTTTAAAGGAACTTTTTAAGGGATTTTATGGAGAATATAAGATGCTCTATTTGATTATATATTGACTCATAGGAACGCTGTAGATTTTGAATATATGAATTTTTAGGATATACATTGTCTTATATGAAAGAATATTGTAATTGAATGATATGCAATTGAATCTTAAATACTAAATGTGTTGTACCCAACGTGTAGCAACAGATATTTGAGTGCCCACTATACAATACCATTTCAAAAATAGAGGCTAATAAAAATTACATTCTCAGGTTGTCCCCAACAGTGAAAAGTTTGATTTTATTGAAAAAAAAGGAGCAAAACTTAAAATATTATCAAATAACACCCGTATTAATCCATGCCAATCTTTTTAATTTTAACAAGTATTTTCTGTTGGGAAAGGTGGCAACCATAGCAGCAACCCCGCCTCTGTAAGCCTCATCAGGACTTACTTTGTAAAAAATTATTTTCTTCTTATCATCGTGATATTCTGACCCTCAAAACCTTTTTATAGTTATGTCTAGGTGTGGGGGCTCATTTTTTTGCAGGACGATCTGTCATTTTTGACAATACCATTTTGGGGTGTGCATGATCACTTTTTATTCAATTTTCTTGGGAGATAAAGTGATGAAAAAACTGTGAATCAGCCTTTTTTTATTTTTTCTGTTACGCCATTCACCATATGGGCTAACTTTTTTTTTATATTTTAGTAGTACTAGAGTTTTTGCATGCAGCAAAGCCCATAATGTTATTTTCTTTTGTTGTTTATTTTTATTTTGGGGAAAGTAGGGCAATTTTAAATTTTATTATTTTTTTTTATTTCAAAACTTTTTATTTTTACTTTTTTTGTATAACTTTTTATTAGGTCCCCAACTGGGATATACTAACAATGAGCCTGGAAGCCTAGTACAGGCTGCGACTCATTTTTAGAACAGGGTGCTTCCCCCGATCTCTGCTGGGGAAAAGCGCACCTGAAGAAGAAGCCCGTGCTTCCGGTTTTTAACACTCAGATGCCGTGAGTAAGGGAAAATCACTGCTGTGAGGGGAGTGGGCATGTGGCGTATTCTGGGGCCATGAGGGTGCAGATCTGTGTGAGGAGCTTTATGGGTAAATCTGTGAGAGAGGGCCGGAATCGACAGAATGTAACTGTGTTGTTAGTACATTATTGGGGCCCCACTTTTGATTTTGCCTAGGGACACATTTTGTCTAAAACAGGCCCTGGCTAGTATAGAAGCTAGAATGGATTTGTTAGAAGGAGGTTTGCGACGTCACTGGTCACACGCTCTTTAACCCTTTCCTCTTGTGATGATTTTCAGTTTTTTGCATTTTCGTTTTTTGCTCCCTTCCTTCCCAGAACCATAACTTTTTTATTTTTCCGTTCACATAGCCATATGAGGGCTTGTTTTTTGCAGGACAAGTTTTACTTTCTAATTCCACCATTAAAAATTACATAGGTGGTGTGGGAAGCAGGAAAGAAAATCAAAATGGGGTGGAATTGGAAAAAGAAACACAATTCCGCCAGAGTTTCACAGTTTTTTATTTATTTATCTACAGCGTTCCCTATGCGGTAAAACTGGCTTGTGCTCTTCATTTTACAGGTCATTATGAATCCGGAGATACCACAAATGTATAGTTTTGCTTACGTTTCAATATTGAAAAAAAAAATTTAACTTTGGAAATAAATATTTTCATTGCTATACTCTGACCCCCATAACTTTTTTACAGTTATGACTATGGAAATGTATGGGGGCTTATTTTTTGCAGGGCGATCTGTAGTTTCTGACAATACCAGTTTGAGGTGTGTATGACTTTTTGATCACTTTTTATTCAATATATAGGCTAACTTTTTAAAATATTTTAATAGTACGGGCGTTTCAGATGAGGCGATGCTCATGATGTTTTTGTTTTTTTTCAAAACTTTACTTTTTTTTTAACTTTTTGTTAGGTCACCAAGTGGACCACAACTTGCAATCATCAGATTGCAGCTTATACAAAACAATGGAAATTGCTCCATTAGGGGTCATGCACACGACCGTATTTTTTATTTCCGTGTCCATTCAGTTTTTTTTTAGTAGCTCGTATGTGGAACCATTAACTTCAATGGGTCTCCAAAAAAAACGGAAATTACTAATTCCGTTTCTGTAAGTCCACAAGTCCGTTCTGCAAAAACATAAAACATGTCCTATTCTTGTCCATTTTGTGGACGAGGACAGGCATTGTTACAATGATTCCCCACAAAAAACGGATGCAACACGGACATCACACAGATATCATCCTTTATTTATTTTTTGTGTATGAGCCCTTATTCTGTATAGAAACCACTATATCACAGTTCAGTGCTGCCACCTAATGACCTGAACTGGGATATACTAATAATGAGCCTGGAAGCCTAGCACAGGCTGTGGCTCAATATTAGAACAGGGTGCTTTCCCTGATCTCCGCCGGGAGAAAGCGAGCCTGAACAAGAAGCATGCGCTTCTGATTTTTAACACTCTCAGATGACGTGGTGACATTTGACCATGGTTTTTGAGTTGTTAAATATCTACGGTCTGCATTACCACAGATCGAGGACATTAGTTGTGTGTGAAACAGCAGGCACCCAGTTGCTATGACAACCGCTTCACTCCGGAATGGGCGTCATTTTTAAAGACCCGACATGCGCCGTACATTTATGGTGGATGTTGGGAAGGGGTTAATGATCACATGACCAACTGTGTATAAGATATTTCAGTGGTTGTCCCGCAGTCCCAGTATGGTGGAGGTATTTCCCGCTTTCTGCCAGCTGTCCCTGCTTCCTTCCTGCCAGCTGCCTGTAATGATAAAGCAGAAAGACATCCATCCGCTCTCTGCTCCATCATTCCTCCCCCTGTCTGAGCTGCACACTGCAGGTCTGGGCAGGGGGCGCGGGGCTGCCCGGGAGCTCCATGTATCATCCTGCTGCTGCTGGGGAATGAGGTGAGTATGTTGAGGTATTATTTTTATTATTTTTATTTATAACTATTTTTTTTCAACTGCCTGTAAGGGGGCACAGCTGGGCATATTACTTTACTGTGAGGGGGCACAGCTGGGCATATTACTTTACTGTGAGGGGGCACAGCTGGGCATATTACTTTACTGTGAGGGGGCACAGCTGGGCATATTACTGTGAGGGGGACACAACTGAGCATATTACTGTGAGGGGGACACAACTGGGCATATTACTGTGAGGTGGGCACAACTGGACATATTACTGTGAGGTGGGCACAACTGGACATATTACTGTGATAAGGTACAGAACTGGGTATATTACTGTGAGGGGGCACAGAACTGGGCATATTACTCTGAGGGGGCACAGAACTGGACATATTGTGGGGGGCACAGCTGGGCATATTACTGTGAGGGGGCACAGCTGGGCATATTACTGTGAGGGGGCACAGAACTGGGCATATTGGGCATATTACTGTGAGGGGGCACAGCTGGGCATATTACTGTGAGGGTTTACAGCTGGGCATATTACTGTGAGGACGGCACAGCTGAGCATACTACTGTGAATGGGCACATATATGGACATTGCTGCTTTGAGGGGACACATATCTGGGCATCGCTACTGTAAGGGGCACATATCTGGGCATAACTACTATGAGGGGGCACATATCTGGGCATTACCACTTCTGTGAGGGGTCACATATCTGGGCATAACTACTGTGAAGGAGGCACATATCTGGGCATTGCTACTGTGAGGGGGCACATATCTGTGGTAATTACTGTGAGGGGGCACATATCTCGGCATAACTACTGTGAAGGAGGCACAATGCTGGCATAACTACTGTGTGGTGGCATAAAGGGGGAATAGTTGCTATGTGGGGGCATTTACGATACTGAGTGGGATTAGGTGTTTAGTTATGTTTTGGGCGGAGTTAGAGGTGTGCCCTAGTGCGGGCTCTGCACATACTGCCCCTATTCCTTCTTTTCAAAAGTTGGGAGGTATGGGGTTATTCATGATTATAAAAACAGGTTTGCTTTCTTCCCCTCAGAAACAGGGGCAGGCTTGTCCCTGGGCTGTGTCTGGTATTGCAGGTCAGCTCCTTTGATGTAAATAGGGATAAGCTGCAATACCAGCCACTACCCATGGACAAGAGGGGAACTGTTCATTGAAAAATATACAGACAATTTTTCTAAACCCAGAAAATCCCTTTAAAAATTCTACTCTTAAATATAGAAATAACCAGGTAATTTATTTTACAGTTTCATGGCCAAGCAATTTTGGCAGCAATTATCAGTCTATTGTTCTGTGAGATATTTTTCTCTTCCCTTGTATTTGATTTCAGACGATCCGCAGTGACACGGGTTTTAATTACTTGTGAGTTAATATGTGATGATTCTCTAATTAGAGTAACTGGATTAACCTTTAAGTGATACCTGCGGCTCATATTCCCCTTTATTTCATCATGGCATTTTCTTTCTTTCTCTTACAGTGTCTTCACACGTGCTTTGTACACGTGTCTGCTCTGATGTATGTCACACAAGCAGTGGTAAAATGACACTAAGTCTGAGTGACGGCATGATGTGCTGCTCAGTGAGCAATCCTGAAGAGCCAGTACGCATGTAGACTCAGGGGTGTAACTGAAGGCTCATGGGCCCTGGTGCAAGAGTTCAGCTTGGGACCCTATTCCCTCAGTACTGTGTGGCCACGGGGCAGAGAAGCACATTCCTGCTGCCCAGCGGCGGATTGGCCATAGACCTTACAGGGAGCTTTCACGGTGGGCCAATGCAAAGGGGGCCGGCCACTGGAAGTTTTTGGGGATATATTTTGTTTTGCTGGCAGTATTTTGTGATGGACTGTGGTATTTGGCTCTGTTGGGGTGGCATAATGTGCTGGCCCTGCCTTCCATCAATCTGGACCCAACTACAAAACGGGGCCACTTTTAGTATTTTTTCCAGGGCCACTTTAAGTTTGCAGTCCGCCCCTGCTGCTACCTGAGGCAAAAATTGAAACGGCTGCACCCACCATGCCAAATTCTTGACCTAACACCTTCCTTACAGCCAGAGGACTAACTTAAACATTCTGGGCCCCAGTTCAAAATCTATAACAGAGCCTTCCCAACATGTACTTTCTATAATACCGGTGTCTTCTTATGCAGCACAAGGGTCTTTGGGCCCCTCAGGCTCCTGGGCCCGGTAGTGACTGCTACCTCTGCACCCCTTATAGCTACACCCCTGTGTAGACTTACTATATGGATTTTGAATCATCAACAGGATGAGAAATTGCTGTAGGGGGCCCTGTGGCCGCAGATAAAAAAAAATGCCTTTCGAATCAAGGGGATGTAGATTTGAAATAGCAGTTGATATTGTTAGAAGAGATAAGTTTAGCTTGAATTTGTTGTGGTGGGGTATTCGTGGATGGTGGTAAATTACCCTTTACATGGAAAGACACTTTAAATCAGGATTTCGCAACTCCGGTCCTCGAGACCCACCTACCGGCCATGTTTTCAGGATTTCCTTAGTATTGAGCAGGTGACATAATTAGTGTCCATGCAACAGGATTTTTCATAGGTATTCATTCTGTGGGATATTCTGAAATCCTGACTGGAAGGTGGGACCCGAAGACCGGAGTTGAGAAACCTTGGCATTGACAAAGGATTAGTGGTTTAATGAGTAGTTGCTGAGAATCTGATGGACATTTGATTATGGAGGATCATCACTGGCAATAGAAGAAACATCACCCCCACTGGGAGAGGAGCACCATTGCTGCCTAGAGACATGTCTCAGGACTGCTGTGTACTAGATGGCAATGCCTTGCCTTAATACATTTTGCTATGAGCAGCATTTACACTTACACCATGCTGATCCCCTTCAGACACTTACTGGTTCTCCACTGGTGTCGTCTTCCTTGTCAGGTTTAACATGCAGGAAATTCCAGGAAAGGCTCACTCAGCCAATCACTAGGTGACCACTGCCTGTATGGGCCTTTCCTGAGCATTTTACCAAAAAGTTTGCCCTGCTGGAAAACAACTTTCCACCTCACAGCGTGTGGCTGGCACTGACAGCTAGGAGCCCAGTGATATGAAAGTTCTGCCCTTGCACATCATCTGCTCATTGACAGGTTTCTCCCGATTACTGTGCAATAGCTCCCCTGTGCACTCCATCTGCTCAATGACAGGATTCTCCCTATTACTGTGTAAAAGCTGCCCCTGAAAACCATTTGCTCATTGACATTTACTGTGCTCATTCTCCCTATTACTGTGCATATTGAGAAGCAGCTGCTGGAGGGTAGAGGAGCTTGCAAGTCATTTGACTCCTTGCTGGCAATGTTGGCTGCATGCTGTGAAAGTATGAGCCAAAAAGAGAGACAGTGGTATGGTAAGTATAGTGAGCACACCAGAGAAACGCATAAAAAAGGCTTCATTATAGAAGAAATTAGCGTGTACAAATACACCCATAAAAACATCTAAAACCAGCAATTGAACACAAAGGGGGGTGCCATGATAAGGGGTAACAAAGCAAGGTTAGCTGGCGATATGCGTAGGGTGGTTTGCCATCCTCATCCCCAGGCTGCACAGGTCTGGTTTAAAGGTTTCATGTTTACTACTCATGTTTTTTGTCATCACTTGCTTGATATTTTGATGATCTCTTGCATGTATGCCTTGATTATAGTTACCCTGCAGACCTGGTATTTGATTTATTGTTTCATGGGGGATGGTGTATGGGAGGGTTCTTATCATGGCACCCCCCAGAGTGTTCAGTTACTGTTTTTAGATATTTTTATGGGTGTATTTGTACACAGTAAGGCGTCATGCACACGACCGCTGTGTGCATCCGCGTCCGTTCCGTCATTTTTCACAGTTTAGTGGAGGTCCCATTCGTTTCTATGGAGCTGTGAAAAAAAAACTGATAGTCCTCCGTTTTTTCTCCGCGTCCGTGATCCGTGATTCCAGTCCGTCCAAAAAATACAACCTGTCCTATTCTTGTCAGTGGAAAACGGAGGACGGACCCATTCAAGTCAATGGGTCCGTCAAAAAAAACGGATGCACAACTGGTATGTCATCCGTGTCCGCGTCCGTGTCCGTTTTTTTCTACAAGACCTTGGTGCAATAAAATGACACTTTTCATTAACCTTCCTTTTTTTTCCCGTCAGACAAAAAAAAAGGAAGACACAAGGAAACACAACTGAAGCAAAATCGGACACGGACCACTGAAGCCAAATCACTGACCGTGAAAAAACACTGTCGTGTGCATGAGGCCTAATTCTATTTTGAATAAAGATTTTTTTAAATGAATTTCTGGTGTGCTCACTATACTTGCCACTGTCTCGTCTGTTAGGTATGGTTGTGTAGCACCCTACTTCCTTTTTGTTTCTGCACCCATGTGCTTGTTTTACACGGTGTGAAAGTTCCTAAAAATGGCTACACAGTAACACATAGGTGACAGACCTCTTGAATCAAAGATGGCAATAAAAGGACTGATGATGCTAATTTCTACCTCCCCACAATTAGTTATAGTTTTATCGCTTATTGCTGAGCTTGCCAATAACCCTTGTAACTGACACAGCTCAGTGTAGGAATGAAATGCAGATAAGGCTGGAGACACAAGTCCTAGACACTGCAGTGTTAGGAGATAATTATAGTGATCGAGAGAAGGATTGGCAGTGGGGGAGGGGAGCGGGTGAAGAAGAAGAATGGAAGAAATGTGCAGAAACTTGTATGATGTGCCTGTCCATGAATTCACATACATATATACTGACTTATATATTCTATGCATCAACTTAATAGCCTAATGCAGAAATTGTATACTAGCTGATAGCTCTCATCATTTGTACAATAGGGGTGGGACACAGTAAGAGATACATTACATACAGTACATAGTCGTTTCTGCTTCTGTGAGGTACAGCCAAGTACATTAAAAATGAAACAGACAGTGCTAACATAAAATACATGAAAAGGTTGTGATATTGATGTTATGTGTCTCCTGGCTCAAAAATGCAAATTCAGCACATGCTGCCCGACATGGTTTAACATTTAGCCATTGTTCCTGAATTAAAAAAAAAACATCCTGTAAAAAGAAGATGTGGTATTATGAGGCATTTAAACCTTTTGCTGCCAGGGGAAGTTTGGAAATTTTTCACCTTTGGTATCCAGGACGATTTTACACTTTTGACATTTACAAATATAAATCACAAAATAAAAAAATCATACTAAGTCCGAAATTAGACACCAGACACATGGTCAAAATGCCACTCAGCTCTTACACACAGACAGCTTCTGCATTAAGTATGTAATTTTTCATAAAAATTATATAAAAGTTGTTACCCAAGCTAAAAGTTATATCGACCACACCTCTTATAAATCAAAGTTCAACATGCTCAGAGTTCCGACACGCAACTTAGGCCTAAATTTACATATACAGTCGTGGCCAAAAGTTTTGAGAATTAGATAAATATTGGAAATTGGAAAAGTTGCTGCTTAAGTTTTTATAATAGCAATTTGCATATACTCCAGAATGTTATGAAGAGTGATCAGATGAATTGCATAGTCCTTCTTTGCCATGAAGATTAACTTAATCCCAAAAAAACCTTTCCACTGCATTTCATTGCTGTCATTAAAGGACATGCTGAGATCATTTCAGTAATCATCTTGTTAACTCAGGTGAGAATGTTGACGAGCACAAGGCTGGAGATCATTATGTCAGGCTGATTGGGTTAAAATGGCAGACTTGACATGTTAAAAGGAGGGTGATGCTTGAAATCATTGTTCTTCCATTGTTAACCATGGTGACCTGCAAAGAAACACGTGCAGCCATCATTGCGTTGCATAAAAATGGCTTCACAGGCAAGGATATTGTGGCTACTAAGATTGCACCTCAATCAACAATTTATAGGATCATCAAGAACTTCAAGGAAAGAGGTTCAATTCTTGTTAAGAAGGCTTCATGGCGTCTAAGAAAGTCCAGCAAGCGCCAGGATTGTCTCCTAAAGAGGATTCAGCTGCGGGATCGGAGTGCCACTAGTGCAGAGCTTGCTCAGGAATGGCAGCAGGCAGGTGTGAGTTCATCTGCACGCACAGTGAGGCGAAGACTTTTGGAAGATGGCCTGGTGTCAAGAAGGGCAGCAAAGAAGCCACTTCTCTCCAAAAAAAACATCAGGGACAGATTGATCTTCTGCAGAAAGTATGGTGAATGGACTGCTGAGGACTGGGGCAAAGTCATATTCTCTGATGAAGCCTCTTTCCGATTGTTTAGGGCATCTGGAAAAAGGCTTGTCCGGAGAAGAAAAGGTGAGCGCTACCATCAGTCCTGTGTCATGCCAACAGTAAAGCATCCTGAGACCATTCATGTGTGGGGTTGCTTCTCATCCAAGGGAGTGGGCTCACTCACAATTTTGCCCAAAAACACAGCCATGAATAAAGAATGGTACCAAAACACCCTCCAACATCAACTTCTTCCAACAATCCAACAACAGTTTGGTGAAGAACAATGCATTTTCCAGCACGATGGAGCACCGTGCCATAAGACAAAAGTGATAACTAAGTGGCTTGGGGACCAAAACGTTGACATTTTGGGTCCATGGCCTGGAAACTCCCCAGATCTTAATCCCATTGAGAACTTGTGGTCAATCTTCAAGAGGCGGGTGGACAAACAAAAACCCACTATTTCTGACAAACTCCAAGAAGTGATTATGAAAGAATGGGTTGCTATCAGTCAGGAATTGGCCCAGAAGTTGATTAAGAGCATGCCCAGTCGAATTGCAGAGGTCCTGAAAAAGAAGGGCCAACACTGCAAATACTGACTCTTTGCATAAATGTCATGTAATTGTCGATAAAAGCCTTTGAAACGTATGAAGTGCGTGTAATTATATTTCACTACATCACAGAAACAACTGAAACAAAGATCTAAAAGCAGTTTAGCAGCAAACTTTGTGAAAACTAATATTTGTGTCATTCTCAAAACTTTTGGCCACGACTGTACACTGCGTGCAGAATTATTAGGCAAATGAGTATTTTGACCACATCATCCTCTTTATGCATGTTGTCTTACTCCAAGCTGTATAGGCTCGAAAGCCTACTACCAATTAAGCATATTAGGTGATGTGCATCTCTGTAATGAGAAGGGGTGTGGTCTAATGACATCAACACCCTATATTAGGTGTGCATAATTATTAGGCAACTTTCTTTCCTTTGGCAAAATGGGTCAAAAGACTGACTTGACAGGCTCAGAAAAGTCAAAAATAGTGAGATATCTTGCAGAGGGATGCAGCACTCTTAAAATTGCAAAGCTTCTGAAGCGTGATCATTGAACAATCAAGCGTTTCATTCAAAATAGTCAACAGGGTCGCAAGAAGCGTGTGGAAAAACCAAGGCGCAAAATAACTGCCCATGAACTGAGAAAAGTCAAGCGTGCAGCTGCCAAGATGCCACTTGCCACCAGTTTGGCCATATTTCAGAGCTGCAACATCACTGGAGTGCCCAAAATCACAAGGTGTGCAATACTCAGAGACATGGCCAAGGTAAGAAAGGCTGAAAGACGACCACCACTGAACAAGACACACAAGCTGAAACGTCAAGACTGGGCCAAGAAATATCTCAAGACTAATTTTTCTAAGGTTTTATGGACTGATGAAATGAAAGTGAGTCTTGATGGGCCAGATGGATGGGCCCGTGGCTGGATTGGTAAAGGGCAGAGAGCTCCAGTCCGACTCAGACGCCAGCAAGGTGGAGGTGGAGTACTGGTTTGGGCTGGTATCATCAAAGATGAGCTTGTGGGGCCTTTTCGGGTTGAGGATGGAGTCAAGCTCAACTCCCAGTCCTACTGCCAGTTTCTGGAAGACACCTTCTTCAAGCAGTGGTACAGGAAGAAGTCTGCATCCTTCAAGAAAAACATGATTTTCATGCAGGACAATGCTCCATCACACGCGTCCAAGTACTCCACAGCGTGGCTGGCAAGAAAGGGTATAAAATAAGAAAATCTAATGACATGGCCTCCTTGTTCACCTGATCTGAACCCCATTGAGAACCTGTGGTCCATCATCAAATGTGAGATTTACAAGGAGGGAAAACAGTACACCTCTCTGAACAGTGTCTGGGAGGCTGTGGTTGCTGCTGCACGCAATGTTGATGGTGAACAGATCAAAACACTGACAGAATCCATGGATGGCAGGCTTTTGAGTGTCCTTGCAAAGAAAGGTGGCTATATTGGTCACTGATTTGTTTTTGTTTTGTTTTTGAATGTCAGAAATGTATATTTGTGAATGTTGAGATGTTATATTGGTTTCACTGGTAAAAATAAATAATTGAAATGGGTATATATTTGTTTTTTGTTAAGTTGCCTAATAATTATGCACAGTAATAGTCACCTGCACACACAGATATCCCCCTAAAATAGCTAAAACTAAAAACAAACTAAAAACTACTTCCAAAAATATTCAGCTTTGATATTAATGAGTTTTTGGGGTTCATTGAGAACATGGTTGTTGTTCAATAATAAAATTAATCCTCAAAAATACAACTTGCCTAATAATTCTGCACTCCCTGTATATAAAAGTTTGCAGCTTCATAAAATCACTAGAACTGAAAATAAAGGAACAGCTTATAAAACACAAGAATTATGCTCTTTGAAAAGTATCCCTAAACTGATATATTTCCTGAAAGCAGATGACTTATGATTATAGTTGCCTTGACTGAATATTGACAGCCATGTCTAACAAACATTTGCATCTAAGGGACTGTTCACATCTACATTGGAGACTCGATGTATGCAGGATTTTTTTTATCTGGTAAGAATGGCACTTCCATTATTTTCATTGTTTTGCTCCTCTAACGCAGCAGGTGGGGTGAACTTACCCTTAGAAATTCAAGCAGATGTTTACACATAAAAGCAAAGTAAATATAATATAAGGGGTTGTCCTAGATTTTGATATTGATGACCTATCCGTGCATGCTCTAAGAAACAGTACAGGAGTCTAAGTAGGAAGGAGGATGCCAGGGACACATAGCTGCACTCGTGCCAGCAAAGGAGGAAAGGAAGCTCCGGTACAGGGTGCAGATACAACATTTTAAGCTACCTGCTCATTGAGGGGGGGTGAGGGAGGGAGCCTGGCACCCGTGCACGCGTGTAGGGGCAGCAGCGCTAGCATGGAGAGCTGAGCTATCATATTGTATATGGCATTGTGCTTATTAAGCTGCAAGGAGGACACAGCGCTCCCCAGAGCCCGATGGCCTCTTTAAACAACTGATTAGCAGGGGTAGATCTTCAGCAATCAGATATTGATGACCTATCCTGAGAATAGGCCATCAATATTAAAACCTCACATAAGATGTGCAAATCTCATACAGATACATCTTAATAAATTAGAATACATTAGAATATCATCAAAAAGTTTATTTCAGTAATTCAATTTAAAAAGTAGTGAGGGCAGGTGCCAAGTCCTCCTGGAAAATGAAATCAGCATCTCCATAAAGCTTGTCAGCAGAGGGAAGCACGAAGTGCTCTAAAATTTCCTGGTAGGTGGCTGTTCTGATAGTGGACCAGTATCAGCAGATGACATGGCTCCCCAAACCATCACTGACTGTGGAAACATCACATTGGACCTTAAACAACTTGAACTGTGTGCCTCTCCACTCTTCCTTCAAACTATGGGACCTTGATTTCCAAAATGAAATGAACAATTTACTTTCATCTGAAAACAGAACCACTGAACAACAGTCCAGTCCTTTTTTCCTTAGCCAAGGTTAGACACTTCTGATGTTGTCTCTGGGCCACGAGTGACTTGACTCAAGGAATGTGACAGTTGTAGTCCATGTCCTGGATATGTCTATGTGTGGTGGCTCTTAAAGCAGTGACTCCAGTCGCAATCCAATCCTTGTGAATCTTCTTGAATGACTTTTCCTTGACAATCCTTTCAAGTCTGCAGTTATCCTTGTTGCTTGTGCACCTTCTTCTACCACACTTTTCCTTCCACTCAACTTTCTATTAATATGCTTGGATACAGCACTATGTGAACAACCAACCTCTTTAGCAATGACCTTTTGTGGCTTAAAATCCTTGTGGAGGGTGTCAATGACTACATTCTGGACAACTGTGAAGTCAACAGTCTCCCCCATTATTGTGTAGCCTACTGAATCAGGACCAAGGACCATTTAAAGGCATAGGAAACCTTTGCATGTGTTTAGCATTGATTAGAGTGTGGCACCATGAGTCTAGAGCAGGGATGAGCAACCTTCGGCACTCCAGCTGCTGTGAAACTACAACTCCCAGCATGCAAACATGCTCAACTGTTCTCACAACTCCCATAGAAGAGAATGGAGCATTCTAAGAGTTGTAGTTTCAGAACATCTGGAGTGCCGGAGGTTGCTGATCCCTGGTCTACAATATTGAACTTTTTCACAATATTATAATTTTCTGAGATACTGACTTTTGGGTTTTCATTAGCTGTAAGCAATAATCATCAACATTAAAAGAAATAAACACTTGCAAAAGATCCCTCTGTATGTAATGAATCTGTAGAATGAGTTTCACTTTTTGAATTGAATTACTGAAATAAATTAACTTTTCAACCACATTGTAATTTATTATATACCAATAATTTATACCAGTATACCAGTAATTTACTTATATACCACAGGTGTATGCATCAGCTTGCGCTCTCAAAAACACTGGAAAAGAGGTCATGTAATATATGGTCTTCATCCACATATGCATGAAAAAATGCATACTGTACATGGCAAACAGCTGTCATGTTACCAAAATCTACATTTTCTGAGAGCGCACAGCATACCATAAATAAAATTTATAACAAACACACACAACCACCATCATGGAACTTTGAAGTAAACAGTGATTATTCACAAACATTGGATGAAAATTCTAATTTGTAGCTAAAATACATTCTCTAGAAGAGTCCTTATGCAGAAATATAGTCTGCAAAAAAAACAGTAAGATGTGCAGAGTTCATACATAGCACACATCTACACTCAATGTTGCATGTGTTAAAGAAATGCAAAAATCGTCGGAATGCACCAACCAATGTATTCATGCAGGTATTGGAAATTATATAGTATATGATTTTCCATTCTCCTATGTGCTGTCCTGGCTAAGGGTTCTCATTTAGAATTCATATTAATTGCATACTGTTATGCATATATTTCTTATCTACTTTACTTACTCTACTTTGATGTCATTTAGTGGACATTGTTATATTTGGTTTTATGTAAGTTATCAATGGTTGTATTTAAGGATGAGCGAACCAGTTCGGACCACACCAGACGAACCCGAATATTTTCAGGCATAGCGCCATTTTAGTTCACATGTTGGCAGGAAAAAAGCACTAGAGAGGAACAAGAAGGGTTCTCACATGACTCTGAGAGGAAGTGAGGGGGGAGGGCTTGCCCTGATTGAGTCCCAGGCTGACAGTCAACCTGGATGAGCCAATCAGTGCTGCAGCAGTCAGGGAGGTGCCCTAGCAGAATAAGCAGAATGCCATGCTGTGCTGGGTTGTAAATGAGGCTGGTTGGGTCTTACCATGTCTGCCAGGAAAACGATCTTATGGAGCCAGGTAGAGTGAAAGAAATCAATCAGGGACAGTCAGAAATCAATCAATCGAGCATATTGCCAGGGATAGTGAAAGGAAACGCTAGGATTCCAAAGACGAATTATGTGTGTTCTGTACAATAGAGAGAAGCAGGGCAGCTGACAGACGGGGAAAGAGAAGACACGACCTGTGGCTGACTGCCTGTTATCAGAGCTGCAGGTGCACCTCAAAAGCAGCTAACTGGAAGCAAATACAGCAATTTCATTCCCCCCCCATTTTCACAAAAATCTTTTTTTTTGTGGGGTTCAGTTTAAATAAGCTGCATATATAGGTGATTACTGCAGCAATACCCATTGTGTGTCAGCTATCTCCCAGTTTGTATCAAGGTGAAATTTAGCATCAAGCCTCAATCTCTCTTTTACATATATTCAGTTTCCACATTGTTGGATTTTTTTTTATTTTTTTTTTGGGGGATTGTTAAATTTCATTAAACCAGCATATACAGTATATGTGATTACTACAAGATACAAGTTATAGCAGTAATCTTCTGTACATGTGTGTATTAATGTGAAATTGAGCATAAAGCCTCAATCGTCCATTCATATATATTAAGTTTCCACATGGTTGCAATAATTTGCAGGTTCAGTTTGATTAAGCTGCATATATACATGATTAATGCAGCAATACCCATGGTGTGGCAGAAATCTACCAGTGGGTATTAACCCCTTAAGGACTTAGGACGTACCGGTACACCATGTTTGCCGAGTCCTTAAGGACCCAGGGCGTACCGGTACGTCCTAAGTTTAAAACTAGATTGTGGCACTAAGGGGGTTAATCAGAACATCATGTTCGCTGAAATCAGCGGGCATCCTGTCACAACGCCAGGGGGGGTCCCGTGACCCCGCCGTGTCGGCAATCGCCGCAAACTGCAGGTCAATTCAGACCTGCGGTTTGCGGCTTTTACCTTATGCGGCGGCGGTGATCGGATCGGAAGTGCCATTGGGTCCCCATGCGGCTGTACGGGGGACCCGATGGCATGGAAGGCAGCGCAATGCCTTCCTTAGGCATCTGCGCTACCTTCCGGTGACGAGCCTGTGAGATCCAGCCCCCTGGATCTCACAGGCCGGAGGCTGTATGAGTAATACACACAGTATTACTCATACAGCCAATGCATTACAATACAGAAGTATTGAAAAGCATTGTAAAAGGGATTAGACCCCCAAAAGTTGAAGTCCCAAAGTGGGATAAAAAATAAAGTAAAATAAAGTTTCCCCCTCAAAATTTAAAAGTTTCAAGTAAAAATAAACAAAAACGTTATTTTCCCAAAATAAAGTTAAACAAATTGGCAAAAAATTGAAAAAGAAAAAAAAGTTGACATATTAGGTATCGCCGCGTCCGTATAGACCGGCTCTATACACATATCACATGACCTAACCCCTAAGATGAACACCGCAAAAAATAAAAAATAAAAACTGTGCTAAATAAACCATTTTTTTGTCACCTTACATCACAAAAAGTACAACAGCAAGCGATCAAAAAGGCGTTTGCCCACCAAAATAGTACCAATCTAACCGTCACCTCATCCCGCAAAAATGAGCCCCTACCTGAGACAATCGCCCAAAAAATAAAAAAAACTATGGCTCAGAATATGGAGACACTAAAACATAATTTTTTTTTGTTTCAAAAATGATATTATTGTGTAAAACTTACATAAATAAAAAAAAGTATACATATTAGGTATCTCAGCGTCCGTAATAACTTGCTATACAAAAATATCACATGACCTAATCCCTCAGGTGAATACCGTGAAAAAATAAAAATAAAAACTATGTAAAAAAAGCTATTTTTTGTCACCTTACATCACAAAAAGTGTAATAGCAAGCGATCAAAAAGTCACACGCACCCCAAAATAGTGCCAATAAAACCATCATCTCATCCTGCAAAAATCATACCCTACCCAAGGTAATCGCCCTAAAACTGAAAAAATTATGGCTCTCAGACTATGGGAACACTAAAACATGATTTTTTTTGCTTCAAAAATGAAATCATTGTGTAAAACTTACATAAATAAAAATAAGTATACATATTAGGTATCGCCGCATCCGTGACAACCTGGTCTATAAAAATATCACATGATCTAACCTCGTTAATTATATTCAAACTAACAGCATATATATATATATATATGTGATTACTACACCAACACACAGGGTAATGCACAACCTTATCTGAGAGGCCCAAAAATGTCCAGGGTAAGGAAGAGTTCCAAATGAAAAACCCAGAGACAGAATGTGGGTAGCATCAACTATCCGTCCAGAAGTAGTAGTAGTAGGCCGCACTTGTCCCTGCTGGCTTTAGAAAGATGAAATATTATAGTTGAGGAGAAAGACGATGAGATAATGAATTGAATGGCTCATCCCTCCTTATTCGCAGCGTTCCTCCTGTTCCTTTCCCTTGCAGCCCCAAAGAAGGCTTTCAGTGGAGTACTCACAGTCTTCATTTCCCCTTCCTAGAGGGGTGCCTTCCTTTTTCCTAAGAAGTGGCAAGAAAACCTCACCACACCCTACAGCAGTTAGTCAAGAGAGTCTCCCTATTGACAACTTGTGTGAGAGCAGTCAGCATTTGTACTGCCATAAGGAGGAGGTGGAGGCTGCAGACCCCAGGCATAGCCGTGCTGGTGGTGGTAGTAGTGTCCCCCATAGCCACACGATTGGCGTTGGGGGCAGCAACAGTGGCAGTTGGGAAAGAGCAGGGAAGGGGGCTAAAGAACCCAACATGATATCACACAGTCTGATAGAAGCAAAAGGGAGGATGAGGACTCCAATGACAACTGTGTGCTGGACCGGACCTGGGAGCCGGATCAGGGTGCACAGTAGGAGGCAACATCAGAGGAGGAGTGTAATGGCGGCAGCAATAAAGAATAGAGGCCATGTACCTCCCAAAGAACAGCCAGGGCCACATTTGCTTTGGGATCTGGTGATGTGTGGGTGGGTTAGGCCCAAAACATGCCAGAGCTAAGCCCAGCTCGACTGCTTCTACCTCTCTCCCGTATCTCCTGTCTGGCAGTTTTTCTCCATGCTGCCGGAAGACAAAAGCATTGCCTTGTGCAAGCTGTGCAAGAGCAAAATAAGATGTGGGCAAGCAAACACAAATGTAGGTATCACAGCTCTATTGAACCACATGAAGCAGCATCACCCCATCCTGTGGGCAAATAGAGGCGGCCTTCTCCCAATCCCACTTGCGCCAGCCAAGCCGCATCCATGAGCAGTACAGTGTCTTTCACATCGTCATCATCCTTTTCTGCTTCTCTTGCTCAGACCCCTCCTCTTCATCCTCCACTCCATCGTCAGCCATCGATAACAATGTGTGGCAAGGAAACATCTGTACGTGCCTAGCAATCTGATGGTGCGCAAGCTTAATTCCCACCTGGCCAAGTTGCTGGCGGTGCAGTTGCTGTCATACCATTTAGTCAACTCTAGTGCCTTTAGGGAGATCATAGCGTATGCTTAGCCTCGCTGGAAGATTCCTAGCCGGCATTATTTCTTTCAAAATAACATCCCTGCCGTATACTCTCATGTTGCGGACAACATGGGCTGATCCCTGCGATTTGCTCTGTGTGGCAAGGTTCACGCCACGGTGGACACTGAGAGCAGATCTTACGGGCAGGGACAGTACATGTCTTTCACGGACAACTGGGTCAATGTTTTTTCCAGCAACTTTAAGACAGCACCCCAGCAACGAGGCCAGGTACTTTTGACCCCCCACGATTATGTCGGCATGTCTCCCACACCAGGCACTTATCTGCCTCCTCCTCCATGCAAACTGCAAGAGGAGGTGGAAAAGCAAGAGGATGATGATAAGGATGGCACTGGCCATCTCAGTGGGGGGCGGAGCGGGAAAGAACTGGCTCCTCAGGCACGCTGGCCAGAATGGAGACATGTATGCTCACTTGCTTACTCAGTTGACATCTGAGGCCAGTAAGCAAGCCGACAGCTCCCACCTCAATTCCCAGGTTCAGGCCTACCTAAACTATGGCCAGTCTATGTTGCATACCGTGTTCCCTGACCCCATAGATTTCTGGGCAGGCACACTAGAACAGAATGCTCTGGTGTAAGTTATATCTGAAGTCTGTGCCAGCCCCTGGCTGGCATAAACTTCAGTTTCTTTTGCATGGCAGGGCAGAGATGTGCCTAATTTATTAGGAGACCAAGAAGATCAAGACTGGCGTGTGGATATACTTGATAAATCTTCCCCTATGTTTTTTCATAGAAAAGGCAAGAATGTATCCATCAGCCACATGTCCAAAATGTGTGGAAAAAGGGCCCTAACGCTAAGGTCAAATTTTTGTTCTTTTGCTCTGCACATGGTCAAAAATTGCGAATCATTAAAGGTAATCTATCTCCTCCTTAGGGATGTGACAGGCTTAGTAATTCCAGCACTGACTATATGGGGGTCATTTACAAAGACTGTACTATCTTTTATTCCCCTTTTGTGTTAGCCATGCTGGCGTAAGATGCACCTAATTTATGATGAAGGCGCACCTTCAGCAGTCCATGCGCCTGGCAGAAAAAATTGACTAACCCCTGGCTAGCGTAATTTTTCGCCAACATTTATGCCTGTTTCTAGACATAAATTTGTCAGGCTGAAGTCCTGACCTGCCCCCAACACAGTCCACCACACACTCGAAATCCCTGTCCAATGTGGTGTAAAATCAGTACAAAATATTGTTGCATGGACATTCAAAAGGTCCCAAAATAGTGATTGTGCAACATATTTACGCAAAAAACTGGTGTAAAAATGTTTATTAATGACCCCTTATGTGTCTATAATGTTGTTTCTGAGAAATGTACTGCTTGTTAGCTGCCAACCTGGCATCATGCTTTTACAAAAGAGTCCTTGTATTCATGAACTGAAGGATAACCCCATCCACACTAGCCTTTACTCTGATGATTGAATTCTCCCAATTACTGTGCACAGAGAGAAAGCTATCAATCATCAGCAGGCGGGTAGGGCCACCCCAGCAGCTTATGAATATGAGGACTTTTTCTGCAGCTCATAAACAATAAATTTCTCAGAAACTACATTTTAGACATTGCTGGAAACAGCATGCCTGTCACTATCTTATGTTGCCCTCAGAGAGGACAACATGAAGAAGGTGACAGATTCCCTGTAAGGCAATGTTTAAACTATGTTCAAGTCTTTCATTGGAGCTGTATATCAGGAGGATTTCCTAACATATGCCTCCAACGAAGGCTGTGATGTATGCCACTTAACACGCAATGTAAGAAAAAAATATTAAATATATACAGGGAGTGCAGAATTATTAGGCAAGTTGTATTTTTGAGGATTAATTTTATTATTGAACAACAACCATGTTCTCAATGAACCCAAAAAACTCATTAATATCAAAGCTGAATATTTTTGGAAGTAGTTTTTAGTTGGTTTTTAGTTTTAGCTATTTTAGGGGGATATCTGTGTGTGCAGGTGACTATTACTGTGCATAATTATTAGGCAACTTAACAAAAAACAAATATATACCCATTTCAATTATTTATTTTTACCAGTGAAACCAATATAACATCTCAACATTCACAAATATACATTTCTGACATTCAAAAACAAAACAAAAACAAATCAGTGACCAATATAGCCACCTTTCTTTGCAAGGACACTCAAAAGCCTGCCATCCATGGATTCTGTCAGTGTTTTGTTCTGTTCACCATCAACATTGCGTGCAGCAGCAACCACAGCCTCCCAGACACTGTTCAGAGAGGTGTACTGTTTTCCCTCCTTGTAAATCTCACATTTGATGATGGACCACAGGTTCTCAATGGGGTTCAGATCAGGTGAACAAGGAGGTTATGTCATTAGATTTTCTTCTTTTATACCCTTTCTTGCCAGCCACGGTGTGGAGTACTTGGACGCGTGTGATGGAGCATTGTCCTGCATGAAAATCATGTTTTTCTTGAAGGATGCAGACTTCTTCCTGTACCACTGCTTGAAGAAGGTGTCTTCCAGAAACTGGCAGTAGGACTGGGAGTTGAGCTTGACTCCATCCTCAACTCGAAAAGGCCCCACAAGCTCATCTTTGATGATACCAGCCCAAACCAGTACTCCACCTCCACCTTGCTGGTGTCTGAGTCGGACTGGAGCTCTCTGCCCTTTACCAATCCAGCCACGGGCCCATCCATCTGGCCCATCAAGACTCACTCTCATTTCATCAGTCCATAAAACCTTAGAAAAATCAGTCTTGAGATATTTCTTGGCCCAGTCTTGACGTTTCAGCTTGTGTGTCTTGTTCAGTGGTGGTCGTCTTTCAGCCTTTCTTACCTTGGCCATGTCTCTGAGTATTGCACACCTTGTGCTTTTGGGCACTCCAGTGATGTTGCAGCTCTGAAATATGGCCAAACTGGTGGCAAGTGGCATCTTGGCAGCTGCACGCTTGACTTTTCTCAGTTCATAGACAGTTATTTTGCGCCTTGGTTTTTTCACACGCTTCTTGCGACCCTGTTGACTATTTTGAATGAAACGCTTGATTGTTCGATGATCACGCTTCAGAAGCTTTGCAATTTTAAGAGTGCTGCATCCCTCTGCAAGATATCTCACAATTTTTGACTTTTCTGAGCCTGTCAAGTCCTTCTTTTGACCCATTTTGCCAAAGGAAAGGAAGTTGCCTAATAATTATGCACGCCTAATATAGGGTGTTAATGTCATTAGACCACACCCCTTCTCATTACAGAGATGCACATCACTTAATATGCTTAATTGGTAGTAGGCTTTCGAGCCTATACAGCTTGGAGTAAGACAACATGCATAAAGAGGATGATGTGGTCAAAATACTCATTTGCCTAATAATTCTGCACGCAGTGTATAGAGCCACAGCCGGCACTACTCAGCGTAATACGATATCAGCGGCACTCCTGTCCAAGAAACATGCAGTGATACCGGTGGTGCTCTGCTAAACAGACAGTCCAAAATCACATAGACGAAAAAGCAGGAGAAAAAGCGCCACTCACCGAATGTTCACAAATCGCAGCTTTATTGTAGGTTAAAACACATGAAAGGGAAAGTAGTGAATAGTGATCTGGATTGTTTAAGAATTAACTTTTACTTATTATACATTATAAAATATATCCCTCAAAGTGGTTCAATATAAATACAACTTTTCATAGTCCCACACTCCAGGGGACTCCTTGAAAACAAGGGAAACCGTGTCTACAATTAGTGTCAGACACTAAAGGAGCCGTTATGCCCAATCACCTTACAATTTTTCCACAGTCACACACAGAAGAGCACTCTTTGGAAACAAAAACAATTATGTCTACACTTATACTTTCAGTGTCAGACACTATAGGGTGGCAAGAGCCGATATGCACGAGCACCCTAAATGTACAGAAAACAGGGTAGCAGTAATCGATATATATTGCCACCCTATATACACAGTGATGTGAATAGATAACATATAGCAATGTATACAAAAATGCATACAGAGAAAAGTATACACATTGATTAGGTACATAAATATCATGATACACGAAGGGTGCACAGCTGCACCTATATCAAAAAGGTGCACGGTGGCACCGAAGGAACCCAGGGTCCTACCCTACAGTTGTTTTTGTTTCCAAAGAGTCCTCTTCTGTGTGTGACTGTGGAAAAATTGTAAGGTGATTGGGCATAACGGCTCCTGTCACCCTTTAGTGTCTGAGACTAAGTGTAGACACGGTTTCCCCTTGTTTTCAAGGAGTCCCCTGGAATGTGGGACTATGAAAAGTTGTATTTATATTGAACCACTTTGAGGGATATATTTTATAATGTATAATAAGTAAAAGTTAAGTCTTAAACAATCCAGATCACTATTCACTACTTTCCCTTTCATGATTCATGCGAGTGATCATATATGAAAATTATTTTCCGATTTAGGTTAAAACACAGCAGATGCGGGGCAATAATGCAGCAATGTAAGGCAACAGCCGTTTCGCACTAGATAGTGCTTTGTCAAGCCCACACTGTATATATATTTTTTTACTACGTTCCTCTGTATGGAATAGATTACTGTCCTATGCTATTCTATGCAGCAAAAATGCATATTTGTAAATAAAAAAGATTTTCTGAAATTCTCTGAATAGAACAAAATCTATACATACACATACTATCGTGACATCATTACAATAAGTCACAGCCTATAAATACACACTCGTAGACACACTACTGTGATATCATCACAACAGACATAAACACAAATGTCATTGTGACCAACAGAGTACAGGTCATAAATACACATACCATATGCATATTATTGTGGAATCATGGCAGCAGATTTCAGCTCACAAACAGTTTAAGGGGACAGGAACTCTTTTAGCTGCATTACTAGCAGGGATACCCGTTGGCTATAGCTCTTCTTGGGGGGTACTCCCTGAATAGCACTAGTAATGGTTGTACTCTGGCTACTGGTATAGGGTCAAGGCCGGCACCCAGCATACCCGGCAAGTGCCGGGGCCCACAGCTACTGTGGGGCCCCTCAGCACAGCTGCCAGAGGCCGGAAGCAATGAGCGCTTCCATCAATACAGATGGAAGCGCTCATTGCTGAAGCGCAGGGAGCTGGGTCCTGTCACTCACCCCTCAGCTCCCAGCAATCCTTCCCTCTTTCAGGCCAGCTGCGCTCTGAATGGTGAAGCAGGAAGACATCTCCCCGCTCCATCATTCAGCCTGCAGGCACAAATTGCGCTACTGCCCTATTTAGGCGGAGCCTGCAGCCCGGTAATCTACATAGGCTCCGCCCATACAATGCTGCAGAGCGCTCTGTGCCTGCAGGGAAGAGAGGTATGTGAGCTTCAGGAACGGGACAAGGTGAGTAGTTATTGTGTTTTTTTTGTTTTTAATACAGAGGGGTCACAGAGGACTTTATTACTATGGAGGGGGCACAGAGCTCTTTATTACTATGGAGGGGGGCAAAGAGGACTTTATTACTATGGAGGGGGCACAGAGAACTTTATTACTATGGAGGGGGCACAGAGCTCTTTATTACTATGGAGGGGGCAAAGAGGACTTTATTACTATGGAGGGGGCACAGAGAACTTTATTACTATGGAGGGGGCACAGAGGACTTTATTACTATGGAGGGGGCACAGAGGTCTTTATTACTATGGAGGGGCATAAAGGGCATTACTAATGTGAAGTGGGCACAATGAGCATTTCTACTATGGAGGGGGCACAGAGCCAGAGGGCATTACTACAATAAAGGGGGCACAGTGGGCATTATTACTGTGAAGGGGGCACAGTGGGCATTATTACTGTGAAGGGGGCACAGTGGGAATTATTACTTTGAAGGGGGCACAATGGGGATTTCTACTATGAAGGGGGCACAATGGGGATTTTTACTGTGAAGGGGGCACAATGGGGATTTTTACTGTGAAGGGGGCACAATGGGGATTATTACTGTGAAAGGGGCACAGATAGGGCATTACAACTGTAAAAGGGGCACAGAAAGGGCATAACCTGTCCCCTCCCTACATCTCTAAGCTACTTTCCTGATACACCCCCACACGCACTCTCCGATCCTCACAAGACCTCCTTCTCTGCTCTTATCGCCTCTTCCCACAATCGACTCCAAGATTTCTCCCGTGCATCCCCCATACTCTGGAACTCGCTACCCCAACATATCAGACTCTCACCTACAGTGGAATCCTTCAAAAGAAACCTGAAAACCCACCTCTTCAGACAAGCCTACAACCAGTGACCCTGCTGCCTCTATACCGCCATGACCAACTTCGCCTGCACCTACTGTGTCCTTCTCCCATACCATGTAGATTGTAAGCCCTCACGGGCAGGGCCCTCTCTCCTTCTGTACCAGTTTGTAACTTGTCTTGTTTATGATTAGTGCAATTGTCTGTATTATGTACAGTACAGACCAAAAGTTTGGACACACCTTCTCATTCAAAGAGTTTTCTTTATTTTCATGACTATGAAAATTGTAGATTCACACTGAAGGCATCAAAACTATGAATTAACACATGTGGAATTATATACATAACAAACAAGTGTGAAACAACTGAAAATATGTCATATTCTAGGTTCTTCAAAGTAGCCACCTTTTGCTTTGATTACTGCTTTGCACACTCTTGGCATTCTCTTGATGAGCTTCAAGAGGTAGTCCCCTGAAATGGTTTTCACTTCACAGGTGTGCCCTGTCAGGTTTAAGAAGTGGGATTTCTTGCCTTATAAATGGGGTTGGAACCATCAGTTGCGTTGAGTAGAAGTCAGGTGGATACACAGCTGATAGTCCTACTGAATAGGCTGTTAGAATTTGTATTATGGCAAGAAAAAAGCAGCTAAGTAAAAAAAAACGAGTGGCGATCATTACTTTAAGAAATGAAGGTCAGTAAGTCAGCCGAAAAATTGGGAACACTTTGAAAGTAAGGGCTATTTGACCATGAAGGAGAGTGATGGGGTGCTGCGCCAGATGACCTGGCCTCCACAGTCACCGGACCTGAACCCAATCGAGATGGTTTGGGGTGAGCTGGACCGCAGAGTGAAGGCAAAAGGGCCAACAAGTGCTAAGCATCTCTGGGAACTCCTTCAAGACTGTTAGAAGACCATTTCAGGGGACTACCTCTTGAAGCTCATCAAGAGAATGCCAAGAGTGTGCAAAGCAGTAATCAAAGCAAAAGGTGGCTACTTTAAAGAACCTAGACTATGACATATTTTCAGTTGTTTCACACTTGTTTGTTATGTATATAATTCCACATGTGTTAATTTATAGTTTTGATGCCTTCATAGTCATGAAAAAAAAAGAAAACTCTTTGAATGAGAAGGTGTGTCCAAACTTTTGGTCTGTACTGTATGTGCACCGCTTATCATATGTACAGCGCTATGGAATGAATGGCGCTTTAATAATAAATAATAATAATAATAACTACTGTGAGAGGGCGCAATGTGGGCATAACTACTGTGAGGGGGCACACTTCTGTACAAAACTACTGTGAAGGTTGTACAATGAGGGCAATACTAGTGTGAGGGGGCACAATTTTTTTTTAAGTATTGGGGGGTGGGGGGTGCCAGAGAAAGTACCCCCCCAGGTGCCAAACACCGTAGGCACGCCACTGAAGCAAGCAACTATTTGCTCCCCACTCCACCATTGAGCTGCCAGCACTCCACAGCAGCAGCACGATGTCCTCACACATCATCCTGCTGATTTGTGTAGGAGGAGGAGCGGGACAGGCTGGGAATCAGCCTCTGCTCCTCCTACACAGCAGCACTATGTGTCACAGTATCCTGCTGCTGCTGATGGGGAGCAGAGATCATGTGAGGAGCCAGATGATTGAGGTGAGGAGTATTGTTTTTTTTTTTTCACTTTCTGTGAAGGGGGTACATCTGGGCATAACCACTGTGAAGGGGGCACTGGGCACATATCTTGGCATATCTACCGTAAGAGGGCACACATCTTGGCATATCAACTGTGAGGGGGCACATATTTTGGGATATCTACTGTGAAGGGGGCACATATCTTGGCATATGTACTGCATGGGGGCACATATCTTGGCACATCTACTGTGAGGGGGCACATATCTTGGCATATCTACCATGAAGGGGCATATCTACTATGAGGGGGCACATATCTTGGCATATCTACTATGAAGGGGCATATCTTGGTATATCTACTGTGAGGGGGCACATATTTGTGAGTAGACCTGAGGGACTGAAACACTGGGTAGAAAATAAAAGTAGGCACATAAGGACTGATTCACATATATCCGCTCTGTAGCTTTGTGTAAGGTATTTAATCTATAATACATGCAGTTTCATTGCTGTAAGCGCCGTGCAAAATGCCAGAAGGGGGCCTACTGAGACTTTATCGCCCAAGGGCCCACATGAACCTGGAGCTGACCCTGTATAGGGTTGTAATTAGTATTTGAAGGGTGAGACATATGTCCAAAAAATTGCAAAGCATGAAAGGGATTGTCTCACTTCAGCAAATAACATTTACCCTGCAGACAAAGTTAATACAAGGCACTTACTAATGTATTGTGATTGTCCATATTTTTAGGGATAGCTTTTTACCCATTATGGACCACCCACTGTCATTTGACGTCACTGTTTTAGTTATGCATGAACTTTAACTAATAGCTCCAGTTGTAAGAACAGCCTTTTGCTCTACAGCTGGGATCGGAGGTAGCTCCAGTCCCAAATGTTAACCCTTTGATTGCCACAGTCCGTGACCACAGCATGATCAAAGGGTATTTCCCCCCTTTGAGTGGGTCACAGTAATTTGATCAGATGCTGGGTAAACGCTCTGCAGTCCGCCATGGGTATGTAGAAAGGACCCCAGGACTGTAAGCTCAATAATCCTACTATTAGAGCACCCAAATGTTGCCCTAACCACACCTTGTGCCATAGAGAAAAGCAGAGCATCATGAATTAGCATACAGGAGTATACTAACTAATACATTATAAGTCTAAAATAATTTTGTAAGATTGTAATTCCTTAATGGGATTATAACAAAATGTAATAAAAATGTAATGTAATTTTTTTTTTATTAAAAAGCCCGCAAACATTAATAAATAAGAGATTATGTTTCATAAAATAAATTTTATTATGGACACGTAAAAGCAGAAACTATACTTATTAGGTATCCACACAACTGAAAAAACTCGAACAATTCATTTACCAGGTTATTCAGTGTGAAATAAGTAAAGTGCAAACAGTACAAGTATAAACTGCAATGTCACAAATAGTTTTTTCTATATTTGTAATATTGTATATAAATGATATGTACCTTCAAACAGCACAAAAAATGCAATTTCTCTTGCATAAAACTAGACCTTGTACATCCATGTAAATAAAATAAAAAACAGCTTAAATATGGAGAGGGAAGAACAAAAAAAAGGCTGGTCCTTAAAATAAATTCTATTATATTACATATATTAATGATATTACGGTAAGGGTTAAGTACTAAACATAAAGTGCTGTGGAATTTGTCAGTGCGTATAATAAATAAAGAAAGAAAGGTGTTTTCATGTTCACCAATATAAGGCAAATGATATATCAGGCAGTGGTTAGTATTAGATGCAGAACCTATACACGGCACCTCCCTGTGGCTTTAGGCTGCAGCAAGTAGAGTACAATACTGTGACTAATGTGTTTTCTTTTCCTGTCTCTCAGGGTGAAAGCTTTACCTTTCCAGTCTCATAGCTGGAAAGGCCCAATTGCAAGTCGCTCCTCTTTTTGTTTATCATAGCAACCGCCCGCCCCTTTACTCTTGTGTCAGCTGCTCCAAGCCATTGAATCAAGACATAAACACGCAGCTTTCTCCTTTCTTCCAGGATCACAGATATGCAATTTTCTTTTTTGGAAAAGCTACTTTACTCATTGTCAGGATTTCTTCATTTCAGGACTAAAGACCTAAAGACTTGTTCTAAAATAAAAGAGAAGGACGGAGAAGCCAAAGCAGAACACTACATTTTTTTAATTCTTTTTTAGGCTGTGGAAACTATTCACATAAGCTATCGTTTGTTTCTGCTCCTTTCCTAATTTTAGCAGATATCCGGGATGTACAGTTTTTTACTGACCCTTCATTTTAGTTCTGTGAAACAGCATTTGAATCGCATATATTAGTCTTATTGTTAATTTTTAAGTATAAAGACATGAAGGTTGCTGTCTTGGACTTGGGAACTGTATTTGCAAAATTTTTTAAATCATCTGTATCTCCTAAAAGCCCTGGACCAACCAATAATCCTTTCTCTCAAGGCTCTAATGAAGGGAGCTCTTCAGGATCAACAGTCCCTTCCCTGGCTGGTAAAACCCCATTCCTTCTACTTTCTTCACCACCATCGCCTCTGCACAGCCTCAATACACCCACTGCATCAACCTCCTCCTTGTCTCGAATTCCCTCGGGAAAAGCTTTGACTCCAAGTCCTTACTCAAGTGGTATTTCTGCACCTAGCAGTCCTGCTCATTCAGTAAAGCCCCAGCCTTCAAATTCTGTATCCAGCAGTTTGGCACAACTTAAACAACTCAATGAGGATTCATGGACAAATCCAGCGCATACAGCTTCATCATCACCAGTAACAATTCTCGTACGTCCAGCACCAACAAGTATCACTACAATGACACCGGCAATGCAATCTAACCACTCCAGTCGGTCACCAAGGCTTCTTCAAGAGACATCTGTTTCCGGTTGGAACACCAAATCTATGCTTTTCACCCTGCCTGATATTGGGGAAGAGAGCACAGATTATGAAGACAATCTCAGCCATGGGTGAGTTTTTGACACAGAAAACTAGAGTTCCCAGGTGAATCCAAATGTGAAGGGAGGTGATTCCAAATAGA